>NC_082353.1:7327010-7952010 GCF_027477595.1 Haemorhous mexicanus
TGTCCAATGGATCATCTTTTTCTAGCTCACAGAGTACCCCACATTCTAGATAACGGACACCCATAACAGCCTCTCAAATTTGATTTCCACTGGAAAAGGAAACATCTGTGGACTTCATTGTATGTCCTCCCTCCATTTCTGTGCTGACCTTTGAAGAATCTTCCATCCTCCATCCTTTTTCTAAGCCAGCAGGAACTTCATCTCACTAGGAAGCCCAGGGTCTGGTTCCAAACCAAGCTATTTCAGCTGCACACTTTGCCATTTAGGGCAGACAGAAGTTGAAATTATATCTGTAAAATATTTTGTTGCCAGCCACAGGCGAGTACGTGTTCAGAACATTGGAGATAAGTTATAGGAACAGGGAAATTAGTTTAGAGTCTAACAGTGCAGTGCAGCACGAGCAGGCAGGCAGCATTTAGCTCCAAACAGCAGGATCCTTAGATGTGATTCTGGATCTCACCCTTATCTGTTGCATTATGGAAATTATTTTGGCCCCTAGCTCATCGAGGCAAGTGTTGAAAGTTAGAACAAAGAACTACCTGCAACATACAGTGTCCTGTGCTACTGGTGGTTTTAAAGTATTAGAAGATGTAAAAAAGCCCTTGTCAGCAAAGGAATTAATTATATTGACAAAGGCAACAGGGTATGAAAATGCATGTGATACGTAAAGTTACAAAATTAATGGCTTATTTACAACTTCAGCTGTTTGAGTACAGTATTTTGCCCAACTTCAAATTGTTCTAAAAAGGATTAGATATAATTAATGCTGTATGACCTCCTTTTTTCTTCTTTTCAAAGAATGTAGAGCTGTACATCTAATGAGGACCCCTGAAAGGACTATTATGTCCAATTGTCTCAATTATGCAAATAGCGTTGATATTTTAGCAGAAGGGAGGGGATACTTCAAATTAAAAGTTTCAGCTCCTGCTTTAGCCTTTCTGCAGTGCCGGCATTTTTACAGCAAGTACATCCACTGTTTGAAGAGAGGAAAGGAGGTTTAACAAATTGGAGATTTGGGCACTATCAAAGTAGATTTGTTGTGCCTTGTTCCACCATGAGATGAAAATACCCTCTGGGCAGAGAGATGGGTCATGAGACTTCTAAAGGATTACCTTCAAAGGGAGTCATGAGATTGGTTTGAACAAAGAAGCTGCTCACATGCTTATCATATGAGATTCTCTTCTTAAAGTGGTGGAAACCCATCTCCTTGGGAATTCTCATGAACTTCAGAGACTGGAAGTCCAAACAGTAAGACGAATGAGACGTCTGAACAATAAACAGAAAGATGGGACAGAAGCACAGAGTTAAATGCACTTTATTTATTCTAGCTGTAATTCATCTTTCCAAACTCTGAAACACTTCCAGGGACAAGCAGGTAGGACATGATTTTAAATCATTTTTCATTTCATTCCTGATAGTCTTCTACCTTTTGTCACAGCGATGTGCACAACTGAAATTTCTGCTGAAGAGCTGTGTAGTGACCTGCAGCTGATGGGAGACAGATAATTCCCTTGAAACTACAGTGTTCTGATTAGACTTCTTAGATTTCTCATTTTGAAGGATGTGAAACATGAAGTACTAGCTGCAAGAAGACAAAATGAGTTTTCAGGTCCAAAAATGATGTTTCAACACTTCAAAATTAAAAATTGCGTGAGTGTGACTGTAATGTGATGTAGAAATGCTGGCAAAGAAACACCATGTACCATACATATTTCAATATTTTGAATGCTAATTTCGAGCTACCTCTGCAATAAATGGAGAAGTAGTTCTGGGGTTTTCTTTATTTTGTAGGTTGTGATTTTTCATTTTTTGGGCGCTGTTCTGAGTTTTCAAAATTAGCCAGTAATATTACTTTCTGGAACTCTCTTGTGGCAATACGCCTTCTGATGAGCAAGTTTCTTTCTGTGTGTATTTGTTTCCAGGAGAGTTTATATCAAGGTCTTATGGTAGGTCAGGTATTATGGAAGTCTTGGAATAGGAAAAGGACAGAATTTGTGGTTGTTTTCCCCACCTCAGTGGGTGCTGGCCATAAAGGAGGCTCCCCAGTGAAAGACGTTTAACAAACATCAGCAGCCCCATCACATTCGTACCCGCAGTGCTGCTGGCTGTTGCGTGAAGAGAAGCATTCCTGCCATAAAGCTCATTGGGCTGGGAGGTGAGAGGTCTCACAGAGCCCCAGCCTGCCTGTGATCTCTGAGTATTCACACACCAGTCTTTCAAGAGGAGCCAGGAAGCCCAGGTTTGGCCCTTGCTACCCCTCAGCTCTTCGCGTCATGGCCCTAAAGAGTCTCCCATCCACTCTTGTGTCCTTCCTGCTCTTTTCTGTGGTCCCACTGGGCTCTGAGCTGGCACCCACCACCTGCTGAGTCAGAGACAGCCTGTTCCAGTCTCCTTTAGCTCCTCCAATTCGGGATTTAAAAGTTTTCTTTTCCATTTTTGATAATGGATTAAATCCAGAAAATTGAAACTTTTATTATTATACTTTTTCCCTATTATCACTCTAATTCAAATCATGGATAGACTGTGGCCAGCATTTTAAAGAGAAGGAACAATGTGCTGCACACCATGATAAAAAAGTCCAGGAACATCACTGGACGTGCTGTTTTCTGTTCCATGGCACCTGTCAATTCTCTTCACTCACCTTTTCATGGGTTTTAGATGCAATAGGACTGAAAAGACCGGCCAAATTTTCTGAAAACTGTAAGTTCTGCAATCTCCCATTGCTCTCACCCTCTGTAATTATTTCAGCCCTGAAATATTTAGGTTTGCAGGATGTTCCCAATGAATGTTGGCAACTCTCTGGTGTACATAATGCAGTATTTCAAACATAAGTATTTAGAGTGTGAAGGGAATAATTTAAACCTTGAATTCCAATGCTTTTATAAGAATTTCTGAAAGATTATGAGAAATAATTTTGTGCAAACCTTGCAACTCAAGAGCTGGAAATTCTTTTTTTGAAAATGACAGAAAGCAGCAGGGAATAAAACGCATCTGATTGTGGCATATTCTATGAAAGGTTTTAGGTCTTAGCTAATGCCCAGAAAAAAATTGCTCTACTGAGTGTGAAATTAGCCACAGAAAGTTGCAAATTTTCAACAGCTCAAACTCTTCAACGGAATTCTACCTGAAGAATCTTGCTGTCAGGAGATCTGTGTGCTACAAACTAATGTTAATTTCTCCAGAGACAGATTGGCTAACTGGTGTATTACATACATATTTGCAAAAAGGGTGCATATTTACAATATGCAGGAGAACGAAATATTTATAGTATCTTTTCTCAAAATATGTATTTGTTCAGCATCTCCAGAATTGAGAGACTTCTGAGATATGCATATATTCTTCATATTGTGAATATAGAAATGTTGCTTTGTATCAATTTTAAAGTGTGTTCTATTAATGTGCATCTCAGTACACCCTAAGTACTGGCTTTTTGTCACCACATTTTGCAAGTGTCAGTGTAAAGAATTCTTCAAGCCTAGCTGTTTAGTGTGCTTTGCACTTCAAGTAGCACTTACTACAACTGTGCATTTAGAACAAACTCTCGTGGATGAGTAATGTTCCATGCAACATGTAATCATTTTCTTCAGTTGTTTTACATTTGTGGTTTGCCCTGTTTCATAAAGAAAAAGGTTTCAAACCATGCTATTATGTCATGAATGTAAAATCAGCATGACAAGCTGACTTGTCAGAAGTTGTATAGTACTCTCTGAACTAGGATCTTGTAATCTCATATATCAAAGAAGTGCTTATACTTTTAGTCCTTTTCCAAACAGCAAGCACATCTTTGATTATTTCTACTCTAATAGTCATTATTCTTAATAATGTGGATCCAAATGACCCAGATCTCACTGATGGAAGCAATATTCTAGTCCTAATCAATGTTTTTTGCATCTGCATGTAAGTGTGGGCTAGTCTTTTCTGTAGGCATGATTAACATCTATTGACACCATTTTCTAAACCACAAATAACCAGGAGAATTCAGTATGTGGGTAGTTTTAGTGAGAACTGTTCTCAGGCTTAGTTTTGTATTAGGGGAAGTACCTTGTCACGTTGATCATGATTTCATAAGTGTTGATGAATTGCACAAAGGTTTGCTGTTGAGAGTGTTGAATCCCAGGGGTTTTCATTACTGTAGCAGTTTTCTATTTCAGGTTAGAATGAATGGCCTGTAATAAAGGCTCATAGTTTAGAATAATTTAAGAGAAATAGCCCACATGCAAATAATCTGGAAGAACCCTGACTTCTTTTAAAACCATTGTCTAGCAGAGGCTTTACATTAGCCAAGACAGATAATAGTCATAGTACAAAAAACATTCCAGAGCCTTGTCAGAACTAGATACCAAGGTCATCTTAAATCTTTAATGAGAGTTATCAACAAAATTATGTTACACATGAAACTAGTAATTACCAGGCTGCTTACTGTCTCTCCCTGCTCATCCGTCCTGCTGAATCAGACCTCTTGAGAATGGTCACTTAGGTGAAGTTGTTCACCACTTCCCATCTTAGTGTCTTGGTTACTGTGTAAGATCTGGGTGTAAAACTTGGCCTATGAAGTGCCTATGGGCTGAAGGTTCTTTGGAGAGAAAGGTGCAGAGGCTCAGTACAGGCTGGTGTTTGTGTTCCCCATCTCCCAAGCATCCAGACAGGAGGGCTAAAGGCAAGAGGAGGGTTTGGCAAGGCATTGACAGAACTGGGAAAAGTAACAAATGGAGATTAACATTAATGTTAACATGTCTTCTCTGAAATTTGATGCAGTAATGGAAAGGATAAACTTGCAGGAATGCCTTTTGCTTCCTTAAAATGTGGTAGATGTGGTGTGTAAGGAAGTCAGTGAATTTCTTTCATATTTCACACAGAAAAATTCCATACTGCAAAGCTACGCAGGGTATGTTCTCCCCAGGCATGTGCTGAGCCAGGCTGTGCTGCAGTGCACTCCAAATGGTTCTTTAAGTTGCTTTATTATAGTTTCATTAGCAGTGTAGTTACATTAGTGCTGGGCTGTGCCTGCCTCTCTGTAGGAGCTCATCCAAAACTTTGCTCCTGTGCCTCCATGGACCTTGTGCTGGAGCTGGGGATCTCCACCATTTCAGAGCCAGCCAGTCTGCTGTGCTATTGAGGCTGTAGCTGTTTTTCACATGGCAAAGCCTTTGGGGAGGTGCTGTGTATATCTCAGAGGTGCAGCAAAATCATCTTAGCTTCAAAAAAGGAGCTTGTTACTTCTTATTTGCATACTTTGTAAACCATGTCCCTCAGTTAATGAGCACGGAGAGAAAATGGAATCATTTTCTTTTTATGGCAGATGTTTGCTGTGCCTCTCCAGGAACACAGAGTGTAATGAAGCCATGAAAGCTCCTTACAGCTCTCTGTGCAGTGTAGCACCATTTTTTGGTTTGCACACCAACAGCAGGAGGGATTTCTGGCCTCAATTTGAAATAACAGCGTTTCTTGCCTTGCTTACAGACACTGCCATCCTGCCTGGTGTGTGTTAGTCTCTTCCGCAGAACAGGTGGTTCCCTGACAAAGTTGCTACAAGAGCATGGGTTCAAATTGAACAATATGAAAAACACAGTGGGCTGACTGTCTCCAGATCATATATAAAATTTGACAGAACTCTCTGTATCACTAAGAATAAGAATTGTCTTGAGCAAATAGGATTTTATTTGAAAGACTCTTTAAACTGTTAGTGAAAAATATAAGAGATCCTCTTTCTCTTGGATGCTGTTTGGTATTTCATATTCTAATAATTTCTAAAGCTGTTCTTGGTTCTACAAATAGATTTTTGATAGAACTCATGCTAACGAGAGTTTTGGAAATTTAGTAGATTCATAGGCTGGTGCTGTATTCTCTAGTTGGGGACATTGTTCATGGCTCTGGCTCTTCTTCATGGCATAACACAAATTCAAAACAGCATTATGGTTTCATGCCCTGTACTCATTTAGCAATGAAGAACTTTTCAGTAAAATCTTTCCAGTTTGTGAGTGGCTACAGGGTTGGCTATTAAAATACATCACATAGTTTGGAGGATTTTTCTCTGAGCAAGACCTTGTTATTAGGAGGAATGTAATTTCTAGGCAGAACTAATCACCTGAAAGATTAATTAGTTGGGCACTTGGAAAAACTTCTTTCAAAGTGAAGAAGGATGATGAATAGTGTAATTGGGATGTTGCATTTAAAGGCAGCACAAAATAGAAATTGTTCTCATGTCAGGACTTAAGTTCCAGATAACAGAGATTCTGCTAATATAATGACTTCTTTTTTCCCCCAACTGTTTATTGTTCTTATTTACTTTCTTTTAAGTAAGAGTGCACATGGTCTTGATATGAATTTCATTTCACATTCAGATTACTTCTTTCTTTCACTATCTCATCAAAGCAAACATCCCTGTGCTCAAATCTAGCATAAATATCCCAGTTTAATTCTGCAGAGCATTCTAATTTTATGATTGGGCAACACAGTTGAGATTTGATTTCTCTAGTAATGCGACCTTTTCTGCAGCATACTGTAAGCCATGGAGGATTACCTGAAAAGTTGGTCAGATGGTGTTAACAGGGCTACAGATGAATCTTTCCATAAATGACAACAATCAGTCCACATCTTAACAAGGTGTTGGTCAAAGTAGTTTGTACTACTCCACAGAGGTAAGCTCTGCCGCCCAGGCAGATCCATTTTTGTATTATTCTGTGCTTGACTTAGCCTGAATAGCTCTGTCAAACCCTGTATTATTCATGACATGCATTTGTTTGGTTGCCTGCCTGCTCCCTCAGTGCATTTGTGCAGCAGGCACAGTCTGCATGTCCAGTCTCCATCGATGCAGCCAGCACTGCTGTTCTCATGCCTGCTGACCAGCTGGGCCTGGTCCAGGCAAAACCTCTCAGCAGCTGTGAAATATGTGCTCCTTCAGGCCTGGAGGCCTGGAGGCCATGAAAGCTCCTTACAGCTCTCTGTGCAGTGTAGCACCTGGAGGCCTGAAGGAGCACATATTCCCCAGGTGCCTCTGAGCTGTGTGACAGCAGATGCTCTGCAGATACAAAGTGAGGCCAAGCCCTGGCCCATCCTGTCCCCAGTTCAAGCAAGCCAAGCCATTGAGCAAGGACACGGGTCCCTGTCCAAGGAGCAGCACTCTGGGGGTCAGAGAGCTCAGTCCTGCTTTTAGACATGCTTGAGCTTGGGCTTTGGGTGTGCTCCAGTGGCACAACAGACCCTCATTCCTGCCCCCCTGTCCCTCCCCAAATTCTTCCACTCCCTTTGCTGGTCATTACATTCATCACAATCAATAAATGCTGTGCCATCCTCCGGGGGTGTAGCTTTACTGAAATTCACAGCTTCTGGTGACACAATGCCATGTTAGAGTTTGCAGCATGACATTCCAGTGGCTTTCCTCTCCTGTCTGGATTCCCGCCTTGGAGATTCTCCAAGGATGTATTTATTGGTGCATAGCCCACCTGTTTCTCTTGCATAGAGCTGCAGTAAAACGGGGCTGCAGGCTTTGTTTTGGTACAGCTTGAAATTCAGGCTCAGTGCTTATTTACTGAATGCTTGGTTATATATGAAGTGAAATATGTAAAATTTAATGTTAATTTAGTAGAAAACTGAAATTATCTGTGTGTGGGAGAGAAAATTCTCTTCAGTTGCTGCAGCTAAAATGAATCAGTTGCTTTTTTTCTCAGCAAATAGTGTAATTCATTTGCAATAGTCAAAGGATAACTGGTCTTTTTAGAACTAGTTCTTGTGTTTATTAGTTTCTATATTTGCAAGGTGACTAGTGGTTTAGGGTCTTGATTTTGTTACTCTGTGATTTACAAACCAGTTATAGTGATTTCCTTTTGTTTCTGAGGAGGATAGCTTTATAATGCTAAAGACAACTAGCAAAACCATACAGTGGAATAATATAAATCCAGTATTAGTTCATGCTGTTTCTCAGCAACATATTGGTTTCTAGGCTGAAGTACATGAATTATCAGTGGTTTGGGGTTTTTTTCATCATAGCTTAGGAGACCTGTTGCCAGTTTATATAAAGGACAACAAATGTACCGCTGAACATCTGAAATGTGTTTTTTTTTCAAAACTAGGTTCTAATTAATACGTTCAGGATTTGCAGTAACAAGCAAGTTGGAACTTCACTACTGTCAACAAGTTGGGATCTGCTTTTTTTTTTTTTTGCTTTCTTCAGAGGTGTATGGAAAACCACCAGTGGCTGTTGGTCTGAAAACTGTAGGTGATCTATCATAGTCCTTTGGCAATTTATCCATCCCAAGGCTGTTAAAAACTGCACTTTTTTTTTTTCATACTCACAAGAGACAGTATGTGTACTTATATTTTTCCTTGAAAGACCAAGAGCTTTTCAATCCAGAGAGAGAAATGTACAGAATCTGTATAAAGTGAGTGGAGAAAGTACCCATTTTCTGACAGCAAATGTTTCTGCTCAAGTATTTGCACTGGATTATAATGAAGCTTTGGTTAAGCAGATTAAACAGACAAAAGCAGCGAAACTTCAAAGGCTGACCAAATGTGCTGAGGTTTTTATTTCCCCAGTCTGTAATGCTTGCTTTTGCCTTCCTCTCATTAGCACAGAAAACTAAGCCAGTAGAGCACAATGTGTTGTCCCTCTGTAGTGCCTGCAGCGACTGATTGCTAACGGGGTTCGGGGGTGAGTACTGAAGGCTTTTTCCAACGGAGCAGTAGATAAAAGACCTCCTCTGAGATGGGTTTTAAGAGCAACTGCACAGCTGAGAGTTCAGCTGTTTCTAGAGCTCCTTTTAGATACCAAGATGCAAAAGCTTCCTTCCAAACACAGATGTTAAGTCTGTGACTTAATCCAATGGTTAAGTAACTTTTTTTACATGCTCAAAACAGCAAAAGGATCTCTGTGCTTTGGTAAGCTACAAGGAATAATGTAAAGCAGTATTCACTGGCATGGTGTAACAGTCCAAACTGATTTGATATTTCTGGGTTGCATTTTCCAGTATTCTCTACAGAACAGTTAAGTGTGCAGCATCTGTTGTGGGTTTTATTGTGAAAAGTGTTTCCTGCTCTGTGGGATTGATTTGGGCTTTTGTGTCACTTAGTCAAGGAGTTATCAGAGACCATGCAGAATTTGGAAGTTTTAATCAGGTGGGGGAGAAGTTAATATGTTTAGAATATATAAAATAATAAAACCAAATTATTTTAAAAATTAAATATGTACAACTTTAGAAGTACAGAAATTATGTAAGCTCTGTAACAGGTTTCTGTTAAGCTCATTTTATAGTGTTACAGTTCATTAACTAATATTGTGTATATGAGAAGTAACAACACTGGACATAGTTGTAAAACAGCAGTAAAGTTGTACACTATGTACATTTGTGTGCTTTTGGATTAGTTTTGAAAAATTACTGTAATTCAAATCAAGTGGACTATTTTTGGATCTCTGAATATTTTGAACTGCCTGAATACCTATGAAGTAGCAACATCTCGTTCTGAGCAGGTAAATGGCATTTCTTTGCTTTAATCACCCACCTCCATATACTACAGAGCCTCATGGATCTCGCTGTTGGGGATGTTTTCTCTGGATTTTTCTAGAACTGGACACTGATGCTACAGAATGAAAGCATTTTCTAAGCTTCACTGCAAATAATACTATTACTAAAATTTGTTATGTTGTAAAAGCCATACCAGAAGGTGTATGAAAAGAACCTTCTTGATAATTTTGGAAGAAAGGCTCTTTAGTTTCATTTGAAGAAGGAATCTGTGGCATCAAGACAGAAAAGCTGACTAAGTCCCACAGCCTTTCAATACTAAATTTAATGCTCTTTTCCTTCTTATTTTGCTACATGACCAAGCCCTTTATGCTAAATGCCTGAGATACATGTCTTGTCATTTAGAAAGCAAGTAAAGCTGTAAACTATAGGAAGCAAAGCTGTAAGCTACAGGAAGCTTTGTCCATGAGTTGTTATTTCTTCCTCACTCTTGTGCTGTGAGGTCCCAGACAACTCCTAAAATGACAAGAGATGGTTCTGCCTTGGTAAATCGGCAAGATGGGAGTAGAGAGCAGAATTGCAGGATCTCCTAGGCCACTGACTGCCCAGACTGCCTCAGAGGCACCTGAGAGAGGTGAATGTTTGTGTACCTGAGCAATTATAGACACATTTTCAATGAAGTAGAAGCTTGGTTTGGCAACTTCCTTGCAGTTACTTGCAATGAGAGAACTTCAAGTAGTCCCCTATAATTTTAGACATAGTGGAGTAAATGAAGAAGCCAGATCAGAAGTAACAAGTCAACAGACAAAGGAGCTTCAGAGACAGCCCTTGCCTTGCATGAGAAAGAAAGATGAATTCTGAAACCCCCTGTTCCTCATGCTGGAGCCTGTGCAGCACTTGGAATGTGGCTGGTCTCAAAGCAGCTGACCTGCAGCTGACTTTCTTAAGTCAAAATCAGCAAGGGTTTTAGCTCTTTCTCTAGGAAAAGTCCCTTTACTTTTTTTTTTTAAGTTAAGCTGAAAGTTGTTGTGTCATTTTTAGCTTCTGTGCCTACAAAAATTGAATTTCACTTCCATAGCACAAACTAAAGCAAAACGTACAACATTTGCTTGCAACTTGAAAAGAGAGTTTCAAATTCAAACTCAGAAGAGGCAACTCTTATCAGCAAGGCAAAGGTATCAGTGTCATCAAATTGTGAATGTTTTTTAACATTTTTCATTTCTTTAAAGTTAAAAGGCTTCTTTGAATTCACTTTTTAAAATTGGTTTACAAGTAGGATAATAGGCCAACACAATTTGAAGGTCATTTCCTTCCTCCTGTTTCACAGATACCCAAAGAGTTTGTGCTTTTACTGTCACAGGGTATTCAATTTAAAAATGCTCCTTCCAAGACACATCTCATTCAGAGTAAGATGCCTTAGGAAAGACTGGAACTTGATTTACAGTCGGAAAAATTATGTCAGAAGATAGTTATGGAGGGAAAGTCTGAGGAGAACTTTCTGTGTACAAAGAATGATACTAAAGCATTATTTGGAGTAAATACTATTATCTATTTATTTCACAATTTATGGTGATTTTCTGGGCTACATTGAGTCCATTTACTGTTTACTGCAGTAGGAAGGAGCAGGTGCATTTTTTGGTAGAACTTGAAACTTCAAGACCATCATCTTTCTGCAGAAGGGTTTTTACACACATTCGAGGTTTAAATTTTATCCAAGTCATAGAAATTCACATCACTTCATGAGAAGATGTATCTGGTGTTTAAAACTGATGTAATGAATTTAGTAGCTGATAATAGAAGCTAAATATTGCTGTATCTGCCACACAGAAACATAACATTACATTTCTTTTTTTTTTTTTTTTTTCCTTTTCTCTCTTTTAAGGGTCAGAAGGCTTGGATAGAGAAGACCTTTTCTAAAAGAGAATGCATCTATATAATTGCCAACAACAAAGACTCTACCAGGTAACATTTGAAATTTTTGTTTCAACAGAAAAGCTTCATACCAGAGAAACTCAACTTTGTTTGGGTTTAGATGTGTGAAACCCAGTTTAGTCACTGCCTGTAAAGGGAGATGACAGGGGAACAAAAGCACAAGTCATGCTTGCACTCTAGTCTGCACAGAGCCATGGGACATGTCACACAGAGATGACAAGGCTGGGAGCAGGGAGGCAGTGAGTTGTTAACTCCTAGCTTTGCAAACCTTAATAGATTCATACTGAATTCTGAAAGCAAGGATGCAGTAATGTGGTGCCATCCTTCACAGTTGGTGTGATGTTACCAATGACAATAGCAGACATGAGGATTTGAGTTCTTAGTCTAAATATTAATATCACTCCATGGGCTAGCTGCATATTGTGGTCCAGCTTGTGTGGATAACAAACAGAACAGTTAATGTCACATGCAACATGTCACCTCTAGGTAAGAAACAGAAGGTCAGTGCTCCTGTTCTGCATTCTTCCTTCTTGCCTGGCTTTTTACCTAGAACAACTTTCCAGTGCATAACACAAGGGAAGTGAATTTTTTTGTCTTTGCATGTTAAAAACCACTGAAGCCTGTTAATTCTGGCCCATATATGTGTGTGAGAGGTGTTTTCTATTATTCATCTTGGGCAGTTGAAAATCTAATTTCCGATTTATTTTTTTGTATTTCAAAGATACTGTAATCAAAGTCACTTCAAAATTTAATTTTAACCTCCAGGTGCTGCTGTGGCCAGCTCATTAACCAACATATTCCACCTCCTCCAAGTATAACAGCTAATAAAAATGAAGAAGAAACTAAGCAAGTGGAAGCTCAGCCAGAGAAATGGTCTGTCAGTAAACACACCCAAGCATACCCAACAGATGCCTATGGAAACCTGGAATTCCAGGGAGGAGGACATTCAAATAAGGCCATGGTAAGGGACATAGGGTACTCTAAGGTATTTATTCATCTGGTGTTCAGCAGACTCTTGAGTTTTCTTAGCAGTAAAAGTAACAGCAGTTCAAACTTCTGCAAAAATTCTCTTTGTTTTTCCTCACTTCTGAAGAAATCCAAACTTAGGTTTGTTTCTTTGTTTGAAAATTGCAAAACTCTCTCTTCAGGATGAAGGGCAATCAGTAACCATTCTTTGCTCAGAGAATTTTTCAGAACAGGTTGAGTGACAGCATTACACGTTGCTCTTTGCAGTACATCCGTGTGTCGTATGACACTAAACCAGATTCTCTGCTGCATCTCATGGTGAAAGACTGGCAACTGGAACTGCCCAAACTCTTAATATCTGTCCATGGAGGCCTCCAGAACTTTGAAATGCAACCAAAATTAAAGCAAGTGTTTGGAAAAGGTCTGATAAAGGCTGCCATGACCACAGGAGCTTGGATTTTCACTGGTGGTGTTAGTACAGGTAAGCAATTGCCATCACGTTTAGTTTACTTAAGAATTCAGTGATGTTCATTCACTAGTCTTTCCCACAGGCAGAAGTTTTAAGTCTACATGAATGAGTCATTACCCACTAGACCAAAAAAGGAGCATTGTAATCATTTGTGTTAATCTCCTACCCAGCCCAGACCATAAGATTTTCCTGGGTCAGTATTGATTTGCATTACTCGGTGTTTCCCCTGAAAACAAATTTCAGCCTTGGTTTCAGTAGAAGGAATCTTCCACTAGTTCTAATACACTTCTTGTAGTGCTTGGTTATCCTTGGGGTTAAGAAGTTTCCTACCCCAAATTTAGCTTTGGTGTGGTTTTTTTGTACAAAGATCTTTTTTTATTGAAAGTTTATTTCCTGCTATCATGGCTTGTGTCCAATGAATAACATACCTCAGACAAGGGTACAGATTACACAGTGGCAAGTTGGTAACGGGGTAAGTCTTCCACAGTCTTCACTGAATTCAGCACAGTGATGTGAGAAGGTCCTGGGACTTCCAACACAACCATTACAAAATAAAATCATGGTTGTCTGCATTGCATGTTCTACTATAAAGTACCAGTACCAGTTTAGTAGTGAAAGAACCTCAGTAGCTCCCTGAGAGGCAAGAAGAAAATTCTGTTTAGTGATCACTACAAAGCGGCAAAAATGCATTAAATTCATTGTATCTATAGGTGTCATTCGTCATGTGGGAGATGCCTTGAAAGATCATTCTTCCAAATCCAGAGGACGAATATGTGCCATAGGAATTGCACCGTGGGGCATTGTAGAAAACAAGGAGGATCTAATAGGAAAAGATGTAAGTGTTTAAGGAAACAGCTGTGTGAAAAATACATTGTTAATATTTCTGAAACACTACTTTTTTCCATTTCTAAAGCAGGCCTAGAAGGTGAAATTGAACAATTTCTTGAGAAAACCTGTTGTTTAAGTGTATTTCTCAGGTTGTCATGAATGACCTCAAAGTAAATATGGAATTGGTGAGGTTTCCATTGCTTTCATTAGTAAAGACCTCTCTGTGGTGACAGTTTTACATCCTAACTTCAGTGTGGCACTCTGAGCCTTCTGTAAATCACATAAGGGCCTTATTGTGTGTGCAAGGCTGGCATTTATCATAGGTGGGCACTCTGGAGTGCCATATGAATTACCAGGAACTCCAAATGAGAATGTATTTTCTAATGCACTAAGAGGATTATGTAACAGCACAGTGTGTGAACAAAGAGGGCATGGTAATGAGCTTAGGGGAACATGCAGGGGAGTGCAAAATCTGACTGTCATCCTCCAAAGAAAACAGTGCTGTCAGGAGAACAGATTTGGAATGTAAAAGCAAACTTCTTTTCTAATTCTCCTCTGGTTTTTATAGAGGTTTGCTTGGTTTGTTTCCTCAGAAGACTCTGAGTGTGCCCCTGTGGGGTGGTGTGGGGCATTTTCCCATTTGATTCTTCGTTCTAATCTAGGTGCATCTCTCCTCTTGACACGCAGGTAACACGAGTTTACCAAACAATGTCAAACCCTTTAAGTAAGCTCTCTGTGCTGAACAGTTCCCACACCCACTTCATTCTGGCAGACAATGGAACATTAGGTAAATATGGAGCTGAAGTCAAGTTACGGCGTCAGCTGGAAAAACACATTTCCCTCCAGAAGATTAACACACGTAAGTATGAGTGGGGCAAGCTGTGACCATAATGCCTTGAGGGGGGGAAGAAGGGCTTGAAGTACTTGAAAGTGTGGAAATTAAAGGCTTCTTCCAGCTCTTTCCAGTGGAAATGTGCTCAGGACTGTGTGACTGGACTAGAACATGTGCTGTTTGATAAATGGTGAAAGAGCCCATGTCGAACTGGGCAGAAAAACCACGGAGTAAGGACTGCATAAAGAGATGAGGAAAAATTGGCAAAGCATAGTGAGGAGAAGCTTCAAAGCAGTGAGAATCTAAGGAAAAGGAAATGCAAAGAATTTGTGCACTTCTAGGCTAGAATTCATAAGCATCAGTAAACACACAGAATGAGGGGATTTTTTACAGTTCCTGTTCACAGGAATCCTGTGCAGCTTAGTGATTTCTGATTCTGAATGTCCACATCAGCATTTTATTTATTTCATTTGAAATATCACACTCAAAATTCTTTGGTCTTCCTGATAAACTTTGCAGGCATTTTGATTTTTAAAAACGATTAAGGTAATTTCACCTTAATGCTTTCATATTTAGAGTTTTGTGCAGTTTAAAATTTCTTCCAGCTATTATGACCTCTTAAAAATAATTTTCTAGAATTTTTCTCATCGTTATTTAGAAAATAATTCTTTTAAAATATATATATTCCCTAACATGTAAAATATCAATTTTTAAAGGTGAAATAGAAAATATATAAACTATTTAAAAATAACTCCACAACTCTAATTAAAAATGGTCCAAAAAATGTTAATAGTCTTTCAATTCACACATGGGTTAAGAGCTACTGGAGAATCTACACGAGTTCTACCAGTTGCTTTTCTTACCTCTTACTAGTACCCCTGTAAACTGTATAAGCCTGTAAAAATGAGAAAAAAGAAACATCCAGAATGGCAATTGTATTGAACTCCACAGAAGTTCCTTATAGGGTCAAAGTGCTCACATGGGTAGAGCAGAAAACTCAATTAGAGTGGCAGGTAAAGCCAAAAGGTGCAATTAGGGATCAGCCATGAGGTATCCAAATGTTCTGGGAATTCTCTGAGTGCTGCCCTGTGCCTGTGGTGAGCCTAAGAAACAGCTCAGGAAAACGCTGCCCCTTGCCTTTGAGCATGGAGGCAGTGCCAGGTGCTGCTGCCCACGGATGGAAACAGTTCAGCCTGCTTTTGTCATCTTTGTCTTCTGCAGAAGTGCTGGCAGAGCTGGAAGGTTGTGAAAAGGAGCATTGGCTTGGAAGGTCAGGAACTCAGGGCCTAGAGACAGGATGTTCTGTGTCATTCCTTTTAATTCCCCTGGGGCTTGGGGATATCAACTCTGGTTTAGGTAGTGTTTGGTAGTTTTTGTCATGAAAAGGGCAAAGCTGGGAATACACATAGAAGCCTGTTCTGTGAAGGGCTGCAGTACACCTGCTAGTTACAACATACAGGGAGTTGTTTTGTTTCTTCTTAATCACTCCAAGCACAGGCACCTCTGCTGGAAATCTCAGGAGGAATCACTAAAGATTTCATGGACACACAGGCCAGCCCGTGCTCTGTGACCCCTCCCTATCAGAGCTGGGGTGTACTGACAGGAGGATGTCAGGAAGCTTCTCCTGTCACTGTGCATGGTGTTCCTGTTCTGCAGAGAGGAATCAAGATTGAAAACATGAACTCTTTCACGCGTTCTCAGCCAAACAAAAAAGTGCATCTTTATAAAGCGCTGGTCATTTCGCAGGTTAAGAACTGAATTCAAATGCTTATGATAGTGGAATTAGTCAGCATTCAGGTAATGTTTTGTCCTTCATTTCCCCAAGTTTCTTGTGACCAAGGCTACTGAGACCATGTGACCTGTGGGCTTCCCTTTGTCATCCTATGCCTGGAGATCACAGTGAGGCAGGGACAGCAAAGGGATGCTCAGCTGTCGTCTCTTCCATCGGCCAGCCATTTCAGCCTCATGATAAAAACACTAATTCCATTTTTTTGTCTTAGGAATAAGCATAGGTGTGTCACCTCACTGAAGACTTCCCTAGGTAACCAATGAAGAGGTAAAGCATCAAAGGCTGGGAGCCATCCAAGTAACAGTGAAGGTGATGAAGCAGTCATGTTAGCTGCTTTGTCTGTACCTGGTGTCTGGCGAGAGAGGTTACAAACATCCACCAACACTGAGTGGATGAGTTACCAGCATGGAGCTGATACAAAAGCAAGGGCAGAGAGACATCTTACTCTTTTCCTTTTGGGCTTGGGGAACAGCATATGGATGTTTTTCCTCACCTTGGCCACAAAATGGCCATCATTTTTCCTAAGGGCTCTGGTTGGAAGTGGTGCTCTAACACAGAAATCACATCCACTTATCTCAATTTCTTAAACTAAATTTCCGTGACACTTTTTTTTTCTTGTTTCTGTTCTGGTTTTTACAGGACTGGGGCAAGGTGTTCCTGTAGTTGGGCTCATAGTAGAAGGAGGTCCCAATGTGATCTCCATTGTCTTGGAGTGTCTGCGGGAAGACCCCCCTCTCCCGGTGGTGATCTGCGATGGCAGCGGGCGAGCGTCAGACATCCTGTCATTTGCACACAAGTACTCAGAGGAAGGAGGGTAAGGGTTCAAGATCTTCACCAAAGCTGTGTAGGACTGTATGTTTTGCTTTCATAGAGCTTCATCAAAAAAAAACCCTCAAGGACAAAATGCTGCTAGCAGAGGCATTCTGCTGTCAGTCAGATTTTGTTGCCCGTTTGGTCTTAGCCCTGAAGTCAGTGAGTAGAAGTTATTACCACTTTGAAGGCATGTTATGGTCCTTTGAAATGAGCTTGCTCTCAGCACAGCACACTGTTTTACAAGCTCCATCAGGGTCTGCTGCACTGTACTTGGTGCTGGATCGAGCATGGTAGAAGCAAGGACAGGTTCCCAGGAGTAACTCTTTTCTTCAGGCCAGGGCTGAGGTTAATCAGTGCATGGATTTGCAAAATTTGTACTGCCTGATTCTGCTGTGTTGTGTGAATGAATTTCATTGTCCAAGAGTGCCAGACCGGCTGTGGAAATGTTGGGCTTCCTTCATTCTCTTGCTTTTGCCTTCCAGGCAAGCACCTTGTATATTGTCTTAATTAGGTTGTGGCATACCTGCCTCTGAAGATAGAATCTATTTCCTGAAGTTGAAGCTTAGCTTGGATTAAATATTAAGCAGACAAGTAATGTTGCAAGCAGTGTGGATGTTATTTGCTGAATTAGGAGAGCAGCTCTTATGCTGGATTTTGTTGGTGTTTAGACATAGCACATATTTAATTGCACCAACAGTATTTATGATTCAGCAACTTTCCTTTCTGTGTAACAAGCATCCTTAGTTTAGATCAAACTTGGCTTGCCTTTTTTTTTTCTTATTCATTCTTCCTATCAGCTCATAAGTAATTGAAAGAGTTTATCAGGATCAGTCTCTCAGAGATGTGCTCACTGCATGACTTTCCTTCCCAGTGACAGTGCATGATGCAGTGTCCAATTTTCTTCTCCAATAATTATGATAAATGTGTTCATTTAGTAAGGCAGATCTATAATGAGAATTTTTTGTCAGTCCAATCATTTTCTCACAGTGAATTTTGAATTTTACTACATCTCTCAGGCACCTGCTGGTAATGTTTGGCATAATCTGAAAACACATGTGTTTTATTAGGAAATGGATGAAGATTGAAGGGCTGTTTTGTAATGCTTTGGGAGAGGAAACATTCCTGACCTTTCTAGAATGTTTTCAATCTAATTTCTTTAATTATCTTTTGGATTGTTCATTTGTTTCTCAGTTGGGTATTATGAGGTTTCAGATGCATTAGCAAGTTCAGTCCTCTGTTTAAGACCATAACCAAGGTGACATATCAGAAGTGTGAAGTGTTTGGGGGTTTTTAGCTATATGCAAAGGGACTTGGAGCATTTAGAAGCAAAGGTAGGGGTCCTGTAAGGCCTAATGATAAAATCCTGAAGATTGAACATTAACAGAATTGTATCTATGATATATAAGAAGAATACCTGGATATCATAGTTTCTTAAACAGTAGACCTTCTGAATATATATTCATTCTGGCAATGTCTTCTTTTATGTCTCATTTTTCATTTAGGATAATAAATGAATCCCTTAGGGACCAGCTTCTAGTTACCATCCAGAAAACCTTTAACTACAACAGGAATCAAGCTCACCAGCTGTTTGTCATTCTTATGGAGTGCATGAAAAAAAAAGAACTTGTAAGTATCCTAAAAGTAGTTCACAAAGGTGATTTCTGTGACCAAACTTTGTAGAGTACTTTTAAGTGCCATTTTCAAGGGTTATAGTTTAAGCTTTTTTTCCCCCCATGTAGCTGCATTAAATGTACACATTCATGCATAAACATAGGCCAAGAAGGGATTACATCTTCTGGAAAGTCCCAAAACCAAATTTCAGATGCTTCTCCTGTGTAAATTGATAGGTCTCTTTTTCCACAGACTTCAGCAAGGCAGAATAAGACACCAAGAGAAATGTACTAAACCCAGGATCCAGTGTCAAAAGGGGAGGAAGGATAATTGAAGAAAGGGTTTCTAGGAGCAAAAAGCATTCAGAGTGCATCAACACAGTTTTTGTTTTCTGACATAGTTACTCCTTAACAGCCTTTTATTCCAGGGAAAGGGCCTTGGCAGGCTTGTCAAGAGAAACTGAAGCATTGTGTTCCTGAAGATACCCCACTTCCTTGCTCCTGGTTTGCTGCAGGTCTGCCGTGTGTGCTGCAGCCCTCACTCAGGCTCCTGCCTGTCTCCCACATCCCAGCTGCAGAGAAAAGTGTGCTCAGGAAAAGAAAACCTTTGACATTCACATCTGTGGTCTTGAAGAAGTGTATTGAAATTGCATTCACTGTGTCCCTGCAGGCAGAATGAATCCCTGAGTGTTTGAATAATTCTTCCTGTGAAGTTTTGTAAATATGATGCCAAGATGGGTTCCATACATACACCTTCACTGGATGTAAAGTTGATGGTAAACATGACTCTGATAAGCTGACTGAAAAGAGAATCAGCCTTCCTAAAAAATTGGTTTGAGAAAAGAGGAGAGCCCACAGCTGCTTTAGTCAGACTGTTTTGAGTTTAAAATATGCATCAGAGCACACCTGGTTTACTTAGCAAAATTCAGACACTGGCTGTGAAACCCAAGCAGACTTATGGTTATGGTTTTCTGTTGATAGTTTTGTCTGTTCTTGTTAATTAGTAATATTTTTCCCATAGTTCCTTTTCTAATGTCATATATCTTTGTAATCCTGCAAAATATATTCTAACTGTTGAGAAAATTGCTATCCTCAGTAGTTAATGTGAATAGTTGCTTTTGGAAAACGAAGCATTTGAGGTTTTTTGGTCTGCATTTGGTATTAAGTTTGTTAACATAGAATATTTGGTTATTCTGCTTTTGAATTATTAGTCATCTAATATGTAGTTAAATGGCTAAGCATAACATTAATTACTATTTTTAAAATCATTGAATTGCAATGGACTGAACTAAGCAAATGTGACTAAAAATAATTGCTTTGTTTTTACTTGGTCCTGCCTTTTTGATTGTCAGGTGTCATTGTCATTCTGCAGCTAATAGGTATTTGAATTTTATCATCAATAAAAAGGATGCTATGATAATTATCTTGGGTAACTAGCATTTCCATTTCCATTACTACTAGGAAGTAATAGAATCATCAGGAAACAATCAGTTTTGCGTGGCAGTTTTGTCACCACTTTTTAGAATACATGGGTTTGGTGTAGATTTTCCTCAAGTTTGTCATGTTCACCAATGCAGGAATATTTTAGGATAACTTCACTGAGAGAATTTAATTAAACACTTCTGTGAAAACTGAATTTCAAAGAAGAATTTAGTGGAACTGTACTTTTTGAAAAATCTTAAATTGTAGGAAATAATGAAGCAGCACCATTCTGCTCCATTTTCTATCCACATGTTCAGTGTCTCTTTCCTGAGCTGTGATTTGGTGTGTTGGGTTTTAGATCACCGTGTTCCGCATGGGCTCGGAAGGACAGCACGACATTGAGATGTCCATCCTCACTGCTCTCCTCAAAGGTGAGTGTTCCAGGCACTCAGGAAGGCTGCACAGCAGCATCCCAAGAGGACATCCCTGTGCACTGTCTGACATTCACTCTTCGTGCTGAGACAACTGTTTTCTGTCTGTGGGTATACAGTAGTGGATACAGGCTCTATACAGAATCTCTGGAGTCCCAGATTTATACTTTTATGTACAGTATCAGCCAGAGGAGCTGAGAGGGGTCTTTAAGAAGAGTTAAACGTGTGTCTTTAGCATCAGAATAAAAGTCAATATGGAAACTTTTAAAAAAAGGGAGACCATCTCATTAATCCTTCGGAAATCAGGATTATAGGGTTAAATGGAAGATGCTATAATTTGATTGGATGAATCCACCGTGTCAAAATTATTCTAATGGTAGTATGATGTGGAGCCAGGCTGCTGTTGTCTAGTTATTGCAGAAGGTTGTCCAGCCTTGTTTCATCACGTGTGAAATATGAAACCTGTGTGTTTCTCTTCAGGTACCAATGCATCTGCTCCAGACCAGCTCAGCCTGGCTTTGGCCTGGAATCGTGTAGACATTGCACGCAGCCAAATCTTTGTCTTTGGACACCACTGGCCAGTAAGACAAAGTTTTCTTTGTTTGTCACTAGTTTAAATGAAGTTGTGCAGTATTTGCACCTTGGGTTTTGATACTGCACTGGCAGCAATGGTGAAATACTGCAGATCACCTGTGTAACTAAAATCCTTTATTTAAGCTATTTTCATGTCTCACTGTGTTGATGCTTTTTGCTTTGCTGAGTGAACCATCTGATGCTGAATTACGCCAAAGTGTCATAAGGAGAGCATCAATCCAGTTTTCTTCTCTGTGCAGTTTATGTAACCTAAGCATTATCTGGAGCAAGTTAAGCCTCCAAAGTGTGGTGCATGTGTGCCACTGCCCTGGGCAGACAGGTTGGAAAGGGGAAGGACTTCAGCTGAATGAATGTTTCTTGAGAGGTATAAACAGGAATACTGTCTGCAGAACAGAAATGAACCAGTGAGTGGCTCCCTGTCCTCTCCTCTCTGCTCTGCAGTATGGATGCTGTTTGGCATCATGCAGCATTCCTCTTAGGCTCTTTCTGTTCAGCTCTTGTTGCTATTTCTTTTCACAACTATTGGTTTCAGGAAGAGCAAAGGACCTGAAGTGTCCCAGTCCTCTCACACTGATTTTATTTTCCAAGAGAAGTCTTCCTCACTCAATCTCCTTCACTGCCTTGACTTTCAGAGTTACAAAGTTAGACTCAACAGCTTTTAAAAAAGGGTAAAGCTGTGACTATGTAGAAAGGCCTTTAAACTTAGAGAAATTACCATTTTTAGTTGATTAAGTGTGAGAAGTGGTGACTGGGGGATGAGCTGGTAGGAGTGTACTCAGTTAAATAGTTACTGTAAGATCAATTAGATTTCTAATACTTTAATGCATTATAAATACAGCCTTTAGGAAGCCTTACAGCTCCTGATGGTACAGCTCCTGAGAAGGAAAAGAAATCTCCAGCACCTCAGACTAAAGCAGGCAGAGGGAAAGGAAAAGGAAAGAAAAAGGGAGGAAAAGCAAAAGAAGAACCAGAAGAAGAAACAGACCCAAGAAAACTTGAACTCCTGAACTGGGTAAGATGAAAGTATTTGTATAAAAAACTGCTGAAGATCTTTTTTTTTTCATTCTGAGGTACAAAGACAGAAGGAAGATACACACTTTCATTCTGTAGAATGTTTTTTTCACATTTGCACAAGATCAGCTGTAGATTCTGCAGGAATGCTGTTTGGTGTTTGAGCCAAGAATCCCTCTCACATCCCATGTGCACCACATGCAGCCATATCTCAACAGTGCAAGTCAGTACTGAGCTGTAGCATCTTCTTCCTTGCACTTGTCAGAAGGAAATAAGGCCACCAGTGAACATCTTCCTTCTGTGAATGTGTTAGTTTAACTTGTTCCTAATATGCTGAGCAAGTAAATCCCTTTTTGACATAATGTGTCAAGCATGGTATGCCTGGTTTAGTTAAAAATACTGAACAAAATTACTGAAAGATCCATGTTTAAAGACTGAAAGCTACAGTTGTATTGCTAAAGGTTTGGAAATCTCTGCTCTCTCTACTCACTTCATGTGGTTAAAATGTTACTTTCTAAATTCATTTTTACTTACAGAGTACTCAACATTTGTGGGAACTCAGTCCATATCCTAAGTAGTGAAAATGGCTGTGGCTGCTGCCCAGCCAACTCATTTGTACTCATGTGGTCTCCCATTCTCCACCCTACAATTCAGGTGAACTCTCTGGAGCAGGCTATGCTGGATGCACTGGTCCTGGATCGAGTGGACTTTGTGAAACTGCTCATTGAGAATGGAGTGAACATGCAGCACTTCCTGACTATTCCTCGCCTGGAGGAGCTGTATAACACTGTGAGTGAGCAGAAATACTAGAAAGCCCTGTGGTATTTTACCACTGTGTATGTGACTTGAATCACCACAGAAGGGTTTAAAAAAAAGGGATATTACATAGCTCTTGATAGAAAGGTGTTTGCCACTGTAGCCCAGTTCCTTCTTTTCACCCTTCTGGGGTGTGATGGCACACAGCTGTTGTCCAAAGTTCTGCTTAAGGTGCCAGATCATTAACTGTGTTCATGTTTGCAAAAAATCTGAAGAACTGAAGCTCTAATGGACCATGAATTATTTTTGTTTCAGAGACTGGGTCCACCAAATACACTGCATTTGCTAGTCAGAGATGTGAAAAAGGTAAGCAGTGTTCCATTTGTGATTGCATTAGCCATGTGAATCAACAGTAAAAGCAAGCATAGCATGGGCCAAGCAGGCATTTGAAATTAGATGGCAGCTGTTAAGAAAAGTTAAATGTCTCCCTGTGGCAAACAGTGCCATCAGTCTGAATTGGATATGGAAGTGCTAGTAATTTAAAAACTAAGGAGTTAACTGAATTTGACCTCCTATAGTGTAATATGGCATTTGAGATTTAGGTTGATGCTGTTTCTTCTCTACAAGAAGCTCCCAATGCAGCATTAGAGGGGAGGAGTGGAAGGAAAGGCCTGCTAGGTTAACTGGAAGCCTCACTCATGACTGCAGAATTTCTTGCATTTTGTTTGTTTCCTTGTGTGTTTTCCAGTTACTTTTCTCCCACTAGTCCAACTTTTTTTCCTGGGAGAAAATCTCTTCTGTCCTAAATTTGTTACTCATTTGTTTCCATTACATGAAAATTTGTTCATTGTATGTGAGTAGGGAGGGTCATTGTGAGATTTGTTGTATTTTCTCTCTTAGAGGTTTTGAAGCTTTCATTCAGTAAAATTCAGCTACATTAAATTGCCTGTATTAATTTCTGCAAGGAAAACTCCCTGTTCTTCCAGGGAGGTTCAGATGTGGGGATTATGCAGTACTGTGTTAATGTATAATTCATATTCATCTGCTTCACAGCTTAACTCTTTTCTCATTCAGTGTTGTCACTGTGAGTGTCACTAATGTTCCTCTGCATCCTGTCTGTCTGTCTCTCTGTCTGCCTCTCCTCTTTTCCATTGCATTTCCATGCTCCCTCCCTCAGCGGCAGTCCCGGGGATTCAGTTGGGTTAACCTGGAGGTGATGTGCTTCCTTAGGCTGTGGTTGTTCCATCATAGCAGCTGCTCAGTGGTGATGTAGAACCAGTCATTGCTGTAGGATGTAGCTTGCACAATGGAGCACCATTTTTATTCCAGTGGAGTCAATACAATTATCCAGTTTTAGCTGTAACTGCCAAAATTAGAGTTTGCCTTTTGCTTTGATTCTGGGCTGCACATTAATCATGGTCTGCATTGGAGTGTCAGCTGTAGATAATATGATGAAATATAGGTTTCCATAAAAAAAAAGTATATGAAGTATGGTTATCAGGGATAGTCACCATGAAATTGTCATGCTTTTATACTGGATGAATGATAATTAGTACAGAGTTTCTTAATTTCATTAATATAACCCTTGTAAACAACATAAACTTGTATGGACACTCAAATGTGAGTAAATCAAATTAAAATTTGTTCAGAAATATGAATTCTGCCAACAACAAAACCAAAAATCTATGACCCCAAAAATTTTCATTATGTGAATCAGTTAATTTCATACAAATGTTCAAAGACTGAACCCAGTGGCTATAAATAATACCCATGTTCCAATGTAATTGTGACGTATGTCTAGCCAGGCAATTTAATCTGTGTCATGTTTTCTTATCCTAAATCCTTATTAAGTTGTGGGTTTTTTTGTTAGGGAAATCTTCCACCAGATTATCATATCAGCCTAATAGATATTGGTCTTGTCCTGGAATATCTCATGGGTGGAGCCTATCGCTGCAACTATACTCGGAAAAGCTTTCGGACTCTTTATAATAATTTATTTGGACCAAAAAGGGTAAGAATGAATTAATTCCAAATGTGGCCATTGTGGTGGTGGTAAAAAATAAGTAATACTCTGTTCCTTTGTTTTTGTGAAACACTGCATATTAAATTCTAAAGAAGTGCTGCAAGGTAGAAGTTGAAACTCCAAGAGTGAAGTTATATAAGAACGTTGTAAGACGTCTGTGTTAAAGGATGTGAGAACATGAGACGTGGTGAATACACTGATCTGGAGGTGAATTTCCTCCTATTCCAGTAGTTTACAATCCAAGTATTCCTAACTGTAGTGTGCTTAGAAGCACTTTTGGGGGTTTTTTTGGCTTTTGTGACCATGTGGTGATTTTAATTCTCAAAGCATTATTTATCAAATGATTCATGTAACTCTTCAGTCTGAATCAAAATCTTTCCTTTTAGTGCAGGATAGATATTTCTGAACCCATTGCATTCCTGCAAATGCAATTTAAATAAAGAGTAACTGATTGCAGCACTATTGGTACAATTATTTGTAACAGTAATTTTCATAATAAATGTTGTACATTTGTAAATGAAAATGGGTTTGCTTGGTATTGTTTGGTCTTTGAAATTTTCCTCCCGTCTGATTTTTTTTTTTCTTTTTTTTAATATTCAGCCAAAAGCTCTTAAACTACTGGGAATGGAGGTAAGCTGGATTTGTTTAAAATACTGGTTTTATCAAAACATTTCCTGGTACAATACCCTTTTGTTTTTATTTGATTTTCCTAGGGTGTAGAGGACCTAATTTTTTGTCCTTGATTGAGATTTTGTCTTGTGCTTCAGAAGTGGTAAATACTTTGTGCAATCAATGACCCTGAATTTTCCATAGAGGACAGAGGTCACCACTTGCAGTTGTTAAAACTGCTCAAGGAGAAGTACATGCTCAGTTGCTGAGCTGAAGAATCATCTTTGGAAATGGTGTGGGAGGTTGAATTCTGAATTTGGATTTAAATTCACATTTTGTTGAAAAAAAGTGCATAATGCTGAGCTTGCTTGAACGAGAACTGATTTTGTAGAATAGCAATTTCTTTTACTTGCAATCCACTTCTGAGATTGGACTCAAGGTCTACAGTGATGATGAGCTCTGTCTTATATATGCAATGTTCTTCCTACATTTTTTAAACCCTGATTTTCCCAATCATGCCTTTTCTCCCTTCAGGATCCTGCTTCACTACTTGTCACTACTTCCCTTCAGTTACTTCAATGTTGGTTCCTGTAGTAATGGCCTATCCTCCCTATCCCTTTAAGAAATGGGATACTTAATACCTTCCAGGTGCACTGCATACATAGGAGGAGATTGCTTATTCCAAGGTGAAGACTACCTTTGGTATCTTGCTGTTCTTAAGGCTGCTGTGTGCCTGTCTTTGCCTTTTGCATGTTGCCATGGCCTGCACGTCAGTCAGAAAAGTGCTCTGGTACCTGGAAGATGTGCAGCACTGCTCTGCAGGGATAGAAACAGGCATGTGGAATCAGAAATGACAGTGGAGCCTATCTGTAGGGAATTCAGCTTTGTTAGAGTCCCACAGACACTGCAGAGGAATTCAGTAAATATTAATTTGTTGCAGACCAGCCTGTGCAATTCCACATGAAGTAGGGCTCTGTGTACAATGCAGTGTGAAGGGATGCCTTCAGTACCAGGGGGCTCTACTGCACTTTTCCAGAATGGGTGACTTGTAATTATGTGTACAAGGAACAGCACCCTGCACAAAATCTGAGTCTGTGTGTGCTTGCCCAGTGCATGCTCTGTCCTATTGCATTCATGGTAGCAAACAGCAAAACCAGGTTAGAACGTTGAGTGTTAATGTGTCCTCTCAGCACTTGTTCCATGCATGGTGCTGTTGTCAGGTGAGCTGTTAAAAGCTGATGGGAACAATTTTTCTTCCCAGGATGATGAGCCTCTCACCAAAGGGAAGAAGAAAAAGAAGAAAAAAGAGGAAGAGATTGATATTGATGTGGATGACCCAGAAGTCAGCCGCTTTCAGTACCCCTTTCATGAGCTGATGGTGTGGGCTGTGCTCATGAAACGGCAGAAGATGGCCCTGTTCCTTTGGCAACGAGGGGAGGAATCCATGGCCAAGGCACTTGTGGCTTGTAAACTCTACAAGTCTATGGCCCATGAGTCTTCAGAGAGTGAGCTGGTGGATGACATCTCTCAGGATCTGGACAACAACTCAAAGTTAGTAGATGCAGAGCAGATTTTATATCTAGCTTGGTGAGAAACTTTACTTTTAGTTCAGTACAATAATTTCTAGATGTAGTTTCACAGAATGCCATTTGGAGCCAATTTATCAACTACAGACAAGGAAAAAAATGGTCTCTGGATCTCATGGCAACACTAGCAAGGAGAAAACTTGCCTTTTTTCTGACAGAATGCATTCTTTCTTGAGCTTCTCCCTGTAAAACTAGCTAGTTTTATTTCACAAAGTTATTTTTAGAATTTACTCCCAGAAATTAAGGAGTATCTGATGATTTAACTAAACTGCCTTCAAGATGTTACTGATCTAAGCAAATTCCCTCTGCTCACTAACAGTTTGTTTGGAACTTTTGTAGACTGCCCCAAATTAAGCTTGAGATTAGTTGTTCGTGTGGATACATGTCTGTGGATAAACATGATGCCCAGTGAACAGAGCTAAAACCCCAAAGCAGAGGGATTTCTCAGTGTAGCTTCACTGATCTTATCTTGTTCCAGAGATTTTGGCCAGCTGGCTGTTGAACTCTTGGATCAGTCCTATAAACATGATGAGCAGATTGCCATGAAACTGCTGACATATGAACTGAAAAACTGGAGTAATTCTACCTGCCTGAAGTTGGCTGTGGCAGCTAAACACAGGGACTTCATTGCTCACACCTGCAGCCAGATGCTGCTGACAGACATGTGGATGGGGCGGCTGCGCATGCGGAAAAACCCCGGCCTGAAGGTATTCCTGTTCTGCAACATTTCCAAAGAGAACTTGTTGGATGCAGCACTTTTTTACACAAGGTGTTTGCACAGCAAAAGTCACTTACTTAGAGGTGTTTTAAGAACGTATCCGTTTTAAAGCTAATTTCTTTAGTTTCTAATTTCAGGATACCTAAGGAATATTATGCCATGACAAAGGAAAATATAACTCCATAAAACACTTAGCATGATTGGAATCCGAGACAAATTGTGGCTTTCAATAAAGCATGAGATTTGTTAATTGAGAGCATACTCCTATTAAAAATCAGTTGTAGACAAGCAAAAATATTTCCATTAGGGGTCCATGCAATGGGAATAGAGACAGAATAAACCATATGTGGATGCATGCTTCTTAAATTGCTTAATGCCTTACCAGTTGAGACTCAGTGTTAAAAAAAGAGTGAAATCTGTGCAGTTGCACTGTGTGAAACCATGTGATCTTTATTTCCTGCTTCTGTGATTTGATGATGCAGTCTCTCCTACTAATTTTAATATTTCCTAATTGTTTGATTTACAAAAAAAACAAGTAGTGTGAGTGGGCTCTCACAGAAGAGAAAACAAGTGAGTGAACGCTAAGGAAGCAGAGCAGTGTTTGCTTGTGTGTTTTCATGAGAATAGAATCCTTTCTTTGTTGAGTTATGCAGTTGCTGTCACCCATATGGAGACCCATCCTGCTCACCTCCTTATTTCCTTAAATCCCCCTTACTGACAAAGTGCTCTATCTGTTTTCCCAGGTCAGATTCCCAAGTTTGCTGACATACACATTGCACTACCTCTGCCATTCTCAGTATATTTCCACTTTCCCATATCGCCCTCTTAAACCTGTTTAAAATCTTCAGGGAACTGAATCTACCTTTCAGATTGCATCATGGTGCTTCCCAAATCAGTTCATTACTTTCCTTTCTTTTCTCCAAAGAATTAATCAACCTCCTGATGTTTGTTCTAGTTTCATTACCTGCCTTCTGTTCTCTGCTCCTTTTCTGTACTTTGGCTTGTGTTTCTGTATCTAAGCAATCTCATATAGTAAGAGAATTTTCCCAGGGCTATCTGCAAAGATTCTTTTACCTTTCATAGTTTTTTTAACTATTAAAACTAATGATAGTAGGTGTCTGAAGTAACTCCAGTAACAAATCTCTTCTAACCACCACTGTGTCCATTCCATGGCATTTCTCTGCACACTAATTTTGGAGCACAATTTCTTAATTGCAGGGTATTTGTGGAGATGGGAGGCTTTCCAGGACACCATATTTCATGAAATACCTTATTGCCAATGCTTCTTAAGTACTTACTCATTTCTATAGGCTTGAGGATGGCAGAAATTCTTGAATACTATACAAAATAAATGTTGGGTTGGGACCTACCTTATTACAAAATCCATAATATAAACAAATGTTGAGTTGAATTCTTTCTTGTTCACAGGTTATAATGGGAATTCTCTTCCCTCCCACCATCCTTTTCCTGGAATATCGCAGTTATGATGACTACTCCTATCAGACATCAAAGGAAAATGAGGAAGGCAAAGAGAAAGAGGAGGAAAATGCGGTCAGTAATTGAGATCATTAGAACGTTCTAATATCTCAGGACTGCTCATTTTCCTGACTTTTCTGATTATGCTGTAGCTCACTCAGGTGAAAATCTCAACTGCCTCTGGGGAATAAACTCAGTGAAGAATTATGGGAGAGGATAGACTGGATTCTCAGGGCACGGGAAGTGCCTGTGTAGTTCCAGATTTACAGAATTCTATTTATATACTTTTAAAAAGACATCTGTTGCTCAGGGGAATCCCTGCATGGTTAACAGTTGGCTGGGGCTGTAGTTCAGGAAAAGCACTATTTTTGCTGCTTTGTATTAATGAAACCTGACAACTTTGATCTTCCAGGACGCAAATGCAGATACAGGCTCCCGAAAAGGGGATGAAGAGAATGGAAAGAAAAAACAACCGAGCCTTCCAATTGGAACAAAGATCTATGAATTCTATAATGCACCTATTGTCAAATTTTGGTTCTACACAGTAAGTCATAATGATTAAACTAATAGCGATCATTTTTCTCACACCTGTGAAACTGACAGGATTCCAATGTAAAAGTGATAAACTTGTGGTAAATAAATATTATACTGACTTTTGTGGAATCTGATGAGTAAATCACTCCCTTTATCCAGAGGAAAATGCACAGACAGTGAAACAGAATGGATAACTGAAGCTTACATTGTCCACCTCTAAAGCTCCTATGTGCTGTGAAGAAGGCTCTGTGTGGAATACACCAAACTAAGTGCAAGCTCCACAGTCCAGTCACTCAATCCAAACTAGGCTGGATTCTCTTGCTTTCTAAAGGTTCTGCATTGAAATGTCCTTGAGGACCCAAGAAGTAACCCCATGGTATCATTGCCATTTGCCATATTGCTCAGATGGGTGCAGCCTAGATGGGAGCACAGATCCCAGTCTGCTAAGACTTCATAGATACTTTTATTAAAACAATTAAAACCAATCTAAACTAAAATACTTATTTTTGACAAGCATCTAATTTTCTATTTCTTTCATCAAGAATTATCTGTCGTTAAACTGTTATAATAAAATAGAACATCTATTCATGCTACTGCTCATAAATTTTGTGTGTGCCCTGTAAAAGGGGCACTGGTTTCTTATGTGTTAAAGATTAGGATGCCTGATGCCTGATAGGTCATAGCAATATGCAGGTTTTTAGTTTTAGCACATTTTAATCACAAAACACTACATCGATCCTTTTCTGCTGCCTGAGTTAATAATTTAAAAGCAAAATTCCTATTTAATTTCAAAGAAAAGTGTTCAACATGGTTTTACAGTGCAAAGAAATTACATTTTAATAGACTAAAAAGGCCCCAGGCATAAAGGGCCTGGTTTAGAGTGCTTTAGAATTGCTATTTTTCTTCTTTCAACAAATGAGATAATTCAGCTGTCTGGATCATATGTTCCATAGCCTCTGGGATTCCTTTAGGTGCTGGAGGCCCCTGGCTGTGCCAGTGTGGAGGGCTTTGCAGCAGGCCTGCTTCCTGCAGAGAAGGAAGTCTTTTTTCTTGTGCAAGTAAGGGTCTTCAGCAGCTGAATATTTCACACTTAGCCTCAACACACAGGTTCATATGAACATCCTAATTAGCACAGTTATTAGGGAACTGAGCAAAGGGCTTTGCTTTCATACATTATCAGGCCCCTCAGCTAAGAGGATTTGCCTGCCTTCTGTCTGATGTTTCTTCTCTGGTGATGCAGCCTTTTCTGATCTTACTGAATTAGGCTTCAGCAAAAAACTTGCTCCTGACACTGGGAGCTGCTTAAAGTAACCAAACCACCTGCCAACCTACTGTCCATGTAGATGGATTGAAGTGACAAGTGTAGGAAGAGGGACAGAAATGAAGTTTGTATGCCTCTGGCTTCAGCTGAAGAGTGTATTCTTCCCAGATGGGCTCAACCACATCATTACAGAGTGGAGAAAGCAAGTGGGCTGAAAGCAATTTTGCCTACCCTTCCAGGCAGGTGCTGCTGACAGCTTTGCTCCCTGTCCTGCCTTGAGATGATGAGTAAAGATTTCCCACTGAAAATTCCGTTCTTTAGAAAATTCCATTTTCTCCCTGAAATATCTTTTAGTTTGTTACTGTTTTGCTTCCAAGTGTTTTTTTCCCCTTTTAAATCATTGTATCCTTTTTGATTTCTTAACTCTGGATTTCTAAGGTCTCAGAATTTTTTAGTTTGGCTGATCACCAAAGGCTGCTGTGCAGCTTGGAGACAGCAGCACCAGCAGTTTGACATTTACATGAGTAGTTATAGAAAACTGAGTGTTAGTTCTTTTGGCTTACACTAATAATCCAGGACTGTGTAATGGAAATGAGTGGAGACTGGGGTTTTTTTGTGTGTGCGAGTCATCTCAAGTAACTGAATACTGCCTAATTTGGAAAGATCCTAGGATACATCATCTAGAGTCCATGAAGGATTTTCTTCTTTTTTGGCAGATATCATACCTTGGTTACTTGATGTTATTTAATTACATCATCTTGGTGCGGATGGAACGGTGGCCATCAGTCCAGGAATGGATTGTCATCTCCTACATTGTGACGTTGGCTTTGGAGAAAGTCAGAGAGGTAAAGCCTGCCCATACCAACATCCCATAATCCTTAGAACAAAGCTTGCTCTTAGAGATTATAATGGCCTGGACTTGTGCACAGGGTTGAGAGGTGACACAGGAGAGAGAAGAGTGTCATATTCTAATAACTAAAAATAACTAAAATACTAGTGTCATATATTAATAACTAAAAATACTATTGCTTGAAATGAATTTTGCTGACAGTGGAGGGTGTCTGCTATTCAGACACCTGCTGAATATGACAAGATTGGTCTTTTTTCATGAGCATTACTTCAAAAATGTAACTTGGAGTTTTTTTCTAATTTTTTTTTGTTGTTGTAAGTTCATTTGTTTGTTTGTTTTTTATTTCAGATTTTAATGTCAGAGCCTGGGAAGCTGAGCCAAAAAATCAAAGTTTGGCTCCAGGAATACTGGAATATTACTGACCTGGTGGCTATTTCAGTATTTATCATAGGAGCAATTCTTCGCCTGCAGAACCAGCCTTACATGGGTTATGGAAGAGTGATTTACTGTGTAGATATCATTTTCTGGTACATCAGAGTACTGGATATCTTTGGTGTGAACAAATATCTGGGACCTTACGTCATGATGATTGGGAAGATGGTTAGTGCCTGAATTGCTATAAATTATGTCTTTAAGAACTTCATGGGAAACTAAATTCCGTTCTGCTTTAAAAAGAGGTTTTCTATTTAGTAGGACTGAATACAGCCTGTGAAAAGTTGCCACGTGAGTTTCAAACACACACAAGATGTTATGCAATGACAGATTGCAGGTACACCAGGATCTTCCAGAAACCCGTCGGTTGTGCACAGGAGATGGTTCAGCAATGATTATCTTTTTGCAGCCACAGAGGAGGTCTGTGCTGAAAGCACAGAATACTACATTTGATTCAAAGGATAATGGGGATAGCAAAGGTTTTAGCATTTTAAGTATTTTGAAATATAATCTGGTAGTCCTTTAAGTACCTGCTTTCTCTTCATTTGGATGTATGCTTAATACCTGAGTGGAGTAGTACTTGAAGTGCTAATGAGTAGTACTTGCAGCACGATGTCAAGAAGATTCTCCTGCTCTTTTCCTGTTTGCTGCAATGCGTGCTGGCAGACAGACCTGCTGCTGCCACTGTGCTCCCTGGTGGTGCTGAGAGCCTCTCTGTGGTCTCTCCTCTCTCTCATGCAGATGATTGACATGCTGTACTTTGTGGTCATCATGCTGGTGGTTCTGATGAGCTTTGGAGTAGCCCGGCAGGCCATCCTGCACCCAGACGAGGAGCCCTCCTGGAGGCTGGCGCGCAACATCTTCTACATGCCCTACTGGATGATCTACGGAGAGGTGTTCGCTGACCAGATAGACCGTAAGAGTAGAATTCATAGTAAGAGTCTGTTTCCTGTTTCTCAGGCAGATGATCAGATCCAAATTAATGCTTTTAATTTGGAAGTTGTGGTTTTGCTTTATGATGCTATTGTCGTTGTTTTCGTGTGGCAGACCTGAGGCTGAGCAATTTTCTCTTCCCCACCTGCATGTCTGCTCTCTTGGTTTATATTCAAATTCAGTTAACACGGGAAGTGGTGTAGTCTGGAATATTCTCCTGTCCAAGAGTGTGGCAGTGTGAAGTGTTCTGTTTACTTGCAGGGATCAACAGAGATCATTCTGAAATGCTCTTTTCATTCAAAGGTTTGCTAAGAGTCAGTTCCAGCAGAAGAAAAAAAAAAAAATCCCTTGTGCGGGGAGGTTAAAATACACATATCCTTTCATCTCCAACTCACAAGCAATGAGCTCATACATTTTTACTCCCAGTCATACATCTGTCTGCTTTCAGAAATGTTTCCATTTCATGAATCACTCATGTTGTTCTTTTCTACACCTATGGGAAAACAAAACAAAAAAAGCAATCTCTACTTGATTAGCTTTGAATATGGAAATAGCCTTTCTTACAGGAATCCTGCACACTTTAAAAAAACACCTGTCAGCATTTTAAAGGAGATGTAAGCCGTCCTGTTACTGCTAATTTTGTGTTAATATTGGAAATTTGTATGACAGTCCAATGTGCAGCTGGCCTCCTCTAGTGAGTATCACGTAGTTTGCACTTTATCTGAAATAATACAAGCTGCTGTTTCAGCTTTGTGTATTTGTTACTTCAGTCACCTGCATATACTTCCACCTACTGACAGGTAGGGAAGTAGAAGGCTGAAGAACCTTGAAGGTTAAAGTTCAAAAACCATTAAGATTCATCATCATGAGAAGCTTTTATTCAAAATGTCATTAAAGTGTACTTTAACTGTTTAGAAAGGAATAAAGTGTCATTAGTCTGTTTCTGAACAGTGCACAGTCAGATGAACTTTGTTTTCCTAATGAATGTTTGTTTCAATAATGTAACTGAGGGTACAGTAAGTTACTGTTGCCAAGTGAAAGGCCAAGCCATTCATCTGCTGTCTGATACTGCAGTTTTGGTGCACATGAGAGATCCTGAGCTTATCCTGGTTCACAAGTGGGACAATTCCCCCATGGAGAGGAAGTGACTGTAATGGGCTATCCCTTCTCTCATGTTCAGTTTGAACCAAGAATGTTTGCCAGTGTAGACAGTTTGATTTCCTTATAAATCAAAACTCACACCTTACCAGCCATCTCTTTAGTGTAAGAGTTTTCCCAGGTTTCTCTCTTGCTTCCAGTAATTTCTTAGTCATATACTCAGCATGCTTTGGATTGGAAATCTTTCTTCAGCAGTGCAAAAGATTTGGGGGTCAAAAGGTTTGGACTTTCTGGTTGCACAAGTTCAGCTACTTGGTCCTTCCCAGGTCAGAAGCTTTGCTGTGCATAAACTAACTTGAAAACGTTTGGCTTTATGTTATTTTAATATTAAAGTAATTCTGTCTGTGCAAGGCATTCTTCTACACTGCCTTACAATTGTTCTGTGCATTTCTTCTGTGTAGAAGTCTATGGACTGACTCATCAAAATCTTTTTGCTTTCAATAAGAAATTTTCACTCTAACCTGTCTGTGGTTCTCTGTAAACACACCACAAAAGCAGCCTCAGAAGTCATTGGGGAGTCATGGCTATGGGCAGTCTAATATGACTCTGACTCAAGAGCTAATGGCTGGTTTTGGCAAGGTCCAGGGGTGTGAACAATTTATTTAATCAAATTTTCCCTCAGAAAGAAGGTAGTTGGACTTTGTCAGTAGCTTCTCTGAGGATAGGAAGAATCGTATAGATTCATCTGGAGATCACAAGTCACAGAATTTGCTGGGCTTGGAAGGTACCTTTGGAGATCATCCAGTTGAACTTTCCTGCTCAAAACAGGATAAATTAGATTTATCCCAGGTGGCTTAGGGACTGTCCAGTGATGTTTACAGTATCTTGAAGGATGAAGAGTGTGCAGCCTCTCTGGACAACCTGGTTTAAATGGAATTGTCCATCTTTCCACCTTTCCCCACTGCTGCTTCTCCTTTCACTGAGAAGAGTCTGGCCCTGTGTTCTTTTCTCCCATGCATCATCAGGTATTTATAACATTGGCAAGATCTCCTTGACCTTCTCTAGACTAAATTATCCCAGCTTTCTCAGTCTTGCCTCATTTGTCAGCTAGTCCAATTTCCTTAGTAATCTCTGTGGCCATGACTGGACTATTCTGATATGTCCATGCCTGATTTCCACCCCTGGGGAGCTGAGAACCAGACACACAAGTCCAGACATGGTTTCAGCAGAGCTGAGTGGAGGCAAAAAATTACCTCCCTTAATTTGCTGGTAACACTTTCCCTAATGCACCCCAGGAAGCTTTTGTGTGGCTCTCTCTCTCTTTAGAAGATGTGCACAAGCAAGAAGTTATCAGTATCTTGTACTCAACAGCATCATATTCTTAAACAATGAAGAAGCCTGGTTGAGTTTCTTTCAATAGTGTGACTTTTCTTACCAGCATTTAGGAACTGGAAGGCAAGTATCCAGACTGGTAGTCAAAATGGGCATTAATAATACTGATGTTTTTACAGTGTAAAATAGCATGCCTATTAGTGGAAATGTAGCTATTCAAAAGAAACAGCTGATAGATTCAAAGCCAGGGTGGTTAAAAAAAAAAAAGGAAAAAAAAAAGAAAAAAAAAAGAAAAAATGTAGCTGAAAGAATGATTTTTGTGTGATAACGTGGTGTTGATGGCCAGTTTTGTTTACTTGCCAGAAATATCATGTATATTTAAATGATCATCTGCCAGAAGCATTTTGTGATATATTATTATCATTAGTTTGCTGCCATATGTAACATTTGGGGGAAACAGCATGAAAAGGAAATTGCAGAATGCAATGCATTTTTAACAAAGATGTTTTTTCTCAGCATATGTCTCTACTGTTCTGACATTTGAGTTGCTTATCCTTTCTTGGCAGCAGAACTGTATTTCCAATCATCTTTTTTTGGGCTCTGTTTATTATTGTATTGTTTTCTTTTTTCTCTTCCTGCTTCCTCTCTATTCTGTTCCTTTGGACTGGTGTTCAGTCTATGCCATGGAAATCAATCGTAAGTCTCTGCGGAGAGCTGATTATCTCATTTAGCTGAATATGTTCATTAATGTTTTTCTTGACTAGTTACTCATATTTTAATTCCAGCACTCATGCAATATTCAGGTGTGAATGTTGTTTTTTCTACTGTAATAGTTTCATTAGAAAATAAGCAGAGGAAAAAAAATTTTAATACAAAATGCAGATCAGAAGTTTTAACTGAGTTGAAGTTGTTGCTAAGACTTGTTTCTAGTACACCAACAGTAAAATAATTGGGTTTTTAAAATTATGATGCATTAGTGGCGTTGTATAACTAATTCACTTTGATTACCTAGATACAATATTACTGTGGTTTTGGCAATATTTTCATTTGTCCAGTTGAATAAAATTAGGATTCACTTTACTTTTCTGCTATACTTTTCTTAAGAAAACTAGGAAAAAACTTAGGTCTGATGTTTGAAAAGCAAGTAAAATAAATGTTGATAGTTACAGTCCAAAGAGCTCTTTGAGACCTCAGTAAATAAGTGTAGTTTGTGTTCAAATATTTCGTTTCAAGTGAGGTTGAAGCATTGTGGTTTTTTTGCAAAATTTTTAAAAATACTGGGTTTTCTATTCACATAAACTAAATTTGTTATGAACTCTGTCAGACTTTGCATTTTCTTAGATTACAGCTAAGGAACCTGTGGCTGACAAAAACTTTACCTGCGACTAAATAGTTCCAAAAGTTAGCCCTGTATTTGAAATCAGATATATTGGCACTGCACTTAGAGACAGAACAAAATTGCTGCATTTACCCAACTCCAAGACAGGTTTTATCAAGACAACCTGTGTAAACCTAGAATAGCTTCAGGCAATTATTTTACATTGGTTTTATAAATATTCTCATTTTTTGTCCCATTCTCAGTAGTCTTATTTTGTTATTACTATATAATTTTCATTTTAGAATTGGATCATTTTGGTAGCATTAACCTGCTGGTAACATTAACAGCCCCACACAGGTCTGGGATCCATCTAGGGAATCCAATAAGGGGCAAAAAGAGACAGGGCCAGAGACAGAAGGCTCCATCCAGGGGACTAACACTGGTCCAAGGTCCATCCTGCAGGCAGGGGTGAGTCACAGCTCAGGCAGTGACAAGTGTGCAGAGGGGGTACAGGTGTAAACCCCCAGTGAAGCTGGTTCATTAAAGGGACATTAAAGGCCTCTTCAGTACTCTGAGCCCCTGTAGATTTTGAATTTATGCTCAGCAATCTGTTACCACTAAAGCAATGCTTTCATCTCTTTGGCAAGGTATGCTTACAAGCTAGGTTTAGTAATTTGTTTTGGTAATTGTAATTCCACTATTAATATTTATGTGTACACATTAAGATCTGGTCTTTGACTATTACTGTGAGAAGAAGAAAATCCATGGGAATACGAATAGAAAGCCTCACTGTACAGTAAGAAGTTGCCTCTCTGATCACTAATATGGAAGCAGAATTTGAAGTGGAAATTATACATACTTGCTCCTGGAAATAAACTGACAAAATCTGGCAACATTTATGCATGTGTCATCATTAAATAAATGAGAATGGTATTTTTAAGTATCAGACAATTTGTGAAAAATACCTTTCCTGTTTTTCCTTCAGCTCCTTGCGGGGACAATCTTTATGATGATGATGGTAAACGCCTTCCTCCATGCATCCCAGGGGCCTGGCTCACTCCTGCTATCATGGCCTGTTACCTCTTGGTAGCAAATATCCTGTTGGTAAACCTGCTGATTGCTGTCTTCAAGTACGTAAACAATCATGCATCTTTGTCTTATTGTCAAGATAAAGTTTCTGTTTGAGCCCAACAACTGATTCTGCAAGGGTTTACTTTCACTCAGGATCTCACTGTTCCATGGATGTCACTGGCAAACACTGGCAGCAGGGTGTGCCCTGGAGAAGAGTGAGGAAAGGTGGCTTTGAATTTGTCAGCGATTGCAGCAATGGATGTGAGAGAGCCTGGCTACTTCCAGTTACCTTCTAATGGATAGTGACAGGCCTCAGGTTGCTGTGGAAAGATGAGAAATAGGATCCATGAAACCTGGCACACACCTGACAGAAACCCTGCAGCCACTGGCAGTCACAGCTCTTCGAGAGAACAGCAGAACAAAACTCTGAACTACAAAAGCCTGAGGCATTTCCACTACATCAGCTGGCTTTTGTCGTGTTTTGTTTTCCATTTAGAAAAAGAAATTAGGGCCTTTCAGAATCCTTTCATGACCTAAAAAAAATAGTCTGCATTGCCTTGAACCATCAGGGAGGATGGCTATGTGTCATCAAAGTCTGTGGCCAATCCAAGCAGCGTGCAGTATGCACGTATCTATATTTAGACTTATCTGGAGTAAAGCTAAATACATTTCTGCTGCTTGTTCTTCCTACCTGCACTTAGGTTGCATGCTTTTCCTCTCATGCTGTAGGGATTAAAAAAATCATGACTTGCTGGCAGTCCTTTCTGAACAGACCACCTGAGAGAAGCAGGTGATCCATTTTTGTTGCCGTCAAACATGTAGTGTTGGAGGGCTTGTCGGTGTAAGCTTGTGTCACAAATGCAAAAAACAGTACTTCGGGTGCCCAGAAATCTGCAGCTCACAAAGCCTGTCTTTCATTTGATGTATGTAGCTTAAAAGGTCATGAATTTAAAGTACTCAAATGCCAGTCACATAGCTGGGGAGAAGGGGAAGAATCTTACAATGGTAGCTATTATTGGCTGAAGGACCAAGGAATCAGCAGTTTGGGAAGTAGGTCATGCTGTTAACTCCTGCCATCCCAGGCTGCTTGCACAGGGTTGAGATCTGGCTGGGGAATTCCTGCTCTAAAAGGAGACACAGAATGAAGACAGATTGTTATTTATCATTGATCATAGTCTCATGTAGACTTAACCTAAAGAAAGTAAAATCTATGTGTACACAGGAATTCTTTAGTTTTGAAGAGATATTTTAACTGGTTGTATGAATGTAGATATTCTGAAGCACATAGAGTTAGGAAATAAGTGGACAGAAAATATAAAAAGCAAGTTTCAGTATCATCACCATCATAGAAGTGGAATGAGCTGTCTGAAGATACTTTAAAATAGCTTGAAAAGCCTTCTCTAAGACAGAATATCAAGTCTGCTTTCTCTTAGTTGGTATTTCATAACTCTGACTATTGTTATCTCTGGATTGACTACTATCGCTTCATATCAACTGAATTTCAAAATTAAACATCTTTAAAACACACCTTAGTTTGCTGTAAAAATGATGACGCTTCCAAGAATAAATTCCTTTACAAGAATATGCAGCATGTTTTCAAATCAGAAGTTTGAGGGAGTAAAGTTTGAATTTAGGACATTCTGTGAAAACTTAAAAAGTCTTCTATGTAGGTCAAGCTGATTAGCATATTAAAGGCAAACTATGTGAAGCTTCTGAGTTTAGCATACAAAATACTTTTCATGGATTTAATACTCTGTGTAGCATCAAATACTGGCATGTGTTAAAAGAAATATTTTATAACCAAGCCCCAAAATACCAATCATATGATGCATAAATTGTGAGCCTTTGTTTTCACTGGCACCTAGGGGATTTGTACAGGAGGAGCAGTTGGACTGAGAGGACTGTTCTGAGTGGTGCCTGAGGGATGCAGAGCACCTGCTGTTTGCTACCTTCAAAAGGAGTAGTGAAACCACGAGTTCAATTTAATCCTTAGTTCAGTAGCACCAACAAAGAGCTGAACCAAGCAAATCCTGTGACTCCATGAGATTGTTTAGCTGCTGCTTTTTTCAACACAGTACTTGCTCAGTGAGAAGTGAGATTATGGACCTCGTCGACACTGTACCTATGTTTCCTTTCAGCAATACCTTCTTTGAGGTGAAATCAATATCCAACCAAGTCTGGAAGTTCCAGAGGTACCAGCTGATCATGACATTCCATGACAGACCTGTCCTGCCACCACCAATGATTATCTTCAGTCACATCTACATCATCATCAAGCGGATCTGCTGCCGCTGCAGGAAGGGTGATGGAGACCAGGACGAGCGTGACAGGGGACTGAGTATGCAAGAAATCTTCTCTAAATTGAGCTCTTGGCACCATATTAGCAGAAAGCAGCAGCTTCTACAGTGCTGAAATGTTTTGTTCACCTTTGCTAACAAGTGTATTTGCAGAAGAGAGTATGGGCCAATATTTGTATCAAGTATTTGTATTTTAACAGCTCTTGGGCTCTGTGGATGCCTGAGAATTTGCAGCTCTCAAATGCTAATAAAGACCTCCTTTAACATGCTTTCTTAAAACAGTGAGATGGTATCTATTCAATCCAGGGGTTTACCAAATTCTGGTGAAGCCCATATGTTGGGAGGGGCAAATAGGAACGACAGAAGGGATACAGTTTCAAACGTCAGCTATAGTGTCAGCTCTGTGATTGTGAGCAATCTGTGACTGTGAGTATCCCCACTATCATTGGGAGATTTATCTGTCATTTCACAGGGAAACTATGAGGATTCTTCTCCTAATATACTCTGTAACTGTTAATTAATATTTCATTATATGCCTCATGGAAATAATGTGAGGGATGCTCACAACATCCCTCTATTTCTGCATTTCACAGGAAACATTTTTGCACAATAGGAAAGAGAGGAAGAAAGGAAATGTAATGCTCCTTCCAAATGCAAAGGGACAAATCCAGATAAAGGATGAATTGTTCCCAAAAGCTTTTATTCCCCTTGGATTTTTCTTATGTGATTAGAAATTTCTTAACATATTATCCAAAGAATATCTGTGAACAATCTGTTAGGTTTATCTGTTGCCTATAACTCGCGTCCTTTTAAGAATAACATTTGAATGAAGGAACAGCCAAACTGGCAGAGATTGCCCAGGTCTTTATCTTGTAAAATCTGGTCAGTTTGTTCAATGCACATCAGTTAAACAATGTCAAAGTCATTCAGAACATCGAGCCCCCTGTGGATGGTCATGGGAGCAGATGATGCTCATAATGCATTCCATTTCCTTCACAGCTCTGCCCATATTTAGCTAAGTGCTCATTGCTTATTTTAAAAAATTGTCTGTTCACTTAGTGCAGGAGTAGACTCTGCAGTATGTCCATGTCCAAAATAAACTGCTAATTTGGATTTAAATTGTCTGCCAGAAGTTCAGAAAAAGGAAACTCCTCTTTTCTTCTTCTCTTTTGCACAGAGTTATTTCTGAATGATGAAGAGCTAAAAAAACTCTATGAGTTTGAAGAGCAGTGTGTAGAAGAATACTTCCAGGAGAAAGAGGATGAGCAGCAGTCATCTAATGATGAGCGCATCAGAGTTACCTCTGAAAGGTACCTGCTGTAACAAAAATCCACTCTGTGTGTTGGGAACAGTCTTTTTAATATCTTCTTTATAGCCATGGTTGAGTGAAAGTACAAGATTTTGATCTTGAAGAAAGCCACCACCAACTCAGAAGCTGATCTGAATCCCAAATAACTATCTGAGCAGGTGCATCTCTCAAAAGAGCAAGCTTTTTGTTATTCTCTCTGTTTTGTCACTAAATCTGCTAACTTTGGGTAACTTTGTTATAAGAACATCTTTGCTTATGATGAATTTTATACCTCTTATCCATCTGAGGATCACAGTGATGCTTTTTATCTATTTGAGAAAACTGCTGCTTGTTGAGCTTCCAACAGTTCATCCAACCATGAGAAACATTTTGGAGCTTGATGACAAAAGCACTGAGGGTTCTTCCCTTGGACCTTTGCATTAGGGTCTGGCACTCACAACTGCTGAATTTTAATCTCTGCCACAGATTCTCTTGCAGGCTTTGAACAAGGCATTTAGCTTTTCAGTATGAACTTCCCCATTTAAAAGATGGGGAATATTCCCATGTTAATCATTATGCTTGCTCAGAGGACTAGGCAATGTTTGCACATTGCTGTGTAAGCACACAGTGCTAATGGCAGCAGTCTTTTTTACCAGGTCACTTGGCAGGACTGTTCCTGAAGGCTCTGCCTGTTCTGTCAGCAGATCTAAGTCAAGAGATGGGGTCTTTTGTCAGTTCCTTGAAATGAAGAAAAATTCTCCCTGTAATGTAAATGATACACATTTGAAACACTCTTTCACCTTAGTCTATCTCACAGTATTCTGCTGATTAAGTACTCCGCATACATATTTATCTATATATCTATTTGTATCTTCATTTTAACATTTGTTATGAAGTAGCTCTGTGAGCCATATAATTCAATAGATAAAATTCTTTTTCTTGAGAGAGGCCCTGAACATCTTGCATTATTATGTTTGAAATTTGAGAATAGAGAAGTAAATTAAACCTGCTACATATATTCTATCACACTGGTTATCTGTGGCAATTTGAACAATTCCTAGGCATTGTGGCAGAGAATAAAGCAGGGCTGTTAAGCCTCACTGATTCACTATGGTCTATGGCCACAAAGCAGATTTGCTTATTTCTCATGGCTCCTTGCTCCAGATGCCTCATCATCTTTTGTGTATGGGAGCAAGAAAACATTCATTTAATTTCCACAGTAGATTTATTAGTATAAGATCTCTAAGCCACATTCCAGTTAATTATCTCTATATGCATTTTTCTAGTACCATCACATCCATTATGATATAAATGATAAGAAGAAAATGGGAAAAAGTAGTCTTTTAATTGAACTAGACAATAGTTCCACTCCCTTCAGCTGATATAAAGTAGAAAGGTATTTCAAGAGCAAAAGCAATCCCATCAACACCAGTATATGTTTCTCTCTCATACAGCTGCAGAACCTGTTTTACAACATGCTTTGATGCTATTTTAAGTCACCCTGTGAGCGTGCCATTAGAAAGTATTTTTCATGTAATTAATTTGATGCTTCACAGTGAAAGAGAACAACTGAGCACACAGTGGGTGGCACACGCAGAAATGTTAATAGAAGTCTGTCCCTAAGGGCTTTCCTGCCATGAATGTAAGGGCAAAGTTCAAAACCCCTCTAATATGGTGTACAGAAAGCATAGATAACAAGAAAATGCTCGTGCTTTTGTTGCTACTCATAGGAAAAAAGAAGAAGGCATGATAGACACCACAAAATTCTGCCTTAGGAAGAAATCAGGAGCTGTGTGCCTGTAGTGGGTTACTGCACCAGTCTCCAGGTTCTGTTCTCTGCTCCCTTTTTTATACTCCACAGAGTTGAAAATATGTCGATGAGGCTAGAAGAAGTGAATGAAAGAGAACATTTTATGAAAGCTTCTCTGCAGACAGTGGACCTGCGGCTCTCTCAGCTGGAGGAGCTCTCGGGTCGGATGGTGAATGCTCTGGAGAAGCTGGCGGGCATCGACAAATCCGAGCTGACGTACACGCGCTCGCGAGCCTCCTCAGAGTGTGATGCTGCCTACCTCCTGAGGCAGAGCAGTGTCAACAGCTCTGATGGCTACAGCATGTACAAATACCACATCAGTGGGGACGAGCTGACCTTTGATGACAGCACCGCGCCTATGTCACCGGCCATGCGTAAAAAAGCCCACTCTATTGGTACCAAAGAAGATGGAGCAGACCCAAGGATGCTGGCTCCAGAACACCAAACTGGACTCCATGCTTCGAGTCCTAATGCAGTTGCTACAGCAGATCACAGTAAATCTACATTAGAAATTGCACAGAATGTTTCTAGAGCCCGTTCTGGCTCAGGTGGTTTGGGGAGTGAAAAGCAGGGAGTTTTCAGTAGCGATGGAATGATCCCTCAAAGTGTAAACCAGATGAGTGCTGTTACGAACAGTCAGTCAGTAGCAGGACCAGATTTTCAGAATACTCAGTTAAAAGTAGAACGTACCAAGTTAGAAGCAACCATCTCTTATCCCTTAGACAAATCCAAAGCAATGCGTTATTTTCCTCCTGAAACTTTCAGTGCTTGTCAAACCACTATGATGAAGTCAAGGAGCTTTATTTTTGCACAAGGGGGAAAGCTGGTTGGAGGAGTTAACAACTGGACCTCAGAGTACAGTACCATTATGGATCAGGTGTGCCCTTCTACAATTGAGCAGTGGGCCACGGAGTGGAAATACGAAGTAGAGCAGCAGCTTTCTCAAGAACGTCCTCCAGAGTACCCCGGGTTGATCTCTGAAGCAGAAAGGCAAGCAGAGGAGAAGCAGATGGACACAGATGATGATAGTAATGTTGGTGAAGCAGGTATGAGTGCCTCTTACACCTCTATGCCTGCCCCTGTCAAGGCTGAGAAGGAGAATTTCCTGTCAGCAAAGCCAGAAAGGACTCCTGGGTTCCCATCAGTACGCTCCAAGAGTTTGCACAGCCATTCCCGGAAAGCCAAGTCCGTGAAGGACAAATTAAATAGACCAGGACATGCCAGCAGTGTAACTAATTTGGTGGTAGCATTTGGCAGTGCAACAGAACAGAAAACCAGGCAAGAAAATGCATCCACAGAAACTGAATGTTAAAGTGGCTTATGGCCCCTGTTTTACCAACAGTTGAGAAAGCAGAGTGACTAATTGAACAAATTAGGGATTTTAAAATTAATTTTTGAAGAAGAATTGTGAATATATGTATTTCTCTTCTTTTAAACCTAATAGATATATGTTCTGTTCTTAAATAAATGCTTGCTGGGTTGGGTGAAAGGGAGATGTTCTCTCAGGGGCAGATAAAATGTAGGTACAATCCACAGATGCCCAATTTGTAGATATTCCTTTGTTCCCTTTCAGCCTCCTTCATAAGCTCATTTAATGACAAGCTCATTATAAAAGCTCTTAGAGGAAGAGCAATATTATAATGTAATAATTTTATCAGAAGATTTCTCAAACTGAACACATTTTTAACCAGCCTTAGTTTTATCCTCACTTATGCAGCTGGTTTCTTTGTAGCCATGGTGTTTTTCAGATCAAAACAAAATTGTTGGAGGCAAGAAAAAATTATGCAGTCCCCTCTTTCACTTCTGATTTCATGCATGCTTCTTAGCTTCTCTTTCAGAATGGCATGACAGGGCAGTTCTCATCCACTAAAATAGGTCAGAGTGGCAAAATACAGTTGTGTTTGGAGAAATCTGACCTGGAAAGCCACATGTAGACATATTCTTAACCTGTCCTTGAACTTCAGTGGCATAATCTTGCTTTCAGGATCACATCTGTCCCCAACCCAAAGCATGCTGACAGCCTTAAACTGTTGAAAAACAGTGATCATTGTTTCAAAATGTTTAGGGAGATTCTAAGAATATCAAGTACATAGATATTTTAATAATATAAATACAAAACCTGCATTAGTGTTTTGTTTGTATAAATGAGGATTACAACAGAAGTCCATGTAGACTTAGAATAAGATTCTGACTTTTCTTAGATGCCTGCAAGGGAAAACAAATCAAAACAGAACAGGAAAGGTGTTCTGATCAGGTGAGATTTTTTGATCTTTGCTTGAAATCTACTGTGACAAATTCATCTTCCATTCTGCAATTTCATTATGCCACATGAGGAACAAGGAACAGTTTTTAGGAGTCTGTCTAAACAAAATATAGATTTTTCCAGATGAGAATAGAAATTCTGTACATTTTCCTGAGTAAATTTCAAAACCAAATGTCAGAGGAGAAAAAAGTCTCTACAGAAAAAGTGTTTTGAGGACTAAGAGTGGAAACCAGCATCCATAGTTAGATGTATCCAGAGCACTTGTCTCTGCAGTGGCATTCTAAGTACTAGGTTTTGATAATTTTCTTCATAATAGCAGGGTGTTATTTGGGTCATTCTTCCCTGTTAAGTCTTAGGAACTTTGATTTCTGAAATATTCAGCACCTCTCTTCAACAGGGGAAGCTTACCACTGGGCAGAGGATTTTGAAAATTAGTTAAAGGCAGAATACTGGTCAAAGATTTATGCTTAACTCATTGCCCATCAGGACTCACTCATAAGCTATTTTGAAAAGAGATCATTTCTATTTTCACTCACCATCAGCCCCACAGTGCAGGTCTCAATGTCCTCCTTGACAATGATGCTTACAGCATTTTGAAATGCAGAGATTGATGGAAGACTTTATTAATGGTATCTGTATGGATTTGTATTGTTTGCATTATTTTTTCATACTCCTTCCATTCTTATACCCTGAAGTACTGTTACTAAACTGAATGATGATGGAAAGTGCACAGACATTTCACAAAGTTCAGTCATCATTTCTTTTGGATTTTTGCTATCTTGGTTTTTACCAGCAGGTTTACTGGTTTCACTGCTGTTGGAACAGTGTTGACATTTTGCTTTTTATGTGGGCTTCTCTTTTCTTCAACTTAGGGAACTTGACATTTGGTACAAACAGAATGACATTTGAAATTGTTTCACTTCCATGTTTACTTCTGTGTTACCATTCTGTGCAACTACAGAGCCATTGTGTATATGTGGTTAAAATAGCCTCCAGTTTGCCAATGCCTTTTTATTGTTTGCCTGCACATTCACCAGAAATGGGTTCATGAACAAACACAACGGGATGCAGCTTTTCAGCACTGTGCTAAACAAGCAGTATGCATTGTGGAATGGAATACAGTGTGTTGCATACCTCTTGTTATATTGTCTTTATAAAATGTGTGTTAATCATGCTTTTGACCACTTAAGTTTTTTAGCACTTACCTCGAAAATTTATCTGATAGCATGTAGATTTCAAACAAAAATATTTTACCTTTGTATTTATATACTTCCTTTGTGTAAAAATATTTATAAAGAAACACATGAAAAATATGGTAAATTAATTCAATATAGCAATTTTTTCTCTATAATGTCAAAATACTTCACTAATCTGTTTCTTCTTATGCAGTGCATGAGCCAAACATCTTCTAAGCAAAGTTTTTTTCTTAACACTTGCCAGTAATTTTGCATAAAATTTTCTATAGAGGGATGATTTTAAGAGGTTTGGATATTTTCTGTGCTCTCACACAGCATGAACCGAATGACAACCTCTCTGCCGTTACATGTGAAGTAACAGCAGTGGCTTTGGCAGAGTCATTTTAGACAAACAGCCACTTTAATAAGATTTAAATATGGTTTTGTATGTGCATAGAAGACTAATAATAGATTTGGAGCTCACTAAGCAGAATAATGACCAACACATTTGCATGTCTACCTCCATGCTTTCTTGAATACTGGCTGAAAGGATGCAGGCAGGGAATTTGCATTTCTGAAGAGGCATGTTTAATGCTGCTTTTCAGGAAGATGTGTCCCCCTTCACTGCTAGGCATGTGGTGACTTCACAGCAATGTCACTGTGAATTCCATTGCCATGATTTATTATGTGCTTGACCTATACTGAAGCAGGTCAAGCCGAAAGGGTGTGTACTCTAGGGCAATGTCTATGCAGAGATATTACTCTGAGGTAATTCAAATTTGTTCATCTTACAGTATCTTGCAATACAAACATTTCCCTTTCCCTCAAGGCAAATGTTTTCAACACAGTGACTAATTGTCATATTCACAAAGGCAGGTTCATGACCCTACCACCTGATTCCATGAGTTACCCCTTTTTACATTGCATCATTCAGGGACTAGCTTAACTTTGCCCTCACAAGCCTCTCCTGTTGCAGAGTCACTCTATCAATTTAGAAGCTGGAGTTTGATACCTAAGAATCAAGAAAGCCCATTTTCCATATTATTTCCTAATTCATTAAAGTAGCCATTGAAACCTTCCAACTATGGTTTCTCCATGCTGCTTATTTGGATGCTTTCCAGGGTTCTGTGCTTGGCATCTTCAGCAAAATATTTATCTGTTCTTCTAAATAAATAAAAAAAAAAAAGAACACATCTGCAAGGCCTTGTCAGGAAACAGGAACATGAAGAAGGTGCATGACCAAGGATGTTAAGAGGATCTTTTCATTAGCTCTGCAAGATGAATAACAGGACTGTGCCCTGTTACAGGTGTTCTGGGCTGACACAAAGCCAGTGTGCTGCTGGAGCCCTTCATGTGGAGCAGGTGACTTTTCCAAATGACAGCAGTCTTTGCACTGTCTGGGGTCCCACAGATGCTTCTGCAGCACTGTCCTGTCCAGCAGGGCACTTCTGCCTGAATTAGTGTTGCACCCAAAAGCTGTTGGGAGCCTTGGATGTAAAGTTAAGAATTTATTGTTGGTGTAACAAGTTTCAACAGTCTAATACATAAATTGTTATTAGTTTAGATCCATCTAACTAGAGAAGAGACAAGAAGAGAGAACAGAAAAGAATACTACTATGCTAATGGAAAACGAGAAAAAACCTAAAGTTATTTGATGTACACTTCCTACTACCTACCCTTTATTTTGATGTTTATTGACACCTGCTCTGATCCCCTGGGTCTAATGGTCAGTGGCTCCAGTGAGGATAGTGAGGACATACTGCCAGCTGTCAGAATCCTACATCCTTTGTAGGGTGAGCATGATCATGTTGTTTCTTTGTCCTTATTTTTTGCTGCTTTAGTGGCGTTTTTATGAGAGTTACAAAGTTATATCTTGTTTTTCATCAGTGGCCTTTAAATCCTACAAATAAACCTGAATTTCCTTATCATTAGAAAATGAGGGACAGCTTGAGGCAGGTTAAGGCAAGTTCAGACAAAGCAGTCCTGACAAGCTCAGTCCTGAGGCCTTACAATGTCAGCATAAACCCTGTGGCCTGTTACTAGCAGTGACAATTAGCCTCTATTTTCTGGGTTATGAGGCTACATTACCCCTGGGGATGTTTTCTTCTCACTGCAACCATTGCAGATAAATATTCTACCACATGCAGCCGTCACCTAAGCTGAAAATTCAGCCTTATTGTGGATTTTGATCCCCTGTTGTGATCCAGGATCAGACAGAAAGGCAAAAGTCACATAAGGACCTGGCTGATGTGGCCATTTAAAGACCATTTCAAATTGTGCCAGGCACAGGAGTTTGGGGTAGGCATAAAACAGTACCCAGCCATACTTTGCACTGTAGGCTGACAAACCACAAGCCTTGGGAGGAGTGAGACAAAGACTACAGATTTTCTTAAAACTGCAGTTTTATTTTGGTTTTTTTCAACTTTTAGCCTTATCTGCAGGGTTTGATATGGAAAAGTGGTGCTTTATGGTTGATGCCCTCTATCTTTACAATGGATGTAAGGTATGTCTTCATAACAGGCTTTAAATTATTCTTTGCAGAGGTTCAGCTGAAATATTTAAGTGCTGGTGTCCACCTAGTGCTTGATGAAAAAGAGGGTGCATAATTTCATGTGCCTGCTTCTCTTTTGTCTCTGCAACATGAACCCCCAGTAAAACCACAGTGCTTCATCCTGCATGACTCCAGATCCAAGCATCTCCCTTTGCTTACCCTAACTGGACTGCTGTGCTCAGCAAGCTATCCTGAGCAAACCAAGAGCCTTCAAAAAGGGCCATGGAAAAAGATAAGATTCTAGTTTAGATGCACCAGTAATGTAATAGTCACTATCACAATACCTGTGTGAAATAGTCCAAGCCAAGAACTATGCCATGAACAGCACCCAGTAACTCCAGGCAAGTAAAATCTACACAATGGTTAACAAGGAAAGTACCCTTACCTGGCATAGCAAAGTTCCATATCATTAAACCTCCACACAAAGAAGACAGCCTCCACTTCACAGATATGCCTTGCAAAGGAGGCTGCTTTCCTGAGATACCTCAAGAAACTTAAACTTCTGCATAGTTTTTATGTCTTTTGTATGTATTTGGCCAAGATTGTCAAATTTGCTGGTTTATGTATGTAAACACATTTTAAATATTCTTCTCCTAGATCTTCATCAAGGACATTCAGGAATGACTGGATTTTTTTACCAACTGCTTAATAAATTTAAGGCATTATGTTTTTGTTCTATAAGAGGTGATACAGATCTGCAGGGGTGGCTCCCTCACAAGTCCCCAGAGTCCCATACTTCTGGTTGCAGGCTGAGGCAACTTGGGTGCACAAACTATCAAGTGCACAAGTAGAGAGGTGTCCAGGTAATGTAATAAATTGTACCACTTTCAGGGAAAAATAGAACTGACTTCCATCAGTGAATCCCTGACTTTGCAGGCTTGCTGCACACTTGCTATAGCTCTGGGCACATAGCTCTGCTGTGAAATCAGACAACACTTGTATCTTTTTGTCTTGGAGTTCAAACCAATAATTGAACCAGTCTTCAGAGAGCTATGAAAACACGGAAGTTGCCATAGAAATACAGGCCTGGAAGAGATCATCTGCACTAGGCAAGTTCAGCTATGTCAATAGCATCAGTGGCAGATGGTGGTCTAACCTGTTCTTGAACATGCCTAATGAAAGCCATTCTCCAATCTGCTGAGAGATCAAAAGGGACCATTGTGAAAATCTGTTCTGATTTAACCCCAGCCCTCATGCATTGCATAAGCCAAAGCACTTCCCCAGCCACAGAGCTGCCTTGGGAGGTTGTAGCACAACTTTTAGGAAGGTGCCTAATCTGAGTGTGGACTGAACACAGCAGGTTCTGCACCCCAGCCACTGCTAACAGATAATTATCTGCACTGTCACAAAAGTGGCACTGTGTGTAAAAAGAGCCCTGGGAGACAGCCACACAGTGTTGGGGGTGATACCACTGGGAGAGCAGGCCAGGTTGCTTCTCAGAGAGAGTGGCCAAGTGGAAGGGTCCTGGTCAGGCTAGCACACAGGAAATACCACTGAATAACAAGGTAGAGACAAGGAAAACAACTCTGCTGAGTAAAAAAAATTATTTTTTAAATAATGAGAATAACACCAGACATCTGCAATCTTCAGCTGGCTTTGTTGCATAGCTGTCTTCCCACCATTATTTCTAGACTGCTCTCATAGACAAAGGCATTCTCAAAAATCTCTGGCTTAGCAGAACTGTTTGAAAAAAGTGAGCAAGTGAGGCAGAGCTGGGATGGCCAGAGATGGGCAGGCAGCTGAGTTCATTTCCAAAAAGGAACCAGAGGATTTCCCTGTCTGACCTTTTGCCTCGTCTGCCCTGCCCTGCCTGCCTACCCGGCCCTACTTGCCTGTCCTGCTCTGCCTGTCTGCATTTCACTGCAAGTTGTGGCAATTAACTTGCTTCTCCAAAGTACTCAATTCTGCCAAATCAGCCTTCTTCTCCTACTGGCATAGAACTCTTCCAGTGGAAACTTGTAACCAGTTTCAGTAACAATCCTCATAAATCTTGTGAGAGCTTAGTTTTGATTTTGTTTGCTCCTTTTCATAGCAGCACTGCAATTTCAATGTGTCAGTGCAGTCCTTAATGGAAATTTTTGATATCCTGTGACCATCCTCTCATGAGTAAGATTGCTTTTGCATCTACTCCTAAAAAGTCTCTGTGCTGATGCAGAAACACTCTTGTAATTCTGATATGCTGTAAATAATCATCATTTTTAATACCACTGGCAAATTTATTATGGGCAATTTCAAATCTGGGCATTTTCTGCCTTCCTCACCCCCTCATTTTCTCTTTCCCTCTTTTTGAGTTATATTCCCTTTCACCAGTGTTCTAAATATGAACAAAAACTTTAAAGAAGGATAAAGATAAGGGCTAGTCTCGACGTATTTCTCACTTATCAAACATCCCAAGGATTTAGGTTATGAAAGGGGATGAGAGGAGCTGTGGTTTGCTCTCACAGCACTCAGCTCTATACCATCAGCAGCATCTGCAGCACAGTGCACTCTCTAAAATGGACTGGGACATGAGATCATGCCAGGCTGAATAAGCGCACTTGGACAAGGATGTTTACAGCATAAAATAAAAGTGGTATATGTGAAAATAGAGGATAAAGTGAAGGACATTGTCTGCCAGAAGCAATAAGATGGGACCTTTGTGCAAGGAGGTGCACTTGTTTTGAAAAGTACACTGGGATTGGTTTTATCTTCTCTATCTACAAGTCCAAGAGCAGGGTGCTCCTTGCTGGGCTGTTGAACTGCATTAAATGTATGCACATGAGCTTTCCTCAGTCTAGGCAGGCGCCAGTGAATTATTTCCCTCCCCACTGTTCAATCAAACCTTCCTGCTGCAATCAGTGGGGCATCTCCTCTAAATTGTGGGATCCAGATTGTGCCCTAAAGTATGTTCTTTCATTGAACACACAGCCTCAGACTTCACAAAAAATCCCAGGTTCTATAATGCAATATGATATACTTTCTATTAATGAGGGAAGATCTTAGCTTTGCAGCTGATGTTGAGTACTACATGTGTCATTTTGTGTCTAAAAATGTGTCCATTTTTTGGAGTCTTCACCACTATGCTGTAGCAGGCCTTTACAAATGTTACATTGTACGTGAGCTGTTCCATTTTCATGACACTGTGCTGACCAAAATTATGCTTTTTAATATGGTGGGGCTGTGAAACACCAGCAGTTTGTTTGTCAGGTCCCAGCCTTCAACTCCCACCCCTAAACCACGGTCCTTGCTGTGAACTCTGTTTGGCTCATAGCTGGAACCATGACTGTGGTGCACCAGCAGCCAGGGGCCAGCCCTTCTTACCCTACTGAACACTTCAGACCTGGCTCCAAGATCTGGAGAGACCTGCTGGTTTGACCCAGTTCCCTTGTGACTGGATCATCAGCAGGAGAACCCAGACTCTCCCCCTTCCCTAGATCTCACAGCTGACAGACTATGTATTCCTGATTTAGGGTTCTCCATTAAACCACATTTCCACCCAAACTGTTGCTTCTTGTAGTAGGTGTTTTCACTGTGGAAGCCAAGTTTAGAGCAGTCATAATAATCCCCTGCAGTATGGACCTTTATGCGTGCCAAGTAAACATGAGCATTTACTCAGTTTCGTACTTAAAAGAGATAGCAGTGATGGATTTTGGCAGTTTAGGTAGGTGTCTGTGTTGTTTCCATGTTCTGGAGAAGTTCAGGTGAGCAGTACATGAGTGCCTGGAAAACTTAAAGGGAGTTACAACGATATTGGATCAACATCCAGCTCCCACAGTCAGCAGGGCCGCAGAGTGGGAGGGTGACTGCAGCACCTGCCTGGGGCATCATCCAGCCCTCTCAGAATCACAGAATATGCTGAGTTGGAAGGGACCCACAAGGATCGTGGAGTCCAGCTCCTGGCCCTGCACAGAACCATCCCCAAGTCACATCATGTGCCTGAGAGGGTTGCTTACACCCCACAGCTGTAATGCATACACCTTCTGTAAAGGGTGGTAGGGGAAAAACTCCATAGCAGTAAGTGGTGATTCACAGAATCCCAGAACGTCAAGGGCTTGGGATGTAGCATAGATCATCCAGTTCAAAACCCTGCCATGGGCAGGGGCATCTTGCTGTAGGCCTGACAGAACCTGGTTGTGAACGCTGCCAGCGATGGAGCAGCCACGGCCTCCGTGGGCAGCCTGTGCCAGTGTCTCACCAGCCCCTCTCTCCACCGCGCCGGAGCTGGATTTTACCGCTGCCTTACGAGCCAGCCCTGGGTAGCGGTAACTCCTGCAGGCCCCGGAGCGGGGCTTGCAGTTCCCACGGGGCTCTGAGGCCGAACTGCGGCAACCCTGCGCTTCGGTAAGCGGCCCCGCCCGCCGCAGGCCCCGCTTTTGGCTGTCCCTGGGCAGGCCCGGACCGGGCGGCATGGGACCGGCGGGGCGGTGATCCGGCCCCGGCAGTGCGGCCGTGCCGGGGCTGCGCGGTGCCGCGGGCCGGCCCTCACGGCCGGGCCGCTTGTTCCCTCCGCGCCGCCGTACGCGGCCACAGCCGCGCCCGCCCCTCACGGCCCGGCCGGGGCCGCCGCCCGCCCAAGGAGCCGCTGGGCCGGCTCGGGGAGGTGGAGGGAGGCGCGGGGGCTCCATGCGGGGCGGCAGCGGCTCCAGCCCGGGCCTGCCCAGGCCGCTGGCTCCTCCCTTGGGGAAGGAGGGTGCGCCGGGGCCGCCCCCGCGGTGTGACGGGGAGCGCAGCCCGAGCGGCCGCGGGCGCCGGGCCTGAGCCGGCGGGCGTCGGCACCACCTCCGCGGCCCGGCCCGGCCCGGCCGTCGGCGGCCACAATGTTCTCCCTCAAGCAGCCCAAACCCACCTTCAAGTCGTACCTTCTGCCTCAGGTAACCGCCTTTTACTGCCATTACCGACCTGCCCTCCCTTCCCTGTCCTGCCCTGCCCTGCCCTGCGCTGCCCGCCCCGGGCCGTTCCTGTCCCTGGCCGAGGTGCCGCCCGGGGGCTGTGCCCGCTGGCCCGGGGGGTAGCGAACAGCACCTGTGGAAGGGCTGCCGGGTCCCCGAGCCCTCCGTGGCACCGGGAAACAAAAGCTGCGCAGCCGGTTCGGGGTGCAGCCCCTCGGCCTCCGGGTCTCCGCGTCGCACACGGACAGAGCCCGCACGGCGGTCGGGATGCCGGACTTGTATCGCAATAAAGTCCTGTGTTCGTTAAAATCGGCCCGTGCCAGATTATTTTGGAAAGTTGTGAGTTATGCTTCAGGTGTTTGGGCTCGCTTTGCTCGCAGCGCTGGGCGGGATGAGGAGAAAGCCGCGGGCGCTGCTCTGCTGTGCAGATAGTTAAACTCTCACTTGTAGCCATCGCTTCATGCTTAGAACGTGTCTGATGGCATAAATAAGAAAGCCGAGTGTATATATCAATTATATATAGCGCATATAGTACTGAGTATGTAGAGAACACCAGGACTTTTTGTGTCATCTGGATGTGCACTTGACAGAAAGTGATATTTATTTATTTTAGAAAAGACAGGACCTCTTCTAGCAACATGTTTGGCATGTTGACTCATTTTTGGTTTTTTCCCAATTTCTTAGTAGAAGTGAGATGTCCATATAACACAGTTCTGGATAATCCTAGTGCTGGGAAATGGTTATATTACTATCATTATAGGAAATGTGGGTTATTTCACTAAAGGTTTCAATCTTTTTATAGGAGATTTTAATTTTTAAGGTTTGAAACTAAAGTGCAAGTAGGCATATACGTGTTATAGGCCTTAGGTTTTTTTGAAATCTTTCCTATGTTGGACAGCTGTGCATGTTAGAAGTTAGTAGAGAGTTTTTTTGAACTTGAGTGTCTATATCTGTAAAACTTGTTGAAGATCTCAAGCCATTATGGAGTGTCAAGCCAAATTGTTTTTTATTCATCCTGTGACTTGTAATAGTTTGGGTTGCCCAAATTGTTAAACATGAATATTTTAAGTATTTTATTATTCTTTTGGTACAAATCTAAATGCCCTCAAAATTGTTAAAAACTCTTGCTATGGCTGGATTCCAGCTCCTTAAGATGAACCTTTTTGGTTAAAATAACTTTCTCTTCTGTGCAAGCAGGTCAGTGTCTGACTGTAAATGTTCTGAGCCTTAAGTAAATTATCTTTTTTTTTTTTCTTCAGGCTGATGACAATATAACATCAGAACCAAGGATTAAAAAACTGGAACCAGTACTTTTACCAGGTAGGCATGAATCAGGAATTTGACAAATACCTCTGTTAGTATTGACTTTGGTATATTTTAATCTTGGTATTGTTTAAGGGAATATTGCTTTTGAGCAGGAAAAGGTAATGATATTTGTGTCTGTTGAAACTTATTCTAACACACCTGAAACACTAAATAAACACATAGGCAGTTTTGCCTGTGTGATGCTTTACCACATATAGAATAATGTCTTGGTTTTATTGTGAGTATTGGAAATTAAACCACTGTTAAGTGGTTTTGCATCCTTGACACGGTTCAGAAGTTTACTGGTAATTACACTTTCATCAGACAGATTTTACCTGTGTGCAGAACCCAGTAGCAAAGCCTGTGTCAGACTCTTCCTTTATTTTAAAGGAAAATAGTCACAGAATTTCCAGTATTTTGTGGGTATGATTGACTACTGTATTGGAAAACTTCTAATGCCATCTTTATTCATTTATTAAATATGGTGCTGTTAGGTAAGTTTGGAATTTGTGTCTTCAGACCTCTACAGAATAATCTTTTTGGGGTGTGGGTGAAATAAAGAGATGCTTTTATTACTGTTCATCATAACGTATTTATAAAAATGTAGGTATTAATGACGTCCATATTTTAAATAAGAAATAATCTCTGGTAGATGACAGTTTGAGCAATGAGGATTTCTAAAAGCCTTTTTTCATATATGGAAGGAACAACGTACTGTTCCCAAGATTACTTTGACTGCAAACTGTACATCACAGTAATAAATTTGGCTTGCAGTTCCTAAGGATAATTTTGAGCTTAAAACAATGTCATACTACAGTTTTTTCTTAGCATTCAGTATGTATATTTAAAAATATGAATTTACACACACACTGATGTAGGTATAAACAACTCTTAAAAATTCTTTCTGTCACTGCTTTACATGGGCCTGTTGCTAATTAAGCAGTACTAATTGATATGTGATATGGTCCAGTGAGGTACCTAAGGGGTTGAAATACTGTGGAAGAGGTTCAACTGAAAGAGTAAATAACAACTGCCTGACATTCTTCATGAAACAAAAGAATGCAGAGTTTGCTTGAGGCATAAATGTCCTAAAATACATTGCTGAGATTGCTTGATATTTGAAATAGTTATATTTTTACGCTTGCAAAACTTGTGCTTACCACTTGGCATCTCACTGATTGTGTTGCAGTTGATATTCATCCAAGGCCTTTGACTCACAAGGAAGTGACTGCGTGTTCTTCTCTGAGACATTCCACAGCAAATGCAGGGCAGTACAAGAGTGCTTTGCTCAAAATGTAGCACATCTTGCCTTTGCTGTGGGACCTGGCCATGAGCAGTCACAAAAAGTAACTTCTGTGCTGCCACTTTTTGCAGTGGTTCATGCTCTATTTGTGGAACTCCAGAGTACTCTTAAAATGGTGCTGACTGGGTTTGTTTTTCTCAACTGGCTTGTATTTATTCCCTCTTTGCATTATTTTCCTTGTCTGCACTCTCTTTGAAGTCAGCATTTGATGGGTTTGGGGACATTTGTAGTAAGTTGCCCCAAGTTATGTAGAAGCCACAGTATGATGTACCACAGACTCAAAATTTCCACCTCCATATCATTCTAAGGTATTATTTTGAATTATTTCAGAATAAGATTCACTGCTCTGTATAGCCACAGAGTAGCTCTGGCAAAATCTGTTCATGACTGTGTATGAGAGTTGGGAGGGTGTTAGAAGTGACTTATTTTAAATTACTTAAATGCAATTCTTCCTGTTTGAAGTTAAGCACCAGCCTAAAGACATTTTTTAGTTTCTGTCATCGTGCTGTAGAAAAGTGCATAAACAAGTACACATTGTACTGTTGGATAGACTGGCTTGTGGATTTGTCATAGCCCAAGTTACTGGCCAAATTCCAGCTCATTTAATTATATTAAGGCTGACTTGCACTTCCTTGTAAATACAGTTTCAGTATGGCATTCCTAATATCCTCTCCTTAACAATTGTGTGAAATTGCTTTTGCTCTCAGGAACAGAGATAAACCTGAGTGGCTGAATGTTTGTTACGCTTTTTTAAGTAGTGGAGTTTTTAAGGAGTTTTTTTGGAATTAAGTTACATTAGCACAAGTGGGTACTGGCTTTAGTAATCTTCAAAACCTGCAAATGGTTCTATTAAACTTTTGATTCCTAAAACTTAGTGACTCTGAGGGAGTGGCTCGCTTGCTAATTCCAAAGGAGCTGAAGACCCTGCTGTCTTTCTTGTATTTCTGTGCAGTGAGGGATAGGACAAGGAGTTACAGGCTAGGAAATAACACATCTGATTATAAAATGAAGTGGGTTTTACTTAAAAAAAGAAAATTCATTCCAATTAACTTTCAGCCTGTAGATTTTGTTTTAAAAGTTTTCTCTGGAGCCCAGACCCCACATCTCATCAGAATTTGGAGCAAAAGCCTGTGTTCGCATGGAACTGTATGCCCTGAGGAGGGTGTTTATTGGGAAAAGGAACAAGTATCATTTAAAACAAATTAAAACCTTGGTTGTAAGGGACAGCACTGATACTGCAGTAGGGAAAAGCAAGTAATTTTATAGAATTTGGTATAATTTCATTGCAAAACAGATGATATAGGTTTGAGGTGGACTTATAAAAATGTTTTCTTTTTCTTTCTGCAGCTCTGTTTTCCTAGTGTTAGCTCTGTGAGTGAAAGTTTCTGCAGAATTAGTTAAGAGTTGGCCTCTGTAACAGTTTCACTTTTTTCCCCTTTGTGTGCACTGCTAGTTTTATAAGCATGTCAAAGAGGAAAATTACAGAAATAGCAGGTAGTCTAGCAGTCAGTCTGTTAAAGTGCCTGGCCTAGTTGGTAGGAAATTGGTCTGTTTACAGTAGGGGAGTGCAGAGTTCATGCTGTTAAACCTGAAGGTGTGTTTTGTTCTGGGGATCAGCTGTGGCCTGTTTTCCATAACTGTGTCTGTAGCGTTTTCAAGTCATCAACTTGATCATTGAAAAACCTGTCCAGCACAAGTGGGCTGTGAATGGCAAAGCAGTGTGCAGGGGTGCAGTACTGGGATGGACAGTGGGCCAGTCTGGTGCCTGTACTGGAACCAGTGCCACACTGTGGTTGGGGCAACACCAGGCAACGAGATCCTCCCTGTTGCTCACACTGGGCATTCTGCAGCAGATTATGTAACCAGTGGAGCGCCTGATTGTGAGGGAAGGATGGTTCTTCCTGAATCTTTATGTCAACTTGAATTAGTTAAATTGTTGCTCAGTATGCTAATTTGCTAGTAGATTAAGATAGTAGTTGTTACCTGTAAGTTTTTTACCAAAAGGCTGGAAATGGTAATTAAACAATAGACTAAACCGAATTAGAGTAGTAGTTTTTGTCTTTAAGGCTTGTTCATGCTAAGGCAAGTTCAAGGGGCGGTGGTGGTGAGGTGCTATTGAAAGCAGTTATGCACAGGCTGCTGCGTCTGCCCCGTTCCACGGTCAGATGGCAGAAGGGACCCTGAGAGCCGTCACCGGTGTGTGGTCACAGCCGCGGTGGGTGAGCAGCAGGGCACCAGTAGGGCTGGGCGGGGACACATGTCACCTCTGGCTGCCGCTGGCCGCCGAGGCACCGAGGGAGAGGGGAGCAGGGCCGGCAGCGCTCCAGCTGCTCCCTCTGCAGAGTGCGCCATGGGGGCTTTCCTCTTGCAGAAGCCTCATGGGGACACCCGAGCGAGGAGTCTCAGGATATTACAGAAACAGTGCCACCGTGTTCAGTTCCTCTTGCTGGATTCGTCTTACTTGAGTTTATGCGGTTGCTCTCTATGGCCGTGTAAACGTTTATCACCCACAGCTTCACGTGGTAACAAGTTCCGTAGTTTAATTATATGCTGTTAGAATTCCTTTTAATTGTTTCTGAAATTACCACCATCCAGTTCCTTTGGATAAATCCTAGTTCTTGTAGGACATCAAGCCATATTCCTGCATTTCGTGCAGGTTGTGATTTTTAGACGTGTTATATGTCCACTTTGTTTTGCCTCCCTTTGGCTTAATTGTCTTAGTAGGTCCTAAAAATCAAGTTTCCCATATCTGTAATCTTCTTTTTGATTAATTCTGAACGAGTTCCTGTTTTTTGCTGAGGTGGAATTATGTATCCTGTTCAATTTTTTTGCCATTAGATATATTCAGCTTTTATTTAATAATGTTGATTGACTTTACCACCTGTTTTTTTTATTTCTGTTGGCTTTTATATATATATGTGCCTTTGGAAAGGCAAGTGACTGCAGAAATTTAATTATGGGAGGTTTTTAAGACTGTATCATGGAAAGATTAAATCTTTTAGAAGAGTCTGTTTCTCTCGCAAGTTGGCTCCCAGATATTCGGTTTTTTCTGCTTTTTGCAATTCCTTGTTACATTGAGTCATGTGTTCCAGAGCAGCTGCAACACATCATGTGATAGGAGAGAGAAGCTCACTGTTCACTGAGGCACCCTTGGGCAGTGGTGCCCCAGGTACGTTCCTGTCTCCCTGCTCTGGACCCTGCGCCTCTTCCTCGGCGTTTCCTCTGCTCCGTGCTGTGCCGAGCGGGAGAGCAGCGGCCGCGCTGTGCAGGGAGTGCCCGGGCCGGGCCCGGGTTAATGAGGTTAATGAGTAACCTCCGCGATCCGTCGGGTCTGCCCCGCTTGGCTCTTTGGAATCATTTTGCCTTAATGCCTCCGAGGGAAAAATGGGGGTGTATAGTTGGTACAAGTGCTGTGCTGTCGGTGCCTTTTCCTGTGGCCGTTTCTGGAATGAGGTGCTGATACTCAGGAAGGCATTACCTGATCTGCTGAGGATGTGCATGTGCTGCTGGTGAGCAGCGAGAGCCTGGCAGTGCTGATAGCACCGGAGCAGAACTTGCCTGAAGGCAGCTCCTCACTGCTCCAGAGCACTCCGAGCTGCTGATTCTCATTCCCAGTGTTGTGGAGAGCTCGCCGAGGCTCCCTCCCTCCTTGTGCAGCTGAGCAAGACTCATGATATTTGCAGGGTTAGGTTTTTTTTCCCTGTGTCAACTTTTTTATTTGCAACGGAAATGTTACTTTGAAAATTCATTTATTTGTTTTTAAAATTTATAGGTGATATAAAAAAGGAAGCAAAAGAGCTTTGTAACTGCAACTTGTTTTCACGAATCAGTGTCATACAAGAGCATGAAATTATTTTCAGCATTTAAGGATAGCCAGATTAGAAGATCACAATTGCAATTTGGAAAACAATGCAATTCCCTGAAGCTTTTTTAAAGTAGATGTATCAGGTTTTTTTGTTGCCTATACAAAGATTGCCAGAAGTTTTTTGTAAGTTATGAGACTTTTGAACTCTGAATTTGAAACCTGAAACAACAGGTTTCTGCAAACTAGTTTTTCATACTGCAAGAAGTTTAAAAATGAACCAAACATTTGACTTAGATTTAGAATGAGATGTCACAGTAAGTATATACTAAGTACTCTTTTCTGTTATAGCTTTTTTGTTTGTTTGGCTCAAAATAAATTTTCAGGCGTGGTTTGGGTTTAGTTAACTGCTTGTTCTGTGTTAGGGTTTGATTTTTTTAAGGACATAAGTACAACCAAGGCATTCTGCATGCAGAATCTAAGTATCAGATACAATCTTAGAAGTAGATTTTACTGGATGGAGTAATTTTGTCCTGCCTTTTGTTATAAAAGGCATTTCTTAAAGCTTCTGACTAGTAATATATTTTAGAATTTGTAAACATCTGCAAAAATTATTTCCTATATGCAACAGATTAGCCGTAGGCCCATATGGGAATAATTCCATGAAGCTAGAAGGATTACTCTGTTTTAACATTAAGATTTTAATGTTTTTACATGTGCATTTTGCAAAGAAGTTGTGAAATAATTGGTTTCTGCCCACTCTGCCCCATGTTTGTTTAGTGCTACAAGCCATTTAAATCCAGTAGATTCTGAATTGTCACCTGTCCAAGCTACTGGGGATTTTGTCTTGGCAATTTCATTTTCTTCCAATGAAGCAAGTCTTCAGTGAACTGATTTCAAACAAATTCCCAAACAAATGCTTCTGTATTAATTTATTTGTTAAGTCACACCTGTATAATTTTACAAAGACTCAGTAGTACATTAGCAGTTCAGCATCTGTAGCTTGTATTGCTAACATAGTTATAAAATAACAAGCTGAAAACCTCAATCTTCTCAAATTGTTACTGATTATATTGTTTAGGCAAAGTGAAGGTTTGGGAATCTGTAGTTTATGTGGCCAGACTTAAAAATATGCAAACACCAAACACGCTCCCTCATCACTGGCTTGTCTGTTGTTCACGTTACAGAACTCTGACCAAATCATTGCTAAAACTCTTATTGCAGGGGTTCTGGTGATCAGAGTTTATTTTAATTTGGCCCAACTATACATACAGATGCCAACAGGAGCTGTTTATTATTCTATTTTTCTCACACACAGGTGTGTTGTTATTTACTACTTCATGCTGATACCTTTTTGTGCAACCAAAGAACAAGCCAGATCAGAGCTAATTCAGGTGAAATTTGGACTGACAAAAAAGGAAGAAAAATCAATTTTTAACTTGATTGTTCTCTGATGAGACTAACAAAGCCTGTCATAAATGGCAGTGCCAGCACAAGACCTGAGGTGGAAGTGAATGTTGAATATGGAACTGTTTCTGTTTGAGTGGTAATACAAGTTCCTGGATTAAAGCAACTCTGTAAACAGTTCTTTAGTTTGCTGCAATACTTTGGTTTCGATCTGTTTAAAAGTGAGAGCTTTGCTCCTGATGGATGTCCCCTTCTTGCCATCTGAGCCCCTGGTGTTTGTTGCCTGCTCTGCATTTTTGTGTCCTTCATTGTAGTTCTGAGATGTGGGGAAAGCTTTTGTGGAGCATTCCCATCCTAGATCAGAAAAGCAATTATCTTCTCAGCTGTGGGTTTGTTTGTCTTTGTTTTTTTGCAATGTTCATAAAGATTAGCCATTACTGGGCAAATACTGATTTTAATCTTGTTATTGTGCTTGGGAAACACAGAGATAATAGTTGAAAACTTACCTGGAAGCCTTTATTTTTTTGCTACTTTTTCTCTTACTGAGCATTAAAAAAATTTATCTAAGCTCTTTTCTCTTAGCACATTAGAGAAACTAAAATATTCATATATGATCTTTTAGTAACAATTCTCTAATAAGACTGGCAAAGCAAGCTCTTTTGGTACTGTGCATTTTTAACACACCACTCTCCAACTAGTGGCCAGAGTTGTTCTTTGGGATCTCAGGTTCTCCTGTTAAAAATAAATGCAAATTGTTTTTTATTCCCCAATAATCACAGAATTGAGCTGTCCTTTTGGGACAACCTTGTAAGAGCTCATGAAAATCGGAAAATAGATGAAAGACAATTATTTCATGAGCTTACAAATACTTTTTTTTTTCTTAAGTTTGGAAGTGCCTGAGCACACTGAACAGTAGATTCATTTAGAAGTGGATTAGAGACATTTACATCTAAATGCTTGATGCATACTAATAAACTCATACAATTTTGGTATTCTCTTCACAAGAGAGCAGATTAAGGGATAAAAATGTTGTAGATTTCAGTTACTTATTAATGAAGTTTTTATTGGAAATTCGTACTTGGGAAATTCTGAAAGTGAATTATTTGCCAAATATTTTACAAGTGAACTCATTATTGTGCATTCTAAACAGTTAAATAGCTACTTGAATTAACTTGAGCTTTTCTATTGTGAACTTGTAAGACTATGTTTCACATTAACAAGCTGATTTTCTGTTGTCTTACTTGGGTATAATCATTACCAGCATTGTGAATGGGAAACAGGAGTTCAGTTCCCAGGTGCTAGTTTTTTATGGATTTAGGTAGAAATTACATGACTACATAAAGTACTTAATAACCTCTGTTATGCTTATGTCTGTTAGACATTGAACCTATCCATAGAGCTTCAGTGCTCATTAAAGGAACTTTATGCTGATAAATCTGTTCTTGTGCTTCTAGTACAGCATTGGGAAAGTTCCCTTAGCAGCATGTAGGGAACCTGCAAACTCACTGAGTTTGTTTGCATTATTAATTTATGGAGTATGATTTCAGCTATTCATTGCCTTTAGCAAGTATCAGATTTTTAATGTGATAAAAATACTGTCTGATAGCATTTTAAGATGTGTGTGTATGCACGTGTGCCATGCTCCATCTCTCAATACATACATGTATTGGTCTCTGTATATATAAAATACTGCTCAGTTCCTTTAATTGTGCAGCATTGTTATGTTCAGTCAGTATTGTTAGAGTTGTGGAAAACTGCTCTGTCTGTATCACCTCCTGCATTAATAAGGTTGTGGTCCCTCATGGTACTCAAATCAACCCTCTTCCCTGAAAAGTTACAAATTGCTACCTTTATTAGATAAACGAAAGGAAAAAACCAAACAAACCTTGATCCTGTGAGGCAGGGCACCTGAGCTTACAAAAATATAGTAGTGAAAATGGTGTAGAGCATCCTTTATTTTAGGAGGTTAGTGATTAGGGATTATGTTTCAAGTTCTGAGGAACCAAATTGCCCCAAGCCTGGTGCAGAGTGGTGTGGCTGCAGGCTGGGGGAGAGCACAGCTGTGCTATCCAGTGCTCCCTCCTGCTGATCCTGTGCTCAGCAGGGTTGTCCTGCCTCTCTCCCAGCTCCCACGTGTTCCCAGGCTCTGCTGCCTGCTCTTTATTTTGATTGTAGTGGGTTATGCATTTTGCTGGATTAGATGCATACCATGAATTCTGTTAACATCCAAAATTTGAACCAGTCAGATTGCACGTGCTTTTGGGAGATTTAGCAGAATTTTTCAGGAGTTTTAAGAATGTTTGAGGCTGTGTGTTATGTTGAGAGTATATTATCTAGGTAGATCTTTCAGTATCTCCTGTTATTTTTGTGATTTTTATATTAAATGTAGAAATATTTTTATTAAACATGATTAGGCTTTCTATGTAAGGGTGGCAACCTGTAATTTCTCTTCTGGTTTCCTGTCAAAGTTTAAACAAGCTGCTCTTGTCTCCTGAGATCATTCTTAGACTCTTGGAGTCCGATGGAAGTGTTGACTGCTGTTCCGTGTTTGGAACAGCTTGTGACTGTTTACTGGAAAAAAGCAGCAGCTACTTTGTAGAAATGTGCAGTGTAATAGCTCTGAATAGCTCTGTTGTTGTCTTGTGTAGGAGAAATCACCTACTCAACTACAAACACAAGAAGGGTTCATTGTGCAAGTCCTGCCCTTACTACTCATGTTGTTTATCTACTTCCCTAAATTTTCGTTTTGAAAGGTTCACTATATATATATATATATATATATATATATATATATAGTGAACCTTTATTTATATATTTTATATATATGTATATGTATATGTGTATATATATATAAAACTATTTATATCGTGGGGAAAAAAAAACCCCTCAGTTTCTAGAGGTGGTGTTTGGAAACTGCATCTATTAAATTTGCAAACTTTCTCATTCTTTGTCCAAAGTTGGTGTGCACACATTGTCTGTCCTGCCATACCTTAATCCTTAGGTTCAAAAGGGACAGTTCTGTGTTAGGGCTGCAAACCTAAGAAGATAAGCTAGGCCAGAAAATCCAGAAAGTATTTGTATTGGTTGAAATGAAACTAAATGCAGTTGCACTAAAATAGGATTAGAATTAACATGTTGCAGTGTAGCCACACAATTGTGAGGAATGAAGGGGGGAAGTAAAAAGGACTGGCTTTGGAAAGAGAAATTATGTAGCAGGCATGTTTTAAACTGTAGGAAATTCAAATGGAAGATGTGTGAATATATTTCATTTATTTTCTGTTTGGTTGCATCAAAGTAATTAAGTACTGATATAGTTTGATAATAGTAATTTGCTTTTAGAAATGTCTCCTATGTGATAATAAAAAATATTATACTTAGTAACAGATAAGTGAATGTTACCAAAAAAAGCTATGAAGATGCATTTCATTTCATGGTGTATTATGTCCTCATATTTTTTTTTTTTAGAAATGCAGTGATACACTAGCAATATGTAGAGAGTGAGGAATAAATATTACTTAAAACTCAGTTTATGAGGAGGTTGTTTTTCTTCACACACAGGAGGTGACTTCGAACTTCATGTTGAATAGTTGAGGACTTAATACCAACACTGAGGAGAATTGCTTCAATAAATGGTTTGGGCTTTTGCAGTTATTTAAGTAAATAGATTAGTTGAAGAAATGCTGGGCATTACGAAGTTCCAGGCCAGACCCTGTATTGAAAGATTTTCATGACAATGTTTAACAGAAGTAGGGCTTGTCATTCTCATGTACACCATTATAAGACATTGTTTTCAGCTGCTGTGGACTTGGATGAGCTTTTAATGATTTGTACTGAAGCTGTCAGAACCAGATTTTTTATTTTCATATTCAAAAGCTTATTTAAGCACATTTTAGCACTGTTTGAGGAAAGACTTTAAAGCTCCAGGAGATCTGTTTATAGACATTTTCACAGTTCCTGCCTTCTGGTATAGAATATTCAAGTATATGATAACACAGGTCAATGAAACTTGTCTCCTCACATCTTCAAACAGTCCCAGAACACAGCTCATAATTCTGGCAGCTCAAGGCTACAGACTTAGGCCAAGACATTTTTATAGCTGAACAAATGAGCCAAGGCAGAGATGCTGCTGCTGCTGCTCTTAGTGACTTCCAGGCAGATCCCTGATTGTATCAGGGGCAAGAGATCCAGTAGGACCAGTAGGACAGCTGGGTGAAATAGCTAAGGGCTGGGGGGCCTGGAGACAGCAAAAGGTGCATTTCTCTCCTTTCTGGGACATTAAGGCAGTCATTTCAAGGTATGGTTACTTGGCTGCAGTGATAATCACCTGAGGAAAGACCTGCTCTGCAGCAGGAGCTAAATGGGGAATTTATTCCAGGCTGTGGTTCTACTCCTTGGCCATGCAGTAGCTGATGGCTGCCAGTCCAGCTGCCCAAGAGCTGCTGTTTCCTTGCACAGCATGACTGTGAGATGGCATTTCAGGCAACTGGGACTGAACATGCCAAACCTATTACGAGCAAATTAGGCTTCAGCAGTGTTTAGTCCTTAGTTTCTTCTAAGCAGAATCTCAGAGCCAATATGAAATTACACTTTTCTTGGAACACACTTGTATTCCCACACTATTTATGGTAGACAGCAGCAGCAGGAGGTGGTTGATCTGATGACAGAAGTGAAAGCCCTGTACAGAAATAAAAGGAATTACTAAGTTAGATTACTGAAGGAAGAGTTACTGTTTAGCTTTCAGAAATCTTGGCTGTGGAACTGAAAAGTATCAGGTTGTGTAGTGATTCACTTTTTCTTTTTAAATGGTCCTCAGTCTCATTTACCTAGATGCTTGCTTTATTTTATAGCTTATGCCAGACCAATTAGCATAATTTGTTTTTTTCTTCATTTGAATCTTCTGTTTTATGAAGGAAATCCAGGAAATGTCTCCTTCATTAGACAGTCACAGTAAAAAGTTGGAAATGTGTTTTTTGAAGTCACCTGAAAATGTCTTTATAAATGCAAAATGCAATGTGGCCTGATGATTCTGAGTTCAGGATGTTCATAAAATTCTCTGAAGTACTTAACAATAGCCAGTTAATTTCAGTTTTTAAAATAAATGTAGCTGAAGTTCAGGAATGTGTGCTTGTTTAAAGGACAGTGTTGTTCAAATGCATGCTTTTTTTAATAGTGGAGAATTGCAAATCTTGATCTCAGGATCTAAGGGAAGTGGTGTGTGGTTTTGTATGGGTTGCTTTTCTTGTGAGGCTTCTTTTGGTTTTTGGTCTTCGAATTTTGTTTTGGTTTTAAGTTGGTTGATTTTGGGTTTTGTTTCATTTTAACTTCTGCAAAATATTGTCCATTTTGGGATGGTAATTTTCTCTTTTCCCTGAAGTGGTGTTAGTTAAACTCCCTGTTTACCCATAAGAGGTGGATAACTTGAAACTGGTAAAGAGTTAGGGGTTCCTTGGTACTACAGACTTGGAATTGTACCTACAGGATTTATATAGGCTTCTCCTTTCCCCTCCCTTTCTTCTGTTTCAGGTGAAATTGTGGTGAATGAAGTAAATTTTGTAAGAAAGTGCATTGCAACAGACACGAGCCAGTATGATCTGTGGGGCAAGCTGGTTTGCACTAACTTCAAGATTTCCTTTATTACAGATGACCCAATGCCACTGCAGGTTGGTTATTGCTCACATGGCTACATCATGAATAAGTGGCATTATTCACACAGTCAATCTGTCTCATAGCTGATATAAATGGATGCCTTCTAAGCAGGCTGCAGGATGAGGTTCCACTGTCCTGTTCTGAATGTGTTGCTGTTCCATTCATTCATATCAGGACAAGAGCAAGAAGTTTGTACAGAAGTACATCCAGCTCCATTCACCTCCATGTATGGAGGCTTCTTCAGGAAGTGGTTTTACAAAAGACAAAGCAGGAATTATACACAGATGTGTTCCTCCTGAAGGAGCTGTTTGCAAATGTCCCTAAAACTGGACAAGTGTCAGATCAGCAAAGCTCTCCATGTGGTGGAGTTTTATTGGAGTTACTGATGGAGGGCAAAGTAACCATGAAATGAGAATTCATTGTAGATGGAGCAACAAGAAGAGGGGAGAAGAACTCTTCTGCTTTGTCAAAGCAGAGCTCATGACATTCAAAACCATGATCAGTTTTTGAACAGCACAGCATACAATACTGGAAATCCAAGTAGTGAGCTGTGTGTTATTTTCAGTAGAGTTTGCACTTTCATTTGGGGCTTTTAAAGGAAATGTTCCATTAACTACTTTCTTTAGCTCTGAAAGTAGCTGGATGCTTCTTCAATAATAGTTAGGAAGTTTGACCAGAGCTACATCAAAAGGTTAATTTTTGACACAAAGTAGTTGTCAGAATTTGTGCCTGAAAGTAGATTATTTTTTCTTTCCATGCTTACAAAACTAATAATAATTGGAGATTTCTTACATTCCATATCTATATATATATATATAGATATAGATATAGATATGTATTTTATACTTCAAATTGTATTGGATTTCTTAGAGTAATTTTTGATACTAATTCAGTAAATTCAGTGCAAATAGGGAGGTTATTTTGCATATTCCACTGGGGTTTCTGAACTGCTGGGTGTGCGGTTGAGCAGCCTCTAACCTCTAATTACCTGGGAATAGGCAAGGGTGGTACCTGTCAGAAAAGCCCAGGCATGCCTGATTTTTATCATAGTTTCTTCAAAGTTGTGCTGTATATCTGGTTGCAAACTGCAGAGCTGCAATTAATGGCTGTGAGTTCATTTGTTTCAGAAATTCCATTATAAAAACCTCCTCCTTGGTGAACACGATGTCCCACTCACATGCATTGAGCAGATTGTCACAGGTATGTCTAAAATAGCTAAGTATACTGACAGGCTTTATTCTTACTCAGTACAAAACTGTTACCTGCCTGCTAAGTTCTGCAGAATTGTTGACCCTTGAGGCTTTGTGTCATTAATCTTCCTGTTTTGAAATACTTGGTTTATTTAAAATGAGGATAAAAGCCTCAAATGCTGAATAAATCTTGATGTGCCATGCGGGCAACTTAGTTTTGTCTTTATAGTATAGTCTTTATGTTTGTAACTACCATAGTGGATCAACAGGTGTTATAGGAAGGACATGTTACAGCAGTACAAAATGTTGTTAGCACATTTTTACATTGAACATTGAATCTCTGCCACTGAAATACACTAAATTGCAAAAATAGCTTATACAGGGAGACGTAGATGGGATATCTGACAAGAGAAATGCTGTAGTTTTCAATCCTCTCTAATTCTTAGCAAGTTAATAACTGGTGATCTCCAAAAATCTGCAAATGGCAATCAACATGTTGATCTGAAGAAATAAAATACTTCTTGTGGAGAACCAGGTTTTTATTTGTTGGATTCCATAGCCTTACCTATTTGTTAAGATTGTTTTTCATCTTGTAATTGTAAAATTTCATAAAAGTGATAAGTTTTCAAATTTTGTTTATAGCATGGGCTGTTAAATGCTTGGTTTTCTGACTGTAGGTAATCTAAATTATTGGTTATAAATTTTCAATGCCCAAAGTTGGTTGTGATCACTGCGAAACGATTAATGTGTTTATGAGGAAGAACATGATGAAGAAATGCTATTTTTTTTTTTTTTTTACAACAAATAGGTGCAATTGACCTGTTACATTGTCTTGCACTGGCGCACATTTGTTGCCCCTTTTCTAAAAGATGAAGTTTACCCTAAGTTTAGTGAAACATAAGCTTTTACTAACAGGAGTCAACAGATTTTCTACCTGAATCAAAATGTGCCAATAAATAAAAACCTTCTGGCAGCAACATTACTGTATCTGTTTGAGCCAATCTTGTGTTTCCTTACAGAACACAGTCAAATAAGTTTCTCTTCTTTGCAGTGAATGATGCCAAGAGGAAGCAGAAGGTCCTTGGTCCCAACCAAAAGCTGAAATTTAATCCAACTGAATTAATAATTTATTGCAAAGACTTCCGTATTGTCAGATTTCGTTTTGATGAAGCAGGTCCTGAAAGTGCAAAAAAGGTATTGTTATCTTCTTATGAATTTCTGCCTTGTAGTCACTACATGTATCAACAGCTATGCTGATAAGAACATTTTGTATTATTATGTTTTGATAGAGAAGTGGGGGGGAAGAATTGCAAATTATTCGCATTCTGTTACAGGAGAATATCTGGAGTCAAATCTATTAGGGGAAAAATTTTGAAGTGATGTATTAACTGTTTAGTATCATATAAGATAAACCAGTATTTACTGTCATATCTGTTGTACTTTTAAAAGTTATTAATTCATTAAATAAATCTTTTTAAGGACTGGAATCAGAATGTTGCATTGCAGCTGTACAACAGGTGTTTGCATTTTTATGGAAAATGTTTCAAGCTCTGATACATTTTCTGAAAGTCGTAAGCTTAATTTACCCAGAGGCTGAGTGTACTGCCTTATGGATAGCCTTAACGGTGTCACACACCACGTTCTCCAGCGAGCTCTTGGAACCACCATTTTGTCCAATTTACATGAACCTGGGTTCTTTCTCAACATTTTGTTATCAAAGCCTCGTACACTCGCGACAGGAGGAATTACTGGGCTCTGTCCATTCCTAGGGATTTCCTTGCCCGCCGGTGCCCGGCGCAGCTGGGCTGTGCTCTGGGGCTGTGCCGAGCGGGGCCGGCCGGGAGCTCGGCTGCCCTGACCTCCGCGGCACCGCGGCGTGCCACAGCTGGCGTTTCGTAAGGAATGACCCGCTTTGCTCTCAGAGCTTAACAGTTGCCCTTCTCAGTAGGATCAGGTTTGAGTTTAGCCCTGTAAGTCCCAAGGACCATCTGCCCAGGCCTAAGTCTGTGTGCAGTTACTGACCGAGAGCTGCTGAACCGGCTCAGCCCTTCACCCTCCCCGAGGTGTGCGGGCAGGAGCCCCTCATGAATCGCCCTGCTCTGGCCTTGCCCCTCTTCTGGCTGCCGCCGTGCCTGCTGCCTGTGCTGGTTGGAACCTTCCATGCTTCCGTAGTCATTCCCTTGCACAGCTTCTCCAAAATCCCCCTGGAGCAGCCGTCTCCTGCAATATCATTACAGCAACTGTTTCTAATTGGCTGTCACAGCAAAGGAGAGTGATTAGCCTGGAGGAGGAGAGAATAAACTCAGCATCTCATTAACATTCTTTGTGCTGCTTTTTCTTATGCAAGAGTGAACAGTGAAACCATTTTATGAAGGCCTTTACATTAGGCATTTATAATTACATGTTCTTAGGTGGTTTCTTCTGTCAGGAAGAACAGCTAGGTCTAGAGAGCCAGAGCTGTGTGGTTATAGAGCTTGTGCTGGTGGTGACCACAGGTGTAACAACTGCCATTTTCAAATAGCAGAATGTGCTCAGTGGAGAGGAAGAAAACTGGTACAAATGTCAGCTCTGTGGTTACTGTGGCATTTTTGATGCATCAGGTAGGTTACTGCAGCTTTGTGTGGGTGTAGCACAGAAGCGTTTCTACTGAAGGGAGATCAGGTTCAGCTAACCTAATCTAATGTTTCCATAATAACATTATTCTATTAGCAATTAAATATAAATGTGTAGAACCATGAGATCCTTAGATCAGTTTTCCTGTATCAAGATTTTGCTTAAATTATTTTGAGATGCTGGTGAACACATCTGGAGTGGTCTTACACAGCATATTGAATGGAGTTGTTTTGTTCTTTGTGACATTTAGATGGCATGCTGGCACCACAGTATGGAAAGATTTTATCTGGTTTCTGTTCCTGCCCTTCAGATAGTACATATCAAGGTTGTCCTGGTGTTTAAAAACAGAAGACAGTGATCAGGCCTCCTTAAAGTTCTGAAGGGCCTCTTTAATCTATATTTACATCCAGCTGTTTGTACAAGAAAATTTTGGTAGCTGTCTACTTGGAAATAACTGTGTGTACATAACTTTTGTAGGGCAGAGCAAGACTTGGAGTGTACCTGAGTTCTGATGTGAGGGGAAGCCTGCTCTTGGGCTGAGAGTGCATTGCTGTCTGACTGGGAGAGTGCCATAGGAGAGGGCTGACCATGGAACTGGGGTTCTGAATGGGGGGGCCCTGCATGGCAATTCATGTTTCAAAATGAGCTTTAAATATATGGAGTAGTTAGAAGGACAACAGATGCTAACTTCATGCAGTTAAAAAATTTGTTTGAAGCATAGTTGCTTGCATGTACTGGAAATACTCAGCAGCATCCAGTGACATAAATTGGTGTTGGCAAAGCGAGTGTAATCTGTTCCTAAGGAAGTGTCTCTGTTTGCTGAACAGAGCATAAGGGAGAAGAGCTAATTAAGCTGCCTTACTAGAATAGAGATTATTCCAAGTCTCTCTTTGAGCATCTCAAAGATCCTCTTTCCAAGGATCTCTTTGGATGCTGTGAAAAGATGAATCCAAGTTTGAAAGCAGGCTTCTGAAGTGGACAGTCTGACAGATTGACTACACATAGACACATGGGTAGCATTGGCAGAACTTTCAGAGGCCTTTTTCTTTGCCTTTAAGCAGAAACATTGTGAGAACACATTCATTTATTTTCAGGTAAATTATTGTAGAGAAACTTAAAAATCAGTTCTGTTAGGAAAATACGCTCAGTACTTGTTGCAGCCAATGCATGCTAATAAAATACTATCAGCATTAGTCAGCCAGGTAAACATTTTCTTCCTCATTTTTATTAGTGGATATTTGGGAAACAAGCATTAAGGGAAAATAGAAGGAATGGAAATTTGCACTCACCACTGTTTAGCAGTTTAATTTTGTTTTGTCTCTAAAATAAAGCGATAGAGTCTCCAAAGGAAGGAAAGCCAGATGGGTGTGGGAGGAAGTGGAGGATGGGGAAGCAAGGGTAAGCAAGTTGGGGAAGTCTTAAGTAAGTGCAAAAAAAGAAGCATTTCACATTCCTTAGAGGAAAAGATTTATTTTGTTCCAAAAATGACAACAAGCAGTCAAACTGAAAACTCCTGCTATTTTTTAGGCACTGCAGTATTGGACATTAGACTGAGAAAATAAAATACATGAAAAGGTGAGGCTGTAGATCTTCTGAGTGTTAGGTGATGGCCAGTGTGTTGCCTCACCGTGCATAAGGATCTTGGCAGTGCCCCAGGATGGCACACACCCTGTGCTTCCATGAGTATCTCCATTTTCTCATCCCTTTCTCTTCTCAAGACCTCTCTCAGTTCTTTACTCCAGGAAGCTTTTTTGAATGAGCATGAGAGTTGTTTCAGAATCACATGCTCAATCAAAACAGAAGGAAAATTTTTTATCTCAAATCTTGTTTCCTGTGCAATCAAAAGTAGCCTTTCCTACGTCATAACACGGGATGGAGAGGAACATTTTTTTCCCTAATTGTTATGAACAATAATATGAAACTCATAAGAGTTGGACAAACGGTCCTGACCCTTTCTAACATGTTCCTCCTGCCTCCCCAACTCTATTACCTTGTTCTAATTGTTTATACAGATCACAGAATTGGTACTGTTTCAAGGCACTGGGAATGCATAAGATACTGTCTTTGGAGGGGATGAAGAAAACTTTCTTTAGAAGTAAACTTACAGAATCAGAATGGTTTGGCTTGGAAGGGTCCTTAAAGCTCATCTCATTCCATCCCCTGCCATGGGCAGAGACAGCTTCCATTACACCAGGTTTTTCAAAGCCCTGTCCTGGTCTTGAACACTTCAGGGATGGCACAGCCACAACTTCCCTGGGCAAAAGTAAAAGATATTTTTAAAAATACAGATGAATTTTTAAAATTCTCCTAATGCTGAATGCTTATTTTCCCAATAGGTTTTCCAGCCTAGGAAAATTAACAAAATCTGTTTGTGGGACTTGAGATAGTCCTGCTTGTTTGACTTTCTACCACAGGTGCCTGCTTGGGATAGGAATTGCAGTAGCAATGGAAAACAGTATTTTTCCAGAGAGTTCATAAGCCAGGTAGCCTGGCTTAAGGAAGGAGGGAAAATCCAGGGCTGTGCTAACTTAGCACATCTGAAGTGTTGTTGTCCACAACTCTTCTGCAAGAGCGTTAGCAATACTTTAAAGCTCTTGCCCTTGGTAAAATTCCTGTTGAAAAGGAGGGTGTGCCCTGAAAAGTATCATTTATTTTTCTCAGATAGGGGTTGAACAGGGGACACCGACATAGGGAAATGGCTTTTGTACTATGAAATAACTACAGCCATTGTGTTTACTGCTTTTAATAAATGAGCTTTGCAACAAGCAGCCTATTCTCTTGTTACTTGTCTGAGCCTAAATATCTTCAGCTTTACACAATTGTAAATTGGCAAGAATACCAAACATTTTTGAGTTTGATATGAGAACGCTTCCTGTAAAGCATGCTTGTCTTCCAATTTAGAGCGTTCTACGTATGGCCATAATCTGCTGAGATCTGTGGAATGTGCTTGTCTTCTGGATCTCTGAGACAATAAAACTATTACAGGGATTTCGTGAGGAATAAACAGAAAATTAGTATGTCTTTAGTACATACTAATTTTAGTGTATCTATGAGTGAAATTTTTCCAAAATGTAAAAATAGAGACAGTAGCAGGATAAATCTATCACTTTTTAAAATAAGAGAAATAGACATCCTGAACCTGTGGGTGGACTGTTTCACCCATGCAATATGTGGTGTGAGTTACATCTATTCCATGGAACACCCAAAGCATTTTCCAGCTCCTGCTCTATTTAAAAGCACAACTATGGTCTCATATTTTTTGTGGATCTGGATGGTTACTATCTCCACCCCACCATTTTATCCCTCTTCACACAGCACACACATACTCCCTTTTTCAAATGTGGCAAGCAAATGACAGAGGTTTCAGCTGCTGCCTATTTAAAAATAGGTTTTACTGTGTTCCTGTTGTGTTATTTGGCAGCACAATGGAATTTTTTTCCTGCAGTTTGTCCTGAAGCCTTGAGAGTAGATTAGCATAGTAAAAGGCTTTCAACTTTCACTCCATAAATGAAGATGAGGAGTTGTTCTGCTTGTATCAGTTATTGTAGTGAAAAGCTATTTAGAAAAATGGAAGTCAAAATGTGAATATACACAAATTTCCATTTTATTTCATTGTTAATGGTAGCCAAAAGTAATGTGTTAGAAGTGGCCAAATATTGTTTAATAGCTTCTTCTGCTTCAGTTCATACACTGAAATCACAAGATTTAGTGAAATGTGTGTGGCTTCCAGTTATGTTATAAATATCTTGAACATTTTATCAAATCCTGCAAATGAGCTTGTAACTCATGAACTTTGTTCATTAGGAAAGTCTGCTATACTGTTCTCCAGGGACACTTGTACTGCTTGGGTTTTTTGGGGGGCTGTCACCCCTGGAATGTTCTGTCCTCTATTTTCCTGTGCAGTGTCATTGGAGAACAGGAGGTGTGGGCAGAACAGTTAAAGAAACCGTTGTTCTAAGACTCGACTGAAATTATTTTGTTGAGTGTTTGTGAAACAACATTTTCAGCTCAAGGTGGTCTACTGTCATTACTGGATTTATAAATAGTGAGGACTGTTCCCATCAAAAGTCCAAGTATATAAAGATACAGTAAGGGTTCCATAACACCAGGGATATTGCATACAAACAATAAAAATACAGTAGCTTTCTCCATGCAGATCTCAGCATAACTGAGCTCTCGAGCTTTGTTCCCATTGCCAGTGCTGCCAGCAGTGGTACTCCTTCCATTCTGTGCAAATCTTTCTGTTATTCCCATCATAATAAGGACATTTTCCTTCATAAAAAGAAAGCAATTTCTTGGATGCACAGGATTTTTTTCAAAAATAATGTTCAAAGCTGCTAAACTCTGAATAAATTTTGTAAATGTGTTTCTAAATGGGAAAAGTTGAAGGGAAGATAGAAAAAAAAGAAGAAAAAAATTTAGGTGATAAGGATGTGGGCTTGCACCATGTCTTTGTCCCTGGTTAAAAGGTACAATTTAGTAAAATGCAGAAGCAAATACTGAGGGAAGAGGACAAAGTTAAAGACTCCATTCATATCTTGAAATTTGAAGAATAACAGCACCAATCTCTAAGTGATATTTTTTTCTTCTTGAATTTGATTCTTCTAGACATTAGGGTTTTTGTCAAATCTGGTGTATTTCTTAGTGTGTATCTACATTCAAAGAGACAGAGACTAGAAATGCTTGATGAAATTTTAAGTCTAGAATCTAACCCTAAATCATGTGCTGCACTCTTAATTTTAATAATCTTAGGGAGAGAACCAGTTAGGTTTTTTTAAAAGGAAGTCGCACATGAAAAACCTCCTGGCCCAACTGACAACTTTGTAGCCGAAATATCTGTCAAATGCTGTTAAATACTGATCCTGATTCAGGACATGCCTGAACAGTTAATTGTTTAAAATTGTCCTGGTAAAATTCCATTATGTTGTTTCTGTGTATTTCCCCTCTTCCCTGAGCACTGATTGCTAGCTGCTGTCAGAACAGTGCTAGGTTGGACTTTTTGAACTGGCCCTGCATGCTCTTAGGTTCTTCTGCTGGATTGCTAAGTACTCCTTTCATTAAAGAAAATATAAAAAGACTGAGTTTTAGTTTTTTTACAGCTCTGCATATTTGACACTGTTACAATTAAAGGCAATAATTATTTTGTCTATATAGATATATAAATAACAGTAATAAATGTCTCTTTCCTAGGTGTGCCTTGCAATAGCTCATTATTCTCAGCCCACGGATCTTCAGCTTCTCTTTGCATTTGAGTATGTTGGGGAAATATATCATAATCCAGGTAAGGATGAAAGTACTTGGATTGTACTTTTTTCCTATTTTGTATTACGTATTTTTAGTAAGACTTCTGTCCAGAAGCAGTGGCAAAAAACATTTGAGGCCTTCTCCAAGGGTAACAAAATCAGCTTGTTCTGCACCCAGCCTCTTATGGTTATAAGTCATGCATTGGGATAGACATTAATGACCAAAATCCAAAGAAATGTCTTTCCTGTCTGAAACAAAGCCAAACTGTGGCAGCATGAATATTCCTATTTCTCAGTTCACGCTTCCATCCTCCTGTTGTTTGTCTCTGTTGGTACTCTGGGTACCCAGTGAATGTCCCATCAGGCAGGCTTGCTCACCTGCCCTTCTTTTGGGAATAAGTTTCTCTTCTGGTGGTATTGCAGGAGGATTTGTGCAACTTGGGACTCCATACCTTCTTTCCTAGAGGCTTACTAGGCAGTTCTTACCACTCAAAACCTCCACCACCCCTGCTGAGCTGGAGCACACCCTCTCTGCTCAAGGCCAATCTCCAAGTGAACCTTGTCAGTTAGGTAAGCCTGCAAAGATGCCTTTGGAACTTGATTTCGAGCGTAATGCTGTGCGGTCACTGCCGAGTGTTCCCCAGCCCAGACACAGCTGAGAGCCAGCAGTTGTAGGGTGACAGGCCTCCCCACAGAGCGTGCTGCTGCTGCAGAGCTGTGCTACTGAGATCTGAACTCAGCAGCTGGCACTAGAAACCACTGATCTGCCTGTTACAAAACATGAACCTCGTGGAATGATGAGATCAGGCCTTCGGATTTGCAAAACAGTGCATGGTTTTCATCCATGGTTTTGCCTCTATGACTGCCCCGTGCATGCACACGAATAAGTGTGCATGTGATTATTATGTTGCACACACAATTACACATGGAATTTCTTACCTCATAAAGCTTGGGCAATTATTAAGGTCCATGTATTTTCATGTTATAAAGTACTAGGGAGAAAGCCAATTTGCAGATAAAATTGCAATAAAATGTTAGGTTGTCACAAAGTTGCCTTTACTCTCTCTTTAAAATACCATTTGCTATATGGAAAAATACCTAGTGGAAGAATTACATAAGGTGGGTAAAAATGTTCCTCTGGAGCAGCAGACCAGAATGGCAAAGGAGAACTTTGCCATGCTGCAGCTCTTAAGAGAATATGAATTCTTTTGGGTTGTGTTCGGGTGTTCTTGTTGTTGTGAACCCTGGTGTTTGTCCCATAGATATCTGGCTTTGCTCTTGCAATTCCAGTGCTGTTTAATGACTCTCTCTCCCTGCTACTCCCAGTAAAGTAAAAGGTGAAATGCTGACTTTGTGCTTCCTGGGGAACGTAAAAAGCCTGCATTGTTCTGCTGTATGTGTGCATTGGTTTTTTCCCAGGCTATATTTGATAGTTATATATCCTGCCATTAAACAGAAAAATTGACTTTTTTTTTTTGTAACTATTGTATTTCTCTGTTTACCATCTTTGAGGAACTACTTTAGTCTGATATTAGTCCTGTTTTCTTCTGAAAATCCTAAGTAGTCAAAGTGCCAGTGCAAGAATGAAGTTGATAGATACAGAAAGCAGGAACCACACAGGTTATGGGATGTCAGCAGAGCTGTGACACTGTTCTGCTTCCTTTGGGCAGGCTCTTGCTGAGGCTCAGAGCTTTCATGGGGGAGGTGATAGGGCTGAATTTCAGTTTATTTCACTTCCATCTAAAAATGTACTTCAAGTGTCAAGAAACAAAATGTAATTTCTTTTTGACACAGCTGACTGTCTCCTTGGCATCCAAAGAATGACCAGCAAAGGAGATCCTTCTGTATAGTAACAGGCTCTCTAAACTCCTGGTCCCTAAACACAAAATGATAGGCCTTCTTTCTGTGTGGATATAAATCTATATAGAAATCCCAATATTTCAGCATGGCCTTCCATTTCTTTTATTTGCTGTTAACACAGCAGTCATTTTAAGTTGCTGAACTTTATTTTGCTTTCCTGACATGGTAGCTATTAATGGGTAGCCTATAAAGGGTTCATGTTTTTAAAATGTTGTAAACTTTGGCATATTGAAGAAGGAAAGCCTGTGACTGGAGATAACATTTGTTCCTGAGTATTAGTATGCCTTGGCTTCTATCAAGCACCACAGCAGGCCAATTTGTTGCTTTTCTAATGAAATTGCAGGGAAAAAATACATTGACATCTTCATGTATCATCAAGCTCCCATTAAGTCACTGCTTTCTTGTAATACAACAGTAGGTAATATAGATAATATTAGTGCTGTTGCTAATGGCTTATCTTTGTAATAGGAAGGTGAAGAGTTTGATTTTTTTTTTTTTTAATGGGCATTGATGACTTTCCTTTTCCTAGCAAAGAAGGTGAATGGCATAGACCCAGGAGGTGGTGGCAGTGGCATCAGCAGTGCCAGCAGTCAGCAGACTCCTTTGTTTGAAACTTACTCGGATTGGGATAGAGAGATCAAAAGGACAGGTGCATCCGAGTGGAGAGTGTGCTCAGTCAATGAAGGTTATATGATCTCCACTTGGTAAGTGTCTCTTGGGACACCAGCAGGAGGGAACTGGGCTGTCTTGTCCTGTGTGCCCCACAGCCTCTGTTGCAGTCAGCTGTGCACTGCACCTCTTAATTGGGCTGCTCTCTGGAGAGGCCCCCAGGCAAAACATGATGCAAGTCTTGCTCCTGAAGGAAGTGTCTTGTACCTGAAGGAAATATCATGTCCCTAAAGGGAATGTCATGTTTTGGCATCCATGGCTTTGGTGCTTCTGCACTTCCATGTGGGACCTGCCGTTTCTCACTGGCATCCTTGGGGCTGTGCTGGTGCTGTGGCTGAGCCCTCACACAGCAGCAGCCACGCCCAGGGGCTGCTCTGGGACAGCCTCCCTGATCTGGTCACACAGCACTGCAGCAAGTGGGAAGTTGGTAAAATGCACAGGGAAAAGTAACCTTTTTTGTCATGTTTTTTTTTCCACAAGCCTTCCAGAGTATTTTGTGGTTCCGTCTTCCTTAGCAGACCAAGACCTGAAGCTGTACTCCTACTCCTTCATTGGTAGGAGAATGCCTGTAAGTGTCCTCTTTGTTCTGGTCCTGCTCCTGGTCATTGCACAGTATTCAACTTGGGGCTGTGCATGCCAGTTAACAGAGTTCTGTGCATGGCATTAAGGAAAAAAATTGTACAGAATAACTCTAACCTGCACGATTTTGTTGTTTCTTGTGTTTTTTCCCCATGTTAGTTATGGTCCTGGAATCACCCCAACGGGAGTGCCCTTGTGAGAATGGCCAACATTAAAGATGTATTGCAGCAGAGAAGAATTGATCAGAGGTAAGTGATCATTGTGTCACTCTTCAGGTTAGGATAACACCAGTGGGGACTGTGACACAGCACTGGGTGGCAGTGGAGGTGACCCTGTGTGACACCACAGTGTTGTAGTGTGGGAACTTTGGAGAGACTGTTCTCTGGATCTGGTTCTGGCACAATTTTTATTCAAGGCCATTCCAGTTTCAAATACTGAGTAACTTTACAGGTTTTAAGGTATGCTTATTTTTTAGGGGGATAATCATTCAGATGACAGAGCATATTGATAAAAGGATGAGATTTACTGTAATACAGCTTACATTGGTGGAGATTTTCTTACCTCCTTCAGCAAGACAGTGAAAAAAACCCCTTCATTTGTGGCATTGGGAAATACAATTCAACAGACTTAGTATCATAATACACATGGTATTTCTGTGAAATATTTGTCATGTGCTGTCCTTAATGAAAGACTGAAGGCATTTAGTGCCTTGTGTAGGTAGTTTATAAACTTGGTTTTGTTCTTTGGTTTAATTTGTAGTGTGACTTTTTGTAGTAGTGCAAACACCTGCATTGTGTGTTAGGCTGGAGCTCTGAGTTTTAGTTGAAACCCTGTAAGCTTTCCTGACTTCATAAACTTTATATATGTTCTCTTCATTTGACATAGGTAAGTCTTACTAAAAATGATGGAAAACAAAAAACTGAATAGAGTTAACTGTCAGTCAGCATCAGATTTCATTTCTCAAATGTGATATTTTAATGAGCCATTAAAACATGCCCATTTTTTATGTTCAGTAATTAGCAGACACCAAAAATGTTTGAGTCAGTAGCTTTATGGCAGGAGCAATGTATCTCCTGAATATGAACCAGTAAACTTTTTTTTAGAATGAGGTGCATGTTTTATGTGTTTGCAGTTAGACAGTGGCACGTTTCTTGAAAGACTGTTTCTTTTCTCTCCTACAATAAACCTGCTGATTCTTATCCTGCAGGATTTGTAATGCCATAACTCGAAGCCATCCCCTGAGAAGTGACGTGTACAAATCTGACCTGGACAAGTGTCTCCCCAACATCCAGGAAATCCAGGCTGCACACAACAAACTCAAACAGCTCTGTGTCAATGGTATGCTGGGCTTTCCTTCTTTTATGGGGTTTTCCTGACATGGAGTGAATTCCAGTCAGCCTGGCTGACAGGGACTGTTACTGGGAGCTGTTCTGCAATGTAATTACTGTCCCTGTTGCAGACCCTTTTGATGACACTGAGGAAAAGTGGCTGTCCTCCCTGGAAAACACTCGCTGGTTAGAGTACATTAGGTTGGTACCATTAATATAATGATGTTCAATGGAATGTGCAAAGCTCTCAGCACTGTAAATGAGCAGTGCATCATTTGAAGGATTCTTTGTTTTAATATAAGTTAGGTAAATATAGATAACCCAAATCTTTTTCTTGTAGAGTGTGAATTTCTGTTAACTGTTAAATCACTTTCTTTTCCTGTCCAGAGCCTTTCTTAAGCATTCTGCTGAGCTTGTCTATATGATGGAGTGTAAGCACGTTTCTGTAGTTCTACAAGGTAATACAACACAGAGCATGCTGTAATTATTTGCATTACTGTGATAATGTAGATAAAATCAACTGTAATCTTCATACATAAACCCCATGGATTCTGAAGATCTCAGGCATTTGGAGAACTAGAAGGGAAAATAATTTTGTTATCTATCTGAACTGTAGTATAGTCCTTAGCATCAAAGGAATATTTTGCTTTGGGTCTTTGTGGGTTTTGTTCTGATAATGATGATAGAATCAAAACCTTAGTGTGAACCTTTGTCCTGTGTTAATTGGGCTAACAGTCCCTGCAGAAGCAATATCAATTTAATTCAGAGGTTCTAGACAAAAACATTTCACTCAGTGCCCACTCCTTGTGTCTCTGCAAACAGATATTTCAGAGGAAAGGACAATGAAAAACTTGTTCATATCTCTAATTCTGTAATTTCTGTAGTATTTTCAAGACCTATTAAGCTGGTATATCCCACTCTCTCCATGTAATGCCCTTCCAAAAATTGCTTCAAGGTGGAAAAATGTTGAAAATTTTAGCAGCATGAACACTCTCCTCCTCAGCACACCTTGATTTAAGTACTAGGCAGCTGGGTAGGTATTTTGTTCTTGATGAATGCACTGCTGTGCTGGATACTGCAGGACCCCTTTGTACAGGATGAGTCTCAGTTTAAAAAAAAAAGTGTGATTTGTTTTTTCTGTTTATTTTTTTTTTTAATTATGAGAACAATTAAAACAACTAAAAGTATATTTTAAAAGAAAATCTAATAAAAACATGAGACCTAGTTGCACCTTTTTGCTCTTTGAAATCTAATTCTGTACATGTGCATTTACCTTATGGATTCTGTACTTTCTGTATGTTACAGAGGAAGAGGGACGGGACCTGAGCTGTCTTGCTGCTTCTCTCATTCAAGTCATGCTGGATCCCTATTTTCGAACCATTGTTGGATTTCAAAGCCTAATACAGAAGGAATGGGTCATGGCAGGATATCAATTTTTAGATAGGTGTAACCACTTAAAGAGATCTGACAAAGAGGTAAAAATTAATTGTATTTGCATGTGATCACAGTATCTGCTTGATATCATCCTGAACGTGTATTTGTACAGAAATCTAAAAGTAAAAATATGTTTTAATACTTTCAAATCTCATTATATAGTATCAGAGGAAGTAAGTATTTTTCCAGGGTAGAGATATTTTTTCTTTACTCTCTGTAGCCACATGAGAATCAGTAAAATACCATATACAGTTCTGTGGGTTATTGTGTTGCTTCAGGGTTACACATGAAGGCATCTCACTGCTACAAACACTGGCACAGTGAGGTTTCAAATTGAAACCAAAGCAGGAGTGGGGTTGCAGGGGGTGGTTTTGCTGTGTGTTTTACCAATCCCTGTTTCCATCCCTGTGCTGTTATCACTCAGCAGTGCTTTCAGAGCAGGCAGCTGCTGGAGAAGCCCCACAGCTGCATGAGCTGACACAGCTGCCAGGAGGAAGGAGGGGAGTGCAGGGCTCAGCTCCCAGCACTGCCAGCTCTTGTTTGGCCTCTCCATGGCAAAGGAGGGGCTGCTAACTGCAGGTGGAAGCAGGGAGGACCCAGGTTAGGAACCTTTTTCAGGAACAGCAGCCAGAATCCCAGAACAGGAACATCTCCAGAGCGTGGAATCCACAGATAAACTGAGGGCACTGAGCACCAAGCAGAGAAAATGCGTGAAGGGATAAAGAAATGAGATGCCAAGAAGGAAATAATGAAAAGCAGCTATTTTGGCCCTAGGAAAGGATAAATTGAAAAGTGAAAATGGGAAAATATCTCTAAAGCCTTACATTAATGATGGTTTATACTTTTGCAATTCATGGGCTGCTGTGGAAAAGACATAGAAAATGTGGTGAGAAATTAGTGTGGCTGAATCATAAGCTCTGCAGTAATTTCAAACAAGGAAGAAAACACATTGTAAAAACAAGGCCAAGTGGCAAGGAAGGCTCATACAAGCCCTAATTTAGAAATTATGAGGGACATATAGATGGCAGAAAGGATTTTTTCAGCTGCGTGAGTATGAGCGGAGCCTAGGAAAGAAGTTTCTACACAGGAGGGAAAGCTGTGCAAAGGTAGTGCTGAGAAAGACGTGGCCAAACAGGAATACAGAGTGTAACAATTGCATAGAATCATGAGAAATGCAAGACTCCAAATAGTTTACCCTATGGTTGAGTAATGTACCAATGGTACAGCCAAATACCAAAACTGCAAAGAAATGGGTATTATTTGGGAAAGCTTATGTTAAATCTGATCATTCCTTGTTTCTTTTCCCAGTCCCCTTTGTTCTTGATGTTCCTTGACTGTGTTTGGCAGCTGCTGGAACAGTACCCAGCAGCCTTTGAGTTCTCTGAGGTGTACCTGACCATCCTGTACGACAGCGCCCGCATCTCCTTGTTCGGCACCTTCCTCTTCAACTGCCCCCACCAGCGAGTCAAGGAGAGCACTGTGAGTAGGAGGGGCTGCACCTGCTTGTGCAGCAGGACACTCAGCCTGCCCCCCTGGGAATAACAGCATCCCAGTTCAATGCTTCCTGTGTGTCCTTCCAGTTGTCACACTCTGTTTGGGGCAAAACACTCAGGTCCCCAGGTGAATTCAGTCATAAAGACTTTCAGGTGATCTGTGCAGAGACAGTGACTGACTACTCAAGAAGAAAGTCTGTTGAATTTATTTGTGGTTTTTTTTCCTAGGAAAACATTGCTACTGTACATTGGTATTTGTACTCCTCTAGGAAGCAAAATTGGATCTGGAACTCAGAAAGTAGAATGACAGGCAATAAACAGAATTTCATGCTTCAGGCAAACTTTGAAATCTCTTGACATAATTGTTTAAATAGTTGAAAAAGTTGGAGATGCTGCATCAAGTTCCAATAGTATTGCACAATGGAGGCATTTAGAAAACTGAACACTTAAATTTGTTTTTGAAAACGAGCTTATCACAACTGTGTATAGAAAACATTTGATGGCTGATAAAAGTGAAACTTACTTATTTCATTAAATATTTTGCCTTTAAAGTTATAGGTAGCAACTTTACAAAGAAGTAGAGCACTGAGGGACTATTGGTGAATTCTCAAAATGCCAGTTTGGGGGTTAAGAGTAAGCCAACAACCAATTTAATAGAATTGAAAAGTAGCTGCATAAATGCAGAGCAGCTGTTTTCTTCAGCTGTCTTGCTGCTCTGTTGTGCTACCCTGCTCCTCTTTCCCCAATAGTTACATGCTGGTTTTAAGATTGATGTAGAAGCCCATTTTCTTTGATTTTAATCTGCCTGAATGTTAACTTCTTGCAGGAATTTGCTATAAGCAAAAACATTCAGCTGGGTGATGAGAAAGGCCTGAGGTTTCCGTGTGTTTGGGACTGGTCTCTGCAGTTCACGAGCCGGGACCGGCTGCTGTTCCACAACCCGCTGTACGTCGGGAAGAGCGCGCCCAGCGTGCACAACGGGGCCCTCCGCACCTTCAAGCGCTCCAAGGTACCCGGGGGGCTCGGAGGGCTCTGCCTGTGGCTGAGGCTGTGCTCACACTCAGGGGTTGTGCTGGGGAGGCTGCAGGTGCCCTTGGATTAGCAGTAGGAGCCTTCTTTGTCTTGGCTTCCCAGCCTAAAGAAATTACTTTCTGGAGAAGAAGCAATGTAAATTGTTGAGCCTCGTGTTTTAGGACACTTTCTGATGTGGCTGAGTTACTGCCAACATTTGCATTATTTCACCTTTGGAAAAGTGATGACAGGCCACTTTTTCCCCTGAGGTTGTCAGTATTTTCAGTAAATACTGCTTATAAGTCAATCATTTGTTGCTACAAAAAACCATATATATTTCTTTTTAAAGGCCACAGTTTGCCCTGTGAGCCCTGCAGCAGTGACTCAGAAGCTCAGAACTATTTAAAGGTCACAGCATTTGTCTGGATGATGCACCCTGGCAGTTCAGGGAAATTTGCTATTCCAATGAACGTAGAACTGGAAAATTACCAGTATTTATTTTCTGCAGAAAAACTACAGCTCCACATTGCGAGGTGTCCCCCCAGCAATAAAGAACGGAATCATCGGTGAGCAGGAGTTCCTTCCAAGAAGAAACTCTCTGATACTAAAATTGAAGCCGGAGTTTTTCCACTCCGCAGAGGGGCAGAGCCACAGTATGGAGCAGTACTTCAGAGACTGGTTTGCAAAGCCCGTCGATTTGCACGGCGTCATTCTGCCCCATCTCTCTGGAACACAAATAAAACTGTGGAAGCTCTGCTACTTCCGCTGGGTTCCCGAGGCCCAGATCAACCACGGGGGCTCCATCACCGCTTTCCACAGAGCTTCTCTGCTGGCAGACGAGGTGGACATGTTAAACCGCAGCCTGCGGCAGTACAAGAGCAACTCCTCCTTGCAAGGCCACTGCTCAGAACTGGATCAAAGCAGGATGTACTTCAGGGCAAATGGTTTAAATGACACCTCAGGCACCCCAGACTTTCTCTCCTCCTCATTCCCATTTTCTCCTGTAGGGAACCTATGCAGACGGAGCATTTTGGGAACACCTTTAAGCAAATTTTTAAGTGGTGCCAAAATCTGGCTATCCACCGAGACGCTCGCAAATGAAGACTGAGGTGATGTGGAGGTTTAAAGGTTTGGGGAGAATACAGCATATCAATTTTGTCTTTTCTAACTTAACACTGCTAAATGCGGCATTGAAAGCTGTAATAATTTTTATATACAAACATTACGTAAGATTTGCACAAATATTTAAAAGCAAGGCAAGTCATGCTTCAAATCGCACAATGTTGTCTTCAGTAGTTCTCATCTGCTGGGGCTTCTGCTCCCCACTTCCTCCTGTTCTTGGGGCTTTGGCATAGGTAGAGCATTTCATTAGCTAATTGAAAGGCTTGGTGTGGTCATTAGTGAGGGTTCTGCTTGAAATAACCTTTGTTTTCCCAGATAGTGACTGAAGTAACCCTTTGATAAAACAGCTTGGAAAGCCAAAGTAGTGCAGTGGAGATGAAGTGACAGCTGAAATCTGGGATATACTATTTTATCCGACTGCCTCTTCAGGAGTAATACTTACTTGCATAGATACAAACATACTAATGTTCCATGACTGATCACCCTGCATTGTGCTAATGCAGTGTATCCATGGAAGGGCTTGTTCCCTTTTCTTTCTCGTCCCAAAATGTGTTCATTAACAATTAGTCAGATCTGTGCTCTTTGTCATGAGCTTGTCTTTAGACTATAGAAATCCACATCAGGACAATGCACTGTTAACCTTAAAACTTTTACTGTAGATATGGTATTGTAGTAGCTTTAGAAGTGCCTTTAATTGGGAGGAAACAGTAGCAGGATTACTCTAATGCAGCTGACACCCCCCACACCCCCCAACTTTTTAAAACAGGCTGTTGTGGCAAGTTCTTGTTCCATCCCCCACTTCCCCCTCTCCATTTCTGGAAAAAACAGGCATCCAGAAGAAGCAGCAGGTGTTCCCTCTTTAAGGTTAAGCTTGTTTGTAAGTCCCACAAGACCCTCACCTTTTTATAAGGGCACCTCAACTACTCAGCATTATATCCCTGCACAGATCCCCATCCCTGCCATCCCTCTCCTCATTTTTTTGCAGGATGAAGTAGCTTTCAGCAGAACTCATACCTGAGCCCTGCTGGCTTCCAGAAAGGAGCACTGGCTCCTCATTGCCACTTCCACAAGGGGTGCAGGTGCTGCAAGGAGAGCAGTGAGTGGTGCCTTCTTTTTGCAGACTGAATATCCATAGGGACAGTGCAATGAACAAGCACTGCCTGAGGGAATTATATCCAACAGCCTCCTTCCTTCTGCTTAATGCAGCAGCCTCCTCATTGTTCTGAAATCTTCTTAAATGATGCCTCTCCCTGGATGTGCCACAGAAGGACTCACAGGGAGAAAGGCAGGAGTGTGAAGAATTACAGAAGGTTGGAGAAATAGTGATGTGTCGTTCTCATAGGTTTAAGGCTCCTGTCAGCTGCCTTCTCTGAACAGCAAGGCTGTATTTTGTATTAAATTATTTCTGTATAAACACCAGTGCTGTTGAACTGACACTGAGCCTCTGTCTAGGTATTGCCTCACCAGTTTAGGGCACCAAAGGCCTTATACAATGGACTCATAGATGCTCTCAGTTTTCTCAGTGGGGAAAAAAGAAAGCTGCAGGATAGGAATATGCAGTGTATTCGAGTTTAAAAGAAAGGGGAGGGGATAGGATTTGGAAATCTTTCTTTGTAAACCCAAACTAATCTTCAGCACGGCCTAAATCACAAAGTGGGGTTTGGCTCCCAGGCTGGTCTCTGACCTCCAAGGCTGTGCTTTGCTTGCACTGCTGGGGTTGGAGAGGGAAGCAAGGCAGGGCCAGTGCAAAGGTGAACAATGTCAGGGGAGGGGGCTTCCTTTTTTACCTTGGCAAACTTCCAAACCCATTCCTATGCAAAGAAGCTGTTGTGTGTGTGCTGTGCACAAGGTGGGCAGGCACAGGCTGTTGTGACACAATGCCAGGGCTTCTGGGCAACTGTTTGTGAGGAGAAAACGTGTATTCACCTCAATTGCCTAATTATGCTGCAAGATGAGCTGAGCATGTTAAATGGTCCACAAACCAGTTGTGTTTATTTCCAAGCTTGCTGGAGTAGTCATCTCACTTGTTCATTATTCAAACGTTTGTTTTAGTTTGCTTTTGCCATTCCTCTTTTCCCATTAGCTTACTGCTTTCCCTGGCCTGATACTTGACATAAAGACCTCAACCTGTGTGCTTAGTGTCTTTTGGTACCAGTTTTGTTTTTCTTTTAAAATGACAGTTAAAACTATAATGTCTTTTTTTTCTTCTTTCCTTAAAAGTATAACTTCTTGGGATTAAAGGTACCAAAAATGTGTAAATAAATTACTCCACAAAAGCAGCTGGTGGAATTAAAAAATGCTTAGGCTAGTACCCTTTGGGGGGAAATGGGTACTATATTTAAACAGAATTGTCTTTTATAAGGAGATTTCAGACATTTTTACATTTCAGTTCTAAGATGTGTACAGATGCTGCAGAGGGACTTTGTATTTTATATATATAGCATGGGAGAGGGTAAAAAATAATATGCCTTTATAAAAAACAAAACCTGTCAAAAAATCTCTTTGCCAAACAGAATGAAAAAGAATTTTTTTACCATTCCAAAAAGGGAGTTAGGTAAGCAGAGGCTGAGAGGGGGAACCTCCTGCAGAGAGGAAGGGAAGGGCTCCACCTTTCCCTAGGCTTGAAGGCAAGGTTCTCCTTCCTTGCTGAGGAGTCTGAGCAGCTGCTGTGCCTGTGGATGCTGCTGCTTCCTCTGAGTTCAACAGCTCAATACTTTCTGATTCAATTTTGAAGGACAGGTACCAAGTGTTGATTTTGAAATATTCTCCACTCTGCACAGTTGCCTTATCAAGTCAGTAGGGACTGTTCTGAATATCTTTAATAACTTTCAAAAGCAATTTTGGGGTGTGAGTATGTATCTTACTTCTGTGTACAGAATACTGACATGCAAGTGTGTATATATATGTCTGTGTATATATATGTACACATATTTTCCAATTTTCATTTCTGTTCACCATTTAAAGCAACATACTGTTAAATGCCATCTTTGTGTTGCAAGAGTAGAAAAGCTACCAAGCAGCTCATCCTTTTGTGTTTGTAGAAAATGTGCATTCCTGCAGCTGTTCCTGGCTGAGTCACGACTTTGTACCACACAGGGGGAGCTCTGCAGCTGCTGCTGCAGCTGCTGGGCCCCAGTGCAGCAGCTGGGCTCAGTGCAGGGCTGGGGCTGCAGTGGCACCTCAGCCTGCAGGCACTGGGAACTGTTTGTGTGTGCCTGCAATACCACTCTGATCAATTAACTGCCTTGTGTCTCAATGAAAATGTAGCAAGCTGGGCAAACCTTTTGGCTTATTCTCAGATGGAAATATATTAAAACCAAAAAAAATCTAACATGTATTTAAGCAAAGGACAAAATCTTAAATTTGCCTCTAACCAAGAGACAGAAATTTGTACCTCAAATTGCTCTAGGCAGTAGGTTTCTAATGCTGTTGCTGTGATGGTTTAGAGTTCACCATTTCAACTGAAACTAAAACCTTTGTGCCTGATAATGATTTACTGAGTAGCAGTGGCAGGAAGATTATAAAATCCTGATGCTGAGTTGTGAATGTGAAGTAAATTAGGTCAATAAAAGTTCGTACGTTTCCACAGTGAACTTCAGGTGGTTTTCTTTCCCTTCTAACAAAAAAAAAATTGTGTGTGTGTGGTTTTTTTCCAAGAATAGCATGGACACTGTGCTATAGAAAGATGATTAATAAAAATGATGTGCAAATTATCTTATTTCTTGTTATATTCTGTTATAGTGTCTGCAGTTTGCACGGTGATCAGAATTTCTCATAGCAGGGAACTTAACTCAGTATGAGAATGAAGGCTCCAGAGAAAAGGTGTTGGCTGTGTGTTAAAATTAAGAGAAACCCAGGGGATTTTGGTGTCTTAAAAGGGAATTCATCTTTTTAGTTCCAATTGACTGACATACTTCTGAATGAGCAAACACATCCATTTCTGTGGGGCAGAACTGAGTGTGGTCATCTTGGCACTGACCAACTCGTGTCTACTACCAGAAGTATTTCCCTTTATACAGGTAATACAGATACAACAGAAGAGGCTGGTAAATAAATTATCTTTTCATACACATTAGAACAGCATTAATGCTTTATGCCCTACTCTCTGCCACCTGTTTATGTACAAGTGCAAAATGCAAATACATAATGGTAAGTGGGGACAGGCAGAGACCCACACTGGAGCTGACAATCCTGGCAAGGGGCTGAACTCACACCTTGCAAGGAGCCTTGCCCAACATAATGAATTTAGGGCACAAGGGCACCAAGCAAATGAGCAGGACCTGATGGCCCAGTTTCTGTATTGTAGAGATGTTCTCAGGGTGTACCAGTGTGAAGGCAGCTCTTCCTCCTCGCTGGGCAAACCCCAGATTACCTCAGAGAGTAAGTCAGGAATTGTGGAGAGAAGGGAAGGGCTCTTCTCTTCTGAATACAAAGTGACATGCAGTAAATCATACTGACAGTTTTCTCAAATTACATTTTAGAATGTTTTGTGCTAAAAAGGACTATGGTAATGTTCCAAGAACCCAGAATTTTAGAAGAAACTATTTTTATTAAGCAGCAGCCATTGGTGTGTGCTACCCATTCCTTTAGGAACACCTGATTTCCCCCCAAGATCCAACCTCTGTCAGCTGAGGCGTTTGCTCTTGCCTCCAACGTCCTGCACGTGACAAACCTCCACTGCAGCCCCCAGCTGGTGCAGCTCACTCAGCCACAGCATCTGCTTGGGAGACAGGCGGTCGTTGGGGCCCTTCACCTCCACCAGCTGCAAGGAAAGGGGCATGGTTACAAGCGTGTCCCTGCAGGAACTGGAGGATCAGTAGCTCCCACACAAGAAGTATTTTTCAACAGCTGTTACTTGCAACAAAAGTAATAGATTTTAGCACAATGGAAGGTCCAGTGGGTGCTGAATTACTACCCCATATTTCAAAACTGAACTGTAAGAGAATGAAATTTTATATAGTAAATATCCACCAAAACACAAACAGAAGCCCTGGTGAATGAAGATCTCTCATACTGCAAAATCAGTTGTCTGCACCCTCACCTGTTCCAGCTGATACTGACAGCAACTTATTCAGGTGCTCTAGAGAACTAATTTCTGCTATTCAGCTCTGCATCACAAACACATAACAAGCTGCTCCAACAGATGAGATGTCCAATAGTCTTCTAGTAACTCTTCTATTACTGTGCAAGGCACCATCCATGACCATTTACTCAATTTCTGTAGCAGACACAGACACAGTTGCTGTAGACTCAAATAGTGCAGATTTTGTCTAAGTGGTGCCAGTAGAACTCCTAGCTAACAACAGCCAATGTGTGGCTGACTGTAACAGGTGCTTTAGATTACGATTACTCAAAGACCTTTTCTACACCAGTGCTGATGTGTCTGCTCCCGAGGCCCACTGGAGGAGCAGATAATCACCCAGCACTCTGTGGGGGCAGGGCAGCCGAGCTGCAGGTAGGAAATCACCGTTTGTGTGGGCTGAAGGGCAGGGTTTTACAGGAGGGAAGGCGGCTGAGCACTGGGTACTGTTGCTCCCCACACACCTTGAAGTGCGGGCTGTGGGAGCGCCACACGAGCAGGTCGGGCAGGCCCCCCCGGCAGTGCCGCAGGTCCCTGGAAAGCCGCTGGAAAACACCGCTCAGGAACCTTCCTCCAAGGCAGGAGACCAGGCTCTGCAAGAGAGGGTTTGCCTGTTGGTTTGGGTTGGTTTTAATTTCCTGCAGAACCACTTCCCAGCCCTCACAAGAATACTGTTCCAAGAACACTGCATGGCCCACCTCAGCTCTGGGTTCATTCTCAGGAAACGTAACAAGAAACGCAAGTAGATATTTCTTACGTCAATTTTCCTGCTGTGTTCTCAGCTACTGTTACAGGAAAAGTGACCATATGAGAAAATTGTAACACTACCTGGGCAGGGACTTCAGCACAATAATCCCTAATTCCAATTCCTCCCTCCCACCACTCTCCATCTGCCACGGCTCAGTGCCTCAATACACCCTGTGAGCACACTAGGGCCATGTGTAATTCAATGTCAAGCCTAATTGGAGTGCCCATGCTGGGCAGCAGCCACTTACCTGGACTTGCTGGAGGGAAGTAAAACGTCCCCAGTTAACCAGGGCTGCTGCTTTTCCCTCCTGAGTGGTCCAGACGTCAGCAACCAGCTCTGCCAGCATCTCTGAGGAAGCTGTGTGAAACTGCTGGAGTCTGGCCTCAATGACAGCCCTCCTGTTCTCATAGAAGCTGTCAGTGTATAAATCCAAGGGGGATGTCTGGATGAAAAGGTAAATCCAGCTCTCAGGAACTGCCACTACAGCAGCTGTTCCCAGAATGACAATGTCCTACTTCATATTTTTCTCAACTACGAAGTTGAGCTGATTTATCTAGAACATGACCACCATATAAATATTTATTAAATGGCAAAAAAATTGCATATGTTTTAACACCCAATGCCAGTACAACAAACACTGGCCACATCTCGGCCTCTGCTCTGCAGTTTTGAACTCTAGACAGAGGTTTCCTTTAACAGACAAAGAATCCGGTGCACTCTGAGCAGTAAGGTTCCAGGTGGATCTGGAATGGGGATCAAGACTGCTCAGGCACAGTGAGCAGTGTGAGGTGCGAGAACAAAGCCGTGATGAAGCCGGGGCGGATCCTCCAGCGCTGAACGCTGGTGTGAAAAGGCCCTGCAGCAATTCAGCTTTGGTGCAGCTGAGCAGGGCGGGCCCAGAGCCGTTTTCAAAAGCAAATGCAGAGTGCTTAGGAAACAGCCCTACACAAACGGCTGCCACACATAATCCCACAAAATACAGCCTAGGAATGAGCCAATAAACCAAGTATAGCAAATAATAAAATGAAGGAAACACCAAGATCTGCCTGGAAAGTCCCTCAGAATAAAATGTTAATCTAGTCCCAAATAGGATTTAAACATGGTTACTGAGTCTACAGCAATGGGAAAATAAATTAACTAAAGAAAGCCTTTCAAAATTACCTGATAGGAATTTCTGAAGACATCAGGTATGCCATCCATGTAAATGATATCCCACATTAGAATCCCATAAAGAGTAATAAAGGTTGAGCCTTCCCCATGAATACCTAAAGGGCAGAGTTTAATAAAAATGGAAACATTAACTTCTACAGCAATGTCATATGAAGAGGTACTGAACCATCATGACCCAAAGCAGAAATGTGCCACGTTCAGGTTCATGGCCAGCTACAAATGCAGCTCATTCCCCAAGCCTGGTGCTCCCAGGCCAGGGGCCTTGGGCTGCAGCACAGTTTCCATCCCTCCCTGGCCCCCACAAAGCTTACTGGGCTAATGCTGACCATTTTTCAATACACAACTATCTTCAGAAAAAGATACTATATAGATGATAATAATAATAATAATAATATATATTAAAAACGTGACATATATTTATAGTATATGATTAGATCTTGTATAAACTATTATTCTATATACATGTTCTATTTTATTGTAAATATATAGTATGACTTTTATATGTATACATATTTATATATGCAAATACATATGTGTTGATGCATGTATACATGTGCTCCTACATGTTTATATGTTCATGTACACATAAGAGCATGTGAAAACAACACGTCAAGGACACCAAGGAGGGCTTCTTCAAATACCTCAACACCAAAAGGAAAACTCAGGTTAATGTGGGCCTGCTGCTAAATGGAGGAGAGTCCTGGTGACAGGGGACACAGAGAGCAGGGCTCTGGAACACTTTCCTTGCACTGGTCTTCACTACCAAGACTAGCTCTCAGGGACCTCTGACCCAGGAGACCTGGGGAAATGAATGTTGGAAAAGCTTTCCTTGGTTTGGGAGGATTGGCTTAGAGAACACCAAGGCAAACTTGACATCCACGAGTCCATGGGCCCTGAGGGGCTCAGCCAGAGGTGCTGAGAGTGGGCAGACACCATGGTGAGGCCACTCACCATCAGCTTTGGAAGGTGGTGGCCATCAGGAGAGGTGCCAGGAGAAAGCAAACGTCACCCATTCTGCAGAAAGGGAAAGGAGGACCCAGGGAAGTCCTGGCCAGTCAGCCTCACCTCACTGCCTGGAAAGGTGACAGAGTGCCTCATTCTGGAGGCCATCTCTGTCCACATGGATGACAAGGAGGTGATCATGAGTGGTCAGCATGGACTCACTACAGCTAAATAATGCCTTTTGAACCTGACTGCCTTCTACATGAAGTGCTGTGCACTGGAACAGGCTGCCAGAGACACTGTGCAGTGTCCCTCACTGGAGCTATCCCATAACAATCCTTGAGCTCTGGAATAACTCTGCTTGAGCAGGGAGGCTGGACCAGATGACACCACTGTGAGCCCCCCCAGGCTGAACTATTCAGTGATTCTGTGAGTCGGTGAACACTTTTCTATATGTGTGTGTGTGTGTGTGTGTGTGTGTGTGTGTGTGTATGAACATAGGGAGACATATATATATATGTAAGACTATATATATGTATATATATGTATGTGTATATGTATATGTACATGTACATGTATGTATATGTATGTATATGTATATGTATATGTATATGTATGAATATGTATATGTACATGTATATGTGTATGTATGTATATGTATATGTACACATATATGTATATGTACATGTACGTGTGTATATGTACATGTAAATGTAAAATGTATGTATATGCATATGTACATGTATATGTATGTACATGTATATGTATATGTACATGTATATGTATGTATAGTAGATGTACATGTATATGTACATTTATATGTATATGTATATGTATGTACATGTATATATACATGTATATGTACATGTACATGTATATGTACATGTATGTATATGTACATGTACATGTATGTATAGATATGTATATGTATATGTACATGTACATGTATGTATAGATATATGTACATGTATATGTATATGTACATGTATGTATAGATATGTGTATGTATATGTACACGTACATGTATGTATAGATATGTATATGTACAGGTACATGTATGTATATGTATATGTATGTACATGTATATATACATGTATATGTATGTATATGAACATGTACGTGTATATGTATGTATAGATATGTATATGTACATGTACATGGATGTATAGATATGCATATGTACATGTACATGTATGTCTATGTATATGTACATGTATGTACAGATATGTATATGTACATGTATATGGACACATACATATTTATACATACATGTACATATACATATACATACATGTACATGTATGTATATGTATATGTACATGTACATGTATGTGTATATATATGTATATGTACATGTATATGTATGTATATGTATATGTCCATGTCCATGTATGTATATGTATATGTATATGTATATGTATATGTATATGTATATGTATATGTATGCAAACCCAAGGAACCAGTTCTTCACTGTGAAGGTGATGAAGCACTGGCACGGGCTGCCCAGGCTGCTGTGGGCTCACCCTCCTTGGGATACTCTGAAGCAGGCCATGGTCTGGGAGAGCTGGCTTTTGAGCTGAGGTTGGACAAGGTGACCCCCAGAGCTCCCTCAGCCACTCTGTGATGTGTTTGTTATTAGTCTGCTAGCACAGTATATAATCTATAGCAGTAATGTTACCTGTCACACATACAGACCCCAGGATATATATGTTGTTATATACCATATAATAGACTGTATGTGCAGGATACCTCACAGTTAGGAGAGAGAGCATGTGAGTGTTGGGGTGTGTGCATGGAGCTGGGATGGGCATTCTGGATCATCACTAAATCACCTCAGTACAGTTTTGGCCACTGTGTGCTCCAAACTGTACTGAACCAAGAAGACCAATGGTGAGTGGGTGGGAGTGAGGAACTGAATGGGGATTTCAGCACAATTCTCCCACATTCTAAATATTGTTCCCTTCCTCTTTACCTTTTTCTGATATGGCCACTTTTGCTTCAACAGTATTATCAACAAAATTAAACTATATTAAAATATATCTTTTATAGAAAGGCACAAATTTTATCTTCAAAAATAACTTGCCTTTTTGTATTTTGCTTTTTTTCCTGTAAAACAGACCTATATATTCTTACTAGTTGATGGCTTTTCATAGCTCCTAAATTGTAAAAATACATTAAATGCTACAAACAGAGCTTTTTCAAAAAATCCTGCAGTGTTTGCGCTATTGGTATATACTGTTCTCATGGACATCTAGTACCAAGAATCAGTGGAGGTTTGCACTTCCTTAGTGACACTCCCTTAAATGATAATGCTAGCATTTTACCATAAATTGTTTCACCCTTAGCTGTTCAACAGTGAGGAAGGCAAAGTATGTGAGCTTCTGTGTAGATGAAGAAAAAACACTGGGGTTTTTCCTAATATATTTCAAAACCACCTTTGGTAAATGAAGGCAGCAAATCATTAAAGCAGGTCAGGTTGAAAATACATGTTAGAGCACTTTGGTAAGGAAGTGATATATTAGAGGTGCTTGGGAAGGAAACAGAATCACCCTAAAATCTGGTCTAATGAAATCAGCTAAAACTGGTCTATTAATTAAACTGATTAGTAAATAGTTTCTTTACTTACTCCCACATTATTTTACTGCAAAATATCCCCAAACCAATAGCATTGTTACCCTGATCGAAACCATTCCTCCTGTAATGAGTTAATGCCAGCTCCTCAACTGAGCACATGACTGTGGATACACTGCAGTCCTGGCCTCCTTCTCCTTCACCAATATCCTCCATGAGGAACACAGATTTTCCCATTCCCGTCTGAGGACACATCTTTCCACTGATTGTAACCTGAACATATTAAAACATTTGGTTACTTTCCAACATCACAATTAAAAAGTTTCAGCCCAAAATCTCCTTTTCAGATTTCTTAAAATCAGAACTAGATTTGTTTCCAAGAATTAACTGAATAAAATTTAACCTGTCATTCCTGTGAAATCATCCTCTTTAGCTTTTATAAACTGGCACATTTTTAAGAAAACAAATGCCTAGCAAAAATTCTGGGCAGATGGGAATGTAGCCTTTCTACATGCAGGACCAGGAGCAAAACCACAGAAAACTGAGGAGACAAACTTGGGCAGAGACAAAGAAGGGCTGCAGGGAGACATGTGGTGAGGAGGCTGAGAGAGGAAGTGAGACTCTGCTCTGATTTTGCCCAGACAGCATTATCTTTATAATGGTATAAAAAGATAGATTTTTTTTTTTTTTAAATCCATTCTAACGTGATGCAAGTACCCCACACTGAATATTTGCATAACACGTATTTAGAGTGCATAACTTCCAAAGGTTCCTAAAAGAACAGTGATGTCTTTTTTAGCCATTAATCTAATGCTGACAACATGCTAAGGTTACTATTACTTTTTCTAGCACATGGAATGCTTGGCCTGCAGCCACCAGAGGCAATGAACTGATCTGATCAGACTCTTCAGCCAAAAAGGCTCTGAGGGCATTACTGATAAATTAGTGGAGTTTATGGATGATCACATCCACAACAAATATAAAGCAATGCAAATTAGATCAGTGTACTGTAAAATAAAATGAAGCCACCAGGGCCAGCTTCTTAGCCGGATAGCTGATCCCTCGTAGGGTAAGCAGTCTCAAGGCCGGGTACCTCAGCCCTCTGGAGGCTGGGGTGCCCTAGGCCGGACTGCGGCACAGCCGTGACCCCTAGCAAGCTTAGTGATTGTCAGCTCTTAGTGAAAATCAGCTCTTTTATGATTTCAGCTCTTAGCTTGCTCGTAGGGGCTGTGGCTGGCCGTGGCTTCTGGAAGGCAGACGAAGGAGAGAGGAGAAGGTGGCCAAGGGTTCCACAATGGTTTATTCTGAGGGTCTCGCGAAGAGTCTTGAAGCTGCTCTTCTAAAGAAATGAGCCAAGACAGCCTCTTTTATAGGGTTAGGGAGGATTGAAAACTGACCAATTCTAAGGGTTAGGGAAACTAGCCTGTGGGGTCACAGAGAGATAAGCAGGCCTGGAGGACCAGAGTGAGGACCCCTGGTTCAACTCCTATGACTCAGCAAATACCTATCTCTAAACATCCCTCCACGGAGCCGTAGCTGGCCCTGTGCCTGCTACAGTGTACAGCTGACTAACTTCAGCTAAGAAAGTGACCAATGCAGAAGTATTTGATTACAAGAGGCTTTGTTTTAGAAACACGTTTGTATTCCTTTTCCTGCACCATGTCAGTCAGAGGCTGGTGTAGGAAAAGAATACAAATCCTCTCAGATTACTTTTCCTTGTGTGAAGCAAAAGAGCTCAGGAGCTGCTGCTCCCCTTCTTACATGAGCGACGTCGTGCACGGTGAGGAGGGGCAGGTCCTGCAGCAGGCCCTGGAGCTGCCTGCAGCTGGGCGAGTCCCTGATGCGCAGGGCGCGCTGGCACAGGGACAGGCGGTGCCCGGTGCGCACGGCCGCGTCTGCCAGCCCCCTCCGGATGCAGCCCACGGCCTGGCAAACAAAGGGCACAAACAACAGCTCACTGAGACCTCTGCACCCAGCCCCTCTGCTCAAGAGCAACTGAGTCAAGCACAAATGTTTGAGTGTAAGAACGAGCCGGCAGGACAGGGCCAGCTTGCTAAGTGAGCAGTCAAATTCTAACCAATGAATAACATTCTGCAAGAAGAGGCTTCTGGATTCAATTTTACACTAGTACAGTAAAAAAAATTCCTCTCAATTTCTACTGATCAGTATAAGATTAAGGAAGTGGATTCATTTTCTTAGTTGAAACTGGTTGTCTGACCTTAGCATTCATAAAAAAATCTGCATTTTTAGGAGACTCTACTCCACTGTTCTTTCTGTAGGAAATACTTTTAAAAATGTTTTCAGACAATGCCTGCAGTGTTTCCAGCTTTTCAGCAGCAGTTTTGGAGATACCTTCTTAGTGTTTTTCAAGTGCTGATGTAAATTCAGAGCCAGCCGATCCCACCATCTCCCTCTGCTGTCAGCACAATACACATCCTGGGCCAGGAGGCTCTGCAGCTGCTGCACTGCTTCCTGTAGCAATGGGATTGCACCTTTATTAATTGGGCTACAAAACCAAGGTCAAGTTAGCTTCTCACTTTCCCCTCTAGCTAATGTATAGTACAGAAACTTTGTCTCTGGACAATCCAAACCTACTTTTTACTCCACTACCCGAAATACACATTTTAGATCCATATGTGTAGCTTAAAAACTCTAGAGATATTTTTATGTAAACTTTAAGGTTAACTGCAAAAATACAGCACTTTTATCCTTATTGTATATGAAAAATATCTTAAGTATTACTTGTTGCTTTGTTGCAGAGGTGAAGTCTTTTTCAAAATAATCTGATTTACTTTAACATGTAAGTCAGAGGCCTTTGGAGATGCTGATTCCCTAAGGAAGGGGCAGGGATTTCTAGAAGACTTCTCTTTCAAGATTTTTCTTATTTAAAAGCAATAGCCAAATCTAGTGAAACATAGGTATCTTTAAATAACGAAACAAGCATATCTCAGCAATAGCTTTATGGTGTATTACATATGGTAAATCTTCAAAGCATAATCAGAAATTTAAAACTTTCTAAAGCAGGACAAAAAGGGGGTGCTTTTCCCTTAAAATAACTTGTTACTAGAACTGTAGCAAGTACTGGCAAACATTACCACCATTTTCCAGCCCCTTTAGAAATGTCAATTCATGTACAAAAATTAAGCACATATTTCTATTTACCTCACCACGTTACCTTATACTTGTGAAGTCTCTGCAGAATTTCAACTCCTTGAGAAAGGATTCTTGTGTACACCCAGCCAACTGTGAAACGTCGCAGGTAATCAGGTAAAGTTCTGTGATAGCTGAAAAATAAGAGCAGTTCAGATCAATTGCCTGATGTCAGTTTTACTAAGAATACTTATACCTAAAGCATTTGCCAAACTAAATGCTTTCTATATCCAAATTGATCTGAAATGAGTATCCCAGCTGCAAAGTCAAGAACCCAAAGGTAAGGCAATAGTTTGGCTTAGGGAGCAGGTGCAAGCTGCACTTGCACAGCATATTTTAGTTTCAACACCAGCAGAATTATCAGTTAAGCAGTTTTAAAACAGACACAGAACAGCAACTTACTACATCATATTGTGCTACCAACTCATTCTCATAAGTCAGCAGTTCCATGTCAGAAACAAAGCTGAACAAAAGAAAAGCACTCGAACAGGAATTTCCTGCCATAAAAGAAGATCAGCATCTTTTCAGTAGGCACCTCTGCATTTCAGGACAAAGTCTCTTGAATGTCTTTTTAAAATCAAAAAATATTTTTCCACTGTCTTCATTGTAAAATGGAGCAGACCTCCAAATGACCCTCTATGAATATTATTGTAAATCAGTTGCCATGGAATTGAATATAATGCTAAACGTTAAGTCTTTAACTTGTGGTGTAGCATTAAGCCAGAAAACAAAATAATTAAAAGAAAAACTGATGAAGAACATTTCAAACCCAAAAAATGTTATTTCAGGTCTCAGATATTCAGTAACATTTCCTGAGCAACACCAACTTGGAAATCTAAAGACATGAATAACCCCCTAACATTTGCAACATCTTTTGTTCACAGTCAATTTTAATTTCTGCTTATTGCCATTTGTTTGAAAGACATTTAAAAAAAAACTATGACAAGGGAAAAATAAGGCTCTTGTTCTCCTGCACTGGCACCTAGAACATAACTGTTTTAGTGCTATATCCATGCCTACCAACTCTTTCCCAAGATTTTATAAAAAAGGTCTTTTCATATTGTAACTTAAAAGAATCAATCAGGAAATTCCAAGCTTTCAAGAGCATTAGTCTCTTGCTTTATCAGGTTTAAATAACATCCCTAGCTGATAAGCCTCTCTCCAAAGGAAAAGTACCCAAGGTAAGATAATACACTTTACAGTTTCCAGTTCAGTACCTCAAAGAGGGGTGATTCTTCAGTTCATTCCAGGTTTCTTTAGCAGACAAATAGAGATTATTAGCTTCTTCCCAGTTTCCATTTACCATTGCAGTGGCTATATCATTTGACAGATGAACAGCAGTTGCATACCTGTGGTAAAAATCCACAACTTTATTACACTTGCAAAGCATCTACAGTTGAAAGAAATAAATTATTTTCCTTACAGTCTCTAAAGACATTGAACCATGCAGCCATCTTTATTCTTAATCTTGTAGGATTAGCAGAGTTTAAACTAGCAGGGAACATTATGTTTAAATTTACTCAACACTAGAGAGTATAATTTTTTTTAGCTCAGAATCAGCACAGCAAATGAAGAAACAGCTTTCATCACATGATCATGAAGCAAATAAATAAGCTATTTTGTTCCAAAATGCAAGCCACTGTGACTTACAAGTCCTACCTCAATACAAAAATGTACTTAAAACAATTCTACATCTTACATCTGGAGTTCTACATTTGAATTCTTATTTGCCTGCACAAGCGCTGCAGTAAAGATCTTCTAGAAATGAACAGATTTCCAAGTTGCCAAAGCCCTCCCTACCTGATGAGATCCTCTCTGTCCTGGAAGACCTGTGTTTTCCTGTTTACTGTGTAACTGGGGAACACCATATGCCCCATGTTTGCCCTAAGGACTGTGGAGAGCAGGCCTTGACCAGCACTGCCAGCTTCTTCCTCCTCCAGCGACTCAGGCAGTGCAAACAGCAGCAGGATTCGGGAAAAGACAGCCCGAGCATCTCTGCAGACTCTGACACATTTTCCAGCCAGGTCCTTCACCCTGGAAAGACAAATAAAAATATTATAACATGGTTTTTACCTTGACTTGTAAAAACTAAAACACATTGAATGAAGTATGAGAATAATTTTTTTCCACGCCAATTAATGCATAAACTTGATTTTCCTTGAAAGAAGCAGAGAGAGTGTGCAGTTTAGTATTTACCCTTCTCTTTGACTCACTGTGAATTGAAATGTAATGCCACCCTTTTTATTAATAAATTTAATAAATGCATTCCTTTCTTGAAAAGGCACCTAGATTTCAGTCATTTGAAGCACAACTTCACCTGCAAAATTTAGCTGTAAACAGTTACCTTTTTAAAATCACTGTCCCAATACCAGCCTGACTCCTGCTGAAGATGGAACGCTGCTTTGACAGCTTCAGAAAATCATCCACGAGTTGCTGTTTCTGGCCATTTGGGTTTGGCAAGTGAAAGATTTTTGCCAGTGTTTTTAGCTCAGGGGCTGAAAGCAAATCCAACCCTTCACACAGGTCTTCCAATTCAGATTCTAAAAGTAAAATTATCCACATATATTCATTGTGTTATATTATCGTGTCAAGCAGCAGCTCACAGTGCATTCATACATCCTAGTACCAATTTAATGATTTAGGTTTGATGCCCAAAAGGTATGCTGGAAATAAAGCCCACAGACTGGTGTCCACAGCACAGGTATTGACTGCAGCACTGCAGGTGAGGGGGATTTCTCCACATAACTCACCCACCTCTGCCATGTGCTGTGGTATATTTATACAGGAAGTGTTGCTCAGTGATACTCTGTCACTATAACATCATCACACAGGTGCCAGAACTAATTTACATGGTATGATCTGATGGTTATTAGACAGCTCTTTTGCACTGCACTTGCACCTCCCTAATGCAGGGCTCCTCAGGGGTCTTTGATGAAGGCTTCCAAAGTCTTCTTCACATCTGAACTTTTCATGTTTGGTTTTGCAGCATGCACAGTTACTGTGTTCCTTGGTCTGTCAGGTCCTAACCTGCTTAAACTCTTTATTCTGTGGCTAACTGGCTTTACATTTACCAATTTCTCATTATCTATCTCTAAAGCTATCCACCTGGTGAGTTTTTTCCTTCTTTTTTGTCTATTTAGCATTAAGCAACTAGTTAACCATATACTCCATTACATTATAGAAGTTATTTATATCAGGTTATATAAGTATAAAAGTTATGATTTGGATTATGTAGGTATAAAAAGCTGTGATTCAGGTTATACAGGTATAAAGGTTATGATTCAGGTTATATTGATATCAGGTTATATAGATATATCAGGTTATATTGATATAACATAAACTCAAGCTATATAAGCACCTTGTAACTTTGACCTAAGTTATACAGGCATCAGTTTCCCCAAAAATGCATTAACAATGCTATCTGGTTCACCCTGAAATTCTTCTGCACCTTCTTCTGGACCTTTTCACAGGTCTACTTTGAAGGAAGGGAATAACCAGAAAAAGAACACCCTTTACAACTTCAAAACAACTGCAAAGATTAAAAAATTCTGTTGAGTTATTAAAAAAATACTGTTCAGAAAAGCTGGTCTTCTCTATTATTTAATTTGCATTATTTGTATTTTCACAAGACCTGAAGCCTTTATTCTACTCCTCTATTTTCTTCCCAAGGCACAGACAAACATGTACAGCATTGATCTCTAACATGACACAACTTCACATTTTATTTGTAGTATTTTAAAGGTTTATTAATGCTGGCCTTACCTGTTTGTAGGAATCTGGCTTCAGCCAGTTCTTCAATGACTGGTGACAAATCCACACTTATCTCCCCATACTCTATTTTGTTCACCTTTAACCAGTTCAGCTTGCGTTGAAAAAGTCTCACATACAACTTCTGCCCACCAACTGCAAATGTTATTTAAAGCAGGGAAGGACAAAAAGAAGAGTAAATTCTAAACACAGTACTAGGCACAATCACCACATTAACCTGAAAAACTACTTTGATGCAGGTACTCTCTAAAACACATTTTAAATCTCAAGCAGACTTGGTAAAATACCAGACTTACCTTTCCAAGTAATTCATAAGTTCATTAGAATTTTCAAGTCTTGTGGGTGGTATTAAAAGTATTACAACATGTTTTGCAGGCAATGTACATTACTAAAATGTCTTTTGACATGTTTACCCTTCAAGAAATATTTAGTTTTATAGAAAAAGAGAACTTCATTTTTCAACCTGGCACTTTGTGTTGGTTAAGTAGGTCTTTTTGTTTTGTTAAACAGTCGTTCAATAACCAAATATTTCATGCTAGCATACAAAAGAAGCTGCAGTCTGACAGAATAATTTCATAATCACAGAATACTTCTCTGTGCAGCATTCTTCAGGTTCTTATTTTTCCAAAGATAAGTCAAATTATACTAATACATCTACTGAAAGAAAACAATGAGAAAAAAACTCCTATTCATTTGATTTTTATCAGGGAAGTGTTCTTTTAAAGTACCTCTTAGACTTTTTAAATACTAACAATACTGAAATTCAACAAAATAGCTGATTAAATTTTAGCTGAAAATAGTCTAGCTATTATTACTACATTCAACAACCTTTTGAATACTTAATTCAACCCCCATTAACTTCTAAATTTTTTACCCCTGTCTGCTGCTTAACTGAAACTGATCATTAATAAAAAAACAATGAAACACCTAGATATGCTTAAGAAATGGCAGATAAACATTAATTGTTTATTTAGTAATTGTCCTGTCCTTATAAGACTTTTTCAGCCTTTTCTTTAATAGAATCTTTCCAGGATCAGTTCACTGGGAGAACTACATTCAGACATATAAGCTTGTCATTCTCTCTGCTTTAACTCCTTTAAAGTCTGTCCTCAGTTTTTATCATTCTGGAGAAAGGAAAAAGGTTAACACACAGACATTCTTTCTCCAGGCTATGGAACTGAGGCTGCAATAATAATTTCATAATAAGCTTCATAAACTTATTCTGAGTCAGAGACAACTCACTGAAGAATGGTAGACATTTCTGCAGAAAATAATTAAATACTGGAAAATACTTATATTTAAGCAATTTCATAGTGCTAAGCAGGTGTGTGTGGGCTTTTTTGTGTTATAACAGAAATGGGTAGAAACTTCTCAAGTGGGACAGATAACTCATCTACCTGAACTTTTAAAGTATCCTGCCTGGTATTTCTTGAAGGCCATGACATCCACCTGTCAGTGTCCAGGATTTGTTATCTATTGACTTAGAGCTATCCTCTCACTTCTCACAGCTCAATTGCTTCATCTTTCCTACCCTGCAAAGAGAGATTGTTTCATCTGTGACCCTCACATCCAGTGCAGACATGGATTTATCAGCACCACTTCGCAGTAATTCTTTCTGTATTCCCAACTCACACTACTGAAAGAGAAACAAGAAGCTCTCTTATCTATCAGAACAAGCTCTGTTACTGATCATTGTTGTTCACATCCAGGGAACAGAGTGTGGAAATGGGGAATGTGTACCCTGAGCACCTCTTTTAGTGTTTGTCAAAGTAGCCAATGCCAGCATGCACTACTGGCCTAACTGTGAGTTTATTCCTGGATCTTTGGATGCAAACCATGTGCACCTACTGCTTGCCTCAGAGAGCCAGTAACAAGACTTCTGTTGCTTTCTTTCTTTATATATTCCCCTTTAACTACCACAAGATAAACAAGGCATTACCAAGCTCCAAGATGTCCCTACTGTAATATCCTTATGGCCTGGAGTGCACCAATGGGCTCTGCAGACACCCCCCAGGTTTGGCTGCTTGTGTCCATAGCCAGCTCAGATCCATGAGGATGCAAGCCAGGCTGCTGGGAGGGCTGAGTGAGGCTGTGTCCCCCCATTCCCTCAGGAGCTGTACCTAACTACATTAGCAGAGTTTATTTTTAAAAAAGGGGTACAACTCCTGAGAAGGAGCTTCTTTTCTTAAAAAATTCATCAAGTTACATGGTCAATTGATTTAGCACTTCTCACATAAAACTATGTAACAATGCTCTCTACAAGAGGGAACTTGGAAATGTATCAAAAAAAAAAAGATACCTGATAATTTGTAGAACTTGTTTACAATGTTCAAATCTTGTTCGTTAAATAGTCTGACATCATCTTCATTCTGCAATACTGCTCGCAGCACCACTAAAAAATTCTGGAGGTAGTAGGGGTGACCAGGAGAGCTGGGCACAGAGAGGACCTCATCTATTTTGTCTAGAACGTCCCCAGTGGAATCCTGAGATTCTGTCTTTTCCACAGCTTCTAACAAAGAATGGTTCATGTCATTCTTTAAGTCTTCAAGAACTTCCACAGGAAGTACCTCTGCATCATCCCTGTTAAAGCAATTTTCTGTCCCACTGCTCACTTCTGTCTTTGAAGGAGTAACCTCAGTGTGAGGCTGAGTCTCAATGTCCAAATTACTGGTCAGCTCTGCTGAAGTATGGATGGCTAGAGATGTTTCACATCTATCAGGACTAAGTATCCCACCTTCAGAGCTGCTTTCTGCTTTGGTGCTCCTTGTACCAGATGGGAACCTTTTGTCCTTACTGTTATCAGCCAGTAATTGTACTTGAATCACATCCACAAGGTCTTCTTGATTACATTTGTTTATTTTGTTTTGAAATTCAGGTTCCCTCTTTGAAAAATGTTGTTCCTGGTGCTCTCTCTGAGAAGGCTGATTTTCTTTCTGAGAACTCTGCCCAGAATCAGTCTCATCACCATCATCATCACTGGGGGCTGCAGCACTTCCACAGGCATTGTGAACAGCTGGAGGTGAAGAGTTGATCTCGTCATACAGGACCTGTTTTCCTCCCTGCAGGCAGCGTCTTCTGGACAGCTTGGCAGACAAGCTTCCCAAGGAGACTGTTCTAACTGTTCGTGCCTGGGATTCACTGTTCACACTAAAGACTGAACTATCATTGCTAAAGTAAGGGCTAGTCTGCTGTGCTGCACTCCCTCCAGCTTTCAATAAATTACTTTTGGAAGGACTTGTTTCTAGATTTAAGAAGTTTTTTGAAAAATATGAGCTGGAATTACTGCTCAGATTTGCAGCTGGGGGACTCTTATTCCTAAAAGAATTCAGTGTAGCATCATTGGCACCAATCTCACCATGGTTTCTCTGACATGTTTCATCAATGTGCTTATTTATTCCATATCTTGGTACCAATTGCCCACACATGGGACAGCTAACTTTGGCAGGGGGAACATTGTTAAAAAAGGAAGTAATAGAGGATGATGCTGAAGGTGTAGATGGTGTTCCTGTAACTTCCACTTTTTTTGTTGTTTCTTTTTTCTTCTTATTTTTACCGAGTGACAAACTTGTTTGGGATCTTTTGATTCCCGAAGACCTAGCTTCTGCCATTACAAAACTTCACAGTGATTACACGGCACAGACAACTCCATTCAGGCCACATTTCTTTATTCTGTAATACTTAAAAGACTTTCCTTGGCTTTTCCTTTTCCATCTGTAATGCTCTGACATGCCTTGAAATAAAAAATACATCGAATGAGTGGTCTTCCTAGGTACTAGATGCAACCAAGATGTACAGAAAAGAGGCAGAGAAGTCAAGGAATCCTTAACTTACAATGCTACTGTCCTTTAGCTTGCCTTACCACACAGGGAGGCACACCACAGGCAAGCTCAGCACTGCGGCTGCCTTTAAAAGGCTTAATAAATGGAAAAGTAATCTCAAGTTTGCATTTACATCAGCAAGTGAATCTGGAATTCCAATAGGCAAGTCCTCAAATTTTTACAGAACAGTCAGGGGTGGAAGGCATTTCTGGAAACCATCCAGCCCAACCCCCCTGCCCAGGCAGGGTCACCAGGAGCAGGTGACACAGGAACCATCCAGGTGGGTTTGGAATGTCTCCGAAGAGGGAGACACCATGACCACCCCGAGCAGCTCTCCCAGTGCTCTGCCACCCTCAGTGTGCAGTTCTCCCTCACGCTGAGGTAAAACTTGTTGTGTTTTAGTTTATGGCCACTGCTCCTGGTCCTGTCGCTAGAACTTTTATCATTGTCTCGTTTGCTACTGACAGACTATTTTCGGTGCCAAGCACCCGTTTCCAGAGCACTCTCCGGCCTGTGTGCAGCCCTCACCCTCACGGCTGCCGTGCCGGTGCGCCCGGGCCGAGCTCTGCCAGGGCCGGGGCCCAGGGGCAGCCGGCGGCTCCACACCGCTCTCCAGGTGCTCCGGGTGGCGGGGCCCAGGCTCCCGAGCGGTTCCCGAGGCCGCCATCCTGACGTGCCCGCCCCTCGCCGGCCCTTCCCCGCGCTGGGACCCCCTCGGCCGCCCGTGCCCCGGGTAAAGGGCCCCAGCCGGAGCCCCCACAGCCCGCCCGGCCTCCCGCCCATCCCCACGCACCGGCACCGCAGCCCCGCGCCGCTCCTGGGGCCAGGCCGCGCCCCGAGGGCCGGGCCGCGCTCCGCCCGCCGCCAGGCCTGAGCAATGCAGCGCCGATGGCCGGCACCGCGCTCCCTCACGCACAGAGGGGCTGCTGCAAACACCCGCCGCAGACTGACGATTTCCTTTTACGACAACGCGTGGAAAACAGCTGAGGTCCACAGGAGCAGGAACTTGAAGTTAATTTTTTTGTTGGTGAGTTCTTTTGGGGTTTTTTCTTGGTTTTTGTTCAGTAAAGGGCAAATAGTGAAATATTTTCACCCTGAGGCTTATTGTTCGTATGGACTTTGACAGCAGTGCTGGTATAGATTAATCCTCTGAGTGGTAAAAATAAGCCTGAGGAGAAGGGACCTCATCCCAGCCTGTCAGTGCAGGCAGGGAGGTGCCGAGGAGGGACCAGGCCCGGCTCGGGGCTGCCCAGCAACGGGACAGGAAAAGGGCAGAAACTGAGACACACAAGTGCCACCTGAGCGTGAGGAAAACTGCACTGTGCTGGTGACTGAGTGCTGGGTCAGGCTGCCCAGAGAGCCTGGAGTGTGTGGAGTCTCTCACTGGAGCTACTCCACAACAATCCTGTGCCCTGTGCTCTGGGATGACCCTGCTTGAGCAGAGAGGTTGGACAAGATGACCCCACTGAGGTCCCTTCCAACCCAAACCATTCTTCGACTCAGTCTAAGTTAAAAATGTCCTAGCTCTGGGTTACCTCAGGCTTAAAAATCTTTTGTGTCCTCCCTCTCTGCCAATCACAATTTCAGAATATAATTTTTATAATTTAAATGCCTGGATACATCCTCAGTTCTTCAATAAATGCAGTTCCTCCTGCTGTAGCTCCAGAGCTATTACAACAGCAGATACAAAGCTCTGGGCTGAGACTGTACAGTCACAGCACATGTCGAGTATTTTACACTATTAGATATCTGCCCACACCAAGAATCTTTCTTTTTGGAATAAATCTGTTCTCTGATTTTGGAATAAATCAGAGAAAATAAGAGTAAAATCTACAGAAAACTGTCTGAACATCACCTTGGAAGTTCACAAAGTATTTTAAAGATCAACACAGAAGAAAACATACTCAAATTTGGAAAAAAAATTTAATATATACAAGATGTATATATGTATAAACCTGTGTAAAAAAGGTAAATTACAACTTCAGTTTATGAACAGAAATTGCTTTCTCCTTCTTCTGTTTCTTTTTTAATTTGCTGGCATCTTTGATTTGCATTCTCACTTGATCCTGTAGCTGAGAAAAGAAGGCCTGGGATGATTTCAAGGCCTTGTCTTTACCTTCATCCTGTCATTGGACAAAACATTTGTTATAACCAAGAAATGTACACACAGTACCATTATATTACATACTAGTTACTCAAGCATAATGGTGTTTTAGTTAAAAAAGATCTAGTAACTGATTTTCAAAGGATATTGTTAACCACATTTTTATTGCACTCCTGCTATCCAAAGAAATAAAGATTACATTCTCTTCCTAAGTAGCAATTAGCCTGACAGATAAGAGCAGGCATCAAGAACAGATCCTTGCACATCATGAACTACAACAGGGTATCTGTATTTTGTGTTCTACTTGCCTTCTGAAAAGCTAAGTACAAACATCTGGAAGTAATGAAGTTATTTTTCCTATTAATTTCTAATAATTCAAAATTTCCGAGATTTTTAGAGTTTTCTTTAAAAGGCACCATAAGTGGTGCACGAGTTTACTGTTTTACAGCATGCAAAACAATATCAATCTGATGAGATTATAGGGAAGGCTCCACAGTAAGGACAAAGTTAAACAGGAATATTGTATCACAAAACAGTTTAAGTTACCCAAGGCTTATACAGAACAGAGAAACCTCAATGTGCATTTAGGCAGTCCCACTTAATGAAGTGGAATGGCTTAAATGCAGGAAATAAAGAAAATGTATTTGCAGAACATCACTTTATGAACTTTCAAATCAATAAAAAAGTAGCACCTCACACAAAATCATTTCTGCCTGATGAATATACTTTTATAGAGTAATTGTATCATACAGCTTTTTCACATTTTTCCAACCTTATGCTTGTAATTCTTTGGGATAAAGTTTCCTTTCCTCTCTAGAAAAAAATTCTCTGTCCTTGGAATTTTAGTCTTACCTTGAGCAGAGATGCTTTGCCTTCTTTGGTAAGCCTTTTTAATTTTGCTGCAGCAGCTTTTTTGCTAAGTTTTGTGCCTTGTTCTGGTTTCATCTTTTCAAGAAGCTTTTGACGTTTCTCCCTTTCCCTTCGCTTCATACGTTTACGGAGCTTTTTCCTTCTTAGTTCTCGTTTTTTGTCTGTGGGAGTCTTTTCTGCATCTGTTTTTACATCACCAGCTTTGTTCTTTTCCTAAATAAATCCATAACAAGACAAAGACTAAATAATTCCATAAAAGACAAGACTCACTTCACAGAACTCAAATCTGTCTCAGCATTTCCATTATTTCAAGTGACAGCTCAGGATAAGGCAAAAGCCAAAAACTGACAAAGGCTGGGAAATAAAGTTTGTACAACTGATCCAGGACATGCTCATTGCTCTGCTCTAGTGTTGTTTAGCTTTCCCCCTCTCAATACCCATATAAATATTGGGACAACAATGATCATCACATAACAGGATCAAAAACAAAGCATAGTATTATGGCCTACTGGAGCCAAATAAAATTTACTATTTCCCCAGTCAGAAAAAACCCAAAACCATAAAAAAAAAAAAAAAAAAAAAAAAAAAAAAAAAAAAAAAAGTGAAAAAACCACCTCAGCCCTCAAAACCTACCAAAAACCACCAATGCTAAAATTCTAGGCCAAAAAAGTCCACAAGGTGAGGAACCACCCACCAGTATGGGAAGGGCAGATTTCCCAGTGATCTGACAGACAGTACATCCTTCTACAACCCCTTATGCCATTTTCTATTTACCTTGATCTCCTCTGGTGCTAAGAGAGCAGCATCACTAACAGCAACTGGTGCTACTTCTTCCATACTTATAGCTGGAAGGTTGGAAACGATTTTAACCTCTGGCACCGGCTAGAAATAAGGAGACACATTCAGGAGTGAGCACAGCACCTCAGCAGCTGACAGGCAGCTGAAGATCACAACTAGCTGGGTTTGTTTAGAGGCAATCACAGTGCATTTAATGTGAAATAAGAACAAGCTCAGGAAACATCAATGTTTACTTTGCTTTCCATTTCTGGAATATATTTTAAAGTATCCAGTTAAAAATAAGGGAGAAAGCCCCCAACTTTATGAAACTTATGCACTTACTGGTTTGGGTGTGAAGTGGAAATTACAAAGTGCATCCAGCTTCTGGAAGAGTGAATCCATCATCTCCTGAATTTCTTTGTGTTCAGGATTTTCTTCCTCTTCAGTCTTTTGCTGCATTAAAAATGCAATGTAACTGTAACACCATTCATAGGGCTACTTTACTTTAGCAAGACTGGTAACAACACAACTTACAGTTCAGAGCCTTTTCACTGGTGAGCACTCAGAGAAAGACTAAATTACTTCCACTTGGAAATGTATAAATGAACACACAAGAGTTCACGGTGTGAAGTTCCAAGCCAAAGGAAAGGCATGGTTTATGTTACCTGGTGAAGCTTCATGTATTCTTGCTCATAGATTTCAGCCAGACTCAGCTTACTCTTTTCATGATCCAAACTGATCCGCTTCTTGTACTCAAAAGCTTCCTCTTTGGGTTTCTCTTTTGGTACTACATCATCCCATGCCTGAGAAAGTCATAAAGTAATGACCAAATGCAACTACAGCCAACTACCAGCTACATCTTATTTAGAACATTTTTCAGTTATTTATCTGGCACATGAACTAGTTTATGCATGTAGCATCCTAGGACTCATCAAGTTTCACATTTTCATTAAACAAAAAAAAGTAATAAATGTTATACTTCTACTTGTGTCCTTGGTTTTAGTGAATGAAGGCAAAAACCACAACAAGTTACAAACTCTTCCCCATTTTTTAAAATTCAATGAACAGTAAGGCTCAACAAGCTGCGAGATACAAATTTTCTGTCAGTGGCTTTGAAGCAAAATGAAGCAAACAACTGAGTTTTGGTCAGTGTTCAGAATGCTCAGAGCACTAGTCATGGTAACAGCCAACAGTTACAGGCTGGCTTTATATTCCACATAAACTCCTTGCAGTTTTACCTGCACACAGTCTGTTTTGAAGTGCACTAAAACACTGGTGTGTATAACAGGGATATAAAAATATGGTTCCTTAGAAATCTAAAGACACATTCATCAAGACAAAAGAATAAAACAACCAGTTGCAGAAATAAAGATAATTCTACACCTAACATTGGAAATGCTTCCAGCTCATCTTTGGAATGTGCCCTGTGAATCAAGTCTATGAACAATGTAAGGAGGAACAGGTAAGATAATATTAACCTCATCCAATATTCTCTGTTTAATGAGATCTTCAAGCTGAAATGTAGTTTCTTCTGTAATGACAGGTGCTGAAAGGAAAAGGCAAAGAATTTTAAGATTAATGTTTCTCCAGCAAGAAATAGGTCTTGTTCTATAAAGAATAAACTACAGAAAATGAAAGCAAAGTTTTCACAAAAATGTAGCAATTGAAGGTGAAGTAAGTAAATATAAAAGTAAGTCATATTATGTAAGGCTGATAAATTATGAGGTCTGCCACCCAAGTCATGAACTTTCAGGTAAATTAAAAACTGACAAAAACAATTTACAATTTCCTGTCGTTTCCACTGTGAAAATGCAGTGTGAAACAACCACAAAATCACATCAAGAAGTTTAACCTGGTGTCCTCTTGAGTCACAGGGGTTTTCATCAAGGTCAAAGGGCAGAACAGCCAGCATGGTGTGCAGCATGCTGTGAGCAAAGCCCTGTCCCCTCCTTACCCATTCTCACTGCATGGTCAAAGAGCACTGTTTCTTCCAAAAGGCTGTTCTCAGGGCGCTTCTGCCCAGTCACTTCTCCTTTCAGCTGCCAAGGCTTCTCCTCTAACAATGCTTCTTCCAAGCTTTTTATTTTTTTGCTCATCTGGAAAACACAATTTCCTAGGAAGTTTAAAACTCACTTGTAAACTCACAGCAAAAGCTCATTTGTGAGCTCACTCTACAGTGTAGAGCTCACTTGTAAACTCACAGCAAAAAATTAGTATTTATTTAAGGTACATGAGAGATTATATGATTGGAGATGTATCTATGTAGTTAAACCATGTTTTCCTTAAATTTTAAATACTCTCTTTGTACTTGCTGGACTCTGAACAAATGAAACAAGCAGTAAAAAAAAATTGTTTGCCACTGTTTTGAAGTATTAGCCAAATAAATGTGAACAAACGCCAAAGAAAGCCAAACCAAAATTACCTTTTCCTGTCTCTTCTCAAATGATGACTTTATTTCACTGGGACTGATGTCCTTCTCTAACTGCACTTCAGTTACATCTTCTGTTTCACTGTCATCTGGCAAACTGAAAGTTACTTTTTTAGGAGCTTCTTTACTTCTCATGTGCTCCACCATTTCATCCATATCCTCAAACCTGTAACAGTAACATTTAATATAAAATAAGAGTTGAGAAGCCTTTATAATTTTTCACATGAAGATATTCCAGCCCTTAGATGTTTACCTGTTACAAGTAACTTACAGTTTACAACAGGTCTCAAGGATCCCCCTAAAGGTAGAGGACACTAGGGAAGCTTCTGGATAATAAAAATAACTTTGAGCAACTCTTAAATGCTTTTGGCAAATAAAAATCAAGGGACAATATTTTAAAAATATAAATAAAGTGACAACACAAACCATGAACATACAACAGTTAACTGAGAATGGCAAACTATGACCAGAGTGAGTGTGATATTCTCAGTTTTTTCAGCTTTACTTTAGTGTAAAATTATGAGGACATTTTACCTTCATTTTACTTACTCAGACATACTTTCTTCATTTTGCTCTTCAATGGCACTGTCTGCTTCCTCTTCCTGATCCTCTTCAGCACCATTAGCTACTAAATCATCATCACCATCATCATCATCATCAACTGGATCAAAGAAATCTTTGTATGTCATATCTCTAGAACTTTTAATTGGCTAAAAAGGTGAGAGGGAAAGAAAAAAAACAACAAACCACAGCTGTTAAGACTGACAGAAATCAGAGGGCATCCTGTCTTTTAAAGTCTTTAGTGCCTGGGGAACAGCACTACTTGTGCCACAGTAATTCTGGGTAGTGATGCATGAACCTGTGGTAAGGTGTCATAATAAAACTGATTTCTTTTCCAGGTGTTTACAATTCTCTATCACTTACACATACAGGAGTCAAGGAGCTGTAGATGTTGCCAAATACTTGTTGGAATGCACAAACTAATTCCCTGGATATATTTCTTACTTGCTAGTGAGAATGTCTGGTAAATATTGAATAATAAAATACTTAAAATATTAAAGTTGTATCAGAGTCACAAGGCCACGTTCCCTGGAGAAAGCCCTTTGCTCTGCATCAGCCACCTCAGTTTTCTCTTATTGCCAGATGTGGAGTGACAAATCTTCTTCATTTGCTGGGTCACCTATTCTGCAATTCTCAAGATACCTGATTTCCCATGGGTACTATCTCTTCCTTCATTTATGTAAAAGCTCAGGGCCCATGTAAGGAGAGACTGGAATAGCAGGATGCTATGTCCTTCTGCACCAGGGAATCTTCTTACCAGATACTAATTGTTAAAATAAAGCTTCAGAAGTAATCATTAGTTATATAAACAAATATATCTTGGCAGTTTCTACACAGAGTTAAACACTTTATGGTCATCCCAACACATGCAAGATTTTGATTTAAAGCAAAAAAACTTACTTTGACTTTAGTTTCTTCAGGGTCTTCCTCATCATCTGAGATAATGTCTTCAAAATAATTAATGTCATCATCTTCTTCATCTTCCTTGTCCTCCTTCTCTGCATGTTCTAAAAATGCTTCCATCTCAGCTAGCTTGAAAAACTTGTCATCCACTACAGATTTTCTTCCCTTCTTTCTCAGTGTGGTTTCCTTGGCTGTTTTAGCTTCTTGCTCCAGGGCTTCAATATCAAAGTCAATATCAGAATCTTCATCACTGTCTTTCTGCATTATGCTTTCTCTGAGTTTACTTTGCTTTTCTTTAGCTTTAGTTTTATTTTTATCTTTATCTTTTGTATAAACATTAATCTGTTCAGTTTCTGCTTCCATTATGTTGTCTTCCAACTCCTTGTCACTGCTGGTGTCTGCATCGGAGCCATCCTCTTCCTGGTCTGAGAGAAGGCAAAGATCTTCATCCTCGGCATCCCTTGCAATTGATTTCTTGAAGAAATCGAGAACTGCATTGTTCTGGAGCTCTAGTTGCTGCCAAATCTGTTCTTCATCAAAATTTTCTATCACCAGCTCTTTTAGAGGGCCCCCACGAACTATGGTACTTCCTTTATTCAAATCGTAGAGAGTCTTTGTCATTGCTCTGAAGTCGGCAGCCAGCCCATCCTGCACACTGAGAGCAGAAAAATAAAACAGCTTAGCACTTTCCATTAAGCCAATCACAGTCACACTGCTGCTCTTGTTGGACCTGCTTTGGTTCTCTGTGCTACAGAACAGCACCTTTCAACAGTTACTGCTGCGGCTGAGCTTTCCAAACACGGATGGAGTACGGCTACTACACAGGCACAGGAAAAACCACTAAATTCTTAATGCTTTCAGCTTTATTACATTTCGTGTATGAAGCAGCAGTTGGACAGAAAATTCCAGCTTTCTACAGCTGCATCTTACAATACGTTGATCTTCTTTAAGCACTCCAGACATTTTGGGGAAGCAAACCGTACAGCACCAAACACCTCAGTCGTCCAAGAGCCAGACCCAGGTGGCACAGAGGTAACTGCGCTTCTCCACCGCCTCACTCCTCGGCTTTTACACCTGGCCAGTCTCCTCCAGGTTTTTCTCTATGGCCACCAGTGCCTCCCCCCGCCGCCCCGCGGTACCTGAGGAAGCACTCGGGGCGCGCCGCCGCTGCTCCCGCTACCCTGAGGCACGTCTGGATGCCCTGGAGCGCCGGGATCGCCGGGATCCCCGGCACCGCCGCCATCCCCCCGCGCACACGTGGGAACCGGCACCGCCTCCGCCGTGCGCCCAGCGCTCAGGCCCGGGCGGCTCCCGCGGCCGCCGCCAAGGTTCCGCACACAGTGGTTCCGCCCGCGGAGCTCCGCCCCTCCCCGCTTCCCGAGCCGTGGCATTCCCGCCTCCTGAACCAAAGCGCCCCCGCCTCCTGGCCCAGCCCTCTGTTAAAGCGCCTTGTTCTCCCAGAACCCCCAGCAGTCATGCCCGATGGCTGCTGCTTCCAGCCCTGGGACTGGCGCGGTGTTGCTGCAGACTGGGATGTGCATCAGCACTGGCAAACCTGCTCTAAATATAGTGGAGCTACAGTCATCTTACTTCACAGCTTTGAATCTCTGACCTAGATACAAGGGCTATTTTGGAACTGCACATTTTCAGCTGATTCTGTGGGCAAAACACCCGATCTCACCTGGTGTCTACAAGTTCAGGCTATCGAGGCACGCACACACCCCTTCACCATCCGCCCAGCACTGCCCAGTGCTCTTCAACTCCCCTCTTACATCTTGTGGTTTCCTTAAAGTTTATTTTATGAAGTCAAATTAAGACCTACACACAGACCCTTGTGTTTTCTGCCACCCACACAGTCCTTCTGCAACCTGATCCAAAACTGTGACTAACCTTTTAACTTCAATACTGCTCCTGTCTCTGCCACTTTCATGTTTCCTTCCTACAAACAAATGAAGTCTTTTCAGTGCAGATAAAAGAATGCCCTGCAATGCCACCTCTGTGTCCCCTCACTGTCACTTTGCACACTCCAAAAACCATGGTGTGGAGAAGAGCCCTGCCAGCAGAGCTGTGTCTGTGACCTGTGCCTGCAATTCTCTCAACATCAGAAACACACCTGACACACAACCTGGGCGGGAAATTGAAAGTGTCATATATTGGGACTTTCAAATACCCATTTTGACCACTGATTTTGATCTGCACTTTTAACTAATCACGTAAAATCAGATTTGAAGTGGTACAAGCTGTTTATTTAGGCTATATCTTAACTTGCAGTGTGCAATGCCTGACACAGCAAGAGCTCAGCACCAGCAGACAGCCTGCTTGCTGTTCTCAGTCTCCTGGCACAATGTCTCATGGCATCCCGGCCTGTATAATGAACAGTGTGGCCAGCAGGCCAGGGAAGTGATTCTTCCCCTGTATTCTGCACTGGTAAGGCCACCCTTGAGTTCTGGGCCCCTCAATTCAGGAAGGACATTGAGGTGCTGGAGCAAGTCCAGAGAACAGCAACAGAACTGGAAAAGTAACTGGAACACGAGTTGGACGAGGAGTGGCTAAGGCAGCTGGGGGGCTCAGCCTGGAGAAAAGGAGGCTTGGGGTGACCTTACTGCCCTCCAGGACTCCCTACACCAGGTGTAGCCAGGCGTTACACCCTCCTGGTGTCACTTGTCCTGGTGACAGGACAGGAGGACATGGTCTCAAGCTGCACCAGGGGACATTTAGGTTGGACATCAGAAGACAGGGAGATTAGATACTTGAATGAGCTGCCTCGGGAGGTGGTGGAGTTACTGTTCCGGGAGGTGTTGAAGGGAAGTCTGGATGTGGCACGGCCCCAGGGAGGGCAGGGCCTCCCCGCGGCAGGCGCGGCTGCCGCTGTCGCTCCAATGGCGCGCTGTGCTGCCGGGCACGGCCCCTCACGGTGACACGCCGCTGCCGGCACGCCGCGCTGGCGCCGGGCCCGCACCGAGGGGTGCCGCGGAGGGCGGCGCTGCCCGCGGCCGATCGGGCGGTGACATGGCGGCGGTGCTGCGGCGCGGAGCGGCCGGTAACGCGGGGCGGTAACGCGGGGCGGTAACGCGGGGCGGTAACGCGGGGCGGCGGCGAGGAGGGCGGCGAGAGCGCGGGCGGCGGGGCCGGCACGGGGCGGCCGCGGGCCTCGGCGCCTGCTCCGGCCTGGCGGAGCTCCCCGCGAGAGCCTCGCAGGCCGAGCGAAACTGCCTCTGTAAATAAAAACAAGTTCTCCCGATCCTACTGACGGGCACTTTAACAACTGACATTAGCTGGCACAGGGTAAACTTACAGAGCAAACGCCAAACTTAAGGTGCAAGGAGGAGCTTGTCTTTTTTGAAGTGTGGTTTGGAGGTCAAACTCAAAATAATTTCCCGTTCATGATAATAACTTCACTCTGTTAGGGTAGGTTACAGTCACAATACCTAAACCACACCATTTAACTTGGTAGCCACAGACCAGGAAAAAAGTGAAAGAGAGGCTCAGTGCTGCCAGTGATCGATCAGTAGGATACTGGGAAAGAAAACACCTTTGTATGACTGCACTTTGAAGGAGGGAACAGGAGCCACAGCACACTGACACTCAGTTTCCTTGAGCTGTGGAGCCCATCTGATTCCCAAAAGCCCCGTCCAGCACAGAGCAGAGCAGCACTTGTGAGCCCAGTTGGCTTCCAGAGTTCCCAAGATGCTCACACTACCTTGAACTTGCTGGAATTTAAGAAGGACCACTGTATGCCCTTTCTCCATTTGGTCCAGAGACTGACCCCACAGCCCCTGTGTGCCAGATTCCCTATGGTGACAGCATCCTCTCCATGCTTTGGGAGTTCACCTCCACCTGAGAAGAGTGACAATAAAGCAGTGCCCAGTGACAAGGTTCTCACTGCAACCCACTGTTGTAAAACCTTCCTATAGAGAACAAGACTGAGTTCAGTTGGATTTGGCTCGTGTTTGATTCCTTAGTTTCCTTGATTAAGTCAATGAACACTGCTCCACATCAGAAGCAACAAACAAGCCTATGAATAAACATTTGAAGGGTAAGAATCTCAGTTTATGGGGTACTTCAGACTTGATACTTTATAATCTGCTCGATTAAATAATGTAACCCTTACTTGGTGTATATTTAAACTCTGATGTGCATACTACAAGTAGATCAATCATCAATAGAATGACCCCCAAATAGATAAATTTTAAAATATTCTTCAAATGAAGCTGAAGAAGGTTGTATACTGTAGAACTAGTTTTGTGATGTATATATAAATACAAGTGTTTCTTTCCTGGGAACGTGGGAGTGATGGAATTTCAATCTGAAGTTTGCTGAAAAGCTTTCTTTTTCACTGCAGGGCCATTTTTTTATTATTGGGTGAGAAGATGAGAATTTTAAGTAATCTATATAGTTACTAATCTAGATAATGCAAGAAAAACACAAATGGTTTTTGTTTAATCTCAGTCGATTCAATTATGGATTTAAAATTAATACTCTGTATGCATCTGACTAGAGCTAGGATAAATTCACAAGACTTCATAGAATAAATGCTGATATGAATGAGCATATAAGTATCTTTGACTTTACAAGAATCCTGGGAATATACTTTACTTTTCCAGTCTATTGTCTTCCGAGGAAGCAGCACAAGAAATCAAAGATTTCTGGGGCAGAACCCAAAAGAAAGAACATTTTCTATTATTTTTTCTAGTGCTTCACAAATAGTTGAGTAACAAACAGTCTGTGTCTTTGACAATTTACTTGAATTAATTAAATTACAGTTTAATTACAATTAAATTACAATAACTGTGTGGTCATATGCCCTGTGTGAAGTGCAGCAAGAATTATAGATGTCAGATGTAAAAGAATGGGAAAATTCTTGCCTTTCCATTAGTAAAGACTGCTTGAAAAAAAGATCTACATTAGTAGTATTTCTATTGAACTGCAGTCTGATAATATTTGGAAGAAAGAAAGAAAAAAACAGTAAAAGGCTCTGGAAAACATAATAAATTACATGGTAAAGGATCCTTCTCTTTCAAAGGATTTTTCTTATTTAGACAATGCTGCCTTCCTCCAAGTGGAAAAATATCTCTTGCTTCAGCAAGAATTGGATCATGCCTTAAGAAATTACAGTACAAAATGGAGCTACTTCAGTAGAAGCTTAGGTGGGCAAAAAAGACTGCATAGCAGATATTGGGGGGGTTGTTACTTTTTGCAACACATTTATTTACTCTGGTTAACTGTCAAACCCTGTACTAGTTAATTAGCCATGCCTTTCATCATGCCACCTAGCTCCTGCATGTTTGTACCCCATGCATTTTAGGCATTGCACAGTACTGCTCCCTCCTGGAATTACTTGGTTCACACTGATTCAGCTGCATTAACATGGCAAGTGTTTCTACTAAACAGTTTCTGCACAGACATTTGAAAAACAAAAATTTCTTTTTTGTGTGGAAATTTCTAAGGGATTTTTTTAACATGTAAAAAGTTGAAAAGCAGTTGCTGTCCTGTACCAGTATGATATCCTAAAGGTACCAGGTGAAAGAATTGTCCAGAACTTCTGGCTGTGATGAAGGAGATGACAGGATGGACTGAGTAAAAGCCTGGCAAGAAATACTGCAGGGCAGTTACTTGCAACACTGGACAAGTTTCTGGAAATACTGAGTGTAGGATCTTGATTTAGTATCATCGAAAGATTGTGAATAGACTTACTTTTGGGACACTGAGTCCTTGCAAATATGCACATTGCATGTTGTAATTTTAAGTGTCAAATACATGCAAACATTTCTTCCTCCATCACAGCACCATGCTCAGAAAGGCTTAGGTGTAAAGATTTACCAGATTCTGAAGAAAAATTAAATGGTAGAATGCAGAATTCCTGTGGAATGGTGGTTCTCAGTTCCATACTGTGAAGCAAAGCTGATTTAATTAATTACAGCTATTCCTGACCTTACAGAGTACCAAGAGCCCAGCCAGGCTATCCATCCTCAGTGTGTTGCAAAGCATCCAGAACCTCAGTGCATCATTGGCACAATCTCTTAGCAAAACAGCACATTTGTGACTTTAAAGCAATAAATGCCTCAAAGACTCCCAAAAGGCTAAGATGCCTCTAGCTTGGCCTTGAGGCACTGGGAGCTCTGACTTGGCCTAAAGCAAACTGGCACGGAATTAAAATGTGGTTTTTATGAATATGTCCTTTAATTCTAATTTTGGTTCTAGAAACAACTGATACAATCACAATTTCTCCCCATCCCCAACCCCTCTAGATGCTAGTACTGACAGATTAATTTTTAAGGTAATTAACTTGTAAGTACCCTCATTTTACATCTTTTTTGTGAGTTTTTTGTTTGTTTGCTAAAATTTTGAGACATATAGGCATATCCGTATTTCTTTCTCTATTTCATAAGAAGCTCTGAAAATATCAAAAGTCACTTTTAAACACATTATACAGCTGGCCTTTACAATTGGTCCTGTTTTCCTCTTTTCAATAGGCATGTGTAAGGATTTACACCAAATTTGAGTCTGCTTTCGGTTTTCATTTGTAATTCTCTTCATACTTCTGCATAGTTACTTAGTCTGAAAAGAGAGTAACTGTTTCCTTGCTCTCAGTCTACCCTGAGCATTGCCCAAGGGTGTACCAGTGCCTTGGCAGCTCTGCAGGCCTTTATAGGGGAAAGGGCTCTGAGACTTTCTCAAAAGCATCGTGTCAGTGCTGTTCACTTTTTTTTCAGGGCTTCTTAGCAGATTGCAGACTTCTGCTCCCACAGTACAAACTCTATCATCATCATCAAAGTCCTTCTCACAAAACATTCCAAGCTGTTTGTGGAAACTGGGCCGACTCAATCACGTGGCAATTGCAGTGCCTGATTTGGAGAAAGCTCAGTCCTTGTATAAAGATGTGTTAGGAGCCCAGGTGAGTGAGACTGTTGCTCTTCCTGAACATGGTGTCTACACTGTTTTTGTGGAGCTGGGAAACACCAAGCTGGAACTTCTACATCCTTTAGGAGAGAAAAGTCCCATTGCAAGCTTCCTGCAAAAAAACAAGACTGGAGGAATGCATCATATCTGCATTGAGGTATTTTAACATAATATTTCTTGTAATAAGATAGATATGTTCAAGTATGTATGTTTGGCCTGTGTAAGAACTAACATATAAGGCTGTCATATTTCTCTTATAAAAAGGAAAATTTAGATGTTTTGATAGTCAACCTGTTTCAAAAAAGGTAAATATTTTAAGAGGAAATTAAATTATCCCTGAGCAGCTACAATTTAATACCTGCAGTGAAAACCGTGCTGGACACAGCAGAGTAAGAGAGCAATCCAAGCCTGGTACTGTTCTAACATGGAGCACCCAAAGGCTTTCCACTGTTTACTGTGACTCACCCTTGGGGATGCAGGAGTTCATTCCAGCTGAGCCCAGACCCTGCTCCTCCTCAGGCCATCTCTGCAGGACAGGAGCAGCAGCTGCTGTGGCTCTTCTGCTCAGGGGAAGAATCTGGAAGGGGCCATGGCCATGTCACATGTGGCCTTTCTAGTTTAGATAATTTGACAGTCATTCCTTTTTGTTTTGCACATGGTAGTTGTGTGTAGAAGAACTGTAGTGAGTTCGGGATGTTTATAAACAAAACTACTGCAAATGGGTAAGAACTAGGTCACGTTTGCTCCTCTGAATTAAAGCTAGAACTTCCTTCTTCCCTACCATGGCATTGGGAGAAGAGTTTATTCACTAAAAAATATCTAGACACCTCAGTCTTGAAAAATAGCAACGATATTATTTTAATTCTAGGTCTTTATTGATTATTGACTATTGAATTTTCTAAATGGAGTGCTAATATTATTATTTCAAAAAATGAATGCATTTAAGTTTTTAGTAAATTAAAATTTCATTAGATAACATGACATCAGAACTTCAGATCACAGCATACAGTATAGGCATATTTTCATTAATTACATATTTCTGTAGGAAACCATACTGAAATACTGTATTAATGGCTGTTATTATAGTAAAGTTCAATACAATGACCAAATCTGGAAATATTTTTGATTATTCCAAGCTCTTTTCCTTAGGAAACTTAATGAACCTTCACCTACTCAGAAGGAGAATATATAAATCTAAAAAGGACTTTTACCTTCTGCCCACTGCCCTCCCTTTTTCACCATTCAATGAGTGAGTGCTCTGTCATCACTTATAAAGAGAGGTATTTTTCTTATTGAGAGCAGAAAGTAATGCAGAATTTAGATTATTTATGGAGTCCTTATAAAGTAACAACAACAACATAAAAAAAATCAATGGTCTTTGTGGATGAGTGGTTTTGGTTTATTAATTTCTTAAATATTGTGCAACTCTTTTAAATGGTATTTTAAAAAATCCTGAAATAACAAATGCAAACTCCTGTAGTATTTTTATTTTTAATACTAGATGTTTTAAAATGGTTTACAACTTATTTTCAGAATTACATTAGAACTTAGAAATAACTTTCAGTAAGGAATTGTTATTGCTCCTAAATGTAAAATCTGCATAACACAGTGCAATCTGTTAATCTGTGTGAACTGTATCTTTTTTAAAAGGTTGATGACATAAAAGCGGCTATGACAGAACTGAAGGAAAAAAAAATACGAATATTGAGTGAAGAGCCAAAAATAGGTGCACATGGCAAACCTGTGATCTTTCTTCACCCTAAAGATTGCCATGGAGTCCTTGTGGAACTTGAGCAAGCTTGAGCTGCAATATTCATAAATTAAACAATAGAAGAGTTGTGAAGTTCCTGAGCTGGTGCTGGGAATATTGATGTAGTATTCAGTCTTTCCAAGTTCATTGAAGTTCCCATGGATGAAGTACAGCTTTTGAGTACTGAAACAGTGCTACAGACTCAGGGTCTGTCTTTGCTGTTGTGGATTTAATTTTCAGAATTAATGTGTTGGCATTTCTTGGATTCTCTGTGATTCTAAACACAAATACATGAGCTAAGTTACATATGCACCATAGTATTGTATCTATTGTTGCCTGTTTGCAGCAAGATTTTACCTCTGTAGCCAGAGAAACTGTACAGTTTCTAGGTCAAGCTGCATTATTTTGCTCTACATTTCAGAGCAGAGACCCACTTCCCAGTGACAACAACATGGCTTAGACATTTTCTTTAGAAATAAAGGAAAACAAATATTGTGCTTTCCTCTTTTCACCATTCACCATCTGTGCTTCACACTGATTGACTGGTTTCTGCAATAAAAACCCCATATATTATTGTATGGATGTCTGCAATCAGTAAATAAGTTTTTCTTGGCATAGCAATTACTGCCAAGGAAGTTACCATGCATAAATCATCATTTAGTTGTTTTATGAACTTTGTGGATATGCAGACAATGCAACAAGAGAACCTGAAAACTACTTACCTGACAAATATTTCATACTGTAATGCCGTTGTTACATTTTAGTTTTTTCATTTCTAGGGTTTTTTAAAGTGTTTTTTCCCCAAGCTTTCTCATAGAAGGACATCTTGAAGAGACATGAACAAGCAGCAATAAACCTTTTCACTTACTTTGCAAATAAAGTTTTCCTGTGCAGAAGCACTTACAAAAGCAGTGGAAAACACACGCCACATAAACCTTGCTTCTATACACAGTTGTTAGCATTAAAGACCACACCAGTATGCTGATGTCACAGGCTGCAGGCAGTTTTGTTAACTTATTTATGAACAGACTTCACTTTATTGGTCTTTATTACCCAAGCAGTCTTTTCCTGATGCTTTTTTTTATAGGTTTGTTTTGACATTTCAGCTGCAGAAATAGAAGACTTACTATCTCTTTAGTCTTCTCAAGCCTTAAAAAGTCATACTTTCCTAGCTTAACTACAGTCTGAATTTTAAATTTTCCTACATCACTGCATATGCAGTAAGAACCTTCAGCTTAACATGAAGATGATTTTAATCTACAACTTCTTACTTAATGGAATTATTTGCAACTTATGTCATGCTTGCAGCAACAAAATACAAATATAATGTTGACCTGAAATTTAAACATCTTTTTAAAGACATTGACACTTCCACATGAATTTTACTTCTGAAAAAATCTCTACAAAGCAATGATTTTTTTTTTAACAAGATATTTTAAGTACAAAACTAAGTACTCCTTCTGTCATATTTTAAGAAAAACACAGCCTTCCACAGGGTTCCTACATTTCATCAAATCACTGTTTAGAGGGCAGCTTGTGATCTAAGTTCTAAACTATTTAAATTTAGAAATCCTGAGGCTTATCATAGAAATACAGAATGATTTAATGTTCCTGAAATATGATTCAACCATTCTAGGAGACGGTCTATGAGCAGAGCCACTTTTGTCTTTTCTTTCCGTCAAAGACAAGGAGGTACCTTTTCTGCAAAGCCAGCATAGAGTGCCAATACTAAAAGCCTCACTGGCTAAGATAATTCAACAGACATCTTTAAACCTTTAAACCAAATACCTTTAGTTTGTCACTGCAGGAGGCTGCCTGCATCTGCTCCTCTTGCTCTTTGGCCCAACCTTTTATACCCTCCGGTTGATGCACTGCACCTGTGTGCCCTCTGCTCCCCGTGGTGGTTGGTCAGTGCCCCTGGGCACTCCATGGCTCACTGCTGTCAGTGCTGCTCACCTCCTTCTCACAGCTGTACCCACTGGGGATGAGGCTGTACCCTCCTGTTGATGCATTGCAGCTGTGTGCCCTCTGTTCCCCGTGGTGGTTGGTCAGTGCCCCTGGGCACTCCATGGCTCACTGCTGTCAGTGCTGCTCACCTCCTTCTCACAGCTGTACCCACTGGGGATGAGGCTGTACCCTCCTGTTGATGCATTGCAGCTGTGTGCCCTCTGTTCCCCGTGGTGGTTGGTCAGTGCCCCTGGGCACTCCATGGCTCGTTACCTTCAATGCTGCTCACCTGCTTCTCACAGCTGTCCCCATTGGGAATGAGGCTGGGCCAGCCCCACTCCCAGTCACCACAAACTGTGCACCTACGAGGTAGTGCTAGAAAACAGAGAATTTAAAGTAAACACTTGCTCCCCCTGATGATTGTGCTCTGTATCTTGTTGGCAGAAAGAAGCTTGTATTACTTTTCAGCTAGTAACCAGCAATTTTACTGACTGACTGACATGGGGTGGTCCAGCTCTAAGTCTGTTGATGCATTTTGTTCCTTGTATCTAAGCTGTGCTCCTATCTCACAGTTCATACCTTTTTTTCTGACTACTCCTTAGGTGGAAGTCAAGAAAATGTTAGCACACATGCACACACAACCCCAGCCCTGCAAAAGAGAGTTTCGGTCTGCAGATTAGTCAGTACACAAAACTGGATCATGTTCTTCTTACAAGCTCTTAAAATGAGATGGGATCAGACCCCCTTATTTGTCAGGGTGTGTGCTACAGGATAGGAGAATCTCCCCTTCTGGAGCTACAGACTTAGAGAATAGTTAAGGGAGCTGAAGACAGCTATAACTGAGAGAAGTTTCCTCTTCATGAACTTAACTCCTTTAGACTTCAGTGGGAACAGAATCAGCCCCTATCAACTGTGCAGTCCTTCACCTTAAGGCAGGCAGCCTTCACAAGTTGTTGTTCTGACTTACCAAGGGATTGGGACAGGGCTTACATACATGGGCCTTACTCTTTGTCACTGCCATGATTATAAGAGGGGAGTAACACCCAGAAAAACAGTGGAAATTCAGGGATGGAAACTGAGGAACGAGAGAACTGTGATTTGCTCCTTTCAGTGGAGGGACATTTAACAACACACCCCTGTTGCACCATTATACAAGTTCTGGGAAGAACAACAGTGATTCGAGTAACTGGAGCTTGATTATCTTGTAAGGGAATTAGGCTCCTCTTTTTTGTTTTTTGTCTGTTTGGTGGATTTTTTAAAACAGCAAAACCTTCTTCTCTGATAATGTCAAGCTTCTCAGAAGATGGAGTGTTAGTATTTTGCCAGTAAATTTTCTCACGCTTGTGCCATTTGTCAAGTGTGAATTCCCTGTTCCAATCTCTCCATGTCCCTTTTCCCCCCTCTGAGCTGAAGCATGTTCTCATTTTATGCTGCCCAAGGCAGACAAGACACATTTTTCTGGACTCCATCAACATTACTCAGGCAGCTAAAGAGCTCATAATTAAATGATGCAAAGTATCTTTTTTTACATCCTCTCTGCAGCCCTCAAGTCACTCCTAGGTGGGAGGAGGTGAACAGGCTGCAGAATGAATCCCATTCCTTATGATGAGACAAACCTAGAAGCAAACTTAAAACACTGAGAAAAGAACTAATTGCGTGCTTTTTAAAAGCTAATCTTACAGTTTTGCAATTCTGCAAAAACTGTTCCTGTCATGCTTGTTCTGCAATTAATGCACCCAAATTTCATTCTGAATTCTGTTGCTTTCATTATTACCACATCAAGCTGAAGTCTCATAGAAAGGCCATGAAACATGCAGATGTTTACATTATCTGGTTGAGGTACTTACCCTAGATATATGACAATGATGTCCTTGGCACTTCCTTTGATTCAGTCCGTAGAAGGAATTCCTCCTGTAGTGATGTGACTTGGGTTAGTTGCACATAAGAACCCTTAACTAAGAGAAAAACTCAGAATTAATTGTTTCAATATCAGTTCTTTTACCAAGTTGCCATGTTGGCCAAATTGAGGCTGTCAAACAGAATAAGATCATCAAGTTCAACTAGTTAATTAATATGAAAATGGAAACTAACAACAATTTATAAATTAATCAACCTAGGGCTGACATTTCACAATGGAAGAGCTCAAGCACTTAGGAATGCAAAATCTGTCACTTTTGACAAGCATTTTCAAAGCACTTTGAACAAATTATGAAATAAATATTTATCTTATTGTGAAGGAGGGATGTTTGTGTCTTGTATAATCCTTAAATATCTAAAAAATTATGTCAACTGTCAATTTAAATGTTCATTTACACTATCTTGTATATTGTCAAAAAGCATTGCTAACTGCAAAATTCATAGCACAGACTCACAAATGAGGAAGAGTTCTCTGATACATTTTAAAGTAATGATACATTTTGAAGCATTTAATGACTTCCCTAGGTCTAACCTAAAGTGGCCTTTCAACTGTTACTGCTAACACAAAAATAGTAAAGAGGTACTTAAATCTTCTATGAAGTGGATTTTGAATGAAAATTTTTACTTTTTTTTTAACATTGGATTTTTTTCAGTAATACAGAGAGGTTCAAAATCTGATTTTTAAGATGTGAAGTAATTTGTAACTGCAGGTACCCTGAAAGCATATATGGTGATGCACAAATTGCATTAAATAAGGGGAATATCCAACTCTGCACCCATGGCTGGCTTTTATGGAAATGATTATTTCCAGAAATTGAAGATTAAGAGAGATACATTTATGGACTGGTATCATGCACCCTATTTTTACCTTCCATTTTGGTATGTAATTTTCCATAATAACCATCTGTCTGAGTCACTGTCTCCAAAATGACGTGGAGGGAGAATGTTTGTTAGAAACTTAAATTTTAAAAAGTTTAAAAATATATCCCACTCCCTTTGGGACCTCTGAAGTCTTTGAGAGGTCAGTTGTGGTACAATACTTGCAGCTGCAGTAACTTCATTAAAAAAACACCTGCCCTATTGGGTTGGAAATACTGCTTTTGGTATTTTGATAAAGTGAGACTTTATTATGCATATGAGGCTGTTTCATCAAGTTAACAATTTTGAGAATTAATAATACTAATTAGAAGATCATTTGCCAAATGTTTAAACAACCTGTCGACAGATTATATCTGCAGATACACTGCAGTTCTGTGTAAAACATACATGCATTACAGTTTGGGTAATGTTTTGAGTTTTTACTGTCTTCAAAAGAAAATCAAAATCTGTCAAGTAATTGGGATGTAGAAAGGGACAGATGGGAAAAGTCACCATAGAAAACCATGCCAGAAAATAGCCTCTCAGCAGCAAAGGGCGAGTCTTAACAAAAATCTTAACAAGTAAACTAAAGACTAAAAAACCCCCATAAAAAATGGTGTTTCCATGAAGGACCTTTGCATGTACATGGGATGTGCTTGATGCTAACAGCAGGGCAAAATGGACACACCCCACGCTGAGCACACAGCCATTACAGCAAACACTGATACCTGGCTGATTGCAGTGCAGTATAACTACACTAGGACAGCTTTTCCCTTTTGCTACAGTGAGAAAGATTAGCTACTATCTCAAATTTGCATAATTATTAGCAATGCCTGTCAGAATTGCCCTAAGATATGTGTTTCTTTTTATACAAAATAGTCACTATCACCTAGCTGCCCTTAGAAGATCTAGAGGTTTCTAATAAAAAGCCTGAGAAATCAACTGTGTTTATCATCCACCATAAGAACTGTTCTTGGAGAAACCCTCTTCAGTGAGCTTTTAAATAGTACACCTTGAATCCTACATTATTAAGCTTTAGGGGTGGATCTATGTATTATTTGCACAAGGGCACAAAAATCGTAATTTGTTCTCATAACTCTGGCCATATGATGGAACGTGACTGAGTCCAGTACTGTCCTGTGCTATTCAAACTTTTGGTGTTTGGGTTTTTATTGCACTGGAACACCTCAAGCAACAGGAAAAGGCGAGATGATCACCTAGCAGGATGACATGGCATTCAGGACTGTTATTGGCAGAGAGATGCTGTGGAGACTCCCAGAAAACACCCCCAGCTCCGGGCCAGCGCCAAAGCGGCTCCCTGGGGACGCAGAGCGGCCTTGCCGAGTGCCCCCGAGGGATGGGGCATCCAGCGAACCCCGCTGTGGCAGCTGCTGCTCCAGGGTTCGGCAGGGGAGCTGGGGCCGGGCCCGCGTCCGGACACAACCGCTGAGCCAGAGCTGCTGGGGCTGGGAGCGCGGACACCTGGGGCAGGTGACACGGACACCTGGGGCAGGTGACACGGGAACGCGTCCAGCTGGGTTCGGAGTGTCTGCAGAGAGGGACACGCCACACCCTCCCTGGGCAGCTCTTCCAGCGCTGTGCCACCCTCAGTGTGAAGTTCTCCCTCACGCTGAGGTGAAACTTGTGTTCAGTTTATGGCCATTGATCCTCGTCCTGTCGCCGGACGCCACTGACGAGAGCGGCACCCGCGGAGCTGGCCCAGTGCTGGGCCCCGGTCCGGCGGTGGATGGCGGACAGGTCAGTGCGTCCCGCCGAGCCCCCCCGGGCTGTGCGGAGCCCGGGGCCGCCCCCCGCTCGCTCCCGCCGGGGCCGTGAGGCGGCGCGGGCGCTATGCGCCATGCAGGTTCCCGGGCGCTGGCGCAGGCAGGTTCCCGGGCGGGCCCGCCGCGGTGTGCGGAGCTCGGCAGCCACACAAAAGAGCGGCTGCGGCTGCCCCGCTGCCCGGGACCGGCCCAGCCGCTGCACCGCGGTAAGGACCGGGGACGCAGGGCGGGGGGCTGACCGACCGACCGACGGAAATACCGGGGTCGTTGCGGGCACCGGCGGCTCCGTCGGGGGTGGGGCGGCAGCATCCCGCGGGTCCCCTCAGGGGAGCGGGGAGCCCCCGAGCACGCCCCCGACCCCCGCCAGCACGGCCGATGCTCCCTTCGAATCGGGGCTGGGGGCTGCTCTCCCCGCGAGCGGCTGCCCCCGCCTCATCCCATCCTCATCCCCATCGCCATCCCCATCCCCTGGCAACCGAGCTGCCCGCAAGCGGACGGGGAGCCGGGGTGAAGGGGAGCCCCTGCGGCATGGCGGAGCGGCCGGCGCTGCCGCGATCGGCGGCGCGGGGCTCCGGCACCGGGGGCTGCCGCACTCCCGCTTGTCCCGCTGTGCCCGGGGAGGCGCCGCCACCGCCCCCCGCCAGGCGAGGGAGAACCGGCGGCGATCCCCCGGGGCTGGGCTGCGGCTCCGCTCGGCTCCCCCGGGGCTGGGCTGCGGCTCCGCTCGGCTCCCCTGGGACGGGGCGAGCTCCGAGCCCGGCCCGGCCGCCTCAGCCCCGCCGTGCCGGGACGGCGGCTCCGGGTAACGCGGGGACCGGCCCTGCAGCATCCGCATCATTGTCAGCGTTTTGTGGGAGGGCGGGAGGCTTAAGTCCGTTTGTCTTAATAAGAGTGAAAAGAAAAGCGAGAGGAGCCCTCCTGTAAGGCAATACCTCTCGGAGTTTGTATTTGGTTCTGATTTCATGTCTCCGCTCCAGCAAAGGGATCAGAGCCTTTGATCTCCTCTTTCCCCGTTTCCTTCATCATGAGATCTGGAGGCAAAAGGGTGCTCAATTAAGAATACCTGGTTTTTGGTGGGATAAACAGCATGAGATATTATAGCATGGTCTGTTTGCTTCTTATTGAACAGTTTTTTGCATATGTGTGTGTGGTGCCTTGTATTGCCATAACAAAAGGGATGGGGGTGGGGGAAAGGAAGGGAATACTGCATTTGGAGCTGCATATTGGTAAGTCAAAGACTGCCTTATTTTGCCTCAACTGGCAATCTGTGCTTTCAGATTTATGTACTTTGCATCCTCAGTGTTGTTTTGGTGGTTGTTGCACGGTAGTGAGGACATACAAGAAAAGAAATTTAGATAAAGACAAGAGATCATACAACGTGTATAGTACAGAGATAATGTGCATTGCAGTGATGTTTAAGAAAAGTCTGAAATTACTGTGACCAGTTTGAAAAATGCAAGTAGTGTTTTCAATTACATTACCTGGCCAAGGCCACCCTATAATCTCCCAGGAGGGGCTGGGAAATCTGTTTGCAGGAAAGGTATTTATCTATTATGCCTGCTACCCAAGAATCCCTCATTAATAAGTAGAACTGAAAAGGAGAAACAATTACTGTCATAGTTTTTTGTGGTTCTGTGTTAGCCACAGTGTTTCAAATATAACATAGCTTTAAAGGGGAGGAATTCTAGTTTAAGTCCTTATTGCCACTTAAGATAAAATACAGTATATGCAGGTTATGTGTTTGAGAAGCAAAAGATAGACATTTACGTCAAGCATAAGATGGCAATTTATCATTGTATCATCCTGGTTCTTCTCCATACGGGACAGACAAGATGAAAGAGCTTTTCTTTTGTATGTTGTTCTGCAAGAGCTAAACTGCTGAAGTCAAAGCTACTGTACTTGTGAGTCCATCTGGGGCTCATAGGATTTCATGCAGAACTGTCCTTATAAACCTCGATTGTCAGAGTTCTAAATTCTCTGATAGTTTAGCCCGTATCTGCACTTGGAAATATCTGAAGCTATTTTTAAAAATGCATCAGCAGCTGCATTATTGCTCCCTCTTGATCCTCTGATAGTAAAGGAAAAGTGTTCTTGCAAAGGCCATAAAGGCTCAGCTCTTTTGGTCAAAGTATTACAGTTCTAAGAAGAAATCTTTAAAAGCATGTTTTGTGTAGTTACTTGATTAATGCTGGTTCAGGTTGGGGACTGGACATGAATTTAAAGAAGCTAGGTGTTTAAAAAGTGACCTTTGATTAAGGCTGTGAACATGAGAAACCACTTCAAGAAGCATAATTTTACCATCTCTCCAGCTGTTCTGATAAGAATATTTGCTAAGAAATAATTTGTGAAAATACCATAGTTTAAACATCTTTCAGTTAATATTCCTGTGCTGAGGGTGGAGAAATTGGAGATAGTGACCTGTTCCAAGCTGCCAGCTCACAGAGAGACATGGAGGATTCTGGTTTGTTTTAGGAAAAATCTTGGTTGTAGCATTTGAACACATTAGGGTTCAGGTGCTTCTGCAGACTTTTAAAATCCTTTTCCCTGTGTTTAAATAAACAAGGCAATTATTTCATGCTTTAAGCATTGGTAGAGCTAGTGGTAGAGGCAGAGGAGCAGCCCTGCAAAAAAGGCCCAGAGGACCTGGTGAACAGCAAACTGGACACAACTCCTGGCAACAAAGATAGCCAGGAGCATCCTGGTCTGTATGAACACAGTGCAGCCAGGACATTGAGGGAAGTGATTATTCCCTTCTGCTCAGCCCCCAGTAGGTGACATTTATAACCCTGGGTCCAGTTTTGGTCCCCCCAGTACAAGGAAGTTATTAAAAACCTGGGGTGCTGCAGAAGCCACTGAAGTGGCTGGGGCTAGAGGCCGAGCTCTGAGCAGAGGGTGGGGAGTGAGGCTTGCTCAGCCTGCAGAAAGGGAGGCTACGGGGGGACCTAACAGCAGCCTTCCAGTCCTTATAAAGAGTTCCTCAGGGAACTGGAGCTAGACTCAACATGTGCCAAAGAATGAGAGACAAAAGGCATATATTGAAACAAAGGTTCAGACTGGATACAAGGAAAATACTCTGTCCCACAGGGACAATCATACATGGAGACAGGTAACCCAGAGAGGCTGTATAGTCTCTGTAAAGACCAGACTGGATAATTCCCTCAGCAAACTGATCAGGGCTCACTGATCATCCTGGTTTGAGCAGAATGTTGGACAAGAGATCTCTGACATTCCTAACAACCTGAAGTGTTATAATCCTGTTTGTGCCTATCTGTACATGATACATGAAGCAGACATGTTTCCAGAAGTCAGATTTTTAAAGAAAGATTTAGAGTTTTCCTTTCTAGGACTAATCTGTGCATCTCAGCAAAGATGGAATACAGTATCAGTATATTAACTCCTATTACATGTGAAACAGTACATTAATACAAATACCATACTATAAGCCTCCCAAGGAAGAGATATTTGCTTGAAATAAACAAAAAGAAGTGCATACTACTTTCAAGCAAAGGCTTTTACTGAGAGGTAGCTTTTGGAACCACTATGAGGTGTAATTAAAGCCTTGCAACATTTGTGCAAGAGATGTAATGGTAGTTGTTACATCCAGAGAAAATAAAGCACTGATGCAGTCACATGAGTTTCACAAGTTAAGAGGAAGAACTGAAAGCAGAATCAAAATTCACTGGTTTTTAGACACTCAAAAAACTTGCAGTTGCTGAGTCAAATGCTCATTATAAGTACTGGCAAATGCTTTTAGTCTACTGGGAAGAGTATTACATGTATGATTTGTTTTTTCCTGAGGACCCATGAGAGCCGCATGAAAAGCAGCTCAAGACAGCACCATGTGACTGGTGAAGTGTGTAGTGCTTTAGGCTTTTGCTGTCTGCAGAAACTGAACATGCACCACTTAAGCTTTGCCATGACATCCATGATAAGAGAACTTCATTCAAATTCTCAGTTTTGTCTGAACTTAGGTCTTCTCTTGGCTAACAATACTATATTTTTGGAAGGAAGGCCTTGCACAACTGGTAAAAAACATAAGGATTGAACAGTTTGTTTCTGATGCTGGTAGGTAAATGCACTGTCACTTGAGTACATGACATTCCTTTCCTTTTTTGTTGCAGTACTTACTGTCTTCATTCACATGCTGCAGCAGAGGAAGGTGATTTGCACTTCAAGAGGAGTAAGTTAGAGCTGAGCAAAGACCGGTATGGAAAACTCTGGGATTCATAGGTGCTTCCACCTAAGCTAAAGAGGAAGAACTAGAAGCCCTGTAGGTAGGGATGACAGGGGGAAGTGTCATTGTTCTCAGATAACGTGAAATGCTGCTGGAAGTGCATACTCTGAAGCATACTCATGCATGAAGGCATAATTTTCTTTTGAAATAGAAGGAAATGAAGAGGAAAGGAAAGTTGGCAAAAAGGTATACAAAATATGTCAGTTATAACCAATGTGAGGTCTGCAGTCTAGACAAGGATTTTCAAATAGTTGTCCTTCTGCAATGCAGACATCCACTGATACCAACCCAGCCCTGCAGTGGGAGCTGCATGAGGACTTTCTCAGGGTAGTTGTCTGGTTTGAACTAGTAAGATGAAGTTTCCTTCAGGAAATATCCCTGCTAGTTACAGGCCTAATAATGAAGGTTCAGCTACATAGAAAATTATATTGGTTTATTACTTAAAAGGCAGATTGAATATTCCCAGTCTATTAATTGAATAGAGTTTTTGAATTTTGTTTTGTGCATTGATATTAGAAATATTTGTGAGTAGATCACCAATTTGCATTATTTTCCTGACTGCTTTTGTTCCCTTTACTGAGAGATTCTCTTCACAGATGCACTTCTCAGCTACAACCTTTGTATAAGTTTCTCTTCCCAAATCAATTGTACAGTAACCCTAATCATTTTGAGGAGCGAAATCCTTTTTATTTCTGAAATATTCTCCAAGAGAGACCTGACCCTGCAAGTTTTACTTGTGTATGTATTCTACCTTTGTGTTAAGGGTTCACAGGATCTGACCCCTTGAAGAATTAGCGTAAGATTTATTTTATTTATTAATTTAATGAAGATAAGGTGTAAGACAGAAAGATTTAGAAGTCTTTCACCTGAGTACAGAGGTTAGATTCAGCTACGGATTCATAATGTGATCATAGCAGGCACATTTACTTCTTTCTATCTTAAATGTACAAAACCAGCAACAAGCAGCTCACAACCCAAATAACAGCTCTGTAACACTGACCATGAGTGTTCCAGAGAGGGTGCAGACCTGCAGATTTGACCACTGGCATCCAAAATGCCAAGGGATGTTATGTAACATGGGAATGTGTGGTGAGAAGCACAAGTTCCATAGGGACAGCACCAATCAAAGCAGTATTGTAAAAACCTCCCAGAAGGAGTAGCTTTGTTTGGCATTTACTGTTCAGGTTCAGTGAAGTACCTGATCTTTATGTGAAGAATAACAAGAAAGTAATATTCCCACAATGCCATCCACATCTTTGCTGCCTTCGTCCACTACCCAGAAACAAAGGTGCTTGGGTGGACTCTTGGTCACCCAGTGTGTCCTTCAAGATCAGAAGTGATAGTTAACTTTACCTTTTCCTGCTCCAGCAAAATGGTAAAATATGCCTGAGTTACTGGATTAACTGAAGAGAATGAGGGTGGCACAGACTAGAACCTGTTCTAGAATGACAAAGGATTTTATTTTTTTCCCAATCACCAAGAGTGAAATGGTATCAATAAATTGATGTTACTCTCAAGAATCACTGACACGAGCTACCACAAAAATTATTTCAGTGCAAGGGTAAATGCACCTTTTTTGTTTAGTAAAATCTTAAAATAGGTATCAAAACACATACTCTGAAAGCTGAGAGATGCCTTTTCAACACATCTGGGGGAGTGCATGGAAATGGAATTGCCTGTTTCTCATGCAGAAGCAAGACTGCTTCAGAGCTGCTATGCTCCTCAAATTCATACCAAATTGCTCTCCTGTATTAAACACTGTTACTAAACATATCTTTTTTTTTTTTTTTTGTTCTTCTTCTAATCTGCAGCTTTTGTGTCTAGTAAGGATGGCCATTCTGACTGGTACCAGGCTGCACAGGGTTGCTGTGCTGTCTTGAGTTTCAAAGACCACTACAGCTACTAATAGATAAATAGTTATCAAGGCAATTACAAAGAACATAAATTTATTTCTGCTCTTATAAAATGATCCAGTATAGGAAAGAAGCAGGCTTGCACAGTTCCAAATTCTTACTATGCAGCATAGCACGTTGTTGCCATGCTACCAGATTGCTTGCCTTGATATTTAAATTTGCCCTTAGATTTGTATTTAAAAAGAATGAACTGTTAACAGTACATTAAAATATAAAATAACCTGACAAGACATAAGCCTCATCACCAATTTGTTCATGGTTTTTTGGCCTCTACAGATTTTAATTTTCTTTTCTAAAATAAACCCCACCATCACAACAAATCTAAGATGCGCACGAAGCAATGAAATATGGAAAGATTCTGTCTGGGAGTGCAATAAAGGTTTATATCAAAGGAGAAATATTCATAATAGTTTCCATACTTAAAAAAATGTGCATTTTGCCTGCCTTACTGAGTGCCTCTTGCCATCTTTTGTCCTCTCCAATTTAACACAACAGAGGGAAATCAGAGCATGATGATGTTTTCTTGTTATTGATGTACTGTGGAGGAGAAAGGAACATTATTTCTATATATGTGTGTGTGTAGATGTATATAAAATGTCCTTTAGGCACAAAATCTTGTGTTAGTGGAAGACAACTCTTGATTACAGATAAGGCAGCTTTACAAAGAAACTTATCCCTGTGATATTCTTAGCCAGTCAATCAGTGTGGCTTTAATTATGTAGAAGTATTTGACATATTATGGCCCAGGAGATAAGAGCTGTTGCATATTAGATGAATGAAAGGGAAGGAATTCTGTTTGTGACTAGAAATTCCATGCTCAGTGCTGCATTAGAGGCATAAAATGAGTACTGGAAGGGAACACTTCCTGGTAAATAGTGGTTTGCATTGTATTGCAGATCCCAGCATTATGAAGGTTGTTGGTGGCAGAATTCTTCATTTCTGGTTAATGACTACTGGTTTTATTGATGGAAGAGTTGCCATGAAAATACCTCTGTAGTATCAGGAATGTGCCTTTATGTCAGTTGTAGTGGTAGGAATTTTTTAGTTTGCTTGCCTTTTGGTTTGGCTGATTAGCTTTTGTTTGTTTTTGTTTGTTTGTTTGTTTGTTTTAATAATTAAGGGGTTTTCTTTATATTTTCAATGGTAGGTGGAAGTCTCAGTTTTCACCAAGTAAAAGGAGGTATCTGTTGTGATACTGGTTGTTCTCAGTACTTGGAAAGAGGCCACCTTAAGGTTTTTCCACATCTATTCCACACCTATCTGCAGTGATAATAAATTATCTGTACAGCATGTGTTTGATTTGGTATTTGTCCTCCATTTATTATTCAATTTGTATGCATTATAACTGACTGACCAACCAACACATAATGATTTTTGGGGAAAATGGAGGGGAATTATATGTTACAGCACTACTATACCTTTGCAACAGTGTTATTTCCCTTCCTGTGCATATATCTACATTTGTTTTCAAAGTTTTTTGTTACAATTCAGCAAAATACCTGTCTTATTCTTGAGCCAACATTGATTTAACTTAGATCTGTTGACATTTTTTAGTGTTGGGACTCTTACAATATTTCGTGGTTTAGTTTAGGCTCCAGCTTCTGGTGTGTGAGAATCACAGCTTTGAGCTTTGTCTCGGTTTGGAATTTCCAAACCCAGACAAGCTTATACTCAGACAGGCTCCAGGAATGAAGAAACTATGAGTTTGTACTTTATAAACATTTGTGGACAATATACCTTTAATTCTGGAGTTCTTGTGATTTGCAGTGCTACAGCAATTGTAGTAGAAATAAGTTCCTTAATATTAACCAGCATCTGTTTGAATGTACTAAGCTGGAGTTACTAGTTTTCTTTCTGATGGCACTTATAACCACTCATGATAAATATAAACAAGCCAAATGTCATCCAGAGTTTCTGAACCAGCTGTTTTATCAGTGAAGAGTCCATGGTGTTACACACTTTCCTCTACTCAATGATATTCCTATTTAAAGTAGCACTTAAGTAATGTAGTAACCTGCTACAGTATTGGTAAATCCCTCTGGAAGGTTAGGAAACAAAAGCTGTTTATTACTGCTCTAAGTTTCCCACCCTCCCCGTGCCTTGGCACAATGAGTGTTATTTCTTGACAGGATGAAATCCATATTTCCTTTAAGATATTATCTCTGTCCTCATCAGATAAGCTCGTGACCAACTGTGGCTGCCGGCTGAGGCTGACCCTCCCTGGCTGGCTGGCAGCTTGCACATGCTGGTCACCCTGACACACGGACTGCGGCTCCTCAGGCTGACCCTGAGGCAGTCCCGGCCCCTCCTCCCTCCAGCGACCGCTCGGCTCGGCAGGGTGGATCCTGTGCCCGAGCTGCACGCCAGGCTCCTTGTCACAGGATCATCCTGAGGGGCCGTCACAAAATGGGGAAATTCAAACAGAAATTCCTAAATAGTAAAGTCTGAAGTTTACCATACAGGGGGAACTTAACTAAACACCACAGTAGCATCCTGAATGGAGGTCATTGGAAAAGAAGGATAAAAATCTATTGTAGTGGAGCCTATGAGCCAACCAAGTGTGTAGGACCCCTTGGTGGAAGGCATTTAGAAGGCAGCAATAGACAGTCTTTGCTCAAAAGACTGACCTGTCTAAAGAGACTTCACAGTTTGGTAACTTCCGTTTAAATTAATCTGTCAGAGGAAAAGAATAGTGTAAAAAAGTGGTACCAGGCCAGTATAACCTCATATTATGGTAGCAAAAGATTGTGAAACACTGGATTTAATCAATGACATGCAGACCAAATCTTTACTAAAACCTGACTTATAGATATATCTGTAATTATTGGAGAATATAACTTAAGCGTACCTAACTGGAAAATCTTAATTTGGTTCTACTGTTTAGTTGCATTTTGCTGTTAACCTTGCTGGGTTAAACTACAAAGACAAAAATAATTAACTTTGTAGATTACCATATTAAATATTTTGCCTATGTAAATATGAATAGCATGTGGATAAAAAGTTCTCTGCTCTGGAGACTATAACAGGATGGCTTTGCAGTTATTACAGGATTTTTACTGTTGTTTTCTTTACTAGTACTTTGTCACTGGGGTGGGAGTGAGGGTGTGTTTGATTTTTAAACAAATTCCCCAAAGTCTGCTTTAATCATTTTTCAGCTCTAGACTTACAGATTTTTAAGCTCTTTATGGCAGAAATGTCTGCAGAATACTTAACCTGATGAAATCTTGGTTAATGGACTTTTCCACAGCACACATAATTTAGGATTTATTTGCCCCCAGTTGAAAGATGTTACTATAGCAAATACAAGAGGAAAAATTAAATGGAAAGGAATATATAATGTGGCTGTTTAGGGTTTGCATTTGTAAAGGGGCTGATATCAGGAGGCACAGTTGTTGATTATACCCTTGCAATGCTAGGCTACATAGGATGGTACAAAGCTGGATCCTGCAGGGAAGCCTGGAGAGGTGCACACAGTGTTAGGTAATTGTTATTTTACAGTGGGGACAATTTCTATTATTAAGCGACTGTGACATATCTTTAAGTGGCTGGAAGCTGACCTTTGATTTGAACTGGGTGCAGCTCAAGCACCTTTGAAGACTTCAGTGTTGCTTTGAGCTGCAGCTTTCCCTGCAGTGCTCCTGTCCCTGGGAATGTCCCACAGCCCCAGGAGGACTGTGGCTGCCTATTGCTGCAACACAGAAACTTCTGGTTACCACCAGGAGACTGCCATAGGCTACTTGTTCAGTTAATTCAGTTGTTGTTGATAATAATTAAACTCAGAAAGGTGAAACAGAGTTGACCTAGTGATAGAAAAATAGAAATTTTTCAAATTGCTAGAGGAATTAGTCTGTTTGACTTTTCCAACGAGCACAACAGTTATATAATTAGTAGCCTCTAAGGATCATATTCTGCCAGCCATAATACTTTGTGTCATATATCTATATATTTATGCAACTGTAGACATTGCTTACTTTAAACCAGATATCAAAATTTATATATCTATTGCTTTGAGGATCAGTTGAAGACAAACCAGTCTATTTATGAACTAATAATGGACTTACTGAATAAATCAGCAAGACTCATACTGCCATTTACATTCTTGCCTCACTAACTACTTACTGCATGTTAGGTGATGAGAGATGCAGAGTTCTGAATTGGAAAATTCATAGATAACTACAAAACAGACTGACCCACAATGTAGCAGTGTGATGCCTCAGTGATTTTTCAACCATTTCATATTTAAAGGAAAGATGCTAATTCTTGAAAGTATTAGCCAACTGTGTAGGTACGTTTACTGAGAACCTAGGAAATGCATGCTTATTTAAATATATTTTGCAAAACTTTATCTTCCAACAAATGAAATAAAATGCTGGGGAAATTCTTGTTTTCACACTAGCTTTTTTATATATCTATTTCTTAAGACATCAGAATATTAGCGAATGTTATTTCATTAATATTCCCCTAGTCCTTTGCTAGTCAATGTATCAGGTATGGAGCATGAGGCTCCATACTGCTTCCATACTGCTGCCCAGCTATAACCTTGGGGTACAGCAACCTTGCACTGCAGGATTAGTGCCTCTTCTCCGACAGATCTGCTCCACAGAGGTTTTTTTCCTGTGTAATGTCAGTATTTTACATGCCGCAGTAAAGCCAGCTGCAGCCAAAACCTAATCTCTTGTTTAGGCCAACCGTAAATCTAATTAACCCTGCTGACACTGCATATTATTCAACCACAGAGTACACTTCCTCCAAGAGAATGGCTGAAGCTGTATTAATACTTTTTAGAATATTGTCAACAATGAGTTTTCAGTGTTCTCCCTGCTCTGTGCTGCACTGGTGCCTGCACTGTTGCTGTCAGTCACGGATAGGGAAAGTCTGTGTACCTGTGTGTGAAGAAAAGAAAAAAACATCTGCCCCAAATGCTGGCTTAACACTTCACATAGTGAGGATTTTGACAGACCTCTACAACTCTCAATGTTCCCATCTCTAGCAGAGCACAGGATGGCAGAGAAGACAAAGAAGAGACAGCCAGCTATCATCTCCTGTGCTCTCATGAAGCTAATGAGCATGGAGGAGTGACATGCACAGAGTCCAAGATTATTCAAGAGACTAAAAAATACAAATAGCATAGTACGAGCTGCCAAAGGCTCATGCCAATCTGTTCTGCCATTTCTGCTGGAATACTTCTGTTTACTCTTCTTTTCATAATGACAATATTTCAGCTTTATCAGACACCTGTAGAGAGTAGGATCTACTGTCTCATTTAGAACAGTTGCTCTACCCTATAATGACTCGGCAAAAGTGAGATGAACATGCAGTTCTCATCATGAAGGTCCAAAGGAAAATGAATGCTTCCTAAGACCTTCAGCCAGCTGATGTGCAAGGGAAACTATGCTCAGAAGTGATAATTTATGGGGTATCATCTCATAGCATCAGGCTTGAATCCTATGGATTCTGCTGCATTGTTACAGAAATCACCCAAAATCAACATGCTTTTTTCCAAAGATGGTCAGAAGCTTGAAGAAATATTCAGTCCCTTGATTTTGTTACCAGAACCACTCAAGATAGGGAATAAACTTCAGTAGTAAACAAAGGGATTGCTTTGTTCCCCTGCTTTGTCTGAAGAAGCTCAGTTCTTCAGTTTTCAACAACTTCTCCAACCAGACAAGATCCACATTCCTCTTTTCTCCTTTACAAACCATTAGGATCTAGTGGGTTAAGAGCTGTGCATTAGAGCCTAGACAGCTAATGATGCCTCACTTCCTAGCTGTAAATGGAGCAATTTAAACAACACAGTTAATACCTACAGTCCCAGCACAGAAAAGGCTGAGAAATCAAGAATTTCACTTGAACTTTGCCTGCAGATTTCATGACAAGGGTTTTTTCCACCTTTACTGAGAAACTTTTTCAAACTAGAGAGTAGACAGTTGAGATAGCCAAGTGACATTTTTTTCAAAGGATCCTTTAACTGTGCTAATTGCATATTTTATTTCATCCAAGATGAATGTTATTTGTACTTTACGTAGCATCAGAAAAGAAATTAAACTTTGAAATCTTCTGTTAAGGCAATGAAGATATTGAAGGGAAAAAGAAGGGAAAAAATTAGCTCAGTTCTCCAAAATAAAAGAGCGCTGTCTTTGGTATTGCAATTTCACAGATAGAAATCTGCATAGACTAGTCTGTTTATCTGCTCAAAGCTCTTTACATAACTGACACTTTGTCATCTTCTGTCTATAAATTATAGGCAGTCATTGCTGGAGTGTTGAGTAACCAAGCATAGAGTTTGCAGCTTTGCACATAAATGGAGCTACAGTCCTGGATCTATGTGGACATAAATATGGACATGAAGGCATTCTTGCCCTTCAACTTGATACCAGAAACCCCCCACCCTTCATGCCATACATCTGTGGATGCTGGTATAAATATGAAGCAGATAACCACTTTGGTTCCTCTAAAATGGAATGATGGAAATTGATTTGGAAGAAAGATGTGAGTGCATAAATCACATCAAACCAAATGCAGGAAATTACATGTTGCATGAGACAGGTAAATTAGGTAACAAATTTTATGTCAAGTGTTTTTCACTGACTTGGTGAAGAGAGGGCTTTCTTCAGACATTACTCTTTGCATTGATAATACAATAGGAGAGATTGTTTACATCTCAGAAAACTCAGTCTGGATCAACCTAATTTACATCTTTCCTAAGGTGACACTACAGTAACATCTGGAAATAGATCCTTAAATAGAACAGGAAATAAGCTTTATCTAAATATTCACCTTACCAATTAACTCTTCCTGACAGAGTTATAAGATCCCAGTCTTTCAGTATGCTCAGCATGTTACAGCTGGCAGATTTAAACTTCTGTGTAAGTGCCTGGTACTTTTTTGGAAAGCAGTGTATCTATACAACCAAAAAACCAACTTCAAAGGAGCTACAACAGCTCCTAAATGTAAAACTCCACCTACACCAAGTGAGGATAAACAATGATATCACTACTTAAATTATACTGGTTACTGTGGATGATCCATCCATAGCTGATTGCTTCTTTTTAATGGCATTAAATAATGTGCTGAAATTTGCATTGCAAATTATAGGATGGTAGGCTATTTTTTCTCAACCAAATCAGGTCAATTCATCCCAGGTCCTCTATAACCAACAATCCAATAGTGAAAAGCACTTTGGCTACCCTATTTTTTATCTTTTGTTTGCTTAAATGGTTTTCTGTTGACCATAAAGGACAGATATTTTTTTAAGTTCACTGTTGGGTTTCACAGATGTAGACTTAAGGAGATTATTTATGCTTTAGGATTTAACATCTACCAACATGCTGTTCATTTGCCTGATATCACAGGGGACTAGTTCTTTAATTTATAAATCCTCATCTTCAGACTTTGGTTTTCAGATAGCTGGATGTTTGAAATATCCAGCAGTTATTAATTTAATGAATTTTATCTCAGATGAACTAAGTGTTTATTCAACCATCATGATATTTGATAGGTCCAGGGTTTTGTTTTGTTTTTAAATTTAAATAGAATAGGTAATGCTAACCTGGTAGGTTGTTGAGGAGTCACCTTGGGAGCCCTCCCTTTGTTTGATGCATGTTTGATAAAAAATGCTGTTTTCGTGTGTGCTTTACTGATAAATCTGGTGATTAACTTTCCAAAAGGACAACAACAGAAGCTGAAAAGCCCACATCCGATGCTTTTTCCTTCCAAAAACCTTGCATCAGGAACGAAGAAGTCAAAGTTGTGCTCTGTGTGCCTAATAAGACAGTAAATGTTTGCAAAGGTGGTAAACAAAGATGTGGCTGAGTCTCATGTCAAGTTTGTCTCATGATACCTCAGACAAATGCCTGTAAATGTGTCTGCCGTGGCTCATACAGTCTTACACTCCATGCAGACCAATTTTTCATATTCCTGCAGGAGCAGCTCCATATACTACTCTTGATAAATAAATCCTTTATTCCCTGTAGAAGTCTAGATCTTGAGATTACACCAGTTTCTGATCCTGTTGTATGTGGAACAGAGCTGCCAGGTCCAGGGAGAACAGGAGCTCTCCCACATTTGCTGTGCAATAAATGATAACCTGCTCATAAAGCAGGATGCCTGAAACATTAAAATGTGAGAACAGAAGGTGACATCAAAATGTGAGCATTGCTTGAAATGCCTGAATTAGCTAAATCTCTATGCTGCTTTCAAATATGTTGCCTATTCTTTTAAAATTAAAGCTTGAAATTATTTTATATATGGTGCAGTCATTGATTTCAGAATAGCGAATTTAAAAAATCCCTATGAGAGAAAGCATCATAATAATTAATATTGTTATGCTAGAAACTTGACAATAACCCTGTTTCTTTCTCAGTGGTTTTCATTCTGTTCTTGGCAAGCGTTTTCCTATGCTGTGTTTCTTGTGCTATGAGAGCCATTCTGGATTGCTGATAGGCTCAAAACTCAAGCAGTTTGTGCTCAATGACCAAATGCTTTGATTTGGTAATGCTGAGCTGGGGTGCTGTGAGTTTTCAAAATGCAGTCTAGCATTTTACAGGGGTCTGCAGGCCCCACTATAGTCTTACTGAGACCTCATCCTGTATTCAGTTTTCTTTGGACTGTGAAAAACCAACAGAGGACAGAATTTCCCCATTGAAGTTTCCTTATATTTTCAGAGCTACTAAATAAAAAATGTATATCCTGTTATACTGTAATTTTGTAATATAATGCATCTTAAGCATGTTTTGGAACTACCAAGTACCACCAGATTATTAGTATTTTATGGAACTTTCTTCCACCACTTAAAAATTAATACTTCGTCATCTCTGGTATTTAAAGACTAGAAAAAATGCAGATAAACCAGGAAAGATGACTATGGAAAAGGCAAATAGTTGTGTATTCATTCTGCACCTGTGCAAAGGTCATTTTCATGCTCCAGAAAGCTGAAAAACCCTGTCAGATAAAGCCTGCAGCATGTAAGGGGTGCTGAAACAGGCAAGGCCAGAGGCAGAACCTCTGGATCCTTCTGCTGTCCTTGTGCATGTAATGGGAAGCTTGAGCAGATGATGCAGAGCAACTGGGGAAAAAAAATCACTTCCAGAACTGACAAATCTCCCCATTACACAACACATGTACAGTGCTATACTCTGACAACATAATTTGACCTTGAAAAAGTCAAAGTATTCTTCGCAAACCTCCAGAAAGTTATTCTTTGCATGGAAAGGTACTTGGTTTTTTTGCGTTTAAAAGAAGAATTAATTATTCCATGTTTAATTTTTTTCTATCTCAGTGATGTTTACTACAATTATTGATACAGATCTCTACTGTTTTCATATAGTTCAGCTGATCCTGACTAGTTTTACTCTTTTTTTTATTTCATAGTTCTACTAAAGCTTTCAATGATATCTGTCCATGAAGCGTCTTGTACTACATACAAGTACCCCAGGGCATTGTATAAATTAATATTCCAACCATGAATGTAGCTAGTAGTTAATTTATCATTTGGCAGTGAGAAACAAGAGACTAGATTACTGATTAATTGTAATGAAGCTGAACAGGATGCTCACGTGTATGCTGAAACAGACTATTGTTCTACTAGTGACATCCTTTGCAACAGGCAACCTGTTTTGGAAGTGTTATGTCTAACAGTTTAAGAAATAAATAAGAACAGTGGTAAATAGTACCAGTATTTTTAGTTTAGCTAATTAAAATTTTATGACTGGCAGAGAGGATTTGAGTTTATGGCATCTTCAGATTTGGCATGGGGAAATAAGAGAATTCTCAGGAGCTGACTTCTGCTATAACCTGTCATATCTTATTATGCTGTTTCCAACTCTGTCTGTTTAAAACAAAACAGACTTATAATTTATTCTTCACTAAAAAGAAGAGGAAAGAAAGCCCAGTAAATGCAGCCAGGAAGTGCATCTGAAATAATACCATGACAGCTGTGACTGTTAGGAGCAATTGCATCCAAAGATCATCCTAAGAATAACTGTGTCTTGCCTCCTAGGAAGAAGCTTCAGAAAAATATCATAAGGAAATATTCATGGGTTTCAATAATTACCTGATATGTAATTATCAAATGCAGTCTAGATAAACACAAGAATGTGCCCTCTTAAGCACAAAGACAAAAAATGAATGAGGAAATCTCTTCTATTGGAGAGCCTGTCTGTGTGTTCCACAGAAAGAGATATTCTTGAGCCTTTTCACCTGGGTTTCAAACATCTCTGCCCCAGGAATATCTCCACTTATATTTGTGAAAACATGGCTGCTCTGCATTAAAAAATCTAAAACCTAAAAGGAGTTATTTTAAACCAATCATAATTTTAAAAATATAAGACTTTCCTTCCTAGTGAATTCTTGTACAGTGTCACAGGGCCATATATAGCCTGATGTGTCATCCTTAATTGATGTCTGCAGCAGAGACACACAGTTGTGTGGAGGACAGTGTGCCTCAGGACTGGCTCTTAGCTTTGGGATGAGGCATGGACACAACCAGGAGTTAATTCTGTAAACCTCTGTCAGACACTGTGGATCTGATAGAGAAGAAAAAATTGACAGTCCTTTAATTCAGTCTCACTGCCACCATCTTAGGCAATACTATTCTTGAAGTTTTCTATTTGCGGGATGATGAAGAATAGTGATAAAAACAGTGTATTAAATGATTTAGGAATACTAAACTGTAACCCTCTCCAGGTGACCAGGGCTTGTGAAAGGAGTTAGTTCTGGGCACACCCCATGTAATCTCAGAAGAGATAAAATGCCACAGTTGATTCACAAAGCACTGTGCAAATTTGGCTTGTGTTTTGTCATTGCTCCACCAGTTAGGATTTACTGTGTTGATCAATGGATTCAGGCAAGGTAATACTGCAGCATTTAGTATTGTTACTGCAGAAGTACCTTTACATTTAAATGGAAAGAGTCCTTTAAACCTCTTCACAGAGACAAGAGGAGACTGGACTCTCCTGCATGACTTTGCATCTCCCCTTAAATAAAAAGCTCGTATATCTCTGGAACAGGAACATTATCCTTGAAGGACTGACCATATGTCACTTCCTGCTCTTCTGAATAGCTTTTATTTACTGTAGTTTCGTAGAAGACACTATTAGTTATAGATTTCCTTAATGTACACTTTGATTTTATAGTAAGAATAGGAGTTAGGTACCTGCAGTGTGTGCTCCTGCTTTGGAACAATTTTTTTTCATTTGGTTTGCACACTGGTACTTTGTACTGCTGTCTTTTTGTGCCCTATAATTTTCTAGTCAGTCATCTTCCTACATTAGGTTCCTAATTCCACAAAAAAAGCATTCATTCCTTAATTGATCTGTTGCAAATAGGTTTTAAAGACACAGCTGCTTGTGTTGCTTGTTCCTGATACTCAGCTTTATACATAAGCTCCATTGCTGCCTCTCTTTACTCAACTGCTCTAAGCTTCCTTCCTTAACTTCACCCAGTCCTCAGCACTCCTGACAGAGGTAAAATACAGCAGTCCTGTTGAGAAGTGCCTTCACTGGGTTACTCAGCTAATCCCTCTGCATCGTCTCATCATTTCAGTGCTAAAGAACTTTGAGGAAAAGGCTTAAATTCACCTGAGCTTAAATGAAAGTTGAAAGAGTAGAGAAAACAAAACCCCAGATCAGGCTTGTCCTGAACAACAAAATATGCTGCCCCAGGGCTGCAGGAGTGCAGTTGCAGTCTATCAGGCTGGCAGAAATTGGAAATAGCATTCTCATTTGTCAGGCACTATAATCAAATTGGATGCAGATTTCCAGACCTGGATAACAATGATTGGATGTCACTGGTTATTTTTACACTGCACAGAGTGTAAACAGTAGTGGTTTGGGGTATCATGTAGTGGATTTTTGCCAGTGTTTCCTTTATTATCTGTAACTGGTGACATGTAGTGATTTTCTATGCAGAGCAGCAGCTGGTTCATTTTCTTCTAACTGCTTGCCACACCTGTGTTTCTGGATGCAAAGTCATGATAGCAACTAACAATTCAAGAATAGAAAAACACTGGGTTTGATAGTTTAAGACCTACCTAGGTGCTAATCATCAGCCCTTTGAGCAATTTTAGAGCCTTCAAGTTTCACTGCTCAGGTAGTAAAGGTGACACTATGATACAATTAAGGGCTTTTTTATTACTGAAGCACTAGCATTTATTTTTAATAAGGTGTTCTAGTCCTTTTGTGCAGACCTATGAACTGTTTGTTCCCCAGACTCCTGCTTCACAGTGTATGGTGATGTATTTGGGCTGCAGCTGGAGATGAATAGGAAAATGAAAATAAATAAGAATAGATGGCTTGTCACTATGGTTTGAAGTTGAACTGATGAAACTGAATTATCTTTGTCTAGCTTTTTAAAATTTACAGTGACCACAGTAATATATATCAGAGGCAAATCAGAACACGTTGGAAGGGATTTTGAGAGACATCTCATGATAATCCTAATAGGCTAAAAAGAACTGATGATATATGAGATTTACAGGTATTTGAGAATCTCCAGTTTAATATCTTTTCTTTCATCTAATGTACACAGGCATCATTTACTTACTAATACCTGCATGGTGTATGGGAAGGTTTATTTCTTATTTCAGATTATTTCTAAGATCCCTCTGTGTTCATACCTATCCCCTTCTCTTGAACTACACTTTGAATCCATACCCCCAGCTTCACTGATGATATAACTGATTTCTGAAAATATTAAGAAGACTAATTAATTCATCTTAAAATTTAATCTAAGTTCAATTATGTGTTGACTTTAATATCTTTTTCTGTATAATTCTGTGTGTGTTTTCAGCAATTCAGTTCTAAAACTGATGATAAAGGAATAGATGGATGAATTGCCCTAGGAAAAATGAATCAGGAGATCTCTGGTACAGACAAGGCTTTGTCCACCAGACTGCTGCACTAACTCTAGGGAGGTGGAGTCCATGACTTTGACTTTGAAAGAAAAATACTAAGATGGAAGTAGAATAAAGCTGGCAGTAAGTGTGACTAGCTGGCTAAATGTGATATCTAAAGAATTAGAATACTCAATGTTCCAACTATGTCGCTTTTAACTTCAAAGTGTTTTGATTCTAAAATTAGAGATGCTCAGGTAAGAAAAGAATTAATGGCAAAATACATACTCTCTCAAATGTTTCTATGCTACTGGTATTTTTAAGAATCCTCCTAGTTAATGTAATAGTTATGTTGTTATAAAAGCATGATATTCTTGACAGCCTCCAGAGATAGTCTTAATGTTTTGTGCAGTGGAAAATAGCAACTCTGTTGAGGAAATGAAACTCACTACCAGATGTGTTCTCCAGCAGTGTAACAAATATTCAAGTGTAGCAATGAGAGAGAGTAAGAGATTGATCAAGATTTGTGTCCAGTTAAAAATTTACATTAGTTTACTACTTAGAATGGGCTAAGTCAAATCACATACTGGTTTTCCTAACAACAGACAAAATGCCTACTAGATGTTAGAAAAAATATTATTATCACTAGCATATAATCTAGTTGACAGTGTTTACTAGGGTGTACAACATCTACTGTGGTAAAGCTGATTTTTGTTTCTTTTGTTCCTGTGTGCTTCTTACTTAGCAATACAGTGTTTTATGGTTGAGTCCCTGCTAAAATGTATCTCAAAATAACTGCAGTGAAATAAAAGAAAACCCAATGTCATGGTCTGAGCCTGGCGAAATGCCAGTGCTTCCATGAGAAAACCTCTTTTCCTGGTATCTGCTGTGAGATGTGATCAGAGACAGAGAAGAGCAGGCTCTAACTTATGATTGAAAGGAAAAAAACTTTATTAACATAAAACTACAGGGAAAAAACACACAGAACACAGGATGAAAACCTTCCAAATTTCCTCCTCCTCCCCCCACCAAATTTCCTAATTCCATTACCACCCTTTGGATAATCAATTCTCAGTTCTCTGAGAAGAGAGGAGTCCCTCTTGCACCACAGACTTCACTCAGGAAACAGTCGAAACTTCTCGTGTTTCTGTGTCACGTGTGGCACCGCCCGGAGAACATTTTGCCATTGTGACATCTTCCTTCTATGTCCAGTGCTCTCACCACTGCACATGGACCAGAGCTGCTTCTAGGGTTTTTTCCCTTTAAGGATGCTTTGCCCAGTTCCAAAAAAGAGCACAGTCCCTCTCCTTTTGGGACACCTGTCCCCGCCATGTTTCACCCCCTGGGGCTGAGGGGTCTCTCGAACAGAGATCATCTTCCTCTTCTTCTTCTTCGAAGACGGAGGGCACCACCACCACCCTCCTCACCCGTCGTCTCTGTTCACACACCTTCACATCACTGCACTCTCCTGGCTCTGAGCCATTGCCTCCCCCTAGATGCAGTCTCTGTGTCACAGGAACTCAAGGGTTCTGTCCATAGCTATCCAAGAAAAGTCCAGCCAAAAGCCACTCCATCATCTCCTCCCACCTAGAATTCTTCTCAACTTCTCTCAATCTCACCAACTCCAGGAGGAATCAGCATTTGCAAGGTTTCCATCGTCCCAAGAAGGGTTAAAAGTCCCAGGCTCTGCCGGTTTGGTTCATGAACTCCCACGGCTGGCTGCCCTGCTGGGCACCCCCCCCTTCTCCTTCACTCCAGCCGCGCTATCACAGGCACAGGCTGCTCTCTCTCTCTCCCTCCGGGGGGGGAATGGGGGATGGCTGCCCGAAGCCCTCGCAGTGCAATGCTCCTCCACCCTTCGACCCAGGCCTGGCCTACCTCCCTCTGGCCACATGGCTCCCCTCCCCCCCCGCCCAGCTCAGAGCTGGACAGGGGAGAGGTCCCCTCTGGTCCAGGGCCGGAACTCAAAGGGAACTTCCACTGGGAGTTCACAGCTTTTAACCCCTGTGTTCTCAGAGGCGTATCCATGCCCTCAGTGGACAAACCAGGTGCCAGTATTAAAATCTGGACACCGATTGGTGTGACCACACCATCCCAAAAAAAACCATTTCCCCTCAAACCACGACACCCTAATAGGAACTATAATTCATAAGGTCTTAAAAGCGTACTTTGTTTTTGTTCTCCATCTTTCAACTCCAGTGGAGTAACTGATCAGAAATGAAATGTCTGCTCTTCCTATAGAATAACTAAGCAACAAGTTGTCTCTTCCTGAAGCCCTCTGCTCCCCAAATTAATCATGATAATAAATCCCTAATTTATTACCCATAATCAACTTGAGATACATTTGCACATGTATGAGTTCCAGGTTACTCAGGGCTGCTGTATAATCTCTGAAGGTACTGGATGTTTTTTAAAGAACAAACCGCAACCTCATTATCATTTTCCAGTAGGCAAAGGTTTTTTGAGTCTTTTTGAGAAGTATGTCCTTCATGCATCAAATCAGCATGGCAGCTTCTGTAGAAGCATTAGTCCTCTATTTTTGTAGTTCCTTTGTAACTTGTTGTCTCAACATAAGGATGAACAGTTCTGCCAAAAGAGAGTATGGCATAGGCCCTTCTTATCCCTAAAAGGAACTTACTCCCTCCTTGACCTTTAAAATAGATACTTGCTGAAGCTTTACTTGACTGAAATGTGTGGGGTTGTTCCTCAGATCAGACTTGCTAGGAAACCTGAAGTATTTCGGTAAAGGCTTGCGTTGGAATGCTGCTTATTGATTCAGAGTGCATACATGGGTTTGTGGGTTAGCCTAGGAAAATTGCTGCAGTGTGGTGCAGTGGTACAGCAGCTCACTGCCACCTCTTGGCATTAATCCCAAGGGTTGAACCTTATCACAGCCAAGCTTTGCAGTACTTTTAAGCCCTACTGTGTAAAGCACTTGAGAAAATTAACTGATCTCTAACTGTAGATCTCAAGGACATTATAATAAAATAATGTAGTAATACAAAAATGTACAGTGAAGTATAAATGGCAGCTTGTATAATACTATTGTACAGGAAATGCATCTCAATAAGCAGAGAGAATGTGTTTGGAATGCTATGGAACCAAGTCATCACAACAAGATCAATTAGAGGTGATTGAACTCAGAGGCCTATTTAAATTACTTCAGTAGGAAGCAATAATATCTTGAGTACAGCTTCTAGGAAATGTGCTCTATTAGCTGTAACTTTCTTTCACAGACTTCTAATAACTGAACAGATAATTTACTGAGAGTGTTATAAAGACTGCATATCTTAAAGCAAAATAATTAAATACAATATTAACTGTTGAAAAATTCAGTTTTTAACACAGCACTAGAAATTCTTTCATGTCTAACCCAAGCCACTTCTTAAATTTTTAGAAGACTTTCTTATTTTAGTTGCTTAAAAACTCTTTTTGCATGACTGTGGCAGCAATTGTAGAGGAAGAGGAGAGAGACCAATACTAACTACAGAACTTGCAGATAGAAAAAGTACTGACTGAAATACAAAGAACTTTCCTTTCCTTACTTCCTGCTGCAATAATTTCAGCTATTTCTGTTATAGAAAGTTCAGAGCTAACATCAAGTTCTTGTAGTGTGTGATAAGAGAGAGAAGTATTTTGCTGTACATGTAGATGTCCTACATAACACCTTTGTAGCCCAGTTTCAACATTTTTTCAGGAGTTCTATCTTTCTGCAAGACTAGCAAGGGAAGAAAAAAAAAAAAAAAAAAAAAAAAGCTTTTTTTTCCCCTGCAGAGATGAAGGGTTCAACAAAGCTACAAACCAAGTTGGAAAATTTTCTAGTCCTTTGTGAGAATTTCAATCTCAGCCACATAGGCTTGGGGCAAGTCACCTCAGACATGTTCAAACACACCTGCAGGTCCTGCAAAGTAGCTGTGACTGCACTCTGGCACTGCTCAGTCCCTCTAGACAGGTAAGGCAGCACCCAAACACTGAAACAGCTTCAGCTCAGCATCCCTCAGGGCTGGGAGGAATCCCAGCAGGAAGCTCTGGAAGCACTCAGGTCCCTGTGCCTCTGTGCACAGCAGCACAGCACTGGAGCAGCACAGCAGGTGCAGGAGGCCTGGCCAAACTGGGATTCTGAGAACCCATTGTGTCATGGTGGAGAGCTCTACTCCAGGAGGTCATTAAACAATAGCATGGAAGTAGTTGCATGATTATTCACAAAGGACTTAGAATATTAATGATTTCTCTTACTGTGGGTGAAATTTCTTCAGGATCGTATCCAGCTTGTACAGAAACATTGTCCGTGTTCCCTGGAACTGCAGTGCTTCCACCACCCTTCAGCAGAGATATTGAGTCTGGACTAAATCCTAAAAAAGAGGGGAAAAAATATCCAAATTGTGACATAGTTCCTGATATAGATATTAAGCTGCTAACCAAAAAGGGAACTATGCATAGAAAACTTAGATTAAAAGTAGCATTGCAAGTAAAAGTACCTAATTTAATCTGCCAAAACACTTTATCGCATCAGTTTATTTTTTGTATCATGGGGCTCTGAGCAGCCTGTTCTAGTGGAAGGTGTCCTTGTCAATGGGGTTGGAACAAGATGATCTTTAAGGTCCCTTCCAACCCAGATCTATTACTCTCTTCTTTGAGCTATGAGACCAAAATGCAGTCTTTCAGATGACACTGCTTTAGAACTGCTTTTTGATTTGAGACTTTTCATTCTGGTGGTCAAAGATCAAAACCATTGCTCTGTTCTCTAGGGTCTTTGACACTGCCAGCATGAGTTTCTTCTTGAAATTGTGCTCCCTGCTCTCAGTCTTTCATGGCTGTATTGTTTTCTGTGGTCCTGAATATTTTTTCAAGGTGCCTTCCCAAAGAGTCTTTCTTTTCCTGTAGAAGTCATTACAACCATGTCCATTGTTGTATCTTATTTCCCTCCATACCCTTTGTCTCAGTAATCTCATATTTAGTTATGGATGATTTATACTTGCACCTCTATTCCAGACATTGCCTTTTTCAGGATTTTAGATGTTCTCTCAATATTCCTAAAACAGAAATACATGACCAATACACCTCTAAACCAGAAGTTTTTATATGCTGTTACTTCCTTTCACAGCCACTATAGAAAAGAACACTTTTTCTGCCTGTCCTTCAGGCCTGCAATTAGCATGTACCTTTTCATATGCCTTCTTAAATGTCACATGTTTTTCTGTATCATATCCAAAGCAGTAATCTTCTTTTACGATTCTAATTAAGTTGTGTCTAATTTCTGTAATGTATTCTCTGACCTTAATGAATGCAATTTCTCTTTTCTTATAGCCACTCAGGCTACCACTACAAAGATCATATTCTTTCACCTCTGATGTGACCACGTCATCAAATCACTGCCTCCTTTTCCATTAACAGTAGTAGTAATAATAATAATTTTTAAAATCTGGTTTTTAAAGTGAAAACCTTAAAAGTTCTTAGTCTCCTATTTTCTTTATTATCCAGCAACTAACTAGAGATACAGGACTTTGATTATCCATTTATTATTGTATCTAGTAAGCAGGTTAGGCCTCTTCCCGTGCTGGCTCTTGCATGTAGGAAAAGGTGCTAGGAAACACTTGAACAGATTTATCTATACCCTGTATATAAATTAAGAAAATTTTATTTTCCTCCTCTACCTACCCACCCCCTGTCCCCCCAAAAGAAAAAGGAAAAGAAAAGGCAACTAAAGTGCCAATACTGGTGCTCATTATGATTGACCTTGTATCAGTGTCTTCCTGTTCTCCTTTGCAGGAGAGCTGCTGGCTTTTACTTTGGAGCTGAACCAGGAACTTGCTTGGCTGTGGAAAACCTGACTGTTCTGTATTTGACAATCCACTGCACCTCTTCAGTCTTGTACTTTGTAATATGAATAGTAAAGCGTAGTAGACTCAACTAATTGCCTCTGACTTGGCAAACTACCAGCACATGGAGGAGGAATGCATAGATTCCCCATCCTTCTTGTGAGAGAGAAGAGGAAGAAGTATAATACAGCCCTTCAAATCTACTTCAGGCCATTTTTCTTATTATACTAATAATTACTTTTGTCCAATGCAATAATGTCACTAAAACTAAATTTCTATCTTTCTCCAATAGGAATTAGTAAAAATATTTATGGAGTATAGGAAATTATCCCACTTTCTCTAGAAGCAGCACAAATTAATTACTTTTAGATAATACCATAGATAGGCTATAAAATAAAAAATATTATTAAAACCAGATTCTACTCAGATTTTCAGCTTTTGTATGCACATCACATCCATTGCCTTAAACTATTTAAATTACTTTGGAGGTATGACTGTAAGGTCTCTAGGGAGATGAATGAGAACTTCAGGAGTTAGTTAAGGCTTTTATTAGAAACATGGAAATGAAGTAAGTTGGGCATAGAGAGTACCTGTGTTTCCTGGTGCAGAATACCCTGCTTATTTGAAGTTTTAACACCACTGGAGTACAGGTGAGGTAACCTGAAACTATTCCAAACTCACAAGTAGTTTTACTACCTTCTTTCCTAATTTTTTCATTTTTCTGCTTTTTAGAGTTCCAATTCCCCCCCCTCCCCAATATATTACTCCAAAATTATTGATTACATTTCCATCTACCTTGCTTATAGGCCTAAGTGATTTTTTGCCATTGTTCAGAAAAGGGAAGTTTCTGTTTCTGTAGGACTTCAGTATAAGGGCTGTTCACCAGTGACACAGCTATGTCAAAAGTGAGCAATTTAACATCAAATTAAAAGAATTTTGTATTGTCTCAAACAGATGGTACCCTTACTCATTTTGTGAGCATGAACAAAGCTTAAAATAATTTATTCACTCTTAGAACTGCAGCCAATAGCTTATTATCTACTACTAGAGTTTTCACATCCATCAGCTCAACCAGTGATCCAGCTCTTGGAACATTATGTTCCTTTTGTGATTCTCCTGGGAGGACTTAAGGCCTCGGAACCAATGGATGAATGCAGATTTCTTTCATTTGTGAAATAATACTATGGAGAATCATCTTAAAAAAAACTCCAGGAATTATTCAAAATATTAAAATGGAGCTATGTTGTAGAAAAGCAGTGTAACAGAAATTACTTAAGGCCCCTTCCAATTTCAAATTATGTATTCCTAGTTTATAGTTTTCAGTGATTTTGAAGTTCCTGTAAAGCTTTGAAGACATTTGAAGGAAATTACTGTGTACTTGGGGTTTTCCTGTTCTTGGGTACATTTTGTGCTCAGCTGTTTGGACAAATTTCAGCTGAGGTGTGAAAACAAAGTTGAAGCATGAGAAAATGCTGTTGAAGAATGACTGTAAAATAACACTAAAGCCTTCAAAATCTTACAGGTAGGGATTGGATAAACATACAGTAAGAGAGGTGCCCTGAGGCAAATACATAGACCAGAGAGCCATGAAATTCAGCAGCTACTAGTTGTACAAACTCTGTAAAAGAAGCAGGATGCTGATATCCTCTTGCACCCTATGCCTTGCCTACACCAGCTTATCCCAAAACACCCATTTCCTTTGGGATAAGGCAATGGGCCGGAGCTGATGCACAGGCCATGCAGGTGACAGAGCACATTTCTGAAATACATCCATTTACCACTTTTCAGATACTGTAGATTCTTAGAGGCCTGCAATTCAGAAGGTATCATGTTTTCTGAAGCAGATTTCACTGCCCCAGACAAAGCAATAGTAGCTTAAGCACTAAGCTCTTAAGCACTGTACTGACTATTTTTTTTTTTTTTTTGAGACATAAGACTTAAAAACTGAACTTGACTCAAAATGCCTGCTTGGTTTTCATTTATTGGTTGTATTCACCTTTAAAGTGCTGTGGATTTTTTTGGTTTTGGGTTATGTTGGTTAGGTCTTTTTATAGAGAGAAATAAGTACTTCACCTTAAAGGACTTATTACTAACATTTCACTTCTGTTGAAATTAAAAGACATGGAACACCATATCATATATATCTGTAACTCTTCTGAATGGTTCAGGTACTGCTTAGGCAGGCACACAAAGAGGGATCTGAGAACATTTTCTTGTCTCATTTTCTGCCTGCCTGCAGTGCATCTTCCCAAAGCACATATCCTGTTGCCTTTATCTGAAACATAATGACCATAGAATGCAAGCAGTCAGAGATACTCTTTTGTTAACAGGTTGACAGAGAAGGGGAGGGGTATTCTTAATAAATACTGCTTTATGAAATATGCTGAGATTAAAATTTACCAACCCTAATTGGCTTGCTTTGTGAACTCATGTTTTTCTCTAATTAAATAATGGTTTCCCAGCTGCAGTGGCTGCTTGGGGATACCAAACTGATGTGAATGACACTGTCTTTGCAGTGAAACAATGTATACTGACAGAATTTTGTTTGCATAGTATGATAATGCAGCCTAGAACCAAAGCTAAAGCAGCATGAATACTTTGATCTGCAGCTGTGAGATTCATTCAAATTTAATCGTGCAGAAATTTTTACTGAAGTAAAACTTTGAATAAGTGTCTTTACCTCTGAGTGATCCTATTGAAGGACCTGAACGGAAGTTGTTTATAACTGTGGGATAATGTATAATACAAATATAGTTCTGGCTTCTCACTGCTCATTTTTCCTCCCACTTCTGTGAAAAGAGTTCAATTTGTGGTGCTTCTGCCTTGATTTCTCTGCTACAGTTTTCCAGTTAGCAGTAGTATAAAAATTAATGGGCCTATCAAAGAGATAGTAAAAACTTTATCAAGATCCATCATCCTGTGCTATTTCACATACATTTGGATAAAACTGATTGCTCTTTTTTTGAAAAGTTCTACCTTTGTATATCTGGAGGTTTTTAATAGGCACAAGACTTGGTCAAAAGTGTAAAGGAACTCCCAGGTAGAGATGAAAACTGAGTCCCTTTCAGCTTGGTGTCTAAGATAGGGCCCTTAATTACTAAAATGTTCTTATTCTTTAAAGTAACACCAGAAGATGCACAGACTCTCACCATGTGCGGTGCTAATGGACTGTTATCTCCTCACTCTTATGGATAATGTGCTCTCATTTTCCCATTTCCCCATTACTGTCACTTCATCTCCCAGAGTCAACAGCAGTTGAAATTTCCAAAGTCCAACCTCCTAGTAAAAGTCACTCTGTCTACCTGTTATTGCCTTATTGAAGAATTGGCTTTGAATGAAAATTTTAATTAGGCTTAACTATGAGGTTTGAGAAAGAGTTTTGAAAGATGTTGCACTTTCTAATTAGTTGATTTTTTGCCCACTAACAGAGAAATCTCTTTAGAGTTCATTCTGCAGTGATGGAACCATGAGGGAAAATTTATGGAGATTCTAGTACAAAAAAAGGGTTGTTGCTCATAGCAATCAAATACCTGCTTTTGAGGATTTTATTCCAATGCTTCTGATGGAACAGTCTTTCCAAATGCAGCCCTTTTTTTTTTTTAAATTTGGAATTGTTTATGTACTCTTTTTATTATATATCTAGCTATGGTATTTCAGTTTTGAATATGTCATATAGTTTAGTGAGGATTAGTTAATTTTTTAAAATATATCCTTAAGTATAATATTCATATGATGTCCATAGAAGCATTGTCCCTAGTTGATTTTTCTGGGAAAGGTTATTTTAGAATGTAGTTAGCAGTGATGGCTTCTACTAATGCAAGCAGTGAACTAATCTGCACTTCACAAGGCAGAATCTTTTATCAGGCACAACACAGGCATGCAAAGAGATAAGAGGAGCAGCAGGTCTCCAGGCAGTGGAAAGAAGGCACAGATGGCAAAGACTGAAGGAAGGTTTTTAAAGGTAGAAATGGCAGTTGACACATCTAACATCATTTATGCATTTAAAGTGAACTCCATCTTCTCCAAATCTGAGACACGCCTGCTGTTTATATTCCACGTAACAGAAACCCACCAAAAATTAAATTACAGATCTTTTTCAAAGATATGGGGGTCAGCCCAAAGAATAGTGTTCATGATCCTGTGGTGAAGCTGGGCTGATTTGTGACTTTCATACTTTTACTCTACTTTTAGAAGTTTGTCCTAGTCTGTGGCTGTCCACGTTTCTTCCCTAAAAGGTTCTTTTGAAAATCAAGAATAAATCAAACAGAGGAGCAATGTCTCTTTCCTCAGATCACCTCTCCTTCCCCTATCTGGTGCAGGGGCAGCAGAACAAGAGGCACTGCAACTTGGCTGTCCCTGGATCCCACTGCTCAGAGGAGCCATGAGCTTGGCAATTGAGTGGCTTTCCAGCTGCCAAGCACCCACTGGCTCAGGTTTCAAAGCCATTTTCACTCTCTACTGATTTCTTACTTGCAAAAGATTTTATTGCATATCCTAAAAGCACTCTAAACTCTTAAAAGTTATTTCCAGATAGAGAAAAGAGTTAGTTGTAACCTCATATTCTAACATTGCTCTCATTTTGTGTTAGAATATTATCTAAAAATACTTTAAATAATACAGCATATGCTCATTTTATATAACCCCATGTTGGTTCGTAATAAGTAAATATATTTCAGGTCTTGCAAATACTGGCCTAGACAATACACATGCTGTTCTTCAGAGATGCAACTCTGCAATACATAAAAGAGATCTTGGGTTCTACTGATCATTTAAAGAAGGCAAACAAAGAAACATGCATTGTTTCCAAGCCTTTGACATGCTGTAAGTGAGAGAGTAAGGAGAATACAACCAGGCCTTCTTTCAGTGAAGAGCAGGATTGTAACGGAGGGAGGAGAAAATTTAATCAGAGCTCTCCCATTTAAAAGTGTTGTTAGACAGAATTCCCCATCAAATTTCTTTTCCCTCCCCCTTTCTGCTGCAGTTACAATACAAAACACTCTCCAGCATATGCACAGGAACCATTCCAAAGAGAACAAAAAATACCAATCTGAAGTAGCCAACCCAATCAAAGTTTTATAGACTAAGGAAACACTGGCAACATAATTTATTTTAATGGACATATTAAGCTTTCACCATCTGTTCTGCCCCTAATTATGAATGCCAAAAGAACATGTTTCACAGTTAAATCAGTAAGATGTTATTCATGCACTTATATGTTACTTCTACACTAACACTTCTGCAGTGTTCTCGTGCTGCCTACGCAATTCAGAGCAAGCTGCTCACATCTGAAATTGAACTTCTGGGTAAAAAGTATTTTTCAATAACTGTTTCAGTGGGAGAGTACTTAGTGTAAAACATATTTTTAAAGAATATTTGGGATAATGAAAGCCCTTTGTTTTGGTAATAACTTGCTAAAAATCAAGACTGTGGACAAGTATGCTTTTCCTCTGCTTTCTTGCATTTTATTCCCCTTGTCTGTCTAGATGCTGTGCATGCTGTGTGTGTACAGTGCCTGCTGCAACTGTTGTTCCAAGCAGTGTGTCCTCACTGGAGAAGGTAAAAGGGAGTTAGCTATTTTTAAGAGAGAAAAACTGAGTAATTTATAATGCTCACACTATCAAGTCAAAGATCACCTAAAACAACAAAAAATTGCTACAAGTGACACTTACTAGTGTTTATGTGGGAGAAGCAAAGGATGTCTTGAGTGTATAGTACAACAAAAACCCTGAATTCTTCTCCCTGCATGAGGCATCTCTGTTCCTTCCTTGGTCAGCTGCAAGGCTGTGCCAGCTGGAGCTGTGTCCAACACAGGAGATGAGTGTTAGCATTAACTGCCATGGTACCACCTGACATTTAGTGGAGCAGTCTGTACCATCCTTTATCCTGCACTTAAGGAAAATAAAATAGATAAATGCTCCCTTTTACTCTTCATACCATGCCTTATTTTGGATTAGCAATTAAGCCCTTAATGTTTGCTTGGACTTCAAAGTGTGGTAGTTGTGTGATGCAGAAGGATCTTAGTGTGAAAGAGGGGAATCATCAGTGTTAGACTTGTGCCCAAGGAGCACAGCTATCATCCAACTAGTCTGGAAAGTACAGGATATTTTTAGCAATACTGTACAGAAAATAGTAAAATAGAGTGGAAAAAATGTAATTGGTATTATATGCTTTGCTGAGGCTGAACAACAAGAAACAAACCTGGCATAGCACTGGGGTTTTAAAAAGAAGGATCTGAATTTTCTGCTGGAGTACAGTTTATGTTCCTGTAAAGGGTGGAAGGGATCACCATTTTCACTTGGTTCTTTTGCAGCAAGTCAACTGGATACAGACTTTTTGAAATACGACCGTGAGATTGTATTGTAGAGATTGACCTTGTACTAGCAACCACTAACTAATTTTTTGTAGCAGAGTAAAATTTATAGGACAAACCAATCAAGATATGTAGATTATGAAGTGCTGCCTAGAGACGGGGGAATCAAAGGGATTGCCAGCATTCTAGAGAATTTTCTAAATGAAAGGAGACAGGAGATGCCAGGAAGTAGATGCTTTTTTATGGAATCAGAAATGAATAGTTATCCTTTGTTATTCTAACCTGGGGGAGAATTCTTCCTTTATCCATGCAGGCATAAAAACAAAATTTCCCAATATCCTGTAAAAACATCAGCTTGACAGAAAATATCAGGAAACATCCTTTAAAATAATTATGATTTGAAATAAATGCAACCTACTTTTCTCTGCAAATGGCTAGAATTTAGTTCTGCTACAATCTGACATGACACCTTAACATGCTGAAGTTTAGGACTTTCATTCTAGAATTTCATTTTGCAGATTGATTTTTTTTTTTAATTGTGGTCTGTGAGCTGGTTGAATGTAATTTTTTAATCTTTTAATTAAATCCTGAACTATTCAGAAGTTGAAACTTCGTGTCCTGTAGCTGTTGACAATGAACATATGCTCACTGTCTAAAAAGAAGGGATAATGCATACATTCATTTTTCACTTTCATTTATGCTTATGCATGGATATTTGTGTTTGGGACTCTGTGGGCATACAGGAAACCATTCAAAAGGGCTCCTATGTATGTGAGGACACCTGACAGTAAGAAGTATGATGGCAAAGGAATCCAGTGTCAATTGAAGGCATTGTCTTACAGCACCATTTAAAGTATCCTGGTGGAAAAGAAAAAGTTTCATTTTTTCCTAAGAGTCCCCAGGTATTAATTACATTAAATTCTATCCATCTCTCATTTTAAAAAGGGGAAAAGAGATTGACAGACATAAAGTTGAATAAGAAATTTAAAGGTTAAATTTTGTGCACGGACTGAAGCTTTTAAATAGACTATGTTTGTTTATTTATGTGAATAATGTGGAAATATGTCCTTGAGCCATTGAAACAAAATTATTGGAATGCTGAGAAAAGGAATTGTATTCACTTTTCTAAATATCTTGGAGTTTACACTGGCAATTAGGAAACTGCATGAGACCTCTAATATAAAAGCTCAGAGAAAATAAATACATATTTAAGTATATCCAGTACAGCTATGAAAGCAAAATCCCTTCTAATATGAGACAATACTTAGAGCATCTTTAATTTCCAGCTTTTAATTTAACTCAATGATCTGGAGCTCCTTAATACTCTTGGAGTCCCTGTGCAGCATCCTTTCTGGTGCAGACTCCTTTAATTACAGCAGGCAGCAGAAGTAAAGCACTGCTGGCGTTTTGTGTTAGTAGGTCAGCCTGGCAGGCACCTGGTACTAAACTGAGGCTTGTTCACACATAACCTGATCCACCTGGTGTACTTGTGCCCCTGCCTCAGCTCATAACGTTGAAGCTGTGAGATGCAGACTGATAGAGGAGATAAAAATATTATGAGAAGGAGGCCTTTTGTGCTTTCATTATCTTGGAAAAACCAATAAGGGCACGTTCTTCCTTGGAATGTTTCGATGCTGCTTGTCTGAAGTCAATGACAGTACATTCTGTTGTGCCTCCTAAAGACATGGCAGAGCTTTGCAGGCACCAGGTGATGTGGAGATGCTCTGTTTGCTGCTCCTCAAGGTATTCAGGACAGCTTGTTACTGACAGCATATCTGCAGGCTTTCAAAGCCTGCATTGCTTGGGCTTGTCTGAGACACAGCATTGATTACTGTAGCACGTTGTCAGCTTTGCTGTGTCAGCAGGAAAAAATTCTTTTGGTGTGGAGAAATAGAAATAGAAGGCATTCAGAGTCTACTTAGCTCCATTTATGAGTGCAACATTAAAGTTATACCATGCCATCCTACAAATGCAGGAAATATTTTTCCTTTTTCTCCTCCAAAGAATATTTCCTCAGCAGGAATGTAAAACATTTACTGATTACTGCATTAAATAAAATTTAAAAAACAACTTCATGTTTAATACAAAGATTCTCTTTTAAGAAGTTCTTGATTGTCAGCATGCATTTCTATAGTTTGTGTTAACTATAGAAATAGCCTCACAAATGCAACCTCAAGAGCTATATGAGAAGTCCTTTCTCCTACCTCCTACAGTGGCAACATATATCTCCAATTCTTCTATCACATGTTCTTTTCAAGAAGCCCTTGCAAATAACTAAACTTTTAAAAATGAAAAAACTGCTACTCTCAGAAATAATTGTGGCTGCTAGCCAACATGTGCAAGACCAAGGGTCATGACTACAGGTGGTTAAGACTGGCCAGGAAGAATGTCAGAATCTTCTATTGGAACACACATGGGTTGGTAAAGTGCCTCCTTCCTACTTGTCAGTGCTGTCCCTTGGTTGGCATTGAAGAATTAAGGCTCAATTAAGCCACTTCCTAACTGCAAGTACTCCCAAAGCTTTTAAAGATCTTATGCATGATCCTAAAAAATAAAATGTCTGTGCTGTGGATATGGACAAATCAGAGGAGATAAAAAGATAAATGCAGATTGCCCATTTAAAATTAACGTTATTAGCTCCTGCCTGACAATCTTCTGGCTGTCCTGCAGGTCACCCAAGCAAGGAGTGGCTGGGCACAGCTGGCACTGTGTGCCCTGTGCTGCTGCCACAGCACAGCCCTTCTGCCTGAGCTGCTCCTGAAAACTCACCCTGGGTGTCTCCAGCTGCTGCACATGGAGAGCACAGCTGGGAAAAGGGGACAAGCAGCATCTGCATCATGCAAATTGAGAAACAACATTCAATTGCATTTTTCTTTTTGCCCTTTCAGTGATAATTCAAGGAGGGTCACAGCAGTAGTCTGTGCTTATGGATATCTTATATATCCAAATACATGAAAATTTGCTTCTGTGGCAAAAATTTTAAACTGGAAATTTGGTTGAATCATAACTAAATATTTCCAATTTTGTATTAATTTCTCATTTCTTTGTAGTCCACTTTTTAAGATGCATATGTGAATTTCATTCAGCAGCACCTGCTCTGACAGTATTTCCATGCATTGTGTTTACCTAGTGAAATTTTAATATTTTCTCAGCAGATGTTGAGGGTAGTGTTTGAGAGAGCAGGACTGACATTCTGAAGAAAGTTACTACTGAAAGTAGATGTAGAAAATTTTGGATACCTATTTGAGAAATATTTTTAAAAACAATAAAAGGAAAAAGCTTGATAGCTAATTAAAAAAAATTAAAATAACCTGAAAGCTATCAAGTTGATTGTTACTTTCCTCTGTCAAACTCACAGTTTTGAACACATAGCTGCCTCCCTACCACCTCCAGTGATACTTTCCTCTTAGCAACTCTAGGAAAGGCCAAGCAGAAAATGCACATGCTTTGGAAATAATGAAATTGAACAGACCCAAGGCTGCAAAGATAAACCAAACACACTGGAAGAATAATTTTTATCAATCCTTTTTGGTTACAATATTCTTACAGGGTGGCACTTGTAATAGCCACAGATTTGGGGGTTTTTATTTAATTGAAATCCTTCTAACTAACATGATAAAATAAAGACAGCTCTTTGGGAAAAGGTGAATTGTAACATCTCTTGCAGACATCCCTATCTCTCAGCAGCAGACAGCATACCCTGAACACATTACCTGCTTTGCCACTTAATATACATTAATTAATAAACACTTTTTTTACATGAGTCAGGGAGAAGTTTTATGCATTGGTACAACATGCATAAATTCTGTAAATTTATAGATGCATTCTAGATTAATGGTTTTGATCCCTAAGTTAAGTATCCCAGCACAAAATTGTCAAGATATGCAATGGCTATGATTTACTTTGAGCCAGAAAATTGTATTATCTTTGTGTTTCCAAATGTTAAATCACTGCCTTGAGGCCTGTTTTGAATAGTTTAATCATGAGAAAAGGAAAAAAAAAAAGATGGTCCTTACTTTGGAGAATTACATTTGGAAACAGAGATATAACTTTAAACAAGTGTTGAAATAATAAAAAAACAGAAGTAGAGAAAAGGAAAACATGACAGAATAAGATGCGAAAATCTAAAATCTGAAAGTGAAAAACAGCTAGTCCATAACTCAGATTACCAGCAGGTACTCTTAGGCAAGAAAAGTGTGATACAATATTCCTAATGCAACCATTCACAATCCAAACATCCACAGTCCAGTTATTTTGCAGTAAGACCCCCTTACATGGCACAATTATGAATTTGACATTGAGAGGAATGGAATGAAGGATGGGAGAAGATTCAAATATGCTACTAAAAAAACCAAAACCAACAAACCAACATTGATGTGGCACTCATTTTTCATCTTTACAATGTGAAATCAAAATACTCTCTTTTTTAGTCACTAATTCAGAGTAGAAATTGTGAATATGAGAGAGGATTTGCACTGAGCTCGTTTAGTTAGGGTATCATCTCCTGATGGAATGGAATTACAGAGCTTTTGGAAGGCTCCTGGTGCAGTACCCAGAGACTGAAATACTCAGACATCCACAGCAGATTTTGTACAAGGACTTGAAATAAGCCTTTGTCTTTTAGACAGCTGTCTTCATACACAGAGATAATTGTTTTAAGGTGCAAGACAACTGTATGGTCATTATGTGGCATCTGCCAGTCTCTAGGTTTTCTTCAGAAACTTTCTCCAAAGGTTCCTAATTACTCCTACATACCTATGAAATTACTGATATGAAATTAGGTCTCTGTAAGCTGGCAAATGGTACTTCTGGGAAGCTCTCGAAAACCCAGTTTGGTTCTTTAAAAAAAAAAAATCTGCTTATTTTTCTGGTTATGTAGTCAATCCCAGTTAGAAAGGAAAGTGTGGTTTAGCTGTAACTACAGTAGTAGATGCAGGAATTCTCCCTGAGAAGCTTTTCATTTGTCCTTGGTAAACGTTTCTTGGAGAGGAGGTGTGTTAATGAAATACCTCTTGTGGAAAAGGACATGAGATCCCAAATCTGTATTAAGATCTCTCCTGTGTTGTGCTTTACTGAGCAATAACAAAGAGTTGCTGTAGCTGACATGAACTTCTTTGGGGCCTTAATATTTAGTAACCAAATTCCACAGTACTCTGCAATTGGAGTACACCACTGCATTCAGTGCTTTTTCCTAAAGTACTATTGTAGAGAACACACTACTCTAACCTGTTTAAAAAAAATAAACTTCACTCAGAAAGATTGATTTCAGCAGTTTGACTCTCTAAACACCAATTACATATCTCTTTAGAGATATCAGAATTTTGTGGAACACTTTGCCCAGAAGTGCCTCAGGTTAAGAATTTTGTCTTTGATTACTAATTTTCATCCCAATAATTTGACCTCCTAATAAATGAGGTGATTTTATGCAGTGAATTTGTCTGGTATGTCCTAATGACAGCAGTGAAAGTTTTTGAATTTGCCTTTTTTTAATTTTAACAAATATTTCAAGTGATAATTAACTATCCTCTGTGGGCAAAATTCTCTTTAGTCTAAATTGCCCATCTCTGCAAATAAGAGAATAGTGTTCTGTAGTGTTGATTAAAAGGGTCATTTTTGACCTAAATGTTTAGAAAACTGTTACAAGCGAAATTTGATTTTATATCAATTAAAATTCAAATTTATAGAAATTATTATTAAAAACAGTCCTAGTAATAATTCCTGAATTTTTGTGAATAAAACCAGAAAGTTAGAATTAATACCTGCCTCCACATGTATAACTTACCTGAAAGGGTAGGAACTGTCTTAGAGCTATTCACTGGCAGAATTTGGGTTAAGTGACATGCTGTGCTGGCTTAGAGGAAAAACAGTCATCAGGCCCAGTATCCCATCTTCCAGCAGGGCCAAAAGCTGATGTTTTGAGAAGATAAGAACAGAGTAACAGCTAATGAGACTTCCCCAGAACTGTCTACTGCTTCTGTGAGGTCAGGAGTCTTTTTGCATGTGTTTTGCCTAGGACTTTTTCTTTTCCCTGAGGAAAGAGGCACTGCTATCAAATTCTTCACTTTTAAAAGATTTTAAGTGAGCCTCAGAAGTAAATGAGACTTCTTGTACAAAAGAAAGATGTGAGTTTATTCTGTTTTACCCAAGAGACATGTGAAGCCAGGTGTTGCTCACCAAGTACATTCTGCCTCCCTTAGGGTCAAGTCTGGTCTGCATTTTTAGATGTTATTTACTAACCTAAAAGAAAGAAGATGTTTGTGGCTAAAGTGCTCATTTGGGAACCAGGAAATAAAGAAGCAGCTCACATAGTTCAGGTACTTTAGTCTGGGTCCTCAGTGGGTGGTAAATACTCATTTATGAAATCAGACATGTGGCTCCATATTACAGGGATATGGGTTTTACACACTGCTGAGCTGCTCCCATGCTCAAAGCTAAATGATCCTGCACTTTCTTTGCTGTCCAGCTTCTGAAACAGCCTGTCAGGTCAGCTGTGCCCTACAGATAGAAGGCTTAGTTCTGCCAGAGCCACCAGTGTGTCTGAGCATGCTGCTTCTTGGGTAGGCTTGAAAGCAATGGGTGTGGGATGTGATTTATTACTGGCCTTATAGGTGGCCCTGCCAGACCTGTAGTGACTTAGTGAAAATCAGTTCAAGTACAGATGCCAAAGCATTATTTGTTTTCCCTTTCTGCAAGATGTCCTAGTCCCCACAGCCATAGGGAAGAGCAGACAACAGGAAGGACCAATAATCCATTTGTCAATACCCATTTAAATTGCAGACTTAGTTGAGAGCACATCCTTCACTGCTCACAGGGCATGAGCAGAGCCTTCTCCTGGCAGGTCACTCTGTGTCTCTAATACCAAATAAGAGTTTAAGGCTTTGTGCTTAGTGCTTTGCTTTCACTGACTATTTACATGTAAACCTGCTAAGCAGTACCTGTGTCATTCAGAGCACACTTAAATAACTTTGCATTCAAAATACTTATTTAAAAGGAAAGGTCTCATTTCCATATGGTGTATATATACAAATTAAAGCTGGTGGGTGTAAGGTTTCAAGCCATCCTGAGGATCTGCTGCAGTGATTGACAGAGTCTTTATCTTCTACCCAGTTTTTATAAATCACAGAGGATTTTACTGAAGTGAAATTTGTGCCTTAGAAACTGAGAGGAAAAATCTTTCTAATCTTGCTTTTCAAATGAGGTGATCATCTACTAAGGAGCAGTGTGCCTGAAACACAACCAGCTGCAAGCTACAGATATTTTTTCAAAGGTGGAAAATGCAAAATCCCACAATATAATTCACAGTCAAAGTATCTGATTATCTTCATTATCTACTACTCTTGTTAAATCTCTATTTTGTAAAAGGTCTCAAAAATTAACCCTGCAATTTGCTAATTCCGCTGAACAAAGGCAGACTATTTTATCTTGAAAAGAACAAACACAATAGTCTTTACCCTTGTTTTATTCTTTCAAAAGGTTTTTTTACTTATTTACTAAATCTGCCAGCATGCAAGTATTTGTATGAGTTTAAAAACCACAATGTTCTCCTATTAAAGAGAAAAATACAACCTAATCCTCTTATACTAATTAAATGGGAAGAGTGTTAATGAGGAACATGTCACTTGTCAATGCCTGAAAAATCTAATTTTGGGTGAGGTTCAACTCATTAAAATAATGCTGTCAGTCCTTTTCCTGTAACATTTTAAAGAAATTTTTTTTCCCCCTATGGTTGTGTTAAGTGAGTCAGTGAAACCATTCACAGGACTTCAAGGTCAACAGTGATAAAGAGAAACCTTTTTGAGGAGTTATTACACACTCAGAATCCAGAAGCTGTAAAATTTGAGTGCAAATGGTTGGGTGTGAACCTGCAACCCAGCACTTAAACCCTGAGTTATGGGAAAGTTAAGCATCTCCATTTTCTTCTACAAACGAGGCCTTTCCAGCGACCTCCCTCCACAGCTCCTCTCAGCTGCCAGTCTCAGTATTCCAACCACCCTCCTCCAGCCCCCTCTTATGAAAATGTTTGCCTTAAATGGCACAGTCTGAAATGTTTTGCTGAATCTCCAGGCTTTATTTAAGGTGACCTTTCTTCATTATTCCCTTCTGCATTATTATTCAAATGATATGCATGATTTACCTCTACCATACCTGCAATTAGTATTTATTGAAGGAAAGCCATTTTTTTTTTTCCTCACAAGGCTGGAGAAGCACATATATGAAATCATTTCACAATGATTAATTAATTGTCTGTGGTAAGCATTTCCAATTTTATTGTATCTAAAATTTGACCAGAAGCATAAAGAAAAAAAAAAAAATCAAAGGCTCTTTTCTTGGTAAATGGTAAACTGAAGTACAAAATACTAAGAAGTAACTTTTGAAATATTGTACTTGTACACCATGTATTTTTAAGTAAGTATCAAGTTTAAGAATTTCTCCTCCTTTTGAATGGAAAAATGAAAAAAAATTTAAAATTATGACATTCTAAAATATCCCCCTTTTTCCAGTGCTATTGTGTTTTACTTTGCTATAATATCACCTTTTTGCATGAAGGGATACTCTGAAATAAGGACTTGGCTGAGGGCATTTATTTCAATGAAGGAAGTTGATGGCAGTACAAGCAAAACAGTTAAAAATGTATTAAAGTCATAATTCTAGAGTATTAAAATAATAAAGCAGGCTCTCTGTAAATTAAATTGAGCCAGGATGAGAGTTGGCAGTATTTCTGTGAAAGCATAACAAAGGATAAAGGCAGTGGTACACAGCTGTATTGGTGAGAGCAAGGTTTTTGTGGAGTTTAGATGCATCAAGTCTGTGTGGAAATAAATCTGCAACAAGTGACAGATATAAAAAGCCACATGTCTGGCTTTTAAAAGACAAGAAGGTGATAAAAAAGGGTTGACACAAATGCTTTTGGGATATTTGCATCCATCCTGAAGAGCTAATTGTTCAACAGCCATAGCTTTCTGAAAACTGTCATGAAAAAACTGATTTCAAAGGCACAAATAACAGGATATGTGTGGTTGCTCTATTTCAGATGGAACTGGATGTGACCAAAATGCAGCATTTTCATTATGCCTATTTAATGGTGATGGTGAATTAAATAACTCCGACTTATAGTTATCTGATATTGTTAATGGATAAATTTATCCCATTATATAAATCCTCAAAGTACTTAAATGATGATGTTTAAATGGCAAGATAACATTTTTTTAAGTACTGTCCCAACCCATATTATTGTCTTGGCATTCCTCAAATATTCTTTGATAAGCTAACTCTTCTTTCTGAATTATTATAATATTAGAATAGCACCATAACTTTTCTAGAGAGATTCTTGGGTTTTTTTCTAGTGGGAGAAAGAACTGAAGGAAATGAAGTTATAGATACTAATTATATCTCTGTAGATTTTAATATATCTCTTATGTAAACATCTATAAGTGATATATTTGCTTGTGTATTTGTTGTGTAACATGCATGACCTGTTAGAGAAGCCTTACTTCTCTCTGCAGCAAGTGGGAGTGTGTGTGTCTGACACACAGTTCCAAAAATTAAAGGTTTCAAATTCGTGATGAGCTAAAATTATTCTTATATGTGTGAAAACCTATTTATCCAACACCCATTGGATCCTTTTATAGCTGTGTGATAGCAACAGAGTGCAAAGCTTGCTCAAACAGCTTAAATTTAACCAATTTCCTTTCCCTTCTAACTGCATGTCAGGTTCAATAAAACCTGTTTTCCTTGCAGCCAGCAGTAATCTCAGGTGCAGCTGAGTGTGCTCAGGAGGCTGGACCTGGGTGCCAGGGATTGCCAGGCTCACAGCAGTCAGGGGCTCTTCTGCTCAAGGGAAATGGCCACATTTACAGCTTAGACTTGGATTCTTGTGGAAGAGAATCTCAAGGAACCAAAGGATGTTTATTGCTTCTTACTGTGAGGACTATTTATTGCAGTTTCATTTTTTCCTCTAATAGCATGGAAATTTGGAATTTACACATCTTGTCAAAAGTACTGATCCCTCACCTTGGAGGAAGTCCCCAGATCCTGCCTCACCTCTCACTTACACCCCCAAGCCACCCATCACTGTACAGATGTGGTGGCTTAAAAGGCTCTTCTAGGAATTTGCCATGGCACATAGTATTTTTTCCATAGTCCAGAAAAAGTCGATTTTGTCTGACCCTTATACAACATTTCTGACTGCACAATACACTTTACAATCATTGTTCAATCCATTTCAAAACAATGAATTATTGTAGACAAAAAGGAATAACTCCACATATTGGCATTTTAGATAGAATCAGTTTTATTCCTACAGTAGTATTTAAATTGACATTAGAGGCCAAATGCATAAGATTTTCTTTAGTGGTTTTCCAGTGAATAATCTTTTCCAAAGTATACCAGTAAATAGAGATAAGAAGGAAATTTATTTCAGTTGGCTGGTTTTTATGAGCATTTTGACCAGGAAAATGCTAGTTAGACTTGCAGAACTCGCAGTAGGTGATGATTTTGTATGTCAGCTGTGCAAGGCCAGGTTGTGCTAATGTGGATATGTACAATTGAAACCTCAGGAGGTTTCACACAGCTGCCCCCAGCTTCGGTGTCTGCTCCATTGCTGAATTCCAGCCACATGGCTCCCCACTGTTACAGCAGCACTGCCTTATGTTATGCTTAGAGGGATCTGTTATCATCTAGTGCAAGTCAGTATAGAAACCAGCCTTGTTATTGAGATAAAAGCCTTACCCAGGAAATTGCAAGATGCCAAGAAGCATACAAATTAGCAAGAGAAGGAAAGATCACCAGGCTTCAGAGTAGCCTCCATAGTCAGCAGAAACTTACTCTGCAAAGCACTGGAAAACTTGGTATAATCCATTCTAAGGCAGACTGAAAATTCTACCAGAGCTCTGGATGGATTGCAGATTGTCTCAGAGTGGCTGAATGTGTTTTAATTGAATGGCATATATTCATTATGCATGATAATGTTAAAATACACTTTTTAGTCCTCACTGTTAGACTCTTACTCCTCTATCTCTTTCCCTTATTCCTGTACATTCTATACTTTTCCCTTATTCTCAGTAAATTAGGAAATACTGAAATTTGTGTCTATTATGAAATGAAATTCAAAGTTGATGCCTCTGTATAGCTATCACTGGAACTTTGTGTGCTTGAGGGGTACTTTTTCATTATATGAAACTGATCTCTTGGAGCAGAGCAGTCACAAGAATAAGCCATAAAATTTTACTGCCTTAATTTTGGAGTCTCATCTTATTCTGCTGAATACAAATATTCTGCTTCTGTGCTTCCCCCTGTTTAAGGAGCCTTAAAATAAGGTTCTGGTTTTGGTGGCTTTTCCTCTATAGCAGGCTTAGCACTGCAAAACTGGTATTTGTCCTAACTCTCACATCTGTATGGATGCAGCACCACAGGTTTACTATCACTCTTTGAGCTGGGAAATTAAACCCTAAAGGATGATTAAGCCACATCAACGATACACGATAATTAAATATGTGATTACACATTTTTATTTCTGCTGCAGGAAATAGCTTATCTTTTTAACTATAAAAGCTAAGCTCAGCTGGGATATATACTAAAGAATACCATCTCTGCAGTGCCATATTGCCACTGTCTTTAGCATTTCTTTGTCTGTTCTACTTTTAATTTCTATTGGTGGGTGCCAGTTATAGAGCATTTTTAGAATGGCTTTTACAAGGTAATTATTGAATTTTAAGAGCTTATTAGATAAAACCAAACTGAAAAAAATACTATATACCATGAAAAGATATGTAAGAACATAATTCAGAATGTAAAAGCTTTTAAAAATAGGAAAAATAGTTAATCTCAAAAATCCCTCTGTCACCTGGTGACTAGCACAAAAAGGAAGATTTTCAAGCCCACAGAAAAGTAATTGCAAAGATCTCACTCTCAGGTGAGGCAATCAAACATCCCAAATGTACTTGTTCATGTTGATGTGGTTTAACAGAAATTCCATTGCACACCATCTCTCGTTTGTTGGTGGTTTCAGGGTCAGGAGAGGTGCCTTAGGTATGGCTGGCTAGATGCTGGTCCTGTCTCCAGTGCACTCACAGTTCATGTTCTACTGAGAATGCACCCTGACAACATCTTGTTATAGCTAAGTAGTACCCAGGGCAGGCTGCTCCATTTTAAGAGCACTGCCTGTGGATACAGGGACGTGTATTTGCAGTATCTAATTCACTGCAGCCATTGTAGCTTTGGGCAGAATTTCTGCTAAACTACAAATGAAACCATCCTAAGATAGCAAATGTTCATTTCTGTATCTCACAACTTTAATTTCTCAGTCTGCTGTCAGTTGTTAAACTAATAAAATCAGCATAATAATGATTAATAATAGACATAATATTTTGTTTGCCTATTCAGTGATTTTTTTTGTGACTAGCTCAGATTCACAGTGGACACATTAGAGGAAGCAGAGAATGATAAGAGAATTTTTTTTTGGTCTTAGCTACACAGGAAGGCCCTAGTGGCTACACTTGAGATAACTGCAAAGGCATGTATTTTAATGCCATCTATTTTTAGGTGCTGCTCGTTTTCACTTCCCCCACACATTTCCCTCACTTCTTGAACAATCATTCTTGCTCTGCTTCCCATGCAAATCTCTTGCTGTTTTCTAAGTCTTTATTGCAATTATGTTAAGCATATTAAAATAATATTCAGATGATTAATTGAAGCTCTGAAACACTCAGTAGCACCAAATCTAGAATTGTCTTTAGCTGTTTTTCCTCCTAGCCTACACCAACTCTCCCTTTAAAAAAATCAGAGGCAGGTGGTATTGATACCTAAAGAGGCTGCCTGGAACAGAAGCCAGACAATATTAAAGGAATAAAATAGGGATTTTCTTTAAAAGACCTTTAAAGGATACACCTTGGACAGTAGAAGAACTCAGCTATGGCTCTACCCAAGATGGACTCCGAGTCACGAGTTTTCACACTTTTATAAGTTCTGGTCCATTTCCATATTGGGGTTAATTGTCCAATTACAGCTTCAGGTTATAAAGTCCCATCCTCACTGTTTGCTCTCCTCAATTTGCAGTTGTTTACACTTTTTGAGCCCAAAGCTGCAACACTGTCCTTGCTTCTTGGGCTAGAAAAGGATTATTTTGTCTGACTAAACTATGAAGAGAACTTGCTGAATGCTGAGCTTGCACTGAGGAAGAGACATGCATGCATATGACTGTGTTTGGAGGTATTTACTGCCATGCAGATCTAACTTCCTGCACATAAAAGGACTGGTTTGATTATGCCCTAATAATGGAAATTTCTGTCCTAGGCCTTTCCCCTCCCTGAAACAATGAGTTGGTGTCTTATATGTTGTCTTAGATATCACGAGTTCTAGCATCATCATAGCACAAGGTTTTTGTATTATCAGAGCTTCATATCTTCTTGACATTCCTCACAGGTAGCTCCTCTACACACTGACCAGGTCCTTGCAGTAGTAATCTGACTCCTCTCACTCCTCTCTCCTTACTCTTATATATATCACTAGTTCTTATTGATTACAGGTGTAGCCTGTCAAGATCAGGCCTGCCTCCAGTCTTCAGCAACTGGTCCAGCTGCAACTCACTGGGGGACAAGATCACCCTCTACAATCACCCTCTACATTTATAGAGCGTTTTTGTTTTAAATTCAAAAGTCTCAGAGAAAAGGAATAGACATTTTTAACAGGCCTGGCTGATAAATTCTTTGGCAGGCTGTGCCAGCCTGAGACAACTTCAGTAACACTGAGATGGCATTGGGAGTGCCACAACATGACCCTAATTTAATCACGTTGTGGTAGTCCTCATTGTTGGACTCTTTCTGTCCCTAGCACTAGGAGGTCAGTGTTACCCAGGCTCACTCTGTGCAAGGGGGACCAGCATGCCCCTTCCTCCTGTGCTGTGTCCCCTCCTCCCTTCCCTTTGTTAGAGACTGTGCTCCTTCCAAAATCCCATGGCACATGCTCAGTCTGCTGTCACTGACACTGCTGGATTAGGGCTCCTGTGAGAGTTGGGGTTCCCAGCTCCATCTGCTTTTAGAGGAGCTGGCAGTCACCCTGCACTCTGCTTCTGGAGCTCTGCATAATCAATTCTCATGGTTTGGAGAGTCAGCACCACTGAAAAATGAAGTTCCTCCAGTTTGGCCTTGGGGAATCAAAAGACTACAGAATCTGACACAGTCACAGCAGGCTCATGTTCTGTTATCAGCTTATTAAAAATTCCAGTTCCCAGTCTAGGATCAGTCATAATTCCTCTGGACCGACTTAGCAGATGGGAGCCTATTAAGTCTTCTGTAATGAAAGCCTACTGAGCAATACTATTAGTTTAATATTAAAAATTGTTTTGAATGAACTGAAGTTAGATTCTTTTCCACTTATCTTTATTGGAGGAGAGACTGGTATAATTAGCATAAAGCCCTGCAATAATGAATTTTCTGATGCAGTTCTGTTGAAAAATACTGTTATCTCAGTTACAGATGTACTGAGTAAGTAGATGAATGTAGCAGATCTAAACATATGTCTGTGTTAAGAGGGTTGGGTGTTGTTTTTTCTTTTTTGCAGCATTTCTGGATGATGAATGTATAGGGCTAACATATGGAATAGCTTCAGTCAGCAGTGCATCCACAGCACAGCTCAGCAGAGAGAAGCAGGGCTGTGGGCTGTAAGTGCTATGATCTTGCCTGGCAGTAAATTGTGAGGCAGTGCTTATAACTTACATCTGAACATGACTTATAAAGAGTAGAACCAGTTTAATAGCAGTGAGACTGCAGAGGATATCTGCAGAAAATAGGAGGTATTGAACAATTCCAGGGAACCAAAACTAGAGCATCAATTTAGTCAAAACTGACAAAAGGTGCAGATATCTGAAGTGTGGGAGAAAGACTGACGAGTAGATGGAAAAACAAACCTGGGGAGGAGAAGGCACAGGAAAGAGGCCTTGCAAAATAAAGTGAATATATCAAATTCAGGCCAGTAAAATTCTTAGGTTCGCCTCTAAGTTGGAACAGCAGGGCTCAAAAATAATTTGGTTGTAAACAAGCATGCAAAAGTATACTTGCTGCCAAAAGAACCTCAGATCACTGTGCATGTTAAATGTAAATAACTTGTTTTGCTCCCACTGAAATGCTATTCAGTTTGTGAATCAAGTATAGAGGCAATGCAGTTCTTTAACTACTGCCAGCAGTATGATACTGGGTATTTCACCATGTTTGTAATTGTGCACCACTGCCCATTTTTAAAGCTAATTTAATTGGTCTCTTTTACTGGAAAGACAGTACAGAGATCTTTCTACACAGGTGAAAAGATGTAGAAGTGTTAAGGTTGATAAACTCCTCACTACAGCTGCCTGGGATTAGGTGCAGCAAACTCAGGAGAAAGCTAATGAGTATAATGAGCACTGATTAGAATAAATTCCAGCTGTAACCCAGTAGTTCTGTTTCTGGGAGCAGAAGAAATTGGTTCCCCTATGCATACTCCTTTTTATTCTCACATGGAAATGCAGTATGTGTTTCCTGGAGATTGATTTCCCTTTCAACATTCAGCTGAGCCAGGGAAAATTAAGAAAAATAAAGTAAAACTATTATGGAAAGAAAAGCATCTTTACTGAGAACCCTGTGTAACTGATCCTGTCAACACTGATGGAAATTTAGTGATGCACTGTACAACTGAAGTCAGGGTTTGATTGTCTCAGCAAGATAAAATTACTGAATCCCAAGGAAGGTAAACAGGGATCCAGCACTGATCCATGTTCCCAGGAACACTTCATCCCAACTGCAGCCAGAAATGGAAAATTGTGCTTGGAGTGATGCAGAAGTTTGACCTAACTCCCTGCTATCAAGGAGGGAGGTGAGATACAAGGAGTAGGAGGGAGTCTTACACCAAGCAGAGAAAATGATCTGTAGGCTCAATTGGAGCCTTTACGGATAAAGTGCCTCTGGATCCAGGAAATCATTACTCCTCTCTTCAACACTGAGCAATATAAGATAGAAGTTCAGTATTTTCTCCAATTTCTAATTTTTTTAAAGATACCTATGATGTTAGAAGGTGACAGTAACTGATGTGAATATCAGCTAAAGTACTAATCCATGCAATCTGGAACTCCAAAGGCTTTCTGCAGTAGTCTGAGTAGCAGAACACATGGTAAAAATTTTGTATCTATTGCATTTCTAAAAGAAAAAAAAGTCAAAATTCTGGCTTTGTACATTTAAAATCTGGTAGATTAATGTATCTTTAGGTGAGAAGACAGAAGAATTCAGACCTGTGACCCTAAGGAATGTTGCTGTTTGACATGAAACAGCTTAAAATATTCAGGTTATGCTAGACCTAATCTGTGACTAAAGCATTTTGCTAGGAAGCTTGAGAGACATTTTGATACAGGGGAAGAAAGCTAGGCCGCCCTGGCTGTTCTAATATTTGAGTTAAAATACAGCTGTGTGTTTCCTTGACAGCAATGTATGTGTAGCTCCATAAAGAGCAGTTCTCAGACTAGTGTTTGAAAACTCAGCTCAGTAATTCTGATGTGTTGGTACAGTTGGAGAAGTTACATTTTGTACTTGAAGATGCTGTAATCAGTGCACATTCAGTCTGAAATTCATGGGCTGAAAATAATAAATTCTGCCTTTTTATTTCAGTACTTTGCTACCTTAAGAGTAGTGCCTGAGAAGATTGCAAAGGAGGTCAACTAGAATTGTAATTACTGTGCAGAAATTGCTTTGTAACTTCAGTTTCCATAGCATTAAGATCAGCATTGCCTCTCACCAAAAATCCAGCTTATTTTGCCTCAGTTCCAGCATACAGGGGTAAAGCACTGTCCTCAATCATCACTCAGGCTGAATTAACTGAAAACCCATTTCCCATGTCCCAGTATATCAGTGCTAGACATGCTTGAGAGGAATTATTTTCTCTATTTCTTACCAGTGCTAGGCACGCTTGAGAGGAATTATTTTCTCTATTTCTTACCACCTATGCTCTAAAAAATTTCCAGTCTGCCACGATTTTTTAAAGTTCTTCCCACACAGTGCAGATGCTGCACATTACCAGGCCCCTGTGGGGCAGGACTGCAGTGGCCAGCTGAGAGCCCTCACACTGGCATTCCCCACAGCTGATGGAGCTCCACTCATCAGCCACCCCTCCCTCCCCAGGCTCCTGCCCTGCCTTTGGCTCTCAGATCACATTCAGGAGAATTCCTGCATGTGTTCTAGAATATCTACGATGCACTGGATTTTCCTGCGGGAAAGCAACATCCTTGAGCACTCACCACTGGAATTTATAAAGGCTATCACTGCAGAGATACCACTTATGGCCGTTTTAGGGCTGGATACCAGATAAAGAGCCTTATATGTGGGTGGAAAAACTCCATTATACTGGCTAAAAAAAGGGTACTCATCTCAATATGCTTTAGGAAAATCTGAGTCATGGGTTTCAAACTGTGCTTGTTACAGGCTCTGTGTTTCTGTATCTTCAGCTACACTGTTGTGACTTATGTGCAGGGTCAACTGCACTGTAAATATTTAAGTGTTATTTAATATGGATAATATTTCCACTAGAAGGTTTAGGCCATTGCAGATGAGAACTTTTCTTTCAATAAGAGGCACTTAATTTGTTCTGTTGTTGAAAAAAAATATGGTTGAATCAGATGAGGTATCTTGCAGTGCCATTCAAAATTATTATAGCACTCCATCTTAACTCATTTTGTACATGCTTGTGTAGTGTACTCATGCCTGAAATAGTCATACAAGCAATTTTTCTTGCCTGTGGGCAGTTTTTTGCAGCCTGTACAGAGCTTTACAGTGTTGTGGCTTAGATAACTATTACTACTTAGATTAAGTAGTAATATTAACTACTATTTTAATCCAATAAATTTTGTTTATATTGCAGTCACCGTATAGAAACATCCTTAGCTTGCAGTAAGAGCTGACTAAATCAGACTTTGACTAAATTAGACTCAGACTAACCCTAGTGGATGGACGCCTCGGTGTTCTGAATTTCTTATAACTGACTCCAATGTAAAAAAGTATCATTATTATTAAAGGGACATACAGATGGCATTGAGAAAATCTTGCAAGTCTGCTAGTTCTTCCAATAGTGAGGAGGGGCAAGTAATCACTGAGAGTTTTTCCTTCACTGATCTTCTTTAAAACTTCTCTTCAGATACACTATCTAATGTAAAGCTTTATTCTGTCAGGACTAATTCTGCAAGATAATAACAAAAAGGGCTCCATGTGCTAGGTTCCAGGTTCCATTTATACCTCCTCCTGTGATTAACATCATCTCTGCTTTGTATCTCAGAATCCAGTACCCATGTTTCAGGGATAGATTTGCCACATGATATCTTTGCCATAATCTGTAGATACATCAGATCTCTGGATTTCTCACAAACTAAGGATTGTGACTTTTCTTGTGGTATCAAAAGCTCTACAGGGATAGCTATATGGTTCTAGGTTACAGTGACAGGATTTATTTTCTAAGTTCATAATGCCTAAGAAATTTCTCCCTATATAGCTCCTCTAATCCTCTAGCTCCATGCTAGTTTTATTGCCCAAGCCTTTGGACATTGGTTAAATCAAAATGTTCTTGCAGTTGTGTGGTGCAGGTGAGGAGCCTGAGCTCATTTCAGGCCAAGAAGTAACTGCACAGGTCAAGTTCATCACAAGGATACAACAATCAAAAACAGAGAAACACATATACTAAAAGTAGGTTATTTTCCCCTTCCAAATCATGCAGCAGACCACACTTGTCAAGGTTGTCTAGAATTAGCTATTTTCTTTAACTATTTTTTATATAGTTCATATAATCCCTGCTTATTTAGAATAAAAAATGCAATTTAAAGTAGCACAAGTGTTTAGCAGGAAGAATTAGTGAGGTTTTACTGTATATGTGCATTTTACCTGGAATATAGCTTAGACTCTGAAAAAACACAGGGATCTGGATAGATTGGAGCATTGGGCCAGGATTAATTTAGGTCTAAATGCCAGGTTCTGCTCTGGGGTGCTGGCTGACAGCAGTTCAGCACTCAGCAAAGTGCTCTGGCAGCCCAGAGAGCAAAGCACGTCCTGGGCTCTGCCAAATGCTGTGAGCAGCAGTCAGAAAAGAGGATTGTCCTGCTGCACAGGACGGGTCTGAGCACTGCCACAGCCTCACCTGGGTGCTGTGTGCACTTCTGGACCCCACCTTTTAAGAAAGATGGGAAGGTCCTTGGATGTGCACACATAAAGTGCAGCAGAGCTGGTGAAAGGGCTAGAAGGAAGTGTCCTTAGAGGCATGGCAAAGGGCTTTGGGCTTGTCTGATTTGTAGAAAGGACGCTGAGGTGACCTCATTGCCCTCTACAGCATCCCCCAGAGGGGAAATGGGCAGAGAGGTGCTGAACTCCTCCCCAGAGAAGGTATCCAGTGATGAGATGCTTGGGAATGGTTAAAGCTGTATCATGACAGGCTGGATTCAGATTGAACACTAGGAAGCATTTCTTTACCAAGAGCATAGTCAGATGCTTGAACAGGCCTCCAGAGGCAGTCACTGCCCAAGCCTGTCAGTGTTTTAAGAGGCATTGGGATGAGGGCCTCAAAGCATGCTTTGACTTGGTCAGCTCTGGGTGATTGTGGTGGGTCCCTTCCAACTGAAATAATCTATTCTAAAAGCAATATTTAACAATGGGAGATCCTTCATAGCATCCAGATAGAAAGGGCTAAAGAACCAGCAAGTGCTTTTTTTAAAAGAACACTTTTAATACCAATACATTATCTTTTAGTGCACTATGTGACTGCCAAGTTAGTAGAATTATTTCCCTTTAGTTTTGGTAAGAGCGGGTCAGATTCTAAATGTTTGTTTTCAGTACACATTAAAGAAATGCCTAAGCTGAAAATTGAAAAGAGGTCCCATTTACTGCATAGCAATCAAAGCATGACCCCTCACTGGCAAAAAAGAGAAATTGAAAACTAATTTCAAGGTTCAGGATTAATTCTCTGTCAAATTGACAGAAGAGAGCCTACACTAGAATACATTTAGGACAAATGTAGAACCTTCTCTTTATCTGTTCCTTTCAGAGTGCAACTTATTACTTTGATTTCATGGTTCCATAGCATAAGCATTTTAAAAGTTAGCTGTCTGAATTTGGTCAAGTATCTACAAACACAGGCTTTTTACCACATGAATCTATCAATTTGCTTCCTATTAACATCACTGTTCTCTGCTGATGACCTTTTCCTGAGTGTGTGTTTTTCTATCTCCCCTGCAGTAATTGCTGGAAATGATTGTCATGTAAGGAGCTGGCTATGGCAAACAGGAAACATCAAAGCACTGCAGCCAGCATGCTGGATCACAGAGCCAGAGCTTGCCCGACTTCATCTCACAACAGGGAGCCTGAAAACGAAGAAAGTGACCTTCCCATTGAAGATTATGCAGCAAAGGAGGCAGAACTTGCAACTGTCAGAGCAGGTAGTCCTACCCCTGTGGAACATGAGTGCAATGACCATAGTGGAGATGGTGACTCCAGCTCTGACTATGTAAACAACACTTCGGAGGAGGAGGACTACGATGAAGGCTTGCCAGAAGAAGAGGAGGGCATCACATACTACATCAGATACTGTCCAGAGGATGACAGTTACCTGGAAGGAATGGACTGCAATGGGGAGGAGTATGCTCCCCATGAGGAACACCATGTTGAAACAGATGAATGTCAGGAAGCTGTAGAAGAATGGGCTGAAGGCAAAATTCAGCACCAAGATGAAAATGAGGTGATGGACAGGCAAGAGTGGCAGGAAGGTCAAGATAATGGCATTCAGATTTTGGAGGATGAAGCATCATCTTTGGAGATCCAAGACCAAGAAGAAAACATACAGTACTGTCAAAGTGAAGGTGACTATCCGGACTATTATCCAGCAGAGGCTAATGGAAATTCACAGGGAATATCACCATACCATTCTAGGAAAGAGGATGCAGAGCTGGAAGAGCAGGAAGAGGACATTGATCAGATTGTAGCAGAAATCAAAATGAGTATGAGCATGAGCAGTATTAACAGTACAACAGAAATGAGTCCAGAGCACACTGGGACTGAAAACATGGCACATGACTACAAAGAGACTTGTTCAAAGGGAGAAGCTGTTCACAGTGCTAACAGGCACGAGGGGAGGCCAAAATCACTGAATATCCCATCTGCCTCTAAGCACAGTGGAGATGTGCATCGAGGTTTTAAAGCAAAGTCAAGATCTCCAGAGGATAGACAGAAGTGGCCACAGGAGCAGGTATGAGGTGCTTTTTTTATACCAGACTGTCAGAGGCATTATGCAAGAGTTACATTAGTTATTCCAAACAAAATTAGCAATATTTTTATATCTATTAATATGTAAATGTATTAGCAGTATTTTAAATTTTACTGTAACTGCATTCACATAATCACATTGTGTGTTTAGAAAGAGGTGCTAAATGTAATCAGCATACGTAGAGATCTAGCAAAGAGGTTTTGCATAGAGAAGAGACAATTGAAACAAAGCTATTCCAGTTACATGGGGCAAAACCAGTTTCTTTACACTATTTTTATTCTGCAGTGACAGTCTGGAGAAACTTAACACCGGGGTCAGCATTGAAATAGTTGAAATTTTTTTTTCCATTAATGGCTCCTGCCTTAGTGGTTGATAATTTTCTGGTTTTGATAGGATGTATATCAAATATTGATACTGTATATGTTAAAAAACCTTCAAGAAGTGCCTGCAATTGCTGTGGGTTTTTTTTACTAGCTGGACATATCTTGACCTTGACAAGGAGGAAGAAATAAGAGCTTTACTCTTTCCACAAATGCTGTTAAGCAGTTTTATCACAAGAATGATGTAGAAGTTAATTTAAATTGTGCATGATCTTTTCTTGTTCTAATGCTGAGTGCCAGAAAAAGAGTCTAAGAATGAAGCTCAAGCTTTTCTAAAAGAAAAGAGGGGTGACTTTTTTTCCCTGATGTTTCAAATTGAACATGGTTGCTTCTTAGAGAGATATACCTCACTCCCTTATGCCATTTTAAAGCCCTGACTTTGCATCTCTAAAATTATATGCAGTTGAATATTAGTAATCTTCTGCAATGAACAGAGCTACCTGAAAGAGGTAAAACATAACGCATGCTTGGATAACAAACTACTAAGGATAACTGAATTATTTTGCCTTATCTTTAATTTAAATGCTTTATTAAACTTCACATGCATAAGTTTCCTGTTTCAGCTTTATCATCTCTGTAAATAGGATTTTCTATAATTAAGTGCCCCACAGTTAAACATTTTAGTCTAGGTGATTCCATTAAAATACATTAATTCCTCTGAAAAACAGTAAAAGGAAATCAAATGCTTAAGTACATGCTGATGAAACAGGTCGACCTTCATTATAATTGTGAACAAAAAAAAGTCTTAGGGGGATATTTTCAGATTTTCCATATCTGCAGCAAGTTTTTAATATTCATTACTACATTCTATTTCCAGAAGTATAATTATAACCAAATTGTGCAACTTACTATATTCAGTGCCCTACTGCCAGCATGAAAGTCCCTTAGTGAATAAGCCTGCTGATGTTGAATGGTTTGAACCTCTACTAGGTGTTGGCTGGGAGCACAGAGGTTGAGGTAGCATGCTCTAGACTTAGTGATGGCCTTTCTTTCTCCCAGCAGCTGCTACTGGGAGTGTTGTTCCTTGCAAGTTCTCAAAATATTTGAGGAACAAAAGTTCCTGAACAAGAAAGAATCCCTCAGTGCTTGACTAAGAAATTGTTGGGTTTTCCCCCTCCACTGAAGGCTTGCCCATTCAAGACAATATTCCAAATAGACTTTATTTCAACAGCTTTTTGCTGCTTTGAAGTTTATTTGTCAGAAGCTGAGCTGAACTGCATTGTACCTTTGTCATTCTTAATAGATTGCTAACAGCTGAGGGTTGTGTAACACCTGGGTATTGATTTAACTGCCCCGTCTGAACAAAACCAAAAGTACCTAAATATTTCTGAACTGCCTGTCTGAGCTTTGATTGTTATTTCCTGTCAGTCTTGGACCAATGCATTCATATTATTTAATAAGGAGGGAAGTACTGCTGTGCTAGCTAACCCCAGGCTGGATGAAGCCACTGAGCTTATACCACCACTTTTAATAGCAACCACAAACTCCTGTCTGAATGGATAGAGAGCACTGGACAGTACACAGAGTTTCATTCCTTCAACCATGGAGACAGGAAATTAGAGATACAGCAGTACAGGTATCTACTCCAGATCAGGCTAAACAAACTGGGTGTCAAGGCATGTGTTTCATATTTAAGAAAGAAAACAAGGCACAGCTGCTGTGGGCACTTTGCTTAAGGGAAGAGCACAAGCCTCCTAGGCAAAAAGCTGTGAAGTGGTATTTCTTACAGAGATGCAGAGGCTCACAAATGGGCACATGAAGTAATTAGACCTCTACCCACCCCAAGCCTTCAGGGATAAAAGAAAGAATAAGAAAACAAGTTCAGTAACCTTTGCCAAGCATTACTTGAATGTGTGTGTCATGACCAGACTGGTCTTACCTTGCTGTGTTCTCACCTACTGTAGATAATCATTCTCAGCTTTACCCTAAAATCAGGCTCATGGTGAGAGCATAAGAGTTGAGTACCCATTCCTGCCTGGGAGAGACAACTGTTCACTTTAAAAATTTTAAAAGCTTTATAATACCTTAACAAAAAGGCTAAATAAGGAAAACTTGCAGTGCTGAGAACTGCCTTCACGGCTACTTATCACATGGCCAGTTCATCTCCAGGATGGCTGCTCAGTCTTTTATACCCCTGGGGGGTTGCATCAGCCAGCCCTGGCCCCTCCCAAAGTCTGTCAGTCAGCTCTTCTTTGCTGTTTATCAGCGAAGATGGCTTTTTTGCAACTTGATTGGAGATCAGGTGTTGTCATGCCACACCCCCTTAGCAGCAATCTTTTCCATTCCCAAGTGCCCCAAAGAAGGGACAGGTGCACCCCTTCTTTCTACCTGACCCAGACAACCCAGTCTGTCTGATGGCAACAATACAGGGGGGAAAAGGGATCTATGGGGAGAGCAGAGGATATCTAACTATAATAACATAACCATACATCAATAAAGCTTCCCTTAATATTCATCTCTTAATTGCTAGAACCAATCATCTCATTATCCATCTATAACACACCCAAGTTAGTTTTTTTCTTAGGAGCTCCTTAAAAGTCCTTAGCACAAGGTGTGGCTGGATGTTTAGCATTAACACTGGACCTCAAAGAATTTAGATAAAGTGCAGAGGATTTTGTTTTTCTTCTGGGGCATTCAATTATTTTAATATTTACTATGACATATTTATTTATTTATATTTACTGTGAAATGTCAAAGGGATGGATGGAATTAAAGTACTGCCTAAATGAACCTGTGTCTCATTTGTGAAACCAAGATAGCCATAATTTTAACTGCAGTATTTAAACCAACCACAATAATTCAATTTCTTCCATAGTGAAAGGAAAAAACCCAAGGCAATTTGCAAGCATTTGCATGTTAAACTTACTGTTTGCAGAGAAGCTGCATAGAAGAGCCTTGGTTTTGTCACCTTGCTAAAAGGTCTGTTATTATGTGTGCATCTCACAGTACAAAATATCATGCTGAAAGGGATGCTAGAGGCACACAGGCTGCATATAGAGCACTTTTTTGCCTCAGTTATCTTTAAATAAATGTGGATTTAAATGCTTCTAGGTTAAATCAAGATATACTAGGTGTATGTCAGTTTTTGTAAACAATGAGCAATCTGGAAGGTGCATTTGTTGTATTATGCACATAGTATGCTATCCTTAGCTTTTTCATGCTTCTGCTCCTCTCCTTTCCTGCCTCACATAGGTAGAATTACTACTTATTTACATTCCATTACAATACACAGCTATTAATTCTTAGCTCATGATATATGCTAACATTCTGTTTGCAGGACATTTGTTAAATAACAAGTAAACAAATGTGATTTTAAAGGTTCCTATTGCTGGGTTTGCCCCAGAAAACAGTCACTTTATAAGAAATACCTGACAATTTACAGAGAAGGAAAAACAAAGTAAGCATCTTCTTTGACTTTCTGTATGGGCCAGTTTCCTATCTTAAATACAAGTGCTCAGGCTTCAAAACTTCAGGGATATATGAGCTTGGCTTGATTAGCCTTTATTTGTAAATACTTCTAGGGAAGCACTAAAGGGGATGATGAGCACTAGACAAGTCTGAGGGAAACCTAGAATGTGAGAATCCTGAGAATGTGCTCTCTCCTACCTTATTTAAACAAATCCTATTTGCCAACAATAAAAGAAAATGTTTTTAACAGCACCAACACCTACCCTACCTCTAACCTTTTGAAGAAACAGGAATTTACCATCAGATTTGTCTCCTTTACAAAGGAGGACTGTGGCATTCACATTCTCTGAAACAATTCCTTCACCCAGGATTTTTCTCCTGGAAAGCTAAGAAGCCTTGGAGAAAATGAAAACAGTTCTTATCTCATTTGCTTCTCCTGTGTGGAATGTGTTTGGAGATCGTTTACCCACAGGTGATTGTTTCATTGGATTCTGGTGTGAGTTGTTTTAACTCTTAAGGCAATCAGGGCCAAGCTGTGTTGAGACTCTTTCTAGAGTCATAAATTCTCATTATTATCTTTTTAGCATTCAGTAAATATCCTTTTTGTATTCTTTAGTAGAGTTTAGTATAGTATTCTTTAATACAATACAGTATTGCAAAATAATAAATTAGCCTGCTGAGAACATGAAGTCAAATACATCATTCCTGCCTTTGTTGGGACTTTCCCTGCAAACACATCAGAGGACCTCAGAGGAAAGTCTGCTTTTCAGTGATGCTGCCTGTGACACTGAATCCTACCACTTCTCATTTCTCAATCATTCTTTCATAACACTGGCATACCTTTGAGACCTAACCCAATATGCTTACACAAACTGCCCTAGTAGGGGCACCATGAGCTCCTGCACTGTCAGTCTGCTTGCACAACTTTCATATATGCTGTGTCCTTCTACTTCTTCAACAAGGAAATCCAGAGACAGACTACAGATCCCTACAAAAATCTGTGAAAATCAATTTAGCAAAGCCATTGTATTTCATCTCTTTTCCCCCCTCCAAAAGCTTTGCACACATCAATGCTGCTACTGTGTTTCCCTTGCCTGTGCTGTTAGAGCTCAGTATTGACACAAATATTTATTTCCTTCTCTCAGCATGGGGACAGTGCTCTGCTGCTGCAGAGTCCAAATCCAGGAGACTTTTGTCTGTAAAAGATTTCACCTTTAGAACAGCATGAAGAAACTAAGATGAAAGGCAGTCTAGAAAATGTGTTTCTCAGGAATGTCTTGCTGGAAGTCAGTCTGTGTATTATGGGATGCATTTGAGAACAGTTTGTAGGAAACACAAATGGGTGTAAATGAAGAGTATCAAAGAAGGTTTCTGCATTCTCCTGTGTGTTCTAGGCAGCTGTGGGGCAGAACTAATAAATATCTGTTACCAAGTGACAGTTCCCAACTTACCAAGTGCTTACTGAAAGTGCTAAACAGTCCAAACAGTCTCAAACAGAACCAGTTTCTCTGCACTAATTGGCCAAGTCACAGAGTTTTGGCAGTCAGCTCCTGACACCAGTTGACAGCAAAATCAATGCCTGCTGCCTAAAGATGCATAAGTGACAAAGCCTTCTCAGGAAGTTTAAATCAGAAGGCAGCATGTGCTCCTAATTACATCTCCCAAAGAATTCAGCAGAGCTTTTTCTCTGAAACTCATCATGGCTGGTTCTCAATTTTAAATATATGCAAGGACAAAGGAAAAAAAAATGGTTCTTTGACATGGTAAAAATAAATTGGAAATTATTTTAATGTCTACTGACATTTGATAGAGTATTGAAATAATTTAGTGGAATGCTTAAATCTCTCAACCTACTCTGACTCCTCTTCTCCCAAACTTGACTTGTTTTCTTAGAATTACTCATCAGAAATTTTTTTCTCTTCACTCCTGACGTGTACCAGCACCACCACTAAACTAACACATAAGGAATGGAGTCTTTGTGAGAGAAGATTGTGAAGTCTGACCTTTTTTCCTGTGATCATAGTAGTTTCCTTCTTAAAGTCCTGCTTACTTCTTGAGTGAATCTTTGCTTTGTGTGTGTTGTCTTACCTGACAGTTGTCACTACTGAGCTCTAATGTGCCTGCTTCGTTAGCATATTTTGTTCTTCTGATTAAATATTAGTCATAGGGAATCATTTGTCTAGAGGTGAACATAAAGACTTGTTTTGCCTACAGCTCCAAACTGTGTTTAAAGGTCAGAAGCCAAGGAGTTACATTCCCTCTTAACATTCAGGCTGACCCTTTCAAATATTCCTTGGTGGTTTCCATTTGCACAATTGTTCATACAAGTTTTTATTTCTGAAGCTTTGCAATGGAAGGGGCATTTTGGCCCTATTTTTATACATTATAGGGAAACTAAGACAAAAGGGGAAACGAAATATCCTAAACCATAAAAATTTGTTCCAGAAATCACCTTGGTTTTGCAGGTTTGTAACACTGAAAATCTGAGCCATGAGAACTTCCCTTTCTCAGTACTTAGAGGACATGGGCACTCTCCATGCTGGGTGCTGGTGTTGTGTGACTTGGGTCAGGTCTGGAAAAAAAATTCTGCCCCTGAGACTACTGGAACAGGAAAAAAGGAGTGTCCTGTAGTTTAAAATTCCTAGTGTTTTCTTTGTGCATGATTTTGTATTTTCTCTTCCTCATTTCTTCTGAAGCCTGAGGTTGTACTGCCAGCATGGTAGATTTGCTTGGCCCATGAGGAAGGAGATGCCACAAAGTATCTCCTTTGCCACAAACATAGGATCCTACATATCCTACATTCAGTGGTAGAATTCTGTTTTTCAGGTCTGAGATGCCCATTAGGGCTGTTTTGATTTTGTACAATACTGAGAATAAAAACACTAAAAAATTCTGACTTTGCTTTCTGATTTATTTGGACATGATAGCATTTGACTTAATTTCACATGAAAAATTTGCACTGACATAAAATAATATTATATTTATATTTAAATTTATATTTAAATCAGTACTGTAATTGCTACTTAATGATAATTGAAATGTCCTATTATTTACATCAAAGTAGATACTTTATTATAATTAAACAGCTTAACATTTTTATGTGAAACTGATATTTGCTAAATTACAGTAGGAAATTCCAACTGCTATATCACGTTATAATATTTCGGTACCAGTAATTAATATTGATGGTACATAAATAACTTCAGATAAGTAATGGATGTGAAATCCTTTCTTTTTTCCTGCAGATGTGCAATGGTTTAGAGCAGCCCAGGAAGCAGCAGCGTTCAGACCTCAATGGCCCAGTTGACAATAACAATCCCCCCGAGGTAGGTACCAGGGGCTGCCAGTTGTGCTGCCTGGCTTCCTGCAGCCAGGCTTCCAGCAGGGAAAGCAGCCCTCACACTGTCAGCCTTCTCCCTCTCTCACACACAAACCTAAGCTCCTTTTCTTTTCCTGCACTGACAATAAATACCATAGCTGCCTACTCTGAAAAGGCTTTGAACTATACCCATGAATTTTTGCTGCCTCATTCATTTTATGTAACTGTCTATGGCATGTACTCAAGCCTAAATTTTTCTGATGACATGCAGAGTAGGGAGAACACTTCAGAAGTTCTCTTTTTGGGTTATTGGAGTGCAAAAGTGGCATCCAAAAGAAATTGTGTTCTGTTTCCATTCCTCCCCCGCCCCTCCCAGTGTCAGTCCTGGCTTAGTCAGCTGTGAAGAGACACAGTGATGGACAGACCTGCTCTTGTCACTGAAGACTGGAGCAAAGGAGACATCTGAGAATGCAGAATGAGTTGTGCTTGGGGCTAGACAAAATGAAATGAAATTGAGACTTAAAAGCAGAAGTCTCTTATCTCAAAACCATAACATATTTAGCCTGTAGCCTGTTATATTAATGAAGAGGCACATTTCTAAAGCCTTTTCCCATAATGGAGAAATCAGCCTCTTTCCTGGAAATGGGAACAACTGAGGAGGCTGGCAAAAGACAAAGAATGGAAGGACTGTATCTGTTCTAGGGACAGTAGGCTAAGAAGAACACTCTTATGGCCCCTGCTAAGATTAAGTGTAATTCTATGGACTGAGCAGTCAGGGACAGTTATTTTCATTCACTGGCCCAGAATCTTGCTTTGTAAAACATTGTTAAATGTTCTTGATTGGAAATTTGGGATATCACTAATAGGCAATGTGATCTAATAGGCAACTGATTGTATTGGGAATTGCTGGTTTGTATTGTTCATTTGACATCAGACTTCTAGGCCATTTTCATGGTCTTCCCTCTGCCTCCCTTATTTTTTTGTTTGGTGGGACCTTAAAATACTTTGGGACTCCTAAGTACAAGAAGCACTGTGTAACAGGTTGGGTTAATGATTGTGATGTAATGTGTTCAGTGTGCTGAACAGTGCCTATGTGACAGTAGTCAGCTGTTTAAATATAATAACAATTCACTTCATTGTGTGAAAGTTATTTTGTTACAGCTATACCATTTTTATTTCTCAACAGACAAAGAAAGTGTCTTCCTTTCCAAGTTTTGTTGATGGTAAGTTTGACATCATCCATAATTAAAGTAGGATGAAGTGGAAGTACTTTATTATAGATAAAAGATCACAGTTCCAAAAACCAGTCAAACCCAAGAGAACACAGCTGAGAAGTTTAAGCATGGAAGTATTTAACATTTGCACCCTCCTTTTGGCAATGGGAGCCTAGTGGTGATAAAAAAGAAGGAGCAGGTAGAGCTCCCAGAAAGTTTCAGGTCAAAATGAATAATGGCTACAAATCTGGAAGATGTTAAAAAGTGTGTAACAGTGGGCCCCACAGGAGGTTTATGAATGTGTAAGAGCACTGTGTTCTTTAGGGCCCCTTATTGAACTCTGGGAACATCAGCTGTCAGCATGAATGGAAAGGTTCTCCCAAACTGACCAAACAGTGGTAATCCAGCTTCTGTTCAGGAGAGCACAGCTTCCACATGATTCTTCTGCAGTGCTATTAGATGTATTCTGTTTGAAGAAAAATAAGCCAATTTATTAGCACAAGCAGGTGGACAGAAATAAAAGAGGATTGTACTGAAAAGCATTACCATTCTCTGATTCATAGAGAGCTGAAGAACCTTTCATAGGGAAAATGCACACAGCTCTTCCTGCAAAGAAAATGGCTACACTGTAAAGTGAGAAAAGACAGTAGGACATTTCCAAGAATCTGATCACTCAGATCTGCCATGAACATACACAATAGAAGCTTAAAAGATTGTGAAAAACTTAATTTCTAATGACATTCTCAACTCAGGGAAAACTTAATACAATTTAGAATAATATTAGGAAATCCAACACATTTTTCTTTTATTCCCTGATCTCAACATCTTGACAAGCATTTTCTGTTTCTGTAATTTACTTAAGGAACTGTAACAAATGGAAAGTTCAAAGATTGTCCCTTCAGGTTGACATCTGAGGGATATTACATGGAACACTTGGCATGTACTGCCTAACAGGCCCTACATAGAGGCACATTTAAACACATTCCCCAAGAGTGGCAGAGACAAGAAAGGAAGCTGATGCTTTGTAATAAGCATCTGCTGATTGCACAGTGGACAGGCACAAAGCAAGGCCAGCATGCACAGAGCTTTAAAGCAGCCGAGACAATTCCCCCCTCACGGTGCTGCAGATACAAGTGCACATTTTAATTTTACTGGGATAAAAAGGTTATGTCTTTTTCTTTACATACCAGTCAGCTCACTACTCTGCTGGAAAGGGGTCAGGATACCCTTTACATAATATAATACAATACAATACCTTTTTTTAGTTCAATCATTTTGCTTGCTCTGATTTTTTCTGTAGTGGCACAGTATGTGAGGATAAGCTGTCTATTAGGCTTTTTCTGTTGCAGGTATTATATAGCATTGTCTAATACAAATAAATACATGGCTCACTAGGAGCTTATGATAGCTTACATGACTGCTCTCTGAACTCAGAGGAAAAACACAGTTTTTATTATTAATTTGTATGTAGAGTCAAAAAGTACAGGACCCTTCTGCACATAAGAAAAGATTCTGGCAGCTAACACTGCTGTTGTTCCCTGAGCTTTGACAGCAATACCACAGCCATTTTCTGGTTCTATTCCTATTCAGTTTTAAAGCACTTTCAGCATGACTCCTTAACTACAGTAGCTATACCTATATTTCTATTGATACATAATATTTTTCATATGCCATGTGAACGGAAAAAATATATTTCAGTCTATCATATCTAAATATCCTTTACTGTTAGAATTATTTTAGTACTAGTACTACTACATGCTCGTAGGAGTAATTAGTTCTATGTTCAGTGGTTCTGGCTTTTCTGCCCTCTGTCCTATCACCATAAATCTTATTCCCTTACACAGTAACAAGCATGATGAAGCAAAGAAGCCAGAATATGGAAGTAGTAAATAGATGTTCTGGAAGGTGACTTATGCCCTGTGTCCATTTACTCCTTATGAAAAATCTGCTGCAGTGCCACACATCCCAAGGTCTCAGTGACTTCTGATAGTTCAGCAGGAAACTGAACTTCTGTGCTCAGAGTGCAGGCTCTAAATACTGTCTGAATCCTTGGCTTGCATGATATTAGATGGATGTAAAAATGCATTCTTAACAGATTAATGAATTCAGTTATGCTAATTATTGGTGCTTTATGTTGAGTTTTCCATTTTTCTTTTTTTATGAATACAAACATTAATTTAAAAATGTTTGGACATAGTCTTTTTAGTCTAGAAATATCTTTATACTTGTTACATTAGCAGATCAGCAGAAAACCAAGTAATCTCTATTGCCTTGACAAGTGCAGAAATTTGCAGTTAAATTTTTCAGAAATAGTTATCTAATGTTTAAGCACCAATATTTAACATAAAATTCCAATCTTTGCTCACATCAAACTAACCTTCACATTTGAAACCTGTTTCTTCTTCCCTTCCTCATCAGTAAGCCTTTGCACACGCTTGCAGTCAAGGGCATGCTTAAGTGCTCTGATGAGCTGGGACCTCAGCCAAGTCTGCATTTTTGCATTATTTAAAGCAGACAGAGATAAGGGAAGAAAACACTCAGGTGACCTAATTTAACCCTGGAAATTTTCAGCACCATTCCATCCTTCCAAGAGATGTCTTGTTTTACCTGACATTTGTTTACATTGCCTTCATGATGGGAAATGTATGTTGGAAATGTTTTCTGCCCAACTTGTCTTTTTTTTTCCCTCTATTATCTACTGCTGTAAGCATTTTCTGCATGCTGCTGATTCATACATGATGTAGCTGATTGTTGCTAGTATAATGATTCTGCAAAACATCATTTTTTAAAGCTCTGAAAAGACAATAAATGACATCCAACCAAAAAAGCCCCAGTCTTTAAGAAATCCAAATAAATAACATTATGATTATAAAATTGCTTAACACCCTAGATTATTTCCATGCTCAAGAATTTTTTCATACAAATTAGTTAAAAACATCCATTGCTGTCACAAACAGCATGAGAATAAATGTTTTTTTCCTTTTTAGCATCCATAGGTTGCACAGACCCCAAAGATACCCTGGGCATTTTGCTCGATGGAGTAATGATTGTATGAGAATTTGCACAAAGAATTGCAGTTTTACTTGTCTTCAGACACAAACATTTCAAGAAAATTGATCTAAATTACCTAGTAAGGGAATTTACTTAAACTGATTTAAACATGTGGGTAAGCCTATTTCAGAGTTAAAGCAATCTTGATTCAATTTAGCCTCATTTACTTAGCCCGAAGTGAATGAAAGAAAACAAAATTAAAGCTACTTTAATTTTGAGTGAGAGTGTTGATGCAGGTATCTAATGAGGTTTTGCTACCTTAACATTAAATTCACGTCCTTAATTAATTTCCCTCTCTGCTGCCCTTGAAACAAGATGTCAATATCATGCAACACGAGTATTTTGTTGCATGCTGGAAGAAGTACAGATGTATGAGACTAAGTTCTAGACCTGAAAAGACAAATGAATAACACCATCAGAAGAGGCACCATACAAAACACACCATCCATCTGCTGAAAAATATAATGGTACAGAGATGTAAGCAAACAGAAGCAATGATACAGGAACAGAGTTCTTGTGGAATTTTCATTTCCTTTGATTTCTTTTAGTGAATTTAGGCTGCAAGACAAGGATTGTTTTTGAGCTATTGAAAGACTTGGCCTTTATGAAGAGTTTCAGCAACTTCTAAATTACTGGCTTCTCAAGGATTTCTTTGAGGGTTTTCATACTTCTAGTAGAGATTAAGATTTTTTTTATGTTTTCCCAATACTTCAAAAATTTTAAAATTCCACAGAATTCTATTCTGAGTTATAATAAAATCTAAACCATTACTGGATTTGTACAGATGTGAACTAAATCACATGTGTTCTGTGGTATATAATGAAGATTAAAACAATGGTGTTTGATAGCAAAGCAAATACCTCCAATTTGTATGAGCATTGTTAGTTAATGTCAGGTCTCTGAAGAGAACAGGACTGCTATAAATATATATCTACGTGTTTATATACCTTGAGTCCTGAATCACAAAGACTGTGGGTTTTTGCTGGGGGTTGAGATTTCTGGCAGGTGGATTTGAGATTTGCAGAGATGAATAAGTGTCAGCAACACTGCCTAAAGAGGAAAGTCACTCCTTTTAATCATGTTTATATTCTGTTGGAAGACTTTTGCTAAATTAGAATGGGAACACTAAGGATAGGAAAGCTCACTGAAAGATGTATGTGTAAACCACTATTTCAGTACATTTAATCAGCATAGCATACCATATATTCTTTCCACATAATAATCTTCCACATTGACTTATAAATTGAACCAAACAATAAGCCTTTTTTTAAATTAACATTCCCCTTCAGTGTCATTTTTCTCCTCACAGAAGATATTTATACTTTAAAAAAAATGCATTAGAAGGTCATCAAGTGGATCTAGCTCAAAGCACATTTCTTTTATAAAACTGTCGAGGAATAAAAAATGTTCATATCAAGAGATTTCAGCCAAACTCTGGCATGACTGTTCCTTACTGTCAATCTAATCAGGTTGGATGTAAAGCTTAACAACTGAATACAGAGGATGGTGAGCACAGTCCCAGTATTAGAAAGGTTGTTCAAGCCTCAATATCCTTTATTCAATTTCTCATCTCCCCACTCCTTAGAAAGGCAGTAACCATAAATGCCTCCTGTCAGTTCCAGGGCCTTGTGAACCTGAGGACCTCATTGATGGAATCATCTTTGCAGCCAATTACCTGGGCTCCACCCAGCTGCTGTCCGAGCGCAACCCTTCCAAAAACATCCGCATGATGCAGGCCCAGGAGGCAGTGAGCCGTGTCAAGGTAGGGCATCTTCCTGGGCTCTGGAATACTCTCTGATCCTTTAACAGCTGATCCTTCAAAGCTGCAGGATCTGCAGCCTCAAACCTCTCCTGAGGTGCAGTTAGGTAAGTATAGATCAGTATTATAAATACCATTAGGTTACAGCGCTTGCTGTAAAAATTCATACAGCAGAACAGAAATTATTCTGGAGTCTATTCAAAATTCTTTGGAAGCTGTTTAACAAATTCAAGTATGAGAGACAAATTGCAGAGTGCAATTAGAAAATATTCCAGTGGCAAAGCACTGGGGTATTTGTTTGACTGTGGTTTTACTCTTCTGCTATTACTTCCTTTACTTAATACAAATTGAGAAAATTAGTCTCAATATTATTACTTATATTATTACTTTTTTAGGACAAGAATATTCATTGCTATTGTGTTTGGATCTGGTGTTATTTACTGCAAACAATTTGTTTGTAAATAATGTATCATAGAGTGCTTCATAGAGCTGTGTAAAGAAAATAGTATTTTGGTTAGGAATCTAAGTAGTAGATTTTTATTTCAGAAGTTATTTTACCTCTGCTGTAAATATCTCATCTGAATAAACACACTGTTAAAGGCAGATTTAAATGCTCGGAGAAAAAGTATGTGCATAGTCAATGAAGTATTTAATTGCTAAAATTTGTATGGTTTTGAAGAAAACAAGTTTGGAAAGGCCACTTACAAGAGATTGTCATGACTGATGATTGATTTAGCATTTAGAAAGAAGTGGAATGCAAGAAAGGTCCACTTCTTTAAACTTTCCAAACCTTTCTGTTTCTATTTAGCATATTGTGATATCTCAAGCTACAGTAAGTAATTGTTGATTGCAATTAGCTCCCTAAAAACTGTTGTTGTATGTATTAATACCAACCCCAATCTGTCAGGACTGCTTTAGACAGTCATGGCAGGGGGCTTGAGCTGTGTTTTGTTCAACAGCTACATGTAGATGTGTGATCAACATGGAGACAAAACCAAGGGTTTAAAAGGCATGTGCTGCCATTTTTGATTGCTGTAAATTTGGCAGGATAAGTGTTGGGAGCAGCTGATAACAGACCACACTTTGGTAGCAATTCTTTTATAATGAATTGTGAATGTGCACAATGCCATGAAATCCAATTATGCTTGAGAACTGCACAAGGTATAAAAAAATCTTTCTCTCTGGAACATCATTCCCCCACTGCTCCCAGTTTTTTAATTTTCAGCAGTCTGGATTCACAGTCAAAGTTTCCCTGACTTCCCACACTGTATTTTCTCTTTCCCTTTGTGTACATCTGTCTGCATTCTTTTTTTTATGCTACTCCTCAGAGGATGCAAAAGGCGGCTAAAATCAAGAAAAAAGCGGTGTGTAAACTGTTTTTCTTGAATGCTAATGTTTACTTACATTTTTGTTGTCCTTGTTTTCCATGGAGTGTCATGTCTTTCATTACAGATCCTCATAAAGTTGTCATTTTGGTTTCTTCTTTGGTCTGCAGTAGAATAGTGAATGGAGTAAAATGAACTCATTTTCTTCATTGTTCATTTGCTGGAGTGCCTGTCTGCTGCCCTTCTCCTGTTGAATACCTGTGATTTGTTTACTCCAGATGTACAGCCATTGTTATCTGGGAGATGTTTTTGAATGTAGTGCTTATTTTGATTTTACTAACCAAAGCAGTAAGATGTACTTCCTGTGCCTGTGACTTACTGTATATTTATTAAGTTATTGTTGATATTTAAAACCAAAATAAATTTACCACATAGTAGCTGGAACAATTCATACAGGAAACATTGCACTGGTAAAAAGAATACTTCAGATAACTAAATACAGATGACAAAAATATCACCAAAAGGATGGAAGCAATACAAGTAGTGGCTGCCAAAGTATGTGCTTGCTTTGTGTTTTGCTGGAAGATAATTAGAATGAAATTAATCTAAATGATTATAGGCATAGCTAAGCCTTTATAACTCCAAAAAGGATTAGCAAATACATAATTCTCATCATGAGCCAGTGTCTGACCTGGAGGCTGATGCCTGCCTTTAGCCCAGGCTGAGACAATCTGTGGCCATTTTATTCTGAGGGTGCTGCCACAGGTGCTGCTCAGGACCAGCTTCAGTGGTCCCTGTGCCCAAGCAGCCTGGAGGAATCCATATGTTCCTGCTGGACTAGAGAACTAGGGAGGCTCTTGGACTAAAATTCCCCTGATGGCCTTCTGTGATATGAAAGAAACATTAGTTCAGTGCTCAGGTCTTTATTTTCTAGGGAAAACCCAAAAAGCTAAAAAACCAGTCCTAAACCCCACCGCAGCACTGAGCATCAGTTTACACATTTTTTGGTGAGCTCACTGAAGGTGGCAAGGGCTAAACAGCTGATGGGAACTAAGTCATCTTCTCAGTTCTCCTACTTTTACAAGTCTGGTGCCTCAAGTACTGAAGTGCATCAGTGAGAAAGTGAGGAAAAACCAGCCATACTTTTTCACCTGTTTTGGCTATAAATAGAGAATTTTAATGCTTGAGCTGTCAATCCCACAGGCTCCAAAAATTCTCTCTTACCCAGAATATCAGAGTAGGCTTCACTCTGTCTATGCAATAAATGTACTCTTTGCATGTCTTTAGAAACCCCTTTGAATAGCCAGCTCTGTAATGGTTTAAAGTGCAGTTGTCTCACATCACATTATGCTTGAAGCAGTCAGTGAATTTGTCATTCTGAAAATTAAAAATGCCCTTGTAAAACATCATCTGTCTTTTAGACCTCAGAGGGAGATTCCCAGGCCTTGACTGAAGTGGATCTGTTCATCTCCACACAGAGAATCAAAGTTCTAAATGCAGACACACAGGTAAGTTGGATTGAAACTCTTGGAGAATAATGTTGAGTTACACTGTGCTCTTATACAATTACTGGGACACTTTATTGAACCTGGATAAATTCAGGTATTCAGAGTATTCAGAAAGAGCTCCTATTGTTCTAGCTCTTGCCAATATAGTAAGATTGACACCTGTTTTGTTTATTTGATGTGTTGGAAGATGTCTTCATGTCGCTATAATTGAGCTATAATTCAACTCAATTTAAAAAAAATATTCAAAAAGCTTTCAGAATGCATGTACACCACTCCTCTGGAACAGCTTCAGAACCCAGAGTTACAGTCCAACAGGGAAGTAATTTGCTGCTTTGACTAAGCCATTCATACCCTGCCATTTGTAACATTTCATCTCAATTTTTTTCCATAAATCACATCTGAGCCACCATCCTCTTGCCTAAGGTAAATTATTAATGGCTCATATAAAAGCAGCATTTGGAGAGCACAGCAATGATCAGCCTCATCTTCTAGGAATGCTTGTCTAGTCAACAAGAGGTGATCTTCATAAAAAGCAGTTTTTGAGGAATTTACAACTAAATGCATAGAATTTATACATGGATCAAATATTTAGTAATCTCACACGATCTCATAACTCTGATCATACAGGAAGTCTTCAAATTTTCATTCTTATGAGAGGCATTGAAAAGGGCAATTTTAGCAACATTTTATCAAAAGTAAATCATGTCAAGTCAAGTTTTCTTTTGTTTAGGGGATGTTATTGATAAATGAAGAGCTGCAGTTTATAGCTGGAATGTATGGCAGTTAACAGGTACAGAGTCTTTGTTGAGTAAGGATTAGTCTAAGTGGAAGTCATTCTTCTTACTTCTTTAAATAGTTCAGCATTTCAGCTGAACACCAATGTTTAAAAAATAAAAAGGGGGAAGGTCCTTTGAAGTAGCCCACAAACTGTCAAAAGAATTGGCATCTTACACTTCTGATCCCCTGAGATTTGTAGTGATGCAAAGTGCAATGCTCCATCATAAGTGGTGTCTAATATCTGAGCTGTTCAACCAGATGAAAATAGTAATAGTGCAAATTGTTCTAATTCCAAGCTCTCTAGTGTTTTCCCTGGGGTTTTGGTTGTGTGTTTTGTTTGCTGGTTTGGTTTTGTTTGGGTTTTTTTTTACAGTGTGTCTTTCAGAGAGCTATAACAGAATTATTCCCATGACTTTTTAGCATTTTTGGCTTGGTAACACTTTTCAGGGCTAGTGAAGTTCCTGGCTGGTATAATTACCATGGGCCTATTTCAGCTGGAGTGGCAGCTGGCAGAGACAATCTGTACTTTCAGGGCTTTATCAATTACATAAATCCTGTTTCTGCAGTATGCCATGTGTTTTAATCCATCTGTAGTGTTGTATAGCTCACGTGAGGCAACAGCTGAATGAAAATGTAAAATTCCCATTCAGGAAATGACATTCAGCAAGGTACAAAATGCTGAGCAGCACCAGTCAGGTGCATTCCCAGGCTGGAAGAGAGCCAGCAGTGGTGATTCTGTTGCCCTGAACAGCACAAGGAAATGGCACCCCTGCCATTCCTGGGTGCTTATGCATTTAGTTGCTGAATACATTCAGCCATCAAGCAGCTGCTTAGTAGGGATGAAGTAGGAGCAGCCTTATGTTTGCCCACGTGTCTCATTGATAGGAAAGGAATTCTTCCCTGTGCCACAGCTTTGTGGGGGTGCACTCAGTGCCCCAAACCAGCAGAAGCCACAGCAGCCTCTCCCAGCTTCTTGCTCAGTCAGTGAAGAGAAGCTGGGAGTGAAGCAGCTGGGGAAATGAAGAAAGAAAAATAAAGATGTAGAGCTCACAAATGTGTATGTGCAGAGCCTCTGGTGCATGATTGACTCCACAAAATCGCCTGACTCATTAGGCTGTCTTCACACTCCCACAGGACTACAGCACTTTAAAGCTTGGAGGAATGCTTAGGTTTTTTCCTTCAGCTGTTCTTTGGGTTTCAAGAGAAGCAACAAACAAGATTCTGAAAGAATTCCATGGGAAAGAAGGGAGACTCTGAGAAAGGGCAATCTAGACAGGAGAAGAGAACAATGGCTTCAGAAAAGCCTGAGAAAGGCTGAATTGCCAAGGATAAATATAAGGAGAACAGGGATGGAATGGATGGGACTCAAAAAGGGATAAGGGAAAGGACAGAGAGGCAAATAGGTAGAGATGGAGGGATTTATGGGAAAGTAATAAAGGAGAGGGGTGTAAAAGAATATCAGTAATGGAAAATTGAGTACAATGGAATATGGAGAGACAAAGGAAAAAGTCAAGTCACAAGAAAGTCAAAAGTAAACTCATGTTTACAGTCACTAGATAGTATTTGCCTTACTCTTAACAGGAAAAATGTGGGAGGGATGGAGGAATGATTGCTTTTACCCCTACAAGGGGAAAATAAAAAAACTCAAACCATCTAAGTAACCTCTGTGTGATGATATGGGCAGAAAGGCTTTCTTGGCAGGTGAGATGAAATGCCTTCATTTTCCCAATGCATTCACTCTTGTGCACACTGCATGTATGATTACACCCTTACACAATACTTGGTGCACACTGCTGAAAAGCAATTATCTCTTATCTCTGCAGAGCTCCCAGCATCCTGCTGAGACATGTCCATTATAAAACATTTCTCCATTCTGACAGAAGTGCTGTAAATCCTCCTGAGCCCCCGCAGCCCTTAGAGACACTCCCCAAACCACCTCTTAACCATCATTACTTTTCATAGTTAGGGATAACCATTATTTCAAGCCTGAGAAGAATCATTACAATAATTTTACGGGTAGTGATTATCTTCAGCAAGACAAGTGGTTCTAAGAAACAATGATAATTTGTAGTTTTGTCTGTCAAGATAAATTGTACTGAAATTCTTAAAACAATTGCTTTTGTTGACTTGAAGAACAATCCTTCTTCCTTAGGCCTTAAAAAATTGTTCAACTAATGCTAAACTAGTGCCAAGTTGTTTACATAAAGAATGCTGCTGCTTATATAAATTATTAAAATTGTGAATTATCTTGTGCCCTTTTTTTTTTTTTTCTTTTGTTCCAATTAAGATGGAATTTTGTGGAGACTTTTAGCTCTTCAGGGAGAGGGACAGGAATGGTCAGGACACATCCTCAACTAGTTTGAACAGTACAACTATTATGCTTCTGGTTGTTTCTAGTTTGAGCAATAGATAAAACCTGGAAAAACTCTCCAAACTGATCAGTGACCCCAGCCAGAAGCAGATTTCAAGTGTGGCCTTTCTATTTCCTTAAGTACAGTTCATCCTAACAACAGCAAAATACGTAAAGAAATAACATAATTTTCCAACAGCATGAAAATAAATGTAAAACAGTAGCATAGCTCTTCATTCTTGCTTTACAGCAGCAACCATGCTGTTTTTGCTCAGGCAACACTTCCACTGAAGCCAATGTCTTGGACAGCTGCTCTGCTTCCCTTCGACTGCGGAGGGAGTATCAGGTCTGGACCCATAGGAAGGGCTTCTGTAGCTTCTGTCTTTCTCAAGCAGCAGGCTTGTCAAGGAGAGGGCAGATGCAGTATTTGCAGGAGAGCAGCAGGCATGCAGAACTGCTCTGTTTGTCCTTGCTCTGTGCAGGAAACCATGATGGACCACGCGCTGCGCACCATCTCCTACATCGCCGACATCGGGAACATCGTGGTGCTGATGGCGCGGCGCCGCATGCCCAGGTCCGCCTCCCAGGACTGCATCGAGACCACTCCCGGCGCCCAGGAGGGCAAGAAGCAGTACAAAATGATCTGCCACGTCTTTGAGTCAGAGGATGTAAGTAAAGGGGAGCTATCTATTTAAACCACGTAGGTCATGGAGAGAGCTCTGAAGTCAGTGGCCATTCATGGGCAAAGTTAACCTCTGGGATATCAAATTGAAAATTCATCCTGGATTATATCCTTTAGTCCAGTGGGTTGGCACAAAATGACACATATGTGCCTCCAGGCACTTGGAATGAGGTGGAACCATTCTGGACCTCTTCTTAACTGAAGCCAAGTCCCTTCTACTGCCTTGGCAGGGCTGCACAAGGCTGCCCTCTACCCAGTCCTGGTTCCCTGTGGCTACCGACCTGTAGTTGAATTTACTCTCAAAATTGCCACTTGATCCTTTGGTGTTTAGGAACACATTCAGCTGTTTATTTTACATTTCTCTTTTTTCATCCCTAGCAAAGATTATGAATTAGAATTTTTATATATAATTATAGAATTTTATCCATCTCTGCTGTACACCCTGTTTCACTGTTATGAAAAGTGCTGATGTGCCATCCCATACCTCTTGTGACAAAAGAAGATACCCTTGCTTTACTGCTGTTGTATATCCAGGTTTGGGATTGTAGTGAATTAGGTACTTCTGTCTGAAGAGGGAGAGGAGGGATTTCAACCTAAAACTTTTATGGAAAAATATACCAAGCCAGTAAAACAGAAAAAGCAAAATTTGTTGTAGGTTTCTAACTTGACAGTAAGAGGCAGTACTAGGTATTTGTCATCACTGTTATTATAGGAACAGTTATAGATATTATATCTAAATATATGCCTAGAAATCATACCAATTTAAAAATAATGGAGTTCTTTCGGTCAGACAGTCATAACTCAGAGGTTGCATATATTTTGAGCTGAGCAATCCATTTTCATTATTTTAAAGCAATTAAGCCTGTGAAGGAGAAATGGCATTGTCTAAAGGTTAGAGTGCTACACTGGGGTTGTTCTGAGACCCAGTTAGCTCAGCTCTGTCACAGCTTTGCTTGGATGACCTTTTCAAGCAAATTAATTACATTATCTCTAAGTTGTGCATAATGCTTTCATAAACACTCATAAGACCTCAGAGATAGAGATGAAATGAAGATGTGAGAACTGGCTGTTACTGGCAGCAATAGAATAAAGCATGACATCTGGAGATGTTGGCTTTGGGAAGGTAGAACGAAGGCAAAAGCAGAGGATGAACTACAGAGAAAGCAGTGGCAATGGAGATCAGAAGGACTCAGGAAGGACTGGTGAAGAACTTTAATAATGGAATGATATGAAAATGTCCTGAGTGACTTCTGCACTACCATACTGCCCAGGGCAGTGCTCATAGCACCAAGCCTGACCCAGCTCAAGAAGCCTTTGGACAATGCTCTCAGGCACACAGGGTGGAATTTTGGGGATGTCCTGTGCAGGGCCACGAGCTGGACTTGAGGGTCCTGATGGGTCCCTTCCAACTCAGCATATTGTATGATTCTGTACAAACCTCTAGGTATAGAGCAAAGACTTGAAAATATGCTTTAAAATATGAAGAAACAATTTGTGACTGATGTCCTTGATTTTCTAAAGTCATTTCCAGTCCAGCAGATTGGTGCTTTTGTGTACAGCAGCAAAAATGAAATACAGAAACAACCTTTTAGCATCAAAGAAAACACTTGATCAATAGATTGTAAGAAGATACAGATTTATAATGGCCAGAAAACCCCATGCATTTGAAATGCATTTAAAAAGTACTGACTGTCTAAGAAGCTGGGTTGCATTTCCAGAATCCAGGTTTGATTAGTAATATTTTTAGGGCGTGCAAGGTGCAATTAATGTCTCATATCATCAGGAGTTACTCATATGCCCCAATGACCACATAAGTGATGACCCACAAATATACAAAACTCAATATGGCATTCTCCTATGAGCTGCAGTAAACCCAGAGTAAGAAAACCATAATTCAAATGTAGAAAAAATGACTACACATTCCTTTTACTGATCTCTGTTTCTCTGTGTTCCCTTGCCATCTAGTGGAATGTGCAGATAAGTGCTCCAAAATTTAAGAAAGACAGGGGCTTTTGAATGGGTGTTCTCACATTAGCAAGCTTTAATGGTGGCTTTGGCTGCACTCCTGAAATGACCCCTGACATTGCTAGTCAAGGTGTTAATGGGAATACTGTCCTGGGTGTGCAGTGGGTAAGCAGGGGTATCCCTGGTTTGCTGGGCATGTGGGACAGGCATGGTGGCAGTGATAGGGGAGCAGATGGCTGTTTTGAAGCAGTGCTTTCAGTCCTGGAAAGGCAGGGTGGAGGAGCAGCAGGTGACACCACAACCAGAACCATCAGTGCACACCCGTCTGTGCAGGCATGTGCAAGCAGAGCACCCCTCCTCCCCTCAGCCCTGCAGGCAGCCTGTGCTCAGAGCAGGGCTCCCTTCCACAGCTCTGCTCTGTCCTGGGCTGGAGCCAGCAGCCTCCAGTGCCCACTGGAACGGGTACATGAGCAGCATATGGCTGCTTGCTGCTGCAGTGTACTGAGCAGGGGAGAGCAGCAGGGGGTTTTAATGAAGTTTGCAATTTGATTTTGGATGGAATGGGTTCTTTCTGTACAGCAGACCTTAAAGTGACTTTATATCCATGCTAATGCAGAAACTTTGTAGGATCCTTATTTTGATTCTGTCTTAAAATCCAATCTCTCTTCTGGTTTCTTGTGGTTTCATTGGTAAACTGTTGGTCTGGACTTTCTCAGAGCTGCTTTTTTCTACATTTTAGGCACAGCTCATAGCTCAGTCAATTGGTCAGGCTTTCAGTGTGGCTTACCAAGAGTTTTTAAGAGCCAATGGAATTAACCCAGAGGATCTCAGTCAGAAAGAATACAGTGACATCATCAATACCCAAGAGATGTACAATGATGATCTCATACACTTCTCCAATTCAGAGAACTGCAAAGAGGTAAACTAGTTTTGGATTTTCATTTCAGATTGATCCATTTTTTTTTTTTCAGAGTAAGAGAAATATTCTCAGAAATAGTTTTTTTGCATTTTTAAGGATGATGTTACAATTTCAAGATATGTCCATCAGTCCTGTGTACTAAAACCAGCTTTATGGGTTATTACGATTTCTTGTTTTCATGTTCAGGGTCTTTCTGTTTCCATTGATCAGAACAGTAATAAAGCACATTTACATCTGAGCTAGATAAGCTCTGTGCTATTCACAGTACAGTGTAAGGTGATTTTATGTTTGACCTAAGTACTGGCACAGAAAGAGCTGACAGAGTTGTGGTTTTCTGCAACAGATAACCTCAGCAGAAGTCAGCTGCCATCAGCATTCCCTGTCCTTCCACATTTGAGAGAAAAGAATTCCCTGTATTTGCTTCAAGAACAATGTTCTGTACTTAAACTCTTGCTCCACTTTATGGGTGTTAGCTGTGCTGTGGTTACTGACAGCTCAGGAGAAGGCATCATTTACAGTGCATCAGGGATCTTACACGAACATGCTAGGCACAAGTATATTCAATAAATAACAACTGCAGCAGCAACAACAACAACACTACTACTACTACTGATGATGATGATGATGAGATCCTTGCCTGAAAAGAAGGACAGAGAAGCCCTGAGATCAAAAGATAACCTGAGCAGTACTGGCAGGAGTGGAGCTGAACAAAGCTTGGCTGGCAGGCACTGCCTTAGCCACAAAATGTGGCCTCCCCCTCTGGCTGCCAGGTTCCATGGCATTCCCTTAGCATTCATTCCCTTGGCAGCCAGTTCCACCACTTCCTACAGAGTTAACCATGTGTTAGTGCTTTGCTTATTAAACCTCTATGACCTTCAACAAACAAGTGCAGGATGCCCCTGAAAAGAAACAGCTGTGTGTTCCACAGTTACCACTGAAGTCATGAAGTCCCTAATAGCAAAGAACAGAATTTGGTTTGTGATTTGCAGATGTTATTTGGGAACAAGTGAGATACTCATGCTCAAAGTCAGACAAATCAAAGCAAAATAAATGTTTTTCCTTTTTAATTGCAGCTCCAGCTAGAAAAACAGAAGGGAGAAATTCTTGGGGTAGTGATTGTGGAATCTGGATGGGGATCCATTCTACCCACTGTTATCCTGGCCAACATGATGAATGGAGGCCCTGCAGCACGTTCAGGAAAACTGAGCATTGGAGACCAAATTATGTCCATTAATGGCACCAGTTTAGTTGGTCTACCTCTTGCAACATGCCAAGGGATCATAAAGGTACCCCAAACTTACAACTCTATGCTGTAGATTGTAGGACAACACAGGTGTAATTTTCTGACAAGCGATCCTCTAGATTTCCAGCAGATAGAATTTTTCATATCACTGCAAAAAACCCCAGTAATCTGTCATTAACAAAGAGCAGAAATAGAGATTCAGGAGTGATAATGCACAGGAACTTAGGGCTGGAGAACACGATGCAGTTTTGTTACTGGGCTGTAACAAATGAGGCCATGTCTGTAAAACTTGCCTAAATTAAGCTACTCAGCTGTCTTCGAAGCTTTAAGCTTCCTCACAACCTCCAGCATAAAATAAGATTAAAATCTCCTATGCATTTTTGGGTTTCATGCAGATAAAATGGATGGAGGCTGGAAGACTGCAGGACAGATCAAGTGAGCAGATGAAGAATCTGCAGACATGATGGAATCCCAGAATGCATTATCTTTAGTCATGGAGACTAAATCTGATGTCTGTGCAGATTTACCGAGAGCAGCAGAAGCAGGAGATTAATTAGCCAGATGCTGGGAAAGAACAAGCAGTAGTCAGTTTTGGTTTTTATTGGAAGATTTGATTAAATTTCTGTAGTAATTACGGGCAAAATTTTAATGTTTTGTTGAGCCAAATATCTTGGGAAATAAAGAGGAGAAATGTATCTCTAAGTTAACAATCAATTTCTGTTAACTCTCACTGGTCTTTCTCAGAGCAGCTGCTTAACACTCTTGCAATTAGGAAATCACAGACGAGGGCTCAGTAAGCTTCATTTCAGAAATACTGACTTTTGGAATATCTTACAGGGACTCAAGAATCAGACACAAGTCAAACTGAACATTGTCAGCTGTCCTCCTGTCACTACTGTCCTCATAAAACGGCCAGACTTAAAATACCAGCTGGGCTTCAGTGTACAGAATGGAATTGTAAGTTTCTGTGTTCCTTGATTGTTTTGGGGTTTTTCCCTTAATTTTTTTGTCTTTTCTTTTTCAAAAAACATATGGAAGTACTGAAAGAATCTTGCATGACCTCACATTTTCTACTGTTTATTAAAACCTTACAGTCTCTAAGTAATATAATGCAAATGGATGACACTGGGAGAAATTCATGAGGGATTTTCCTACATTATAAAGCAACAAGATTTATAGCCCAGATTATTTGGTGCAATAGCCTGATCATGTAAAAATGTCATTAGTGCCAGAGTTGCAAGGAAATGTTATGCTGAAAAAGTTTTTTACAATTATAGCACTAAAATCTTAGATCTGATTCTGTTTCTCTTTTTAAAATTTCATTACACACTCACTAAGACTTTTAATTTTTCTTCTGGTGTACATAATTTGTGTGGATCACATGGTAGTAGGCATGGGAATATAATTGTGACCTCCTGTTATTAAAACTAAACTCTTATAAAAGCTAACCTGTCATTACAAAGCAATTGTATAGGCTGTGGCCAGGTACCCCTTCTCTGTGTGCTGCAGCTTCCCTGTAATAGCAGCAGCAAAGAGGAGAGCAAACGTGGCAGTGACTCACCCCAACTTACCCCAGGCAGCTCAGGGTCCTCCTCTCTCAGTTCTTCTTTCCCAAGCCATTCTCTGACACCTTTCCAAAGCAAACTCCCCACACAACTAACCCAGGTAGTCACTGGCCCTTCTGGGGGCTGGCACTAGCATTAGGGACTGGCTGTAGTGCAGGACCATCACCATTTCCTCTTCCTCCAGTCTAGGAAAAAAATAATTGTGCTGCTCACACAGAAAACTACATCACAAAGGCTATGGGCTCTGCCCCTTGTTCTGTGAAATGCACTGGCTGAAGTTGCCAGATCTCTGTTTGCCACCCTTTGAGAGCTGGAAGAGGAGCAGGTAACTCTAAGATGTGGTTCATGAGCCTTCCTGCATGTCAGATGGCTCAGGAGTGGGTTTGCAGCCCTCCTGGCTATCTCTCAGTCACTATTCCACCCAAGTTTAAAATGTTCCTGCCTAAGATTACACATAAAGGACACTGCTGCACCCCTGGTCCAGCTGGATGCCCTCTAAAGTGGTTCCTACACCAGGATCTGGTTCCACCTGATCTCACAGAGGGTGCCCTCTTTGAGGGACTGATCTCATTCCTTATTGCTCACCTTTGTAAATCTTGTATGTTCCACTGGTGCTATGACCAAACAAGGGAATACATTTAAGGACCTGTAAGCATCACTGTTTGTGATTATCAAGTTTTCAGGAGCCCATTCACAGCTTTGGTGGGGGTGGGATCAGGGCTGGGGAAATGGATCAGGCCGAGGTGGATTAGGAGCATCCCACACCCTTACATGGACAGGGAGTCTGTGTGACAATCTATTCATCTTGTCCCTGTTAATCATCTACATGATTGGAGCCTCAGTTTGGTAAATTCTGCAGGCTCTGCTTGTTTTCTGTCACAGTGTGCTCCCTCCATCTACTGGCCATTCATCACTACACTTGGCAGATCATCATTCCTTCCACTTAAATGAACAACATTCAAATGACATCAAATGTAAAGTTCACCAAATGCAGCAAAAAAATCCTTTTCATATAGGAAAAAAATAAAGCCTTGCAGAGCATTTCATTTATGAAAAGTCTGTTTGAATATGAAAGCCAGTGAACAAAAAGATGAGAGTAACATCTTTTGGTAGGCTGCTATGGAGACAAACCTCTGGGCTGTAAAATCCTTTCCTCAGAAAAACTCTTTCAGCATTTGAAAATATAACTACAAAATACATCTCTCTGGTAGTTTGACACTGTACTCTTTAAAAGTACTTTTATAATTGCCAGCAATTGTTACAAATTATGATCAGATCCAGAAGTAATATTGTTATTCTTTGTTGGCTCAGCATTAGCACAGCAGAGAAATAAATGGCTTGTCAGAACAGATATAATTAAATGTCTCTTTCTGGTAGGCCATTACCTCATTACCCATGCAGCTGGGACTTATTTCTGTGCCTCCTCTGACAGCAGCCTTGCAGTGGTTCCTTTTCACCCTGCCTATCTCATCTGTGCAGGATGCACAGCCATCAGAGTGGGAATAGCCCATAAACATACAGAGCAGCTTCTGGCCACAGCAGCCCCATCTGAGCTGGCTTTGCCTGCACAGGGTGTCAGGCAGATGCAGACACTGCACTGCTGCACTGAAAAAAGGATGTTGTGCACACACATGTAACAACTGTGAGTGCTGTGTTATTGGGAGGTGAGCATTAGATGACCTATCAGCCACCTTCTGAAAGTCAGTATGCTACAGTTCTTTTAAAATTATATTATTTAAATACAAGTGGTCCTTATGTATCACATTGTCTTCTAGATTTGGTCCTTGTATATCACTTTTTTTTTTCTTGATTGTGAAAAAAAAAACCCTGTATTACCAGTTAGATTCTCACTGCTGCTAAAACACCACTTCTCAGTCTAGATCTCACTTTCTCTGAGAACTCTGTCTACCCTGTCCTTAGCCTAGCACAAGATATCTAAAAATACAGTAAAACTCTACAGAACATTTTATTCTTTCTTCCCTGCCTTTGTTTAGTGGCATTTAAACTGGCAAAAAATTTACAGGGTTTCAACAGTGTAATATAAAAGTGAGATGAGGAGAAATCTCACTTTAGTAAGTTATGATTAAGGCATTTACACAGAATAACGTTTGTCTGGCACAGTTTCATCCCAATGCTTTGCTACTCTATGGACAGTTGCAATAAAACTGATTGTGAAGCTACTGAAGTTTCACATCTGATGTGCTGCAGCTTGTCTAAGGCATTGCAGACCTGTCACAGCTGAGTGGATTGAACCAGTGTGGTTTACACCTTTATTTTTTTTCTTCTTTCCCCTTCAGTTTACAGAGTCAATAGAATATAGACTCCTGCTTACAAGAGGCAGATGTGTCTTGCTGTATCTAATATTATAGCTGTTGCCATGTTCAACAAATACAACAAGTTAAAGAGTCCTGGCTGAATAAAATCATATTTACTTAGAGATATTGCTCAGTTTAACTTGCCAGCTTCAGCTGTCATAGCTCCACTGGCTGGAGACAAAACTCTTAAGGGCTGCTTTGAGTCAGCCCTTGTAAATACAGGAGTCACTAAATGTGTGCTGTAAATGCAGAATATTTTTTTTCTCTGTGTGTTCTGTCTCTGGCTTAGCAGGGCCTGGGAGCCTGGGCAGAGCCACTCAGCCTCTGTGTCTGCTTCTCTTTCCACCTCATTAAAACACTTAATGCTCACAAAAGGAAGCTGCCTGCCTACCCTGGAGAGGGATTCCTGAATGAAGAGACCACTTTCTATGTCTGGGGCTGTTAGAAAGAAAAAGCTGGCTGACGGTATTAAAAGTGCTAAAAGTGCTTTGAGAGCCAGGCAGGGAAAAGGGCTCTGGATAGATATGCAAGCCATTATCTTTTCCTTTATGCCGGTGGAGTGAGGGATCACATTTCCATTTGCTCCAAAAGCTTTTATTTCAGCTGTACTGTCTCTCTATTTGCCTTTACACATGAAATATATATTTACAGGGTTTCTTTTGGTACATGCTACTTTTTGTTCTTTCTGATTGCTGCTCCCCAACACCAAGGAGCAAACTTATTCTAACAGTGAGTTGAATTGAGAAACTTTCTGTAAAAGAAATCTGTGTAGTAGAGCTTATCTTGTGAGCTGTGTGATTAGAAGGCAGACTACCTGCAAAACAATGCACTGTACACTGTACGTGACTGAAATTCACACAGTTCTGTGAAGTGATAGTGCTTCTTCCCATTGAAGCCCACCAGAAATACTTTAAGGACTACAGGAGGTAACATTCAGCCACTGGAGAGAGCATGGTGGAAAATAAATCTCACTGCAGGAAGAATGTGTTGGGTTTTGAGGTTTTTTGGGTTTTTTTGTTTGTTTTTTTTCCTGAAGGCTGAGAAAGGCAAAGCGAAAAATATATATTTTATAAGCACAGAATAACAATATATTCTCACTCCTCATATCAAACAGTCAGAACATCAAGTGAGAAGGGATTTCTTTTTTTACAGCATTGTTATTTGTGGAGAGGAGTTTAAAGAAGCTGCTAGTGCCATACAGGAAAAGATTCCAGTCAACCACAAACAATGTTTTCCCTTCAACACGTTCCAGACTGGCCATCTCCCCACATCCTGTGCTTCTGAATTAGATAACAAACTCACTGGGGCACAAGCCCATCTTACCATACTTGTATTTAGCTCTGAACAAATGGTCAGATCACAGCAAATAATGATTCTTGGCATATCATTCTAACCATTGACAGTAACTGCAGAAACAGGCATTAGCTGATGCTCCAGCACTCTTTCCTTTTCCTACAGGAACTGGTTTTTCTCAGTAAACAAAAGGTAAATCCCAACACTGCTAAAATCTGCTTAGATTGGAACTGTACATTATCTGCCTTGTGTGATTCATGGACTTAGTCATTTGAAATAATTTGCCAGCAATTTCTGCCTAATGCACAGCAGCCTAGTCTGCCAGGGTGGATCCCCTTGCAGCATAGATACTGTTGCTAAGGAGAAAACATTCTCAACTCCACACAAGATTGAGAGTTCTCTTTCTGCCTGGACTCTGTGCATGCTGCAAGCTCAGAATACTTTAGGTAGCAACGTCTGCTGGGACTGTGTCTGCTGAATGTAGTTTTTCTTGTAGAATTAATATCAAGTTGTAGGGGTCATAACATTCAGAACTCGTGCCAAGTTCTTTACTGGAACGTGCCAGTTAAAGAATGGCCTAACTTGCCTCCTTCATCCCGAGCTCCCTGTGGCCAGCAGCACTGAACAGTGCAGAGGGGGAAGCTGTGACCCTGCAGAGCAGAGCTCCCTCCTCTCCTGCAGGAACACAGGAGGTTGTGTCCCAGCAGTGCATAAATCTCTCTTCCTCTGTCTCCACTTCTGTGTGGCTACAACCTGAATCACTGTGAAAGGTATTTTTATGTTCCCAGCCAGAGACTGAAAATGAAAATTATAATAGGCAGAAATCTCAGAAAAAAACTCCTTCTAACGAACCACTAAAGTAACATTTAAAAACTCATTGATTAATACTTCCAACAACATCTTCTGGAATCCTGACAGTGTCACCACTCATTAAATCCCAGTGAGGGCTGCATTATGATATTTCTAGACCTCACTAACCATTGCTTTCTCCTGGCAGATTTGCAGCCTGATGAGGGGTGGAATAGCAGAGAGGGGCGGGGTGAGAGTGGGACACCGGATCATCGAGATCAACGGGCAGAGCGTCGTGGCCACTGCTCATGAGAAGATAGTGCAAGCATTGTCCAATTCAGTGGGAGAGGTAAGGGAACAAAGTCTTTATCAAGGAAGTAAAATAGTTGAAAAAATTTATGTTTCAGTTGAAAAGAGTCAACACAGCATTAAAGTCATCAATTCAGTAAATTAAGTTTGGCACTAATAAGAAACAATTAACAGATTTTTTTTTTAATAACTAATGATGCATATTCACTGCATTTTCCCATTCATTTTTAAGAGTTCCTGGCATAATTCTATACCTTCAACCTACTGTCTGAATTAAGTGATTAAAGGAAGAAATCACCCAGGGATGTTGGCTGTCTTGGCTTCTCACTACAGCATCTGCCATAGAAATGAATTACTATGTCTGAAAGATGCAAACTGATATTCATGTTAATAATTTAATCTCCAACTTACCTTGGAAGTAAGTTAAGTCACCTCTCCCCAGTACTTCTAGATAGATCAGCAATGAATAAGCAAGATTGTCCAGTTTTTCAAAATCCCTCCTGAATTTAATGGTAGCTTAAATTCAGAACCCTGGCCAGATCTCCCACTAGTTCCTCTGACAAAAATTAGAGATAGCTGGTTTCCTTCTGGAAGATGATACCTGACAAATCATAACAGAGTATGTGCACTTTGTCAGGAGCAAAGCTGTAGATTCCAACAGCCCCTCCATGCCTCTATGGTCCCCCTTCACTGTGTAACTGCTCACCTAACATAGGAAAATACCATGAAATTTTTCTTCTTTACAGCATGAAGAGAAGATTCCAAGGCAGCTAGTGAGGGTCTGTGTTATCAGTTAGTAAAGTTTCTCTTTCTTCTTCTTGTGTTGTCCAACAAATCCAGTTCTGGTGGAGACCTGATTACCTGAGCCTTGGACTCTGTCAGTCTGTGAAATCCCTCTGGCACTGGGGACTGGAGTCCCAGGACTCCTTGAGGAAGGAATTGAAGTACATTAGCCACAGGAGAAACTGTTCCACCAAACTCTTGATTGGCATTTAAACATCAGGTGGCAAAGTCCAAGTTTTGTGTTCAGAGGATCATACTGTAATTAGGTGAAAATATGAAATGACATTCCCATAGAGAGGAAGATAGAATAGAAATCTAAGTTCCATTAATACCAGAACAGCAGAATGAATTTTCAGAGAGATTTGTGCTACTTCTTATTTAAGGTCTGTAAACTTTACTGTAATTTGTGCTACTTCTTATTTAAGGTCTGCAAATTTTACTGTAATTGTATCAACAGAAAGTGTTTAGGTGGCTTTTAAAACTATCATGTAATTGTCATTAATAAATAATTAAAAACAAAACGAAACCAAAGGAAAAAACCCCAAACACATGAAAAAAAAGCAAAGACACCAAACCAGCATCCTAAAACCAGAGAACTGTAAACTAGAAACTCTAGGAAAAAAATCTATAGAAGCCAGAACAATAAATGCACTTTGACCACAGGGAGAGACAGATGGGGCCTTCTGGATTATTTTAAACTAGTACTAGCTCTATTAATGTCTGTGTAATCAATTGACAGATTCACATGAAGACTATGCCAGCTGCCATGTTCAGGCTCCTAACAGGTCAAGAGACCCCCCTGTACATCTAACATCTTCCATCCAGGCTGAAGCTGTCATAACTGAAGAGAATTTTGTATTTTGTACGAATGAAAGGCTTGGAAGCTGACCTGAGGACTCCAGAACAAAGAACAGACAGGTGTCTCTGCCTTTTCTCTCCTTCCTTTCTATTTCTTTGACAAAAAGTGTTGAGAAGGATGGTCAAGGACAATAATCCCTGACAAAAATCTTTGTAAACATTTAAGTATTTTGAACATCTTCTAAACTCTTTTCTCATAGAACTTAAAACATATTTATTTGTAACCTTTATGTGGAGTGATGTATGTCTGTCTTGTTTGATAACACAGTGAATGTGAATATTTGATGAATGAGACTGCAGGAGATGGCAAAGAGAAGCAATTTGAGAAAGTTCTGGCTGCCTCAAGTTAAAAAAAAATCCCAGTCCCATAAAGTGGTCCAATACTGATGACTTTGCATAATTTTAAAACTGGTGCTGAATTGATGGTATTTCAGTGGAAAGGAATGTGTGCAGTTCAAACTTTTAGACTCTACTGTAAAGAAAACCACTGTAGTACTTGGTATTGTTATGACAAGTGTAACCTGTTTGGCAAGGTGTGAACATAAACATGTAACAAGTGTTTCATATGCTAAATAAAGAATAATTGCCACAAGATTAAAATCAAAATATTTATTTAGATACATATTTATTTTTAATGCTTGTGATTTTTATGATTTAACAGAGTTGTTCCATGGATAACTTATTGCACAGGTTGTGTAATGTATGTGTTGGGCTGGGGTTTTTTTTTCTTTAATTTTTGCATATTACCTTTTTGTTCATAATAGCTCAAAATGGGAAAGCCATGCTTACCTGTTTCTGTCTTTTATAAAGCATTCTTATTCCTAAGGCAATGTGTTCTGAATGTAAATTGTTTTGACAAATAGCCTAGCACCATCAGCAGTATTAGAATGTGTGTAGATAAAAAACCTAGTAGTAAAGTTGTATTCCTTATGAGATAAATGTTAATTGGTGTAACTTTGTCTATTTTTTTTTTTTGGCCAAGGCCTTGAAGAAAATACACTGTGACTTAAGAAGCCTTACCATGCAGTAACTAAAGAGCTTTAGATGACTGTACTTCAAGGAGTAGTGTGTTGCATGCAACTGACCTTAGGAAAGAATTAACCTCTCACTAATAAATCTGAAATAAGAAAGGAAGCTTGCTTATTTTGTTTGTGGTGTAACTTTACATAGTAAAAAATTCCAAGTAGAAGACCATTTAATTCTTCATCTAAGTGCAGTTGCAAAGGTCACAGATTTTTTTTTTTTAAAGAAATATTCTCTTAAATTAGGAATTTGTGTATCATTATGATCTTGAGAGTAGAAGCTTTCAATTAGCATACCTTGTTGCCACTGGATGTCACTGTAACTTCACATCAACACAGAAGCATGCTATAATTAAAATACATTAAAATGGATGAATCTGTAAAACTTAAACTACCCATCTTCAGCTACATTCCTTTGTGACCTTTTCACAGGATGTCTGCCCAGCTCAGAGTGACACAAATGAAACCAGTATATGATTAAACCTCAAAAGGAAACTAAGGCTACTGACAAGCATTGCTGCAAAAAAATTTAAATCCCGAAACATCAACCTGTGGTAGGTTCTTTATAAGAACCTTCTGTTTAAAGCCTTTCCAATTTCCTCTGAAAGAGCCAGGATGAAGCTTGCACTGGAAGATGTTGCTGGCAGACCTGTGTTTATGCTGGTAATGAAATAATCAGTGTCAATATTTACTTTTTGATATTTTTTTAAAGATCAATGTTAAATAAATCATAAACACAGCAGAACCACAATAACATGTTTTAGTAATAAAATTGTCAAAAGTATGAATTGGAGTAACAATTGTTTTTGAAAATACTCAAGGCTCTGCTAGATAAAAATTCCTCTAACCTCCAGTCAGTTGGTGTCGGTAAAAAGTTTGTGAAAGATGCTTTTTGGAAATGCAGAATTTCAGTCTCCTTCCCTAACGCATCTTTTGGTCCCACACCGCAGAGGATTTACCATCAGTTCTTGGTCACACACTGCTGCAGGACTGAAGTGGTGAACATTCAGAACAGAGCAGGAATAAACCACACTGCAGCAAGTACTGCAGTTTAAAAGGGCAGCCCTGGGAGGGGGAGCAGTTTTGACTGGACAGATCAGTTAGTCTGGAATGAAAGACACTGGAAGAATGGATTAGAAGCAGCACTGTATGTGTGTATAAATCACCTTTATGTTTGTATCCAAATCAGTGTTGCAAAGGCAAAGTCCAGAAATACTTTTTTATTAAAACACTGACGATAGTTAAAACACTTTGAGGTACATTAAATAAATACAACTTTTAAGTTGTACAGCCAGTCTCTGGTGGGTTTGCAGTGGTTTTCAAGAAATGCTGGGCAGCATCAGTAGCATTTCTGTAAGTACAGTGAAATAAATGCATTTCTGGTTGGGAAAACACTTGTTATGACTTCACTAATAAATCAATTAAAAGTTGGCAAAAATCAAGGCCGAAATTTACATTCAGAAAAACAGCCGCTCTCATCCTGCTGTGGGGAAAAAAGTGGAATTCCAAAGGAAGACACTTTTTCCTTTTAAAGTCATCCACTAGTTGTGTTTGTCCCAGTCCTGGTTTCTTCCACACCTCTCAGCTGCCATGACATACCTGCGGCCCTCTCAGAGGATGGTTTCCCGGCACACTCCGATCAGGCTGTGCGGCCGCTCCCGCGGCAGGGCGCGGCTGAGCGGGGCCCGGCTGCGCGCAGGGGAGCTCAGGGCGCCGCAGCTCCGCAGGTGCAGATCCTCCTGCAGCCGCTTCCTGCAGCCGCCCGCGCCCTGCTGGGAACTCGTCATCACCTGCGGGGAAAGGCAGGAGGGGAGGGGGGGGAAAGAACGGGGAAAACGGGGTAAGAAAAGTTCTCATTTAAAAGATTCAGTCTCTGAATAATATTTCATTTAAGCTGTCTGACGCTGAAACTCTTCCAAAGGAGGTTCGGCCCTCCAGAACCCCTCCTGCTTCTGTCCTTGCAGCTGATCAGGATTCAGGCCTGAGCACCTGGAAAGTACAGCCAGGTTTTCTGTCTGAACTGCAGTGTAAAATGTATTGCTGCCCAACAAATACAAATTATTTCTTACTAATGCCATGTAACTATGAAAGAGCATCTGCAGGAATTGTCTGAAGAACTTAAACTGTACAAACATTTAAATGAGATATTTGTCTGTAGAAACCGGACACACCTTTAGAACATCAGTGGCCTACCTGGTCTATGATATTGGCACTGAAGATGGCTTCTTCCATGTGTCTCTCATCAGATTTAATGACTGACCGTATGCTGTTCACTACGTGACGCACTTCTGGAGGGAGATTACAGTTTGAATGTTCCAAAAATTTTGCCACTAAAATTTTTGTGTCTTTATAGGCCTTAAGGTCCACTAAGGAGTGTGGCCGCTCTTTCGAGACCGTGTGAAAAGCCTTTGGCTTTAGGTGCAGATCAATTTTCCTTGTATCCCTCTGTTTTCCAGTTGGTAGAAAACTGCTCAAAGAATGCTGGCAAGCAGAGGCAGCCATATGAGAACCAGAGACAGGAACTAAAAAAGGGGGGGAAGAATATCTTTAAAGTAATAGTTTAAAAAAAGAAAAAGAGAAAAGGAAAAAAAAAGGCAAAACAAATATTGTCACAAAGTTTCTACTTTGTCATAAAATGTCTGTTTTGTTTGAAGAGTAGCAAAAACATGCAGTCAAGGAAACACTACAAAATGGGTAATTTGAACCAGGAGTAACTAGGAGTAACCAGGAGTAAAACCTTCCCATGGCCAAGGAGGACTGCCTTGAGAATGAGTGGGTGAGTAATTAAAGTACTTCACAAACCAGACATTTTTGTTACCTCCACCTTCAAGGACTTCAGCTGACATTAATGCTAAGGAAACCCACCAGCTACTCTGTGTTGCAGCTCGTACAGTTTTAGGCCCAGCCCCTCACCCCAGCTTTAAGACTAAAGTTCTGCCTATTTCTAGGCCTTGGAAATTTTATGCAAGAGAGATTAGCGGGCAATACAGAGGAAACAAAAATACTGATCTAAACCAGAGGACCCAATTCACAGCATTTATTTTCATTCAAGGCAGGTCCCATCAGCATTGTACACCATTACATGTATGCTGTTAACTGGCTTTTCTGCCCCAGACTTTTCAAAGCTCATTTCTCTCTCAGAAGCTTTTCATTATTTTTAAAAGAAAATAAGGAAACCCATCTTCTGCTTTATAAAACCAATTCTCACCTGTTTCTCCTGTAGCTGGAGATAATCCTGCATCTTGGCACTGCCTGCACACAGATGTCCAGGCACAATTATCACCTTCAACCAAAGGCAGACAGAAAGAGCAAAGTCAACCCCTGCTGTCCTCTGCCCAAAGCAAGGAAAAATACACTGGAACCTTTTATTATCTCCTTTACAGAATGAAACTCCTGAGAAGAAATACTGCTTTCAAGATGTCCATTGATAAAGAGAAGCTACTCCACCCGGAGATGCCTTATGAGTTGTTACACAGATACAAACAGGAAGACAGAGCTCATGTTTTATGGTTTCCTCTGTAATCCTAAATATTTCAGGCCTAAGTGCTGAAACTATGGCAAGCTCCCTATAGAGGCAGTCCTCAGACCTCCTCTGTATTTCCTGGGTGGACAGAGTTTACATTGGAAAACGGGAAAAACGAGAAATATGAATCCCTCTAATTTCTACAAAACCAGCATTTTTTTAGTCAGTATTTCTCCTCCTTTTTAAAATATATTACCATTATTTTTGGTAACACACCATTGTTTAAATTAATGGGTAGGTGAGCAGGGGAGTACCTGATGAGCCAAGCAATAACAAGTGGTTGTGAAGCATCTACAAACAGCTTTGGATGCCATCCAATGGACAGTGTCTGGGATTCCAGCACGAGGATCAATGATGATGAGATCACAGTGTACAGTAACTACCACCTGCAGTATTTTCATTTCTGACAAGATGAAATAAACTCTCACATTTGGTTGTTTATCTGTTTCCAAGATTGAAAATGGTTTTGAACTTCTAGGTAGCTTAGGAAAGGTTTTCTTTCATATCTCCAGGGAGAGTTTATAATGAAAAGCTGGCATAATCCTCTCTGGTAGAGTGAATAATTAAATGAAGGAAACAAATGTAAGATGCTAAAAACATAGCAAATCTGTAAGAAATTAAGAAAGACAGCTTCTATTCTGTCTTTAATTTGTTCTATTATGCATAAGTACTGTAGCACATGAATCATGGCATGGTTATTAGGAGGAGACACTTCAGAGGTTCTGTCTTCCCATCCATTTCTAAACAGTTTAATGTACTTGCAGCAAGTCAAAATGACACCACTGGACATGACCCTGAATTATCTGGAACACAAACACTACAATAATCACTCAGGCACTTAACTGATACAGCCACATAGTCCATCATAGCTGATTATAAATGAAGTTTATTGTAATAAACATCTGTGCTAGGACTTGATTTTGTCTGCCTTTGCCATGACAAACTTTACAGGGAAAAGGCAGAAAAAATGTGCAAACTAGTAGCTTTTATGTAATTTTTTTTTAGGAGGGAACCATGTCTGACAGTGCTATGTGAACCCACCATTTTTATGTTTTTCAGGGAGTACACAGTGACTACAAAGGCACCTATTAAAGGAAACCTTATTTATAATTTCTCCACTAGGAATGACAGGTATTTAAAAAAACCCAATTTTATTTAAAAATGTTTAATGGGAGAATTATTTGACTATACCATATAGACCCTATCAGGTCAAGATGTGCTTGAAGCAAATGAATTCTGGGCCTGAAAGACTGGTTTCATTAGATCTCATTGCTGTTGTGCCACTGTCCTGTTGTACATATGCACCATCCCCATGTCAAATAATTTCTGTTCCAAACTATGGGCAGTGCAATCACACTGCAATTCAAAATCTATTTCACAAAAATCTACACAGCAAATGTCAAGGCTGTGCTTCTAAACCTCTTCACATTGGCTTGGAGGTGAGGCAGAAAATAAATTAGTGTTTTTTTTCTTATAGTAGAAAGGCAGTGTCTGAAGAAAAACCCAAGCCGCAGCTACAACCTGATCACTGTATTTTCCTTTTTGAGAACATGGCTAAAGCTCCTCCAGTCTCAGTTCTCCAAAACCCACAGTTATTAGTATTAATGTGTAGTTACAGCTCTGTCTTTCATAAAGTCAAGTCCACTTGACCAGTTCTTTTACTCCAGAACAATTTTTACAGCAGGCGTATGTTACTGAAAAAACCCAAAGCACTTTTTCTTGTGTGTTGGTTGAGGGAGCTCAGTTGATTCCCTTTATCTTTGCCTGTTATTCAATCCTGTAGGTATATTTGAAAGTTCTGCAGTAAATATCAACAGTCAGTCATGAAAAATCCAGATCAAATGCCTTTTGAAACTCACAAAGACTGCAAAGAGCTTCAGCTGTTTGTCACAGTTTAGGAAAAATATGCTTCAGGGCTGCTACAAACAGCCAGAACGTGTTACTAGAATTGGGCTCCTTCTAAACTTCATATGATTTCCAAATCAGGTTCAATAAAAAGTAGAGGAAGGGGATGCAATGTAAACCTTCACAGAGTAAAATATTGCAATCTAGTTCGCCAAACAGATGTATGAAGAAATACATCTAGGCTTAACCAGAGACTCAAGCCAATCCTTCCCTGAAGGATTTCATTAGGAAGTGTCTCTGAAGACAGCAAAGTAGGTCAGCACCCAGCCCCTCCGAGTCCCTGCTCTTGCTCCTCCCTCCCCCGTGTGTCAGTATCTCTAGAACTTTCTCTGCCTCTTCACTCCAGTCTTTGCCAAGCCCAGTTACATCTCAGTAATGCCCAGCTCGTGTCCCTCCATGCCACTTTTCCATTAGAGAAGATAAATGTATTTAGGACACATGAAAAAGGAAGGCAGGGCACCTGCTCCACCAGGTGTCCAGAGCCAGCTGGAGCACGTGGGCACGGCTGCCCACGGCAAACGCTGCTCAAGCAGAATATGGAACACAGCTCTGGAAACTTACAGAGCCTGATCCAGAAGAGAAAGGGTTCTTCTTCTTGACTTTCACACAGCAGAAAAGATTCAGAAATTCCTACTTACTGTCTGCTTACTGGCAGCTTCATTGCACATATGTCCTAGCAGAGTAAATGTCATAAAATAAATGCAGACTTCTAGATTAAAGATTCACTTTTCCTGGCTCAGATGCAGAGGCTACCTTTCTAAAGGTAAAAGACATTCAATTATTGAGCTAAGTATGAAATCTCTGAAATGATATTATAAAGATGCAAGAAGTGCAATAGAACCAAAACATCATCCAAAATGGAACAAGTTATCTCAATATTTTGTCTCCTTTTGCTCTGAGCTAGTCACACAATTCTTCCTCTGGATCCCTTACAAAGCCTAGTGAACAGATCTTGTAGCAGCACACCCACCACATCTTAAAAAGCTTTTAATCTTTACTTTCAAGCCAGTTCTCCAGGTTACCCTACTGAATCTCTCTAAACAGCTTAGATCCCTTTCAAATGGTCTAGACAGTTCCACATTCCTGCTATTTTCTACTGAATCAACCCTTCTTTTTCATTAAAAAGCATATTTTTATGAAGATACACTGTTCAGCTAACATCTCTTCCCTACTTTTCCAAAAGGAGATTCATAGCAGAAGACACTTATCCATGACAGCCAGAAGCTTTTCTTTTCCTTTATCATCTTGTTATGTGCCTCATGTTCATCTCTTTGTCCTTCCAAACTTTTCACCATACACCCCAAGCTGCCACTAGTCACAGTGACTGCCTCTGACATGCCCCAATACTGCCAATGTCAGTGTCACCTTGAGGAAACACATCCTGCTGTACAACAAGCGTGACAGCTCCAGTAGGAGTTTCCTAAATAAACCCCAGCTGCCATTGCACTTCTCAGTTTAGCCTCTCAGCAGAACAGTAATAGAGAGGTGAGAAAAGCTACTCAACACATGGTTTTCTGAGCAGTGCAGAAAGAATGGTGAAATTTAGAAAAGCCAAAATTAATTTCACTCTGTCAATTTTTCCATTTCCATTTTTAAATTTTTACAAATTTAGAAAATATGCACGGAGCTAAAGCCTTCACACCTAAGACAACCCTCTTAGGACCGCTACATATAATTTCCAGCAGCACCAGCTGCTGCACGAATCAATCCCAGTGCTTTGCTCCACGTTTGCTGCCCTGTGTCCCACACCCACCTTCAGTGGCAGACGAGCAGGACACAGGGGCACTGCTGGAGCGGACGATGGTTGAGGCTGGGGGCTTGGGGAGGAGCTGCTGCTGCTGGACAGCAGCCTCGGGGCCACTGGCTGAAGGGTTTGCAGGCCCAAAACAGGGAGAGGTCTGGAAAGTGGCAGGAGGCTGGTGAAAGTCCACACAGCAGGTTTTCTTCTGCTTGAAAGGCGGCGTGGCACTGCTCTCTTGAGCAGAACTCTGCAGTTCTCGTTCTGAGGGGCTGTAATTCCCTGAGGAACAGTCCAAGGACCTGCCGTGGGCACAGTTCTTTTCCTGTCCTTGAGACCTGTCTGTAGAGGTTTGGCTGTGGGAGCTGTCACCCTCATCAGGAAAGCCCTCAGAGTGAGTTCTGTGAGACCTGCAGTGAGTGTGGCAATCCAGGGCACTGCAGCTCTGCTCTGCAGCCCCCTTGGGGGTTATGCAGTAGGGAGAAAGATCTGCAGATTGGAGAGATCCTTGAACTTCCAGCGAACAAAGATCTTCAGAGGAGTAGCTACGGTCTGGGATATCAACAGCCTCAGATACCATCAAAGAAGTGCTCTCAACAGAAACTGCAAAACAAGAGATGCAGAGAAAAATAAAAACTTCTTGCCCGCCCTCCCAATCTTCTCCCTCCCCATGTTCTGTAGACTGACTTAAACTGAACCATCTGCAAGTTCTTTTATCAGTAAGAACTCAAAAGCTCTCAGATGAAGAATGCCAAAGTAAAAAACACTGAAATAATTTACTTCTTTCTAGTGTCCTTCAGCAAAGACATCTGTGTGCTGTTCTTGATACTGACTTTTCAACTTTAAATAAACAAGCCCTGTACTGCTACTCGTCTACTTGCATCCCCAACACCTGTGCTTCAGGCAGCAAACTTCCTATTCAGGCTCCTGGAAGCCATGGAGGACACTACTCTTTGGAGAAGGAGTGTGAGGGTCAGAAGCCACCCATGGCTGCTGAGAATGAGACACAAGCTGCAAGGGATGTGCAAGACTCTTGGAAGAGAAACGACAGTCCCCAGATCCACCTCAAAGGGCTTGACTAGAGCTTGCTCTGTCTAGCAAAACTCTCCTCTGCACTTCCAGCCCCAGCCTCTGACTGTGAAAAGGTCCTTCCTGCCATGAATAACCTGAAAGCAAATTATTCTTTCACCATTAGGAAGGACAGAAGAGAAAGTGTGCTCAAAACTCCCACTTCCCTCTCTCAGGAGACAAATGCAAAGCCACGATCACCTTGTGTGCTGAAGTCTGGGGTCGTGTTCCTCTCCCCCAGGCTCGATTCAGACACTTGCTGAGCAGCACCAGTGACCTAAATGAACATTTGGAATGAAAGAGATCATTAATCTGCAACTCACCAAACAAACTGCAGTGCTCAGGATCTGAAGGACACACCTGACAAAGCTGAGTCACTTTCATATGAGCTGCTATTCAGACTGAAAGCTATTTAAAGTATTTTACATCTTTGGGTCAGGAGCAAATGCAAGGCAAAGGCACATGCTCAATGCAATTTTACATTTTTCCAGAATCTTCAAGGTAAATTCATCTTGAATTCACAGGCACTTGGGGCTGCAGGCTCACACTACTAAACTTAATATCTGAGTTTAGTAAAAGCAATCTCTCTACAGTCTGTGGTTCTCATATTGTGCTTGTTTCTTTGTTCACCACATCATATCACCCTAAAATAGGAGAGAGAAAACCAGAAACCACAAAAACAAGCACAAGAGCAGTATTTTCATTTAGGTTTTTGTGAGGATGTTACCTGTTAATGTGTTTTGAAGCCTTTTAACACCATTGCCACAAAGGTGCTCTCCAGCCTGGTGGAGATTGCTGAAAGGACACAGTATTTATTACCACTCACCTTTTTCTGAAGGGGGGATCTAAGGGGGTAACTTCCCTTCACTTTTGAGAATCATGTGAACAAAATATAGAATCATTCCTGCTGGAAAGACTGGATCCATAAATACCTTAAATTTAGGAAAATTTCTTTCTACTGATTTGATTAGACTTTGGATTGGACCTTATTGCCAATATTGATAGATTTTTAGCAGTTCTTTGGGAATGTGATCATCAAAAAAATTATTCCAATAAATAGCTGGTAACAAAAAATGAGAAAAAATACAAAAAAGGTTGAAAGGAATGAAACTGATACCATCTTGAGCAGAGCAGAAAGCATCATATCTACTCCTGTCTGTAGGGCCACAATTAACTAGTAGAGCTTATTATGGTTGGTGACAGTCTAGAAATCAGCATCAGTCACCTCTGTGCAAACCTTTTTGTCAAGCACCTAATCTGTGTTCGGCCTAAAAAATTGGATGTGACACAATTAGTCTGAAGCTATTAGGGCAAGAGTTTCCATTTCACATGTCAGTGTAGATTAAACACATATATTTCTGCATAACTTACTGTGCTCACTGTTTTTTATCTCTCTCTATGATCCAGTGACCAGAAAACTTCTTTTGATACAAATTTTGTTTTTAAAAATTATTTGAAGTTTTGCAAATACAACTCCAAGCAAAGAACAGTACCAGAAATACTTTAACTCAGCCAGAGATGGATAGAAGACTGGGAAGCAAAAGTGAAATCACTCATATTTTTAAACATTCCCCTGGAAATTTCTTAATGGATCTTTCTTGATTGTAGCAGAATATCACATCTGTGGTAAAAGTAAAATGTGGTAAAAGTCACAGATTGCTCCTGGGATCCAACTGTGGAAGTTCTGGGAACTAACTAGAAAAGTAAGAAATGTTCACAAATGCTCTTTGCTGTTATAGAAAATTCAGACTGGCTGCCTTTTGGAAGAAATGGTATAATGCTTTAAGGGTGTTTGTTTCTTTTTAAAAATCTAGGGATTCTAGGGGCTTTCATAAATTCTTAATCTAGATGCTTTCATAATCACTGACTTAATTTCTTAATCACTGACTGGAAAACATCTGTGGAAAACTTGTGCTGAAACATTTATTGACACTCTACATTGTCTCTGAATAATTGCTGAATGTATTTTCTGTGCATTTGGAATTGATTAACCCTCTTGCTTGGGGGAAGGAGAAGCAGGGTTTGAATTGTAGCAGGTAACACTGACAATTTTAAAGCCAGGTCAGAGTTTTGGCTCACACAGGAACAGCACATGGTTTCATGGAGGCTCCTGCACAGCCAAGGGTAACAAAACCTTATTGAATTCCACATCCTCAGACAGTCACTAAGCCATCAATAGAAAAAAGGAAGAAAAGCTGTGCTTTTAACAAGTCTGCAGAGCCTACAGGTTAGAGAACCTTAAAAAACCCCATCATTGATTCAGTTCACCCAGAATCCTGATCTGTTTTTATCTTTTCTATATCCCAGTCAATACTTTGCATGGAAAACACTGAAAACCGCTTTTTTTTATAGTCATGAAATGGGAATTCCTGATCAGTACAGATGACAACAGCAATTTTTACATGGATACAACCACTTAAATTAGCACTGACATTTGTTGCCCATAAAATGCATGAAATACCGAGTCTAATTTGGTACAATTTAATAAAATTCTAAGGGCCTCAATCCATTTAAAAACAAATAAAACCTATTGCTTGATGCACAGTAAAAGGTTTTACAATTATGACATTATTACATAATGGTTCCCAGAAGCACTTTTGTAGCTAAATCCCTGACATGATTTCCATTGCCAAGCCTGCCTTTGAGGGATTTATAAATCTCATTATTTCAGTTCCTACTGTACTGTGCTCTATGGGAGCATTTGCAGCATGTAAGGACTCAGGTCTCCATTTTGTTCTCCTTGTAGACCCAAAACTGTCTTAGACAGCTCAGCTGGGACACTAATTGCAAAAAATACAAGAAGGCTTTTGTTGTCAAGAAAAATCTGTGGCTGTCAGTGTAGGCTTTGGTTATTGCTGCCAGTGAGCTTCAGTGCTGGGACACAGAGCCTGTCACCAGCTCTGATCAGCAACTACCAAGTTCATATACACTCACTCCTGGTAAGAAACTACTTAATTATCACTATTACAAATGAAGTCACCACTCATCTTCACTGGTGATTAGAACAAACAGCTCTGGAGCTCAGGTGGCCAGAGGTGAACACAGGCAAGGTGCTGAAACTGGCTCCAGATGCCAAAAATTAGCAGTGAATGCATCTACTTATTAAAGGTAAGCTCCTCTTGCAAGAGCATGACTTTGCAGCTGTAAGTCACATCTTGTTAAATGATATTTTTGTTACAGGCTGGTGCTATTGAGCTGCTGCATGTTGATGCTCACACCAAGAGTGGTACCAGTTACAAGAGTGCTCAAAATGATTTTGTGCTTTACTAAAAATAGACACTTAACTAATCCTTACTTAGTACCACATATGAGTTTTTATCACAGGTAGGAGCCTTCTCTTTCCCCCCAAACCATGCATGATTCATATCACTTTGTCCATGTTTTTTATCACTGAAAAATATTGACTTCTCCAAGGCTTGCAGGTTCTGCAAGTTACTTCCAAGGAAAAAGGATAGAACTTGGATAAAAAATATTCTAGAAGGAGATGGCTTGAAAACTCCACTTTTGCTGTTCAGCAAGGAACTTCATTCACAAGCAGTTTATAGAGATTCATTTTATTATAGCCAAACAAATCAAATGTAATGCAGTGCTGGGTGGAGGATACAGCACAAGACAAGGATCAGAAGATCTGTCAGAAGCTGCTTTGTCAGTCCCAGAAGCTACAAAGATAGGCATATCTTGGGGAGATTTAATTTTTGTTTTTGGAGGTTTAGCATTTCAACTTTTTTTTCTCAAACACTCGTCTTATTAATTATCTCAATGATCTCATGTATAATAGTGAAAATTTGTATCATTTCTTTAAGTTTGTGGTTTCAATTCTGGTTTCCCCTAACATGGTAATAAGTCACTAGGAAATATTTCAATGTTTTATTTTGGGGCAAGGCAAAGTAGTCCCCTCTGTAATGTGGGTGCAATTTGGCAGCCTGAACACAGGTATTTCCTCAGTGTGCTATTAACAACTGATAAAGAACACCTAGAACGTTTGACTCCTGGAGTTTTTACTGAAGCCTGAAAGAAATTAGAGCTTCTAAAAGCAATTGTAAGTATTTTCCCTTTGTGACAGCTGATTCAATTAGCACAATTCCCTTCAAGGAAATGCTGGAATCAGCTCTGGCTGTACATGCAGACACATTATCATTCCACTTTCAGCTCAGTCAATACTGTTCAGTACAGAATAAAGCAAAAAGTGTCATGTAAACATTTGTCTCAAGTACGCTGGATCCTTTCTGTAAGTTCAGGGTAAAGTGTTCTGCACTCTCAGAAGCAGCAGTTTCTTGCCGCATGACAGCAGAAGCTGATGACTAAAAACTGTAACAATCAGAAGGTTAAGCAGTAGAGAACTACTCACTGCTGTTGCATGGGAAGTAACATTTGTTAGCTAAACCCTTATAAAGAAAATGGTCTGGCAAATGTTTTTAGAGAATAAAAGTATTTTGTAATGATGGTTCTTTAAAGTTTAGCTAGAATTATTTTGCACCATGAAAACTCGAAGACCACATAAAGAATTTCCTTTGGTTTTCCTCACCTGTCTGGCAGGCATCTCTCCAATCACTGCCTCATAAGGAGGGGGCAGCTCACTTGGATACAGCATTCCTGGGCTATTAATGGTTACTTCATATAAAGCACCAAATGGGGAATGAGGGAAGTCCAAATGGAGACTTCTACAAAAAAACATAAACAACCAAACAATTAAGAAATGGCATTGATTTATTACTATACCACAGTGATGTAAAGACTTCTCTGAATTCAAAGCCAATACATTACCAAGAATTACATTCAAGAAATTTATTAGACAAGACATCCAAAATGAAGCCCTGGTTCACAGGGTAGCTTTAACAACTGTTTTTTATTTAGGATGCCAGCCATCTTTACAGTTCAAATTAATACACATTAATTGTGATAATTTCCTTAAAAAAAATAAATCTCAGACTCAACTTCAAATGTATAATGTTAACTGTGAAAGGATCACTTAAAAAGGGCCCTTTGCTCAAAGCTCAGACATTGTTATCCTTGTCTCAGCTAAGTTCAATCATTTCTCTATTGCAGCTTTAACACAAATATTTCCAGATGTAGCCTAACAAGTTTGCAAAGAAACATATGCAACCTCTCTGGCAAAGAAGAGCCTAATGCAAGTGAAGGACCTGATTTGGCTTTGCATTCTTTGAAAGAGTCCCAGGCCCACAGCTCAGAGCCCAGAGCTGAGTGCAAGAGCAGCGAAGGGGAATCACCTCTGTGCCTCCCCCACAGGCGTGCAGGTGTATTCTGGTGGGTAGTAGGGAGGGGGGGGGATTGGTGGGATGAACTCATCAAAATCCAAGGTTTGGTGCAGCACAGTTCCATGTGGAGTCATGCAGTCAGGATTGGCAGAATGTGGCCTCTGTGGCAGAAACTGGAAATGAACAGGTAAAGTTCCTTCAGATGGTAGAAACATCATCACCAATATCAACAATTTTAATTAAAGGTCAGTATTAGCCACCCTGACCAATACCAAATTCATTAATACCCAAGCTGAAATGACAAAGACACTTCTGGGAGCATAAGAATACTTGTGATCAGTGAGGAGGGTGAGTCAGATTGCCAAAATACAGCACAAGGTTTTACTAAAGACAGAGAGGCTGTGGGCCTCCAGGTCAGTCAGTCTTAGGATGCAGGACACAGACATTTACCATTTAATGGCTTCTCAAGAAATATTTCTACATTGCATATTGTTTTATTGTAGCCCCACATAATCAGTTCTATTTTAATAACTGATGAAAAATAGATATAACTACTAAAATAAATATTTGCATGCTTTTGTTTCCAATCTGAACTGCCTTGCACTTACAGAGAAAAAAACCCCCAACACCAACCCCCAAAACAGCCCCAAATAAAACTACCTAGAAACAGGCTACTATATAGACAAGTTTTGAATAAAACAACTGGAAATATCCCACCCATTTTTCACTTCCAATGAAGGGGCTGTTTATAGCTATTCTTTATTATTCTTGTAAAATGAAATATCCTTAATAGCTGTTTGTGGTTTGGTGATACAGACACTGCACACTTAAATGTGGTATAAAGGTTATAAGCACTGGTATGAAAGTAAGAAAAACATTTACTCCATATACACATCTCAAAACCCAAAAGAAAATAACCATACTGCACAATAAAAAGTGATAATACTGAGAGCCACATCAACATTTGTGACAGAGACCTCATCAGCTTCCAGCAGAGCAGGGATCTAAAGAAGCCATTCCAATACCACTGATAGCAGGAACACTCTGAAGTGTCCTGGGAAAGGCCTGAACTAATCCAAGATCAAATATGGACCATCCTGAAGATCCCACAACCCTCACCTGGCTCTATTTGGTCCCCATGGATCAAAAGGGGACTAAAAGACAACCCAAAACCACAGTATTTTTTGTTTTCCAGGCAAGCTTCTGCTTTCATGTCACTTTTCTTGGATCAGTGGATCACTTGATCTTTAGCTCCCACCTTCTAAACCAAGCCTGCTAAGAAACACCGCTGAAGGCACATTTCTGTTTTAGGCTGGAACAAGACAACCTATGTCTTTGTACTGTAGGCTCATTGCATTGTTGTTTGTTTAAATCCATGATAATGATTTGGGAAGCAGTAAAATAAAAGGGAAAATGTTTATGCTTAGGAGACCCAGCAAACAGAAGGTAAATTACCTTCATTTTTAATGTCACAGTTCAATATTTATCACTTCTTGAAATTTAACTTGGTGTAGTTCTGCTGAATTTTCATTACCAGAAATGATACTGGTCTTTTGTGTTTTAAAGCTTCAGTTACATCTTAGTTTGATTAAACTCCCTCTATGTATGTTGTTTGAAAGGTCAGAGCTGTAATAATACAGCACAGCAGAGGGTCAGGAGGACCAGCATCACTTGTGTGTGAAAATGAAGAATCAGCTGCTTGCTGCTCAGCTCTCCAGAGATATTTCCACACATAACTATTAATAAAGAACCTCCTCTGCAGAATGTGTTATTTCCTTACATCCTACAGCCAACCAAGGACTTTCAGCCATTGTGTTCTACTCATGGTACAGCACAGAAACAGAGACACGGCATCAGTTTGATTTACTCTTTGTTACGTGAAATGCCTGATGCTCTTTCATCCTCATGTGAGCTGGGATGCTGTTATTTCAGCTACTATCAGACATTTCTCTGCTTGGCTTACAGAAAAAAAACCAAAAACCCACAACTTTCTTGCACTCATTTGGTCTAAACTCATCTGATCTTTCAACAGTTATTTCCCAAAGTGTAACATGACATTATTACCAACCATTAAACTCCAAACTTCTGCCCTAAGCAATCATCAGCCTGTTACCATCTTGAATATATGGAAGAATCTTTTAGGAAAAAAGGAAGCAAGACAAACCTCAACATAATTACCTAAAACCTGTAAACATTTATCATAATGAAGACAAATATCTGAGTATGCTGGGTCGTATTTTGCACACTATTTGACTCCACCAAACTCAGGACTGCCCTCATCTTCCTAAAACAGTTGATAATTTGAGTCATTTTTACAGTCTGGAAACAAAACCACTTTAATTTACAACTTCCTTGACTTTCTCCCAGACTGATTCCATACTGTCACAGACCCCAAGCTTTGGTTTGCACCAGAGAACTTGTAGCTCTGTTCCCTCAGTCCTGGAGTTCCCTGGAGCAGGATCCACTCAGCCTCATACTGGGAGTGACCCCCTCACCACGGTCAGAACAGGGCAATTAAACACAGGGCACTTGCACAGGTGAACCATCAGCACACACTTTGTGGGACATGACAGAAGGGAGAGGTTTCACACAGGGCAGAAGGGGCTGTGGTTCCAGGAGGAAAAGATCTAATGCTCAGATGCAGCCCAGTTGAACAGCAGAATTACCTGCATCCCTCTCAAGACCTGGCAATACAAACCATGGACACGAACTGTGACCAACACTTGACAATGAGCAGCAGGATGGACACGGAAATACACATGTTTGGGGGTGTTTATAAACAACACTTTACCTGTGTGATATCATCCTGCTGGAAGGCACAGAAATTAAAGTGAAAAAGGCTGTAAGAGGGGAAACTAGCAGGAAATGAAACAATAGCAAATATAAGGGATTACCACAAAGAACAGGCATCCTGGAGAAAACAATTGAAAGCTAGTAAGTGGGAATTATGTCATATTTTATTCCATGCTACGTTGTCTACTGATCTCTGCTAGCCAGCAAAAGCTTATTATTTCTACAGGAAAATGTATTTTAAATATCTTCAAGAGTTGGTCTCAAATAGTGAAGTCTGGCAGGGTTTCAGCAAAGGCCTAATACAAATTTCATAGGTTAAAAAAAAGACAGTAATAAAATGCAGAGCTGAGAAAGCTGCAGAAACACTGACAAATACTTTCAGACAGAAACACACATTTCAGGTATTAGAAGACAGCTGTTATCAAATAATCAGTCTCAAGATACTGATGGCAAATGGGACAGACAACAGCAAGAACAGCCAAGCAGAAAATGGGGGTGGCTGTTCAGTCACCAGGATAAACAGGATCAAGTTGCACTCAATATCATGTCAAAAACTGCAGCTCACACCATGGAACAACTCACACAGTGGGACTCCCAGCCAGCCTTGGGATTAAACTAATGGTCACTGCAGAAGCAATGGATAGAAAATGGTTGCAGACAAAGATAAACAGCATACAGCATTTCTGGCAAATGCTAAATACCCAACTGCTTAAAAAGTTTAGGAAAAATTTATAGCTATCAACAGATACTTCAAACATATTTTCTAGAAAGAAAGAGAAAGCCCATGGCTGTGGAAATCCAGAAGACTCAACCATTTCTGTTACCCTCCTGGAGCTGTTGGATGCTGGGAGCTTTCAGAAATCTGACAGGCAATGAAATACAGATCTGGAATTCATGGTCTTTTAGGAAGCAGCTGACCTTATGTTTGAAGCTTGCATTCAGACTGTTACACTCACACAGACAGGTACTTTCTCATCCTTGGCATTACTTTAGTGTGTGAAACGTGTCTGATACTGGATGGGCATTACACAGCCCAGTGCTCGTGCTGAAGGGATGTGGAACAAAGCACACACTGACCACAGAGCTCAGTCTTTCCATTGGGCACATCTGACTTGGACAGAGTGGAACAGCCTGATTTAAACAGGCCTCAGAGTGAGAACTATTTTTTTTTCTGTTTTTTGTCTGCAGTTATGAGGGAAGAGTAAAACATGCTGTCTGTCTGGTTGTAGCAGGGTAAAAAGGAAAGCTGTAAAACACTGTAAACCCACTGCTTGGACCTGTGTTCAATACAGAAGTTTGCCAGGGCAACAGCAGCAAGTTGTTAGGAAGCAGAGAATTAAAAGCACAAATGCTAGAAGTACCCCACTTCCAAAAGAGGTAAAAGTTTTTTGAAAATGTAGGTATGCTCAAGGGTCCATTGCCACAGTACTGAGCATTCCACACAGCCAACAACGGGGCTGGATACCAGCAACCTCCTCTGCCAGCTCACAGCCTGACACAGCAGCTGTCTCCGCCCAGTGAAGAATAACACATCTCTTCTCTCAGTGTTTAACTTTCCCAGGTGGAATAAACACCATTACAGAGAGATGTGTAAAATTGTAAAACTCGTTCTCTTTTTGTCAGACTGAATTTCCAGCTCTTCACTGAAAGGATGTCTGTAAGCTGGTCCCTGAAGTGACCAGAAGGTTTTATTCATGTTCTGAATATTCTGAGTACACTGAGGTAAAAGCTGATGAGGAAACCCAGTTAAGGACCTGAAGAAATAGCAGGTAAGACCTGTCAATATAATTCTCTATTGAAACAGTTCCTCATGTGGTCCATCCTTCTGCCCAAGGCAAGTGAGACTAACAGCTCTGCACCAGGACTCCCAGCTGTGGGACCTGCCCACTGAACACCAGCAAAGACATTCTGTGCTCTGTGCATCCTGCAGCTGCTCAGCACCACTGACCCCATGTCAATGCCCCTGCTGGGAGCCACTGCTCAGCAATTACAGCTTATCTCAACCACAAGGGCCATATATCAGTGTATGCCTGGTGCTCTAAGGGAAACTTATCTGAGTTTTTCCTGTAGCTGCATGTAATTACCTCTGTCTTCCCTATCACATTTATTACATGCACTGTATAACTCTGAAATCAGTCCTTTGGAGACTCCAGAGTTCATTATTCTCATTTCAGTCATTTATAAAAATCTGCTGATTTTTGAGAATGGGAAATAGAAATTTCTAATTGCATATAATTAAATACTGGCATATTATCCTGAGTGAAAGCTCTGTGCAAATACACTCGGGTCTATAATTCTGTCTTCAATTAACTGTCCTCCTGGACAGGTTACTGTTTTCCTTTTCTAAACACTGGAATCAGTATCTGCTGAAGGGAAATGTAGACTCTAATTGTCTATAAGAACAGAAGGATCATGGTTGACTCTTCTAATTTGTCTCTGATCTTCAAGGGAAATTATGAGACAGAAGATATTTTGATAAGGAAAACACATTCAGATTTTTCTGCTCAGTTGTTTCCAGTTGCTGCTCCTACAACCATCACAAGCCATTAGCTCATTAGCCTCATGGGCATTGCTCTGTGATATCTTTTTTGAAGTACTTACCATATTTTGGTCTTAAATATTAAATACTCTTATTCTACCAATAAAGTGTTTGATGAAAAATGCTACATTTGTTAAAAATGTCAAAAGACTTCCTAAGGTATGCATTTATGGTGGGTGTGAGGGGAGCATTTATGAAACCATATTTACATTTAGGATTCTTCTGTGGATGTACATGATTCCCAATGCATATTTCTAAAGGGAATGTCATCTGTAAATGAGCTTTGTGCCCAAAAAAGGGTTATTTAAGTTTCGATGTCATTAGATTAAATTAAAAGTGGTATGTAATAACATAAGATCAATTCTCACTTAAGCTTCACTCTGCAGGGCTTTTTTATTACTATTTCACCAGAATATGGGGGTCAAACAATGCCAGCAAGATATTACCCTCATACAGAGATGGTTCTGTGAGGTGTTTGAGTAGAAATATTAACTGCAGCCTATTAAGATAATGACATGCTGAATTATCACTAGGACTGATGAAAACAGTCATTAAACATTACAGCTTGCATGTGTCATCGTTACCTTATTTTCTTTACAAAATAACAGATGGTTTTAGGTATCACACAACATGAACAGCTACTAACAGTGATGGTGATAAAATCAGAACACACTCAATAATATCAGTGCCAACACTTCCAGGATAAGAAGTGTATAAACATATCTGGAGTGGAAGGAGGGCTGGAACAGGGGTAATTCATGCTTTAGTCTGGCCACAGTGGGTGTAGTATCTTGTATTTCTTACTTCAACCCAGGCAGCTACCTTTTGAAGAAAACAGGGTGCATTTCCACAGTAGCCATTCATCAGACAATGTGCAAACTGAAACTGCCTCAGGCAACAAATGAAATATCATGGAAGTGACAGTTTGGTTATTAAGAGAGGTTTCTTCACATTACAGAGCCTTGATATGATCTGATTTGATTCACATTTATTTCCTGGAGGGGTGTGCACACAGAAAGAACAATTCTGGGAAGCCCTGTAATGGAGTGCAGCCTTAAACTCTCTAGTGAAACACAACAAATGCCTTTTCAGTCTTTAGCTGTGGTATCACTTTCTGTGGCAGCTTTAGTACAATTGGTAGGGCTTCTTTGCCTGGACAAATGCATACACTTAACACAGTGAGAAATGTCAAAGTGAAATGAAAATTTTGGGGTACTTTCTAAAACAGTTAACTCCAACAAGGAACAATCCAGAAAAAAAGATAAAATAAAATAAAAAGTAATAAAACCACTTTGAAGTATTTTGCTGTATTTTTTTTTCCTTAGCACTTGAAATAAAATATTTGTTGGGTAGGACTGGTTTTAAACCAAAAAACCCCTCTTCAAATTCACTGGAAAATTTAAACTGTGCTTACTACTGGACAGCTTGTGTTTGTGTTTTTAGGATGTTTTTCCTAAAGGTTGGGATGTCGTAAGACAGCAGTTTCCAGTAAAATATATCAGCTTGCCTCTATGAATCAAGACAAGTCATCAACAAAGCACAAAATCACAGAATCATTGTTGCAGATTTTCTTGAGACTGTTACACCTGCTTTATGTTGCTAAGCAATAAATTGGAATTCTTTGAATTTGCAAAAATTACCATTCAAATGGATTAATTTCTGAGACAAGAACACAGCACAGGAATCACAGAACTGATTGCTCTAATGATAACCTAATGACATCCAAGGAGGCTTCTCTCTATTCCCTCTTCTTGTTACAGGAGAGCCTACAGAGCTCCTGGATACTGTAGAACAGAGTAAAACCATCAGCACAATAATTAAAACCTTCTCAGCTAGGAGGAGTGGCATCTGTTGCTGCTGCTGTCAAACTTCCATGTTTCCAGCTAAGAGAAGATGCACGCATCAGTGAAAAGTAAAAGGAAAAAGCACAAATCCAGCATTCACAAGCAAGAGAAAATGAAGTTAATCAGATTTCTGGGTGTAGTAGAGCAAAGGGGAACTGCAGATCATGGGACAATATGCTGAAAGTAGTGAAAGAAAAAGAAATCCTCAGGTGAGAGTTGAGCTGGTCTAAGTCAGCGTAGCCCCAGGGAAGTTACGCTCACTTAGGCCCGGTAGGAATCTGGCTCAGCAACCTGAAAAAAGAAAGGGAAAAACTGATAAACAAGAAAAGACTGGGATTGAGCAGAAATATAGATATATATGTATTTCCCTTCTTCTGGGGAGAAGGAAGAAAATTCTTGTCGATGGAGCTGAAAGGGTGGAGAACAGACAGCTAAGCAGGAAGACAAAGCTGGAAACACAAAGCAAAGGAAGCAAAAGGAAATAAACATTGAAACCAAGAAATGGCAGCATTGCCAGGTGGGAAAGAAAGAGTCTTAAAGACATCCAGAATGAGGTGGCAGAGAGAAAAAATTATGTGCTTTTAGGAATTTGACTTCCTATTGAGGTTACTTGCTTCTTGCATGTGCCCATCAGAAGCACTTTAATACTGGTCTTGGTTCATTGTTACCTATTTGTTTTTATTCCTCTGACACTGCTAAATACCATTAAGTGTAGATCAAGATTTCTGGAATATACACTTCTGGATCATTGCTACCATTTTTCCACTAGACAGACAGATTTTTCAAGGTATGATAATCTCTTCATCTCCCCTTCCTCACTGCAAGGTGAAAAAGTTCTTTAGTCAAAGGGCATTCTTGTAGTAAATAAGGGAGGGGGAGAGTGTATCAAAAGAAAGAATACCCAGAATACAATGAAGACCCTTGAACATTTAAAATATAAGTGTCATCAGCTGAGGTTATTATTTCTTTTAATTGTCTCCCATCCATACTAGTGTTATTAAACAGCACTGCTCACAAGCCTCTACAAGCCTGCACAATATGCATACACAGAGCCCTACAGCAAAAATGCATTCATGTACTATTTACAGTAATTCCCTAAACATATGAGCCCAAATTATTATACCCATTACTATGTGAAGCAAATACCAGATCCTAGACTGAAGATTTTCTTTAACTGGGTTTGAAACCCAGTGATTGGAACACTTGTCTAGAAAGGGCTCTGTAATTCATCCCTTAAATCAATACCCATGGCACCCAGTGTGTTTCTAATTATTTATTTATTTTTAAAACAACTGTGCCTGCATGGACAGGCTTTACAACATTTCTGTGTTTTTTAAATGGTTTGCAGCTAACTTGCTGGGCCAGTCTTCCATCCATGCAAGCTTTTCCAATAGCAGATGTACATATTGCCAGTACAGGATTTGTGTGTTTGCCCTCCTTTATTAAACAGGACATTTCCTAGGTTAATCAGCAATAGAGCAAGGTTACAAGCAGTGGAGCTGGCATGAAAAAGATAAAGGTTTTTAAAAATTTTTTTGGGTTTTTTTTTTGTTTGGTTTTTGGTTTTTTGGTTTTTTTTTTTACATTGAAACCTTGTGAATCCCAACACTCATTTGGAATAGGAAAGCTGCCTTTGTCCAACCAAAAAAAGACAGCATCCTGTGATGCAGCTGACTGTACAGAAGACTAATGATCCTTTTTGCTCTTGTTTTGAACACAAATGTTACTCTGAGGCTGAGCATGTTTTCCTTATGAAAACACAACTATTGGTGCAGGGCTGTGAAAAGTTCCAGTTTGAGCGTATACTTCTCATACTCTGTAGTTCTCATACCAATCTAGTAATGAAAACTAGGATCTGAAAGCTAAATAATTGCTCTGGGGAGTGTGGAAACTGGAGATAATATACAAGCGATGACAGCAAATGTAACGTGCATCCTAACTGAACCTCGTTAATAACCTCGTTAACAAAAAGAACAACTCCCAGTTGCAAAATCCTGATCATACCTCTCAACTATAACACAAACATTAAAGCACAGCAGCTCCTCATGCTGCATACATCTACATGCTATGTTTATATAGATGTATGCAGATAAAAAATACACCCATGTACACACAGATTCTAGCAGTACACAGAGACACACAAATAGGCTCAAGTTTGTAAGCAAAGAGTAGGTGCAAATGAGTATCCACAGAGAAGGATGCTGTGGTATGCTGGACAAACCCTATGTTGCCACTGAAACGTACTCACCATTTGCAGAAGATCAGAAGAAACCATCTGCATGCAACACATTGCTGTTGCCAAAGCACAGACAATGGTGGAGATGATATTGAGAGCGCACACACTGAACAACAGGTCCTGCAAGAGACAGCAGCAGAATATCATCTCTTATCTCAGGGACACAAAGCACAGGAAATGCTTGAGGAATTTGATAACAAACACTCTCAACTGCTATCGATGAATAAGGTCCCAAATAACTGGGTAGAACTCATTTAGCTTGTAATCTTTTTCAGGTAGCAACCCACAAAGGCAGCAATTACAGAAACAAACATTTTCCCCTTCCCAGTTCTCACAACACATTTGCTATTAGATACTTCCTCAGAAATATTGATATTCAAATTTTCTTGTTCCCCAAAAAGACAAATTACTCTTTCACAGTTGACTCCAAGCTGCAGCTATCACAAGAAAGATACTATGAAATACACCTCTGATTAGAAACTACATGCAAAAATATTATTGCTTTGAGTAGTTGAAATCTACCATTTAGGGTCGTGTGTTAAAACAATTCTAGTATGAAATAGAGACTTATCCTGTGTCAGAAACTCAATGCATCTGAAATATTTTTATACATGAGAGAAAAGCAGTGATTACACACCCAGATATTTCACCTTCTACTAATGAATTGAGTGCATATTGTTGGCTTTTTTTTTAAAGAACAAGAAGTTTAAAATAGAACATAGAATATTGGTTTAACAAGTAGAATAAAAGAAAATAAACATTTGAATTAAAATGGAACATTTTTATAGCAATGGTGTCACTAAAAAGAAAGCATTTATCACTCTTGCAATCATTGGATTTGTACTTTCTCCACAGCTAGTGAAAAGACAAGAAGAGAATTTCATGTGCTGGCAACATTTCAAAACTACTACAATCATTGTACAGAAACTGCATGGCTGTGGGGCTATTGTGTGGCTCACTTCTCTGAATAGCCAGTAAAAGCATTTGAGAAAAAGCAGCACAGAGGACAGAACAAAATTGCTACAACACAGTGAGCAAAAAACACTCACTGTGTAAAGAACATTCCATAGGGTCTAAGTTTAAAAGAGTATTTCATTCACTGCCAATGCATGAAATGATTTCTATGCTATAAATGGCTTTGTTTTCCCCAACAGTTCTGAAACAAATGATAGAAAGGTGCAGATTTACTCCTGCCACTGTAATAGTTTGCTCCTCAAGTGACCTTCATTTGAAGAGGGAAATGCCAGCCATGGGAACCAGGCAGACAATAAATGGGCCAACAAGTTTCAGTCATTTAATAACTTACACTGAGCCTGATTTGCTCTGGCTGATCTGGTCAGTAGTTTTCTGTCTTCTTGGCCAGCCCCTCAGCCAGAGGAATAATGAATCAACAGCACTAACAGCAAAATACTGGAAGGGCCAATCACTAAGTCACTGACAGAAGGTGATGCAGAGGACTCACTCAAAGTCATACAGACACACTTAGAGCATTCCAATGAGGTAAACAAGCAAAGTGATCCATGGAGACCCAATGAGTTAACAGGGGCAAAAAAAGGACACTGAGATCCTTCATGTTCTGCTTTCCATATGCAAACCTAGGGAAAGAACACTGAGGCAGAGACAAGATCTAGGGTAGAAAATGGGACAGTTTCCTAGCAGGAAGAAACATCATCCATTGCCTACAACAGCCATTTAAATACAAAAACCTTAGCCAATCTGAGTGCACAACTTAATACCATTTATGCCAAATAATAAAATCAAAGTTCTAAATTAGGATGCAAAGTACCTCCAAGACCCTCATACACCTTCACACGTCCCAGGACAGACTTTACTGTGCCTCTGAGTCATGGCAGATGTTTTTCTCATCTCTTTCTAAAGACCCCACAGCTTCATCCCAGTATTCCAGCGTTTATTTTTACCATCAGTGTCCTGGTTATGTCCATCCCACAGATCAAACCCATGGCTTCTTTGCTTCCATAGCTCATGAGAACAGGCTGTTACACAGCAGACTTTTACACCTTTGAACTCTATTATCACTCTTGAAGCCTTTTCCACCTTTACTGCATGACACATTAACACCATTTTCTCCAATTCTCAACTGAAATCAACTTTCTAGGCCTCTGATCCTTTTCATTAATCTAATTTGTTTCTCTTCACATCTTTCCTTAAATGCAGGATCCTAAGCCAGGCACAACTGAAGGTTTTGCAAACACTGACTCTGTTGTGGGGATTATTTCTTGTGCCTTGCAGGCTGCCCTCATCCTTACCCACCCTGAGACGTATCTTGGCACGCTGGGACAGCTGTGCTCTGTTTGTTACTCAGCATTTTGCTTTTGATGTAGGGCAGGGAATGCTGCCCACAGGAACAGCAGCCTCCTTCCACACACTCCTTTCCAGGCTAAGCACACAACTCTTCCTGCTACAATCTCTTTGAAGGTGAAGGTACAACTAGAAAACTCCAAATGCAGGGATGCAGAGTTTTTATGTATTTCATAAAGATCAATAAGGAGCAGACATCTAAAACATTGTAAGGGTAAAGTTTTAACAGAGACAGTAACAACTGAGCAATGATTGTGGAGGCCTCACCACCACTAGAAATTTCTTAAAGCAAGACTGCTTCTGTATTTGTTTTGGCTTTTTTATCCTGAAGTCTGTTTCAACTCAAACAGGAATCAAGCCACAACCCACCCTGCTCCTCTGCTCCCCACTCCCCCCACCCTCCCCAAACATTAATCAGCCTCAGGCAATTTACCATTTTCAGGAAATTCACTCCCTGTGCCCTGTAGAAAAAATAATGAGGTAATCCATGACACTCATTTATTCAGCTATGGATAAAAAGTGAGCAGGAACTGAAGCCCTCGGTGGCCAAGCACACTGCCAGAAGGACAGGGCAGGTGCTGACAGACAGCAGCTGGAACCAACAATGACAATTAAGGCGTCCTTTAGGAAATGTCTGTGAAAAAGCAGTAACCACAACAGGGCCAATCTAACTCCCCACAGCCCCAGCCAGCTACATTTAGAGGTGTCTAAAGGAGCAGGAAATCTGTACTAAATACAAAATCAGGGAGCTTTAGTAACAGATCTTTAGCTGACATCTACCAGAACAAAATACAACAGTACAAAATAGAATTCTCTGCCCCTCAGAAATGGCTGAACCCATTTTCTCTTAGATGCTGTCTTCGTCTTTTTAAGACAAAACTCTGATTCTTTGGCATATTTATATGACAATTAATGCTCTGATAAGTGTAATGTACTAGGGAGAATTATTCTACAGGTTACACACACAATTTTCTTCATACGCCTTAGCTCACTAGCTGCAGAGGACACAAATCCCCTTCAGAGTGGAATCAGCTATCAGAACTGCCTGGAACCATGCCTAGACCAGTCCAGAGAGACACCCACAGGAGTCAGGGAGCATTGTGAGCTGTTTCTCTGTGGCCACTTATTTTCCCAAGTAGGTCCCTCACCTTAATCTTAAAAGCACAACTAAAATTTAATACTGACAGTGAAAAAAGCAAGATTTCATGGTTGCAGTATTCCATTTACACTACAACTTAAACAATTACCAAATTAATGGTGCCAGTACCTGCATAACCTTTTATCATGCTTTCCCTTCATAATAACAGACACCTTTGACTTGTGCTGTGCTCCCAAAGGACACCTGTGCATTCCCAAATCTTCATACTATTGTTTCCCATATGTCTAACTTAGGGACAGAACAGTTATTTATTATTTTTTCTAATTCAAGCTGTTTTCACTATTATTCTTTTTTGACACTGTTTTTGTGCTACTGCACTTCAGTTCTTCCTGTACTAGTGCAATTAAAATAATACATACATGTAGAAAAATGCATGTTCTATAAACGTGTAGTCCAAGATCCTACAGAACAGATTAAAATAGGAGATGCATTACAAAATATGAGTATTATTTAAAATCTGAATGTTTAATTGCAATATTTTAATATTTTGTATTAAAAAATGTAATTTTAAGATACAATTAATTGAGAATATCATATAAAAACTCATACTGCAATATGCTCAAAAAGCAATTGGTCCTAAAAACTGATTTTCTTTGTTTCCCATCAAACTGCTGTGTGATAAAACAATCAGATGGTATCAAACTGGAATAAGTAAAAAATTGGTGATTGCCACGTCGATAACTCAACTGTAGAAACAATCATTTAACAAAGCAATTTAGAACAGCTGTTAGCTCATGCTATTACCTGACAGCAGCAAAGAGATGAGATAGAATCTAAAATGAAAAATGACAATGGCACAAATCCCATCAGCCAGTGATGGGAGCACTGGCAGAGCTGGTCCCTTGTAACCAAGGAACACTCACTGCACGTGTGCTCACCCTCCTGAAATTCTGTCCTTCAAAACATCATTTGTACCTCCAATCACAGCAAATGCAAAGCAAAACTGGAATAGCATCACTTCACTCTAATGGTGGGCCATACCCATAGAGCTCCTTCAGCTTAGACACCACCTTATAACTGCACTTGTCTCTAATATCAGTTATCTTTCAAAACCATCAACTAAACCAGGCTAAAACAGGAATGTCTGGACATCTTCAAAACTCAAATGCAGACTTTGGTAAATATTTAGTCCCTCTCTTGCTTCTTCCTACCACAGCAATAACTGTACTGGAAATGAAGTTACACACATGAACGTCAAAGCAGAGAATTTGTCGCTCAGTACAGACCACACCACACAGATGAAGCACGATTACCTCAAAATATTCACTCTGCCAAGTACTATACAGAAAATTAATCAGCTGTGCTGCTTACATAGAATTGAGAAAGTGTATTTAAACTTGTTTTGCTCTAGAAAGATGCAAAGTACATCCATTTCATTTTATGAGTTCCAGTCTGCTCAACAGTATTGAACTGACAGCTCTCTTTACAACACACATTTTGCTGGCTGAATGGATTATTTTCCTGTGGAAATAAAAGATTTGTGTCTTTGAGGTTCTTGGCACTTTTGAGACTTTAGCCAACACACGATGAAAGCAACAAAATCAGCTTGCTGATGTGTGAAAGCAGCACTGTGAGCAGCAGCCCTGAGCACAGGGATCTCAGCATCCCCAGCCACCAATGGCTAAGAGCAGCTCCACGGCTGCAACGCTGGGGAGATGATTTCCTTTCTCCTTGATTGACTTCAATTATAGTGCTTCATTTCTTATACTACTGTATCCTGAAAAGAGATAATGAGCAGCAAAGCTTTTTGACCCATGAAATTAGTGTCAATGTACTTCTTTTATTCAAGAATTCAAGGACAACAGTCCTTTTAACTCAAAATATAACTTTAGTTGTTCTCACGGGATACATTTAGAAAAACACTGGGAAAAATATCTGCTCTAACACAAGGAAGGCTCAAGAATTAATTCTGAGTCAAATAGGTCTCAACCACACATTGCATTGTAAATGGAGAGATGATCAACACTTCATAAAACAGATTTAAGGTTTGAAAATACAGTATAATTCACTATTTTATATTTTTAAGAAGCAGTGCACAGTGCACTGCTACTTAAATCTTCTCTGCTTGCACTCCAACCTTCCAACTCTGGTGTCAGCATTAAATTTAGTACTGGGGATATGACAGAGACTCCTGAAAGGCTAAGGTTTCATAACACAGCTGGACAAGGCTGGAATAAACAGATTCCAGCCATTCAAAGAGGCACCTTTTCAGCCATGAGAGAAAAGTTTACAACTATATTCACTCACTGTCCAAGCTAGGAACAGAAAGAAGTATGAGGAAGGAAAAGTAGCTCAGCTATTCAGACTACAAAGCCCACCCTGACCCACCCTATTTTTGATGGTCTTGGTGTGGTAAATAAACTCTGAATGTTGGGAATATTTTCAGCTGACTGTAAAGGAATGTGAAACAAATCCAACAGTTAAAAATCTGATCTGGAATTACTTATTCTGTGCTGAGCTTTATCCAATTTTAAGTAGCTTAAGAAGCCTTTCAGGTAAGTAATTCAGTACAATTAATAATATTGCATTTGGTCTTACAGTAAACCTGAGGAAAGACTGTTCTCATAACTCTAAAGAATGTACTAGGAGCCATCCCCTCCTCTGTTTTGCCAGTGGAAGCATCTTCTTCTGAATGAAAAAAACAATCTATGAATAGACTTGGTCATCAGAAAACCCAGTAGCAATAAATTTGGATTCAAAGGAGAGGAAAGGAAAGAAAGTATTCACACAGAAGACTTCAAGAGCCCTGAGCTACATAAATCTTTAACAGAGATGCCTAACTAATGAATGGAACCAGAAACCTGAAAGAGACATTTACTATTTACATTTTACTTGAACTTTAGCAGCTCCAAACCAAATATTTATGCTGAAGACAGAGGAGAGAATCAGCTTCTCTCCTTGCCTGATAGTCACAAAAGCATTCTACAGATGCACCTTAGATAAAGTAGGAAGTAATTACATAAACAGCAAATCTATAGGCTCACACACACATCTGCAGGTATTCTGGACTGTGTGAGCTGCTAAAAGTAATTAAAAATACTCAACTGTAGCCTTACTAAACAAAAACTGCAAAACATTCCCCTCTTGCATGTCAGCATCCGACAGCAATAATATGTTACATAATAATTCAAACTTCTAAATATCTAACTTCATCCTCTCAAAATGTTGCATGTATAACCTAAGTTAAGAATACTCTGAGTTTGGAAAGAAGACAATTTTCACAGATGAAGCATGTCAGAAAATTTTAGCCTTTTTACTTTAATTAACATGAAAAGAAAAACTCACTTCCTTAAAATTTCATCCCCTTCCTGCAGAAAAACAGATTAAGTTGATGTCATTGAAACTGCATCCTAAATCCATCCCATCTGTGGCCATCATCTCATTTTTGGACACCTGATTCTTAATAAACCTTTTAAACTCTTTTAACTAATTTTGTACATAGGTAGGATTTGCTTGTGCCTTCATTTGACTTTAATTAAACCAAGTAACTTCCTAATACAGGATAAAGATGTTCTAGGAGCGTGATTACTGTAAAAAAAAAAAAAATCAAGATACTAGAACACTGACATCATTAGAAGCACAGATTATTGACCCTGAGTATCCAGAGGAAAGCAAAGAAGATTATTTTCAGGGGCAGTTTAGGAGCTACTAATGCAGGAAACTGTAAAAAAACCCTCATCTAGTGAAATACAGAAACCAGGACGTGTCTCCATTGTAAAACAGGGGAGATGGATCCCACTTGGATGCCTGCAGATCTTAATGGCAGTTCAGCACATTGTGCAGCTGTGCTATTTTTATTGGGGTGTGCAGACAACACTAGAAGTATGGTATCTTATATTTGTAATTCTAACCCTACAATTCAACACCCTTGGGTGGGCTGAGACCCCAGTACAACAGTGAAACAGCACAGTATTTTTGTCCATTTTGCTGTAACATATAATTTTGTGCTGAAACCCCACTATTGAACTAATCTCAGAAATCAGCACTTCTAGATCAGTCAGCACTTGCAATCAATACTTGTATCTATAAATGTGCATATATGGGACCATACACACTGCAGTCATAGTTCCTCTGTCCCCATTAAAAGGTTTGAGTAGTTTATTCAGGGCTTGAAATGAAGAAAGAAGGAGGATTGATTTACAAAAAAGCACATAGAGATGGTTCATTGCAGAAACAACAACAATAAATTTATAGAGATTTTTTCAAAGCAATTATGAACCCCCCACTCAATATGATGCAAGGCTCAGTTAACAGACACAGGGCCAGGAGCCACTGCTGGTTTTCCTTGTCCTGTTTGACTGCCTGGGAACAAGATCAGACAGGTGACATGTGCTGGATTGTTCTGTTCACAGTGGAGCTCCACAGCTGCTACCACCAAAACCCCACAGGTGACTTAGTGCAAACACCAGATTTTTACCCCATCTGCAATAAAGAGGAGCATGAAACCTACACAATGTTATACATGACATGAATAATCTAAACTCTTGTTCTCCACATTTTCTCTCCCTCTGGCTCCTCAAACAATGAATACAATTGAGATTTTGGTACTAAAACATCTGTTTCTATAAAATCACATTGTAGTTGTTAACTGTAATTAAAGAGGGTGAGCCTTATCACTGTCAGCTGTTACCTACTGTTCTTAAATTTACAGCCAGGAATCAGAGCTAAGCCAAATAGAAAGTCAATGTAGATTTAAAACCAAAAAAGATGTAAAATCTTTTTCAGAAAGTTACTTTCCTAACTACCTTTTCTTAGTTCTGAACATAATTAAAATTGCACTCAGACTATACTCATGGGAACTCCTGTGTTTAAACCCATTTTCTTGTAATGTAAGTTGGTATGTCAATTCCCTTTATAAATGATTGAGTTATATCTTAGAAGAAATTAAATTTTGTGCTTGTATTCTGATGGCTGAATTGGTTAGAATCCTTGTCTTGATTTTCAGCATATGCCACTTCTACTCACTTCATATGCTGACAAGGTCCTCCAAAGATAAACAGTTGTTTCCCTCTCATTAAAGTTTACCTTGCTGACATATTTACAGGAAGCAAACATATGCTCCCTCAATCTTTATTTTCATGGGATTAGCAAGTCAGCTTTTCCTGAATGACAGGTTCATGTTTCTGCATCTGTCATACTTTGAGGAATGTCCTTCTCAGAAGTTACCTTCCTGTAACACATTTCACTGTTATTGTTATGTTTTGACCAGCAATGCCAGGTTATGCTTCTTTTCCACTTACTGAACTCCTGCTACCCAGTAGGTTTTTGCTCTGTAATCTTTATCATCCTCATTAAAACCTGAGGCACAGTTCTTACTTAATTTTGGGGCCATATAAAAATATTTCAACTTTTGCCTCATCCATATTACTTGGTGGTAGCTTTTTTTGCTTTTTCTTAACAAGGCTGAAGAACATTTTGGTATTTACAATATACATGTATAGGATTTCTATCCATTCTGAATTTTAAAATATATCTTCAAATATCAATAAAACTATAAAAATTCAATAGCTTTTTCAGGACCCACCTGAGAAAATCTACTTCCCTAAGATCCTTCTCACAATGAATTTCCCTACTCCATTACTTTCTATTAGTTTTAATAAAGTACGTACTTTGAAATTGGGAGTCACAGGTACCAAGTTCTGCTGATCATGCAACTAAACCAGGAATGAATCAATATCTGCCTCTCAGCCTAGGGTTCCTTTTTCTGAGCAGTTCTTTCATTGAGTCCTCATTATTTTTCAAAACAACCCAGCATCAATGCCTTCCCATTAGGTGATAATGAAGTGAAGCAATGATGGAAGCAGTCACACTGAGCTCTAACTCACTCCTACAATATTCTTAGTATTTGCTCTCAGTTTTTCATCTGGGCAGCTGTAACACAAAACGCTACAAGATTTAAACTTCTTACAGTGTTGCAGGGCAGTTTGTAAGTGCATCACTCAGAAAGAACACTCCCTCCTCCCTCCCAAAGTAACGCGGCTGCCTTCGCATCAGGAACTCTCTCATCATCCTGCAACACTTGGTGTTTCTTTGCATTCACCATAACATCATAAAACACCACCTGAGAACAGCAAAGGGAAAGATGCCTGTTCTTGCACCTTCCAGCATAAACCACAGCCAGCTGTAACTTCTGTTTCTTGAGCAATCCTTACCAAGGCAGTCACCCACACAAATGCTGATATTGTGATGGGAGAGGATTTCTGCACCTTAGGGTAGATAAAAACACAGAACAGCAGCTGCTGCTCCCTTCATCACACACTTTGTTTTGCTAAGTTAAAACTACAATAATCAGTTAATTCTCTCCCTACACACCTTGAGGGTCAGCCTCACTGCATTGCACTCCTGCAGAGGGTTCAGTTTCAGTGTTTCTCCCAGGTTACTGCAGCCTGATGTCTGATGCTGCATTTCACAGCAAACACAGACACCATCACTGTCGAATTTAATCTGTGGAGAAAAGAAAAGGTCAGGAAAAAGTATAAATCAACAGAAACACACTTCCCAAAAAAAGTATTTACAGTTACAGTAATGACTACTAAATGCAAAATGAAAATCCCTGCGCAGAACCTTCGGAGCACAATGTTTTTCAATGGCTAATATAAGCTATAAAAACAGGGAAAATACAGAAAGAGGATTCAATGTCAAAAGTGTTACCTTTTATGCCTCTTTTTGAAAAAAAATTGCATTGCAGGGGCAGGTGAAACCAGAGTAACTCAACTGAATAAACATAAAATCATACCCAATGTGGGAAAACCAAAAATAACAGAAAGAGGTCAGAAAATATGTGAAGGAGTCATGCTCACAAATCAGTCCTTTATTCCCCTAAGTAAAGATGGAAGCACAGTGGCTGGATGATGAGATCTGAACCACTCTGTTACTTACTCTTTTGCATTAAAAAAACCCCAAAATTTCCAGACACAAATCTACAAAAAAAACCCAAAAAAAACCAAACCAAAAAACCCCAACAGCCTAATGCAAAAACACATTTGCTATTTTAAAATCAAATTCTCTCTAGGGTGTTGCCAATTTCCTGAACAAAAAACAGGTACCAGCATTCCTTGTGGAATTACCTTGCACAGCCTTACACACAGAATCATTTCAACAGAATATTTACTTACTTCTTAGACCTCAAAGAGCATTTAAATTGTTCATATGATCTTAAAAGTTATGTGCTTATGTATTTTTTAGTGCTACCCCTATCAGGCTTATGTAGCACTCCCTCCTTACATGCTGGTGACCAGGACAGCAGATGGAAGAGCAAAACCAAGAGTCAATTAAAAGAAGATAATAAGCTTCTCCAGATGAGGTACAGATGACTGAATGCTTTCTTACTGTGATGAAAGCATGCTCAGGGCAGCAGCTATCTCAGGGGACTTCAGCTCCTGAGACTCCAGATTGCCCTCTAGCCAGCACAATTTGTAAAATGCTTTAGAAAAAATTGGGTATGTAAATTACACCATTTCCCATATTCTCCAAGGCAACACTGGAAATAATTGTCTGTGGCAACTCACAGAAACTGGCCATACCCTATCCAGAGACACTGCAAGGAAATAAAGGAAAAACATAGTTTGTTCACCTCTATGATAGTTGTGGGTTTTATTTCTCATTAGCATACAATTTAACTACAAAGCAGCTTGAACAATTTCAGAATAGTTCTTTTTCAATTCCTGTAATCTTTTAATAGTTTCTTTTAAAAGGTGAAATACCTGAGCAAAGCCCAACTAAATGGTTTATGATCAGCAGACCTCAGTTTTGCAAACTGATGTAAAATCAAAGCACTGGCTGTCACTGGGGAGGTCTTGCTCCCAAAACTCTCTAGAAATGGTTCAGGGGTTGAGAAATGCTGCTGAGGAATTTTGGAACTCTCACTTTGAATTTAAAGCTGTGTCAAAGCCAGGGGCCAGAAGGCTACACCTGGCAAATCAATATCAACTTCAGCTGTGAAAAAGTTTTTGTAATGAGGAAAATGGACTTCGGACAAAGCTTTCTACTGCAAGATCATCTATTGTGATTCTTGCTGCCCCTGTTTTCTACTGCAAGATCATCTATTGTGATTCTTGCTGCCCCTGTTCAATAAAGGACAGGCACTGACTCCTGCCATGTATCTGGCATTGCTAATGTGAAATACAGATCCCAGGGCCACCTGTATCACATGCAACGAGCAGGTGCCACAAAGGCAAGGCTCGGTCAAGATTCTTCGTTTATGAGAGATTCTCAATTCATTCTGAAAGTTATTCCATAACTTTGTACTATCCAGTAGTTCTTCTTTGGATTTAATTCTTAAAATTATTAAAAGCTAATTTTTTATATGGCAGTTCTTGCAAAACACAGGGCCATCTTAAGAACCATACCATCTTCAAAACCAGCCAGGATTCACTACCAGATTGGAAGCATATTATTCTTGGAGAATTTTTATCAATTTGCCTTGTTGTGCACCTTTTCCTTCCCTGTTTGTGAAGTGCCCTCTTTGCTGAGCAGTGTTCCTGCAACGGGGAGCAGGACAAAGGCTGTAGGTGTCACTGCATCTGTGTTCTCAGCAATGCAGCAGCTGAAAGCTCTCCTGAGCCCCTGCTCCAGAATGCACTTCCCTGCCCTGCTGCAGTCTCACACTTGGCACACAGCACCAAGAGCTCATACAGCCATTCTGTGACCTAAACAGTGCCAAAATTAACTTTTTTTTTCATCTGGAAAGGAAGGAGAAGTGGATTATTGTTAGCCCAAATCACACCTCAAAGGCCATTACTGTGTGGCTCCGTAAACAGACACAGTAGCACTGACAGTAAATCTGCATTGGTACAGGGAGAAGGGGTTGGGATCACTCCTTCCAGCTGCTGGGCTGGTGCTTGCCAACCCCAGACACAATTCCACCAGCAGTGTCTCCAAAACTGTCTGTGCTTCAATCTCTTTTTGGCTGGCAGAGCTCAAGAATAAAGCATCATTCACTTCATCCCCTGCACATTTCCCCACCATCCTGTGTGTATTTGTGTCCCACTTCGTGATTCTTACTCATGCTAGTCAGTACTCAGAGTTTCTGTGCTTTCATATTTATGACAGTTGCACAGTACACCCTCATCCAAACCATATTTAAGATTTCAAACATCAGCCAGAGCTGCCTATATGCAAAAATTGTCTTGCAAGTTCATTTTGTTTTGTCAAAAAGCAGTACTGTTGCTTCAAAAGCCATAAAACCCATTAAAACCTGACTTTCGTACAGCACAGAATCAAAAAAGGAAAGGACCTTCCAGATTCATTACAAATACATGCACACACTCTCACAGGCTTTATGGGTTTTTTTAAATCTGTATCAATTAATCAAATTCTGTCCATGCTGCTGGAAAGAGCCTGTGTGCTTGTTTGGCTGCAAAGTGCACACACCCCCTCCCCTAACAGGGCAAACCAGGAGTTAGCTAACACTGTCACTTTGCATTCTGCCATCTCCTCAATACAAATGGAAGTCTTCCAGGAAAAGTAGTCATAGATTTTACTTCTTCTTCTAAATTAATCTTCGGTTCTTTATAGGGAACATAAAAAAGGGAAGGAAAAATTTCAAAGTGAAGTATGAGAGTTCCAAGGTTGATAACAAGGCAGTGAAGTACAAGAAAGCTCCCCTGGTATACTCAGGGGAAGGAGCTTCAGTCAATTCTAGTGCCTTATGCAGAGGGTAAGATGGGAGGATCCAGTAAGGATAAAGTTGCATTGTAGAGAAATATCAAGATTAAAAACTGACAGATTACTAAAAACAAAACAGAGTATATTCTTTTTTCCTGGAACTTTAAAAATTGGTTTGTAATATGCACAGACCTGAGTTTAACTCCAGTGCAAAATGGAATACAAATAAACCTCAGTTCTGGACCTGGGCTCTGCCATTCAGCTCTTTGTGAACCTGCACCTGCTTCACTTTTCCTTGCTCTGTCTATTCCAGCTAAAGATAATTCAGGGGAAAGAAGAGTCTTTATGTGTTACTGTAACCACTTCAGCTGTACAACCAAAAAAAAAAAAGCATATAAGTAACCTTTCAATAGAGAGTAAGTAACCTTTCACTATCCCTACTTTTCTGAATAATAATCACCTCTAAATTTGATTAAAACTACAGCATTTATTTTTAAATAAAACTACAGCATTTATTTTTAAATTACCTGTCTTAAATTACAAGACAGGTAAACTCAATTAAAAAATATAGATAAAAAAACATTCTATTTTGGGCAGTAATATGACATAAATGAAAATGAATTAATTGCTCTACCCATATTTTCAAAGAACAGTTTTTAGAGAACCATTATTTGTAAAAGAAATTCCTACACAGAATTTTTTCTCCTATACACATTAATGAACAGCTTGAGTGTGTAACTTCTCTGTACACATCTGACTCTCACTGATTTAAAGCAGTATCTTGAGGTTTTGGCTACAGGATCTGCAGCTAATTACAGAAAAAAAATATTCCAATTAATTTTTTGTAACAAGGAGTTAAAGCTACTGCCCTTTTTCCCCTCAGTGTTATGTTGCTAAGCTGCAGCATAAAGGGCACAAATACCAACTTCACAAATTACCCATTCAAAATGCTAACATATGGCAAGCACATTTCTCATATTCACACAGAAATACATATTATGGAATCTACAATAAATCCCCAGTGTTCAAAGCAAAATAAGACCAGTGTGTCTTGTTCTTTTCCTTCAAATAACAACACTACATGTGAAGCACTGATGAATTTAAACTCCATAATACAGTGGATACTATTATCACTTTTAAAGCCATGCACTCACCAGGAATTAATTTGACAGAAAGACCAGAACTAAAACAGAATTTATTTTGAATTTTACTTTTTTAGTATACTGTGCTTGGAAATTTACTTGATCAGTTATATGGGATGTTAACTACATTTCAGACCACATGTCTGCAAAGGCTGGATTTTGACTCCTAGAGCTGCATCCTCAGAGAGTACATTTGTATCCTAGGAGGCAAGTAAAGGATTTAGACTTGATAATGTACACCAGTCACATAGTGCAGGATTACACAGATCTACAGCACTAAAGAGAGCCATCTAAGGAATTAAAATTAAATATACACTTGGAACAAGCTGTTAAGAAACTGGGATTTCTCCTTTTTGAGTGAAAAATGGTAATAAAGTAATTAAATATGCTCAGCATAATACATCACCACCTTCTGAGTCAAATCCTGTGCTTAATCATGAAGCAGTGCTTGCTGTTCACTCCAGAGCATCCCTCCCAGAGGGTGGCCTATGAGAACAGAACTCTAGAATTCCATATACATGAGCCCTGCAACATGGCAAGGCAATACATTCATGTGTAAGTCTCCAGCCTGACTGAAATGGGATTTTGAGCAAGGAAAACCCAAAGAGTGAGGTCTGGGTAGAAGAAACTGTTGCCTTTTTAAAAAATTTTTTAAACAGTTACAATATGATAAACAGCCACAATTAAATGAACTTGACCTTATACAGTACAACCTACTGTGGCAAAGCTACTTAGCATTTCATCATGCTCTGAAAATCAAAACTACTCTTTGAACACTTATAATTTAAACTCAAATATTTCATCATGAGTTGACTTCTGCAGACATCTTAGCAAGCTGAAGCCAGAAAATATGCTGAAATCCAATGTGTATGTATTTTTTTTCCTGAGACAAAAACACAAAGGCTTTAGGTAAATTGTACCTTATAATTTAGAGCATGCCACATCATGATAATTTGCATTGTTCTGCATTTTTTTTAACACAAGTAAGTTTCATGTACTTTGGAAATGAAAAAGAAGAACTCCTCAGGTTGGCAAACAAAATATTAGCATACACGTACCAAAGCATTCCTGTTGTGAAATCCACTGCCTGGGCAAGTATTGGCTGGAAGGAATCCTGACCCTGCTGACATCAGAGGGTAACCACCACACTGCTCTGATGTGGCCTGAATTCCACCTACTCTGCTGAAGCATCATTTTTACCATGACAGTAAGAAGTCAATCCTTATTACAGTAAAAGTTACTTTTTGAGGTGGCGAAACATTAAATCCATTAGCACTTAAACTTTTCCCAAAATGTTTTTTTTTAGGTTGTAAGACAGAGATTGCTCTACTAAAAACCTACTGTATTGGAAATTAAAGGAGTGTGCCATGGACATATTTTCTGAAAAATCCCTTTGCCAGGATTTTTCTCCTGAGAAGCTGAGAAGCCTCAGAGGAAAGAAAAACAATAATTATCTGCTGCTGTGGAATGCAGCAGGTGCAGCTTTGATTGGTCCATGTTGGTTGCTTCTAATTAATGGCCAATCACAGCCAGCTGGCTTGGACTCCCTGAGAGTCACGAGCTTTTGTTATCATTCCATTCTTTTCTATTCCTTGCAAGCCTTCTGATGAAATCCTTTCTATTCTTTTAGTATCATTTAATATATAATTTTCTTTCAATACAATATATTATCATAAAATAATAAATCAGCCTTCTGAAACATGGAGTCAAGGTTCTCATCTCTTCCCTCGTCCCGGGGGCCCTGCAAACACCACCACAGGAGTGTGTGTGTGAAACCCTTACAGATGAAGAACAGAATCCTTGCCCTTGGTAAGAAAGGTGTGTTCCATCACTCACCAGCTGACATCCTTCCAGGGACTTCACCAGCTGAGCATTCTGACAGGAGAGAATGGACCCGGCCAAGTTCAGCATCACACACACTGCAGAGAGCAGCATGAAAAAGGTTATCTGGAAAAAACCCCAAGCACCCTATTATTACTCACTTCAAGAGGCAAACAAGGAAAAAATATAGTTTAGATGTTCAAGAACTTCCAGCCTGTCACACAATTACATGGATGACAACATTTCCTGTATTTTAAAGAGAATAGGGTACTTAATCTGACAGCATCCTTGGTCTTGCACTCTAAGTGAAAGCTAAATCAAAACTAGACATGGCTATTATATGTTTTCCTCCAGCCATTTCAAAATAATCCATTTATCTCCCACTTGTATCACACACTCTGAAAATTTAATGGGTTTTATTACCAAGCATTACTAAAAAGTAAGATTTGGAAAATGTTTTATTATAAACAGATGTGGTCTTGAAACAATTTAAATCCTTTTGATGGGGATATGGGTATCTTAAACAGGAAAAGTATTTGTGAATATCACATATCATGAGCACCTACAAGTTGGGGAAAAGAAGAGTGAATAAAATTCTGGATATATATATATAAATACTTGGTTTTTAAACAACAATTAAAGCAGCATCTCCATATCAACTACTCATGATGTTAATTACTCCTTTTTTCTCATCTCAAAATATGTCAGAACAAGCATTAACCCGATTCTATCAGTTTAATTATCATTTTATTGCTTTAAAGGTACAAAAACATGCTGCAGTCAGGGCAGACAAAGCTCAACATACAGGGAATGGCATAAGCAGTAAGAGGCCAAGAACAAATGCGTGCCTGGTGTGTGGCCACCTTAAATATTCAGTGTTGACACTGCCATAAATCAACAGGAGCACGAGTGTATTATATGAAATTAGTAATTCTGTTGCATTTCTTTTCCATATGCATGCTCACAGTTTACAGCCCTTGACTGTTCTCACAAGATGTTATCTTTTGTCAGTGCATGTGCTAGGAATATTTTTGACAATCTTAAATCAAAAATGGCAGTGTATTTTTTTCTAGAGCTTTTGGACAAAACCCCATAACCTCCCCAGTATTAACCAAAGGACAGAAGCTGTGTTACAAACTTCAGTTGCCAGCTTCAGATTCTTCCAAGCATCACGGCTGACAACAAGGGCTGTAAAACACACCAGGTTTATCTATTTTTTGCAGTACTTCCTCCATATCAGCATTCATTAATGAAGAAACCTCTATTGGTGTTTCCAAGGTAACCTCTTCCTCTTGTCACTGGCAAAGACAAGAGGGACACGAAACAGGCTCTTAGAATTCCTGTTCATCTCTGTGGTCTGTGCCTCACATTCTGTTCAGGAGTTGCATTTCAAAGTGGCAGCCACCACATGATATCAAACACTGAGGCTCTCTGTCACACTTGTCTTCCCAATTTTGCTATTTTATGCCTCACTTCTTAATATCCCAGGCAAGGAACTACCTAATCTGGGCATGGAGCTAAAGGGGGAAATTCATGTCCTTTGCAAGTCTTTTGAAACTACCTTGCCTCTTGCAGAGCACAAAGATCCTAATAAAAGGAACTGAAAAATTTCCAATCTCTTTCCTTAATGCTTCTCAGCTAAATACCAAAAAAAGCCTTCTACTGATGGAGTGGGATGCACCTGGTACTCTGTTATCACAACTTCAGAGGTCAAGTGTAAACTTTACACCATGCTGAAACCCACAGCAGAGAAAAGGAGGCACAAAAGTATCAATTACCATATTTACAGACATTAAAAAACATGTTCAGTGTGCTTAATTTTTTTTACCACCAATCAATCTTTTCTAACACTGGTACAGGTGCAGCAGTAAAAATAAACACAAAAATAAACGCCTTTGAAAGAGTGGCCATTGTGGATTTTGATGGAGACCCAACATTACAATGTGAAACACTGTAGAGAAGTTAGATGTACATTATTTATGAAGTCAAGTATGGCTAATTTCCACACTAAAATTTTCCTCAGAGAGCTACCAAACAATACATTTGTTCTGAGAGCTCAGTGTGACATGCTGGAAGGAGCAGTAGGAAGCTACAGAGAAAGAGTGTAAGACACAGTCAACCCAATGGTCAAGGGCAAAACTTCCACTGAAGTAAATACAGAAAGGCCAGATGTTGAAGGGCTAAGACATCTTAATGCTGATTTAAAACTACAACATTATGATCTTCACCTTTCTAGGTACAACACATAAGCAAGATAAAATATTCCTAGAAATCAGCAAGGAGCATTAATGCCACATAGCTCCAGAAGACACCAACAACTAATACAGGAACAGAAAGCCAAGTCCATGGATTTATTATGACTTGGTGGAAGCAGAACTAATTGGAGAAGTCAAAGCTTATATTCTATACAAAGGGCTCTATGGAAGAAAGGTTAATAGGACTTCCTATGTAAATAGTACCACAGTCCGAAACAAATTCTACACAACTAAACAGTCTGGATGCAATGATTTAAATTTATATAAAAACCTCACTAAGTGAGGTGTCATCTTGCACATGGACCCACACAAGGCTCCCCTTTTTGCTCCATTTCTGGGAACTACTTTAAGTATAAATATGAAGAGCACATCAAGAGTGAGCGTGCATCTTTGCAATCCCAAGAGACCACACCACACACATCTGCACAGAATGAAAATATCAGCACCCTCCATGCCTTGCAAGGGAGAGCCCAGAAAAAGTGCCCTTCCATACTAAAAGAAAAAAACCCCAAAACTTAAGCACTAACAGGTTATATAATCTTTCCACTATAAAGGAAGTTGGTTTTAGTTCTCTCTTGAGTATAACTTGACCTTTTAGAAAATTATTAGTATTCTCAGATTATTTGTGAACATTTTTTCCTTTATGTTTCTTAAATGTAGATACAACCTTACACCTGCCTTCAGAATGTCCCAAAGTAAATCATCTTAATTTTATGGATACCACAAAAAAAAAAAAAAAAAAAAAAAAGGATTTACAGAAGCTGATATATTCTCTGCCCTCCATTCTTTTTCATCACTTTCAATTTTGCCTCTTAATATTTCTCTTTTCTTCACAACTGGCCTCAAGTAATTTATTCTCTTTTGTTTTTACCATAAACTTTAGACTTCCTTTCATCTTCTTTCCCAAAGGCACCATTAAAACTGTATCACCTGAAAACCCAAAATCTTTAACCCTTGAGATAGCTGGCTCAAAGCACCTTCTTGCCCTTACTGTGTCTTTTACAATTTGTTCTTGAATTGATGGGAGGTAAAAAAGGGGGAAAACAAACAAACCAACTTGAGCATGCACTGCAGTTTGTGACCTGCAACATAAGACATGAACAATTTAGATTTTCTGTCCATGTACAGCTTTCTACCAAAGAACGCAGTGAGAGCAGCTCTGAGGAGGAGGACTTGGGGGTGTTGGTGGATGAGAAGCACAGCATGGCCTGACAATGTGAGCCTGCAGGCCAGAAAGCCACCTCTGTCCTGGGCTGCACCCTGAGCAGCGTGGCCAGGAGGCTGAGGGAGGATCCCCATCCCGGGCAGTGCTGGGGGGATCTCTGAGCAATCTGCTCTAGGGAAAGCTGGGCCTGCCCCTGGCAGGGGCTGGGACGAGGTGACCTCTCTCCCAACACAGCCTATGACTCTGTGACTTTCACAAATTTATATTAAACTCTGTCTTGCCAATACTTTTGATGGGGATTCTTTAAGTGACCCAAACCACCCACTCACTGCTGCATATATGCACACCAAGAGCACAGTAAAAAGGAGCAGCACACATCACATTTTGGAGAAATACTTTCTACTACAAGCAGGAAGAAGTTTCTACATGCAAAATAATTAAAGTCCTCCCAAAGAGATGTTAATATTGTATCACATGAAACCTTATTTCTAAAAGCAACATTTCATTTCATTCCTCACACTTTCATTTTGGAGATATATATGAAACAGGATTGCTTCTTCATTGCTGGCATTTCAATCACTGCTTCCCCTGGTGGTTTGCAGGTTTGATAGTCAAGACATGAACACTGAGACACCCTCTGTGCTGATGAAGCATATTACTCAACTCTCCTGTGCAGGGTACTTTGAATAAAAGCAGGCATGGCCATGATAGGCTGCCTTCTGTAAATCTGTCAATCCTCTGCACCTGTGATACTGTGTCTGCATGTATTTCCTGTTAATTCCTGTCCTGCAGCTCCTGAAAGGTCAGAAAATCTCCTTGAACGAACTTTGGTTTACACTGAAATCACTTGCAGAAAGCAATTTTTTTGAGACACTGTAGTTTGAAATGAGGTACTACAGCTTTCTTTCCAATGACATTAAATATGTGTGGGTATATTCAATGAGATTTAAAATACATTCCTTTTAACACACACATTTCTTATCTGTGAAACAGCAAGAATAGCCAGAGGTAAACCTGCTTGTCTCTACAAACCACTGTATAAGTAGATTTTAAAAATTGCCCCAGGGTATTTTGCTCACAGAACTTTGTCTTACATGAACTGCAGACAGTAACATTTTTCATTATTTGTGCTACAGAATTTATAGTTTCCCTGACAGAGGTGCAGAAGGTTAAACACCAGAAGCAAACCTGAAAATTTATCATCACCAAGAGCTATGAAGGAGTGAGATCAGCAACTGTGCCAGGACTAAGCTAACACAAGATTACCTGGGATACAGCCAGAAGCTACCTGTTGGATCAGCCAGATGCTGAATGCTCATTATATATTATAGGTTTAAATGGATAAAACATATACTTTTTAAATGAGCCCATTTGAAAACCTTACTAAACAGAAATGGCACTCAAACCAGCACTCTTGACTCATGGTTTGCAAGTGTACAAGAAACAACAAAATTTATCTTCCCATTATTTGCTTCAGAATAGATTTATTTTCATGATTTCTCAATGCTTGCCAAGAAGAGACAGGATGACAAGTGTTGGCATTTCAGATCTGTTTAATTCAGTATTCCCCGGTTTTTGCCTAAATTAAAATAAAGCTTTGAACAAAAATATTTTCTCTAAGTCTAAAGCAACGTTCTATATTAAATAGGCAGAAATATTCCCTGTAGTGTGGCACAGCATCAGGCTAAAGATTTTAATGTTTTTATGTTAGGAACCATAAATTATATCCTGTTTTATCCTAAATTGTATTAGCCTGTTCAATTCCTGTCATTATTCAATTAAATTACATATTCTCCACATTAAATTCCTTTTGACTCCAGTTAAGCTATTTAACTTTGTAAAGGAAAGCTGAAATCTCAGTATAAATATGAAAATCCATGCAACTATTTCTAATTTCAAAGCTAAATAGTTCAGATGAAAACTTCTGAACTTGAACTTGGTGTCTGGGATTTTACTGACCCTTTTATGGCCCTATTAACTTGCTTTCATTCAGACAGATCTTGGAATTTAATTAATTTATTACTTGTTGCTTGGTTGTATCTTCATTTCTATATTTTTATTAAAATATTCTGTGGAAAATTCTAACTTCAAATATGATTTTATTTAAGATTATAAACAATGCTACTGGTTTTGATTTACAAGAAAAAATGATGCCTCCCTGTGACTGTGTTTTGTTTACTGCCAGAGTAGCAATCAGCTTCCAGCAAGAGTCAGCACGCTGTAGCTTTGGAGAATTATGTGAATTTTGGTAACAGCCCCGTGGGCAACAGAGAGGGGCACTGGGTGTTGGCAGCAGAACTTGCATCACACAAAATAACACCTATTTAAAGAGCAGAAGGAGTATTTTGGTTTCCTCCTGTTTCACTGTGCAGCAAACAACACCACCATCAATAAAGTGAGGAGTTTGGTAGCTGCTGCCAAGGCTTTTCAAGGACCCTGGAATCCAAAATGCAGCCCTGGCTCTGTGTGCAGGAGCAGAGTGACAGACAAATGCAAAGGTGCATTTATATCAAAACAAGTCTCCTAATATCTCATAATAAAAGATATTCAATACCTCCAAGGAATTCCCTGTTGGTAGAAGCAATGGGCATACAGGTAATTTCCTCAAGTGGGATCAGATGAAAAGACAGAGTGAGTGAAGTACTGTCACATTCTACACACAGCAACAGGTGTTTGTTGTTTCTGTAATGCTCTGTTACAGCTCCAGCAATTACACTGTTTGTTGTAGGGTTTTTTAGGAAACTGTAAGAGGGGGCCTGATTTAGTAATAAAGACCTTGTGCTCTCAGCTCAGGAACATTAACCAGAAATTTGTCAAAAATAGATATCAGCATCTACTAATTTTCTGCTCTTTCTATTCCAATTAACCCTTTTAGCATCTACACCTTCCAGAATCACAGACTATTCTGAGTTGGAAGGGACCCAAAAGGACCATCAAGGGGCCTGCAGACTACTGCCATATCAAAGAGAAACAAGAGGAGCTATACCCTTTTTTTTTCCGATAAAATTCAAGCTCTCTCTTGAATTATTCAAATAATGTGACACACTTCTAACAGTAATTGTTACAAAAATAGTTTGCAGGTAATTAGTTTCAGAGCAGAGAACAAGTTTAGGTTTTGTCTAGTAATCTGTTAGAAGGACAATGGGGAGTTGCCAGCTAATATGCTAAAGAGGCTAATTTGAAGTTTGCTACATGAAAATAAGCAATCAAAGGAATCCTTCAATTATCTGCAGCTAATACTGCAACAATGCAACCTTGTAATAATAATTTATTATCATAAATTATATATTATTTCTACTCTATGTGCAGTCAAAATCAGTAATTTGGACACATTTTTTTAAATAGTAGTTGTATTGTCTAATTTTTATCACTGACATTTACATTTATGCACCAGTGCTCCCCCAAATAAAAAATCCATGCGCATGAAATTTAACTTAAAGTGTAATTTCTACAGTCAAGTGGAAAAAGGGGAGTTGATAAACAGCCTGATAATAAGAACTTCAAATATAATGCTTTCTGAGTAGAATTTTGACCACATAAGCCAGACCTAAAATTTGCAACTACCTCAGCCATTTTAGTTTAATTTTCCTTCCAACATACTCTTGAAGGAAGTAGAAACTGAAACTTTTTTAAAATTAAAAAGTAAGACACTGTGTCTCAAAAATGTTCCACAACAACAACAGAACAGAAAAAGAAAGCTGATGTTTAGGATCTTTAGACCTTTAGGATTACAAGAATTAATGAGCTAACTTAGCTTTGCATGCAATAATGTATATTTAAACAAAACAGATAAATGAGTAAATGAAAATGAATACATTTTCTTCAACAATGCGAGTAGTCTAATGGCTTTTAAGAAAATCTACATAAGACTGAGTTGATACTTCCATAGCAGCTGCCTAATGGGTTCATCCACCTAAACAATACATTACTTTTTGCAAGTGTCACATTGCAGGAAGGATTTCACCTCCATGCACGTGTCACTGAAATGCTACTCCAATAAATTAACCTTCCCCAACATCTGTAGCAGGATTCCCTGAGGAAATAAAGCTCATGTTGTCCTGCTGACAAGGACAGGCATCAAAAGCTCTGTGAGCAGCCCTTCCTGGCAGAAGTGTAATGAGACAGAAGCAGGATGTAAAGGTCACACACACAGATATTTTGCATCTGTCTTTCCCAACATATTAATAGCAATTAACTACTCACTTGCAATTATTCTCATTAATTAACAACTGCGTGGTCTCTCTGAGCCCTCACACACCAGAGCTCTGACTTTCATCCCTGAGGAGGAAAATCCTGCCAGGTGAGCAGGGCCAGGAGCCACAAGAGCTGGTCTCCACCAAGAGCACAGGAGCATTTTCACTATTAGTTTCTGAGGCAAGGCTTCAACGTGGCAGCAGCTCTTTCCAGTTCAATTGTAATGCAAACTCACTTTAGTTTTGGCCATTTCAAGAAAAATTGCACACACGTCTCCCAAGACTCACATGAATAACTTGATGGAGATCCATCAGTAAATGAACTTTAGGATTTCAAAGACCTTTCCTCATATATCTGAAGTAGAATTTAATCCATAATGCTGTTGCAGGTTTTATAGTCTTTGTAGTAAGGAAACCCAAACACTCAATCACACTCATGTCTAGCTCAGGATCTAAACTGTGATTTACCTGGCAAGCAAATCCCATTGAAATTAAAGTATTTTTCTTCAACAAGCACAGGATAATTAGATTCTCTTTGGGTAACAGTGTGTTTCCTTCCATCTGTCCACACAAATAAAACTAAACTCACATGAGTTTTGCTTATGTGAGCACAAAGAGTGAGATACCCATTCCCAACTCCATCACACTTCAAAATGCTTTATATTAGAGTTCATACAAACATTTATTCTACTTTTAAAAACATTTCAAATGAAGCTCAGCTGTCTCAAATAAATTTTTGAAGGTCGTGTTTCCTCACCATTTGAAAACAAAATACCAAGTTTAACAAATAGCTCCCACGTTGCCCAACTAGCCAGCCCCAGTGATTCGTGACACGGGATTCATTTTCCAAGGAGGAAGAAGAAATGCTGAAGCAAACCAGGCTCTCACCAAGAAAGAGTTGAAGAAATTAAGACTGTGCAAAGGCTGCCAAGAACTCCAGGAGCAGATGGGATGCAGCCTGCATTTCTAAAAGAAGGAGCAGATGAGATGAAAGAACCATCAGCAGATATATTTAGAAAGCCTGTGAGAACAAGGGAATTACTGATGGGCTGAAGAGAGGTGAATGTTGCACCCACAGCACACTCTCCACTGCAGGCAGCAGCACTGGGACTGGAGCTGTGACAGTTCCCTAGGGCAGGAATGTGCCAGCAGGAGCTGCTGCCATGGCAACACCAGCGCTGGCAGCAGATGGGCAGGAGCAGGGGCTGCTTTAGGGTAATTAAGAAGTGCTTCTTTAGGAAGGGGCAGGAGTTATACCCCAGCAGGGTCTGTCTGCTCTTCAGGAAAAGCTGCTTGTGGTCTTTTTAAACTCTGCCACTGGGGATAACTACCTAGCACATGGATGCTCAGCAGAGGAGTCTGGATTCTCACATGAGTGGCAGCTGGGCCCAGGAACAGGCAGCCTTGGCCAAAAGGGTGTCAGAGAGATGCACACTGAGACCTAGGCAAGAGAAAGCTTTAAGAAGTGTTGAGATGTAATAGAGGACGTAGCACGTTCATTCTAAAGAGATGCTTCACCCTGATGTCCCTGATTCACTTCTTCTGTTTCCATCCCAAGTGCTGTTTCTTTCTCACCCAGTTCACAACTCTACTGGGTCATTCTCCATTTTCTCCCCTCTTCCGTCAGGTCTATTCTAATGAAAGGGCACGGGGGCTGGGTTTTTCTGGCAGTTGTTTCATTACATTAAAGAAGACAGAAGGGAATCACCAGTCTAAGTTAAAAAAAAAAAAATCAATAGGCAGTGCACATTTTAAAAGCTAAAAGGATATATTAACTTGCCTTCAAAAAAAATTTGGAACATGAATGTAATCAGAGTTTACACAAATTCAAATTGCAAATTTTGAAGACCACACTTTTCAGACCCTCTCCTCAATCCAACAAGAAACATTATTTCATGGCCTAAACCAACAGTTTGTACATTGGGAAAAGACCTCTCAAGGCATCAGCTTGAAACAAATATAAAAGAGAAGCAGCTTCAATGGAAGGGAAATATATTTTAAATCTACTTTCAAACTGATGTAACCTGGAATACAGTTATCACTAAATCACTAACCTCACTTCTAGATGCTGTCTCAGATTTTTAGCACAACCCCAGTGTGCAGAGACAGATGATGCAGTTTGGTGACCAGAGCAGAACAGCCACCTCAGTGCTTTGTACAACCAGCCCTCAGGGAAGGGAGAACAGGAAGGCAAGAGGCAAAGAAAACTTAACTTTGTCCCAAGTATAGGAAAATACTATTCACAGCCTACACTTTCTTCACTGAAATAGTTCAGAACTAAGCTACAAATCTATTACAATTCAGCTATTTATGGTGCTTGTGGTGCTGAATCTCTGAAACATCACAGATCCTATTGTATGATTTCTTATTAACATAGTTTTGGTCCACTTCTGCCTGGTCATCTAGGTCCTATTCTTCTCAAATCTTTTGATGTCTATCTTCTTCACGTTGCCAGGCTCACATTTCAATTTCTCCTTCCTGTCCCAGTCCCCCACAATTCTCTTCCCCCTGATTTGGTATTCAGCTCCTCTGAATTTGGGTTGGTTTCCTTCCAAGCTCCCAGAAAAGAGGTCAAAGAAAAACACACCGCTCTCCATTCCAAAGCCTGGGCTCACATCAGCTCTGATCCAAATTTACAGCTTTACATCTGAAGAGCTGCTTTTTGAACCAGCAGTGGATTTGCTTTCCAAACAGAAGTTATTGCAGCCTCCCAAGTTTATTTTTGAAAGCAGCAATACCCAGCATTCAAGCCCTGCCCAGCTCATCAGAAACTGAAAAACACAGGTATGTAAGATGCACTTGTTCTCACCCAGTGTTTTGTTCACCTTTAAACTCATGCTCCAGCCTCAAAGACAAGAGTTTGTCTAATAGCAGGGTTCCTAATGAACATTTTGATCAAGGAATTCAAAGAACACTCAGGCTGAACTGATACTGCAGAGTGATCAAGGGCTCTGTTAAGGCAGAGGGATGTTGTGCAGCTCCTCTCAGCATCACACAGGTATCAAAGTCAGCAGTGACACACAGGGGATGGCTGCCTCAGACTCTGCTCTTCTCCCACACTGAGCATTCCTGCACTTGCTCTTCTCTGCAGGCATGACCTGTTTATGCTGACATTACCTCTCCACTACATAGACCATCTTTTTATCCCAGGAACCAAACCAAATCTCTGCTTGAGGGTGGGTACTGGAGGGAGGAAAACCACTGTTTTTCTTTTTAAAATTCAAATATTTCTCCCAGATTTCATCAGAAAGGAAGCTGCAAATTCCCCTACAAGAGTTTAAAAAGACTTGCCTCACCCCTAAGCTACTCTAGGAGCTCAGGTTGAGCAGCATGGCCAGGAACATGCCAACACTCCACCTCACCAAGCAGAATTTAGGAAACTTACTCTTATATAATACACTATCTACATAATACGAATACACTATTTCTATACATTTTAGGTTTCATCTGAAGTTCGGTTATTCCTACTTTAGTCTGCAGTCATATTTAGTGAGAGGAGATAATCAATGAGGAAAAACATTTCCACCAATTTTACATATTCATGCATCTTAGGGGGTAAGAGTATATGTGAATGTATTGATTTAAAATTATTAGTAATTTCCCTTTTCAATGTAGATATCTTTCTAATGATTTTTACAGAAAAAAAAAGGAAAAATATTCAAGTCAGAATTTCAACTAATTCAAGTTTTTCACTGGAATTCTAGAAAGAAAAATCTCTCATTTTGCAACAACTACCAAACTGACCCAAGATGAATATTTTTTTAAAAAGTCAGTTTTTGTATTTGAATGAGTCTGACTACGGATGCAGCCTGAGACTTTACACAGGAGTTCATCCTTTTGCCTGATATGCAGGTTGAACTGCAGCTATTTAGGACAGCTTCTCTTCTGAAATGAAGAAAATCCTATGTGCTTATCAAACACAAAAAAGTCTTGAAATAATGGTTCATCTGAAGGGACAACACATTGAGTTATACATGCACTGATTTGCATGTTCACTGGTGCACAGAACTGGATCTGGAATGCACATTTCATACCAAATGCTTTCAAACAGCTATTCTAAGTGATCAAGATCATTTATTAATAAGTAGTATTACCTTGTGCTCACTGACATTCACAGACATTAAGAAACCCCACATTTCAGTTCATTGAAAAAAATATGAAATCTATCAGCTTACTGTAAAAACTTTCAGTTAGAAATATAAAAATATTTTTCGGGGGTCACCCAAATGCCAGATGGCAACAGAGAGGCTTTCAACTCAATTCAGAGGCTGAATTAATCTCCTTAGCACAAACAGATTTGCAATTACCATAGATTAGATTGTAACAGAAAAATAATCTGACTGCACAATTTAAAGCTTTTTTACAAGGTAATTCTGCCTCAGGTGCTCCACAAGCTCTCTCCCAATTTTCAGACACTTTTATAAACCACAAGGAAACAAATTCCTACTTTACCACTGCATTTTAACACTAAGCAGTGGTAGTGACACAGCCAGCACTTGGTTTCCAAAAAAGGGACCCTTGAGAGATTTTCTGAAAGCACTACCAATACCCTGAGATTTCAAAATGAAAATAGAGAAAATTTAATGAGGAAACATCTGAAACATACAGAAAATACTGTTCAAAATCAATGTGTGAGCAATTTAAATATCTCCTTTGCCTGAGTGTTTCCTCTGGTAAATGTAAGTACAGGTTTGATAACAGACACTGTCTCCTTGCATGTATAAAGTGTTTTGGCAACATAAGCAACTGATGGCTAGGAGGTGACCAAGAAAATTCAGATAAACTAACAAAAAATCTGGTGAATTTTCCAGATGATTAAGATATGCAAAGACACTTCAGCAGGAAAACTTCTAAAATTTCTGCACATTAATATTGCAGTAAAACGTCCTTAGTACATACACATTTTTAAGTGTTTGAATGCAGAATACAAAGCAGCATTCATACTAATAGCTCATAAATACACAACTACTCTCAGTTTTGACTTTGGTTCCAAAGTGTTAAACTATGGAACACACACTCATTTCTACACCAATACTGCATAACAAACTTCTCGTATGACACAGCCAGAAATCAATGGTTGATGAACAATCTCTGTTCAATGCTTCTTCCACTTCCTCTTTTTGCCTGCAGAAAATGATACACCTGCAAAGAAGAGACCCTGCATCTGTGGGAAAACCCTGTATGATTACAGTGCTGAGCAAGGCACATCCAGCAGTGTGGGGGGCTGACCCTGGCCAGCAGGAAAGCACCACACAGCCACCCACTCACTGCCCCCTGCAGCAGGACTGGAAGGGAATTAGAAAAGCACAAGTGAAAAAAAAAAACACTTGTGGATGGAGATAAAGATAGTTTAATAAGCAAAGGAAATAGGAAGAAAAAAGCCAAAGCAAGTGATGCTGTGTGGGAAAACCAGAAAGCTTTGATACTGCACAAGTGCTGCTCAGCAATAGTCAAAACACTGGTTGTTATAAACCAGCTTTAGTCACAAATCCAAGATATGCAGAAAACTGGCACCTTAAAAATATTATCACACTTTCACCAGTTTTCAGGACACCACAGATGTTGCATGGTTTAATTTTATATAACTTTATTCATAGCTTCAAATGATAAAGCTATTTATGTGTCTTTCTGCTATCACTCTCGGCAATGCCAGATTTTGTAACACGCTGCAACAAAAGAGGCACGCATTGTACTTGATTGTCTAGCTGCTTATAGCACTATGAAATAGGTTAAAAGGTAATTGTTGACCATATGTGTTTGGCATATGTGTTGTATAAACAGATCAGGAGAAACATGGCTCATTAGCATGTTGGTGGTACTTTGTGCTGTGAGCTTGTAAAGTTGCACATTATTGACTGCTAATCAGAAGAGGCACCCTGCACACGTGGGGTCCAACTACTCAAAGGTATTTACAACTCAGCAAGGAAAACAGGACAGTGTGCAGCCACTGCAAAACCACTGCACAGCTTCATCACACACAGAAGTGAAAAATACCATCTCTGTCCCCATTCTTCAGCTGATTACTGTGGCACCACCAAGGGCCAATGCAGGAGATCAGGATCTAAATCAAGAGCATTAAGCTTACTCTTGGAAATAAATAATTTCCTAGAGCAGATTTTAGGAAGATGAGCTGTTCTGCAAACATCAATGTTACCATTACTGTTTCCTCCCTTTTATCTTCATTTCCTTGAATTACACTGACCATGACTGCCTATTTACATCTCACTGAAGGAGTGGATATTAGAAAGCCCAGCTGAATTCACAACATGCAAGTGACTGCTCAGGAATCAGAGAAGACAGGTCTCAACAGGCCTGGATAACATTTCTGATGTGTGATTATTTATTGCAGTGGTGTGAGCTCTGCCTACTGTCTGAGTTCATAACACTAAAAGATATACTTGCAGTTCTAATCAAGCTTATTCTGATTAGTACAAGACTCTGCATTTCATACTGTCCATTATGCTTTTTATTCCACTACTATCATCAGTACCATGTTACAAATGTTTCTGTTACCCTCTTACACATGCACACTGTTCCAAAGGCAATGTTTACCTGCTAACACATCCTAATTGACACAGTCATCACGTGGTTTTAGTAAGCTTGATTTCCATCTAATACTGCTTTACATTAATAGGCTAACTGAAACTCTATTAGCAGGCACACACAAAGAATGGATCACTGTTCATTAGAGAGTAACTACATGAATCCCACAACAGAAATAATAATGTAGCTGAAAACCTTTCTGCAGATGAAGACAAACAACTACTAATTTGGAATGGGCTTTTTTCCATTCAGATACCTGCTAAAAAGATTGCTCTGCAGTGCATTTTTAGGCAAATTAAGTTAAATGCAAAAGGTACAAGCAGACCAATAGTCTGTTTGTGAGACAGTGGAAATTATATTTTTACCCAGGTGGTTTATACATTACAACTGCAAAGGCTTCAAACTTTTTGTACTAAGTGTTTATAAATATCAGGATACACAACAGCCTCCACATCATCCCCACAGACCATCAGGCTTCTCTATGAAGACAAAAGCACTGGGAGTTGCTCACCACAAGGGACAGGGGCCTCTTCCATGAAACAACACCAATCAGTCCTGACAACAGCACCTGGAACAGAGAGCAGAGTTACTACATGAGGGTTACACCAGGGTCATTAAAAACACTGCAGGTAATGAGATCAAGTTAATACACAGCCATGATTTCCAGAATGCTGGAAACAAAATACTAAAAACAAAATGCTTTCCTTTTATTCTCAATAAAAAATAAACAGAACTAGTACTGAGCTATTTTTAAACAAATTTCAATCCAGCTGCCAGATTGACTCAGTTGTGATCAGATCACAAGAAGTTCTTTAAAAAAATTTCTTCTCTCCCCGTCCCAAATACTATCAAACACTAAAGAATAAATATTTAGGGCAAATTTTCTTGGGATCTCTTTCCACAATTGAAAATTAGCTAAAAAAGGGAGAGTAATGACAGAGCAATCACAAAATCATCCAGGTACCCAGATAAATTAGCAGAAGGGTTTTTTGTTCTGTTTCACCCACCCAAACCACCTCCCCACTCGATCTTATGTGTGAGAGAGAACCCATGCATTCATGAAAACTTGGATTTAGCATACTGATTAGCATATACATTACTCTCTATACTACAAACCAAAAGCAAGCAGGATTCAGACCTTTATACACCTAAGCTAATCTTAGGTATTTTAAAATAACATGCAAATTACAGCTGAGTTGCCATAAGCTTTACATGTAGTTAAAAATGGAGAAAGAAACAAGAAATGGGGTGAGGGATATTGACTCTGGTGCAGGAGAAAAAAAGTGGAGAGGAGTCTTTTCGTTAGAACACTGAATTACAAAAATAACAAAGTAGAGCCCAAATAAAAGAATGAGAGACAAGAATGAACAATATATTTATTTCAAGAGTCCACAGTGTCATTTTTTCACCTCAGCTTGTGCAAAGAGTCTGTGTAACAATAACTTCTATACTTAGCTAGTCACCCTTCCCCCTCCATCCTGCTTTCCTAACAATCTTTTGGGTGTAAAAATAGCAGAGCATAATAAACAAAAATGCACCTATATCTAGCCACTGCAGAAGTGATGTACACTGTACTGGGAACCAGGCTGGAAACAATCCAGTCTAGTGATGCTTGGTGGGAATGGGGAGAAGGAGCTGCTGGTTATCTGGAGCAGCTGCACTGAGCAGTGCCCAGTTTTATCTTTCACAAAGTCTAGTCTGTGGACACTCTCCCTGTGAGCATGTTTCAAGCACAGTTCACAATCTGACAATATCCACAGCTGCAGCAGCTGTTGAAAATATTATTCAGATGGACAGCATGTTGAAAATATGCCTTTTGGTATTTTCTTTAGTAGCTGTGCCATTAAAAAAAGACCCCTCAAATTAGGTTTTTTAGTGAAATCTCAGTGTTAGTTTCTAAATGAAGTACAAATGTAACAGCTGGGAGATAAATGCACAGTAAAAATGAACCAAGACCAGCATATGGATATCAAAGACTGTCCAGATAATGCTTCATGCAAATGTGCATAGTTTGTATTCCACAGCATTCCTACAGCAGAGGAGTTACACACTTCTGGATGTTGGCCAAGTGAAGGAAAATTCGAGAATTCCATCTTTGCCATTAATTAAATGTGCTCACACAGCTATGTTAGCTTATTATTACTGTATGATAACTTGGCTCTGGGCTGACAATCCTGTAATGTGGAACCACACTCAGAAGGTAAAATGACAAGGTTAGCTAGTTTATCTGCTGGCTAGACAGCAACATGCTCTCAATTAAATAAATGGGCTGGCTGAAATTGTGAGGTTATTAAAGAAAACCCTTTAGGAAAAGAAAGAAATTGCATTCCAAACCAGAGCATGTATTGATACATAAAATATTTGTAGGTAAATCAGCATTCACCGAGTCACATTGTCAGAGCCAAGATACTGTAATGCACTACCTGTGAGTAGCAAATCCTTACTTTCATTTACTGTGTGACCTCCCTTCCATGAATTAAACCTCTACTCCTCTTGTCTTATTTGTGGCATTGCACAGGGTGCAAGAAGGGAGCTGATCCCTTTTGTTCAGCTGAACTACAGCTGTGTTTGACCTTTAGAGAGGCCTCACAAGATGAAAGAGGTACATGTGTTTTGGTTTGGAAAAGGTGAGCTTCGTGGCACTCACTGTACTGGCTCTCCATGCAAAAGGTCAAGCACAGCCAGGCCACTTGATAAAATTTACACTAATTAAAGACACAAGAACTCAGTGTCCCACCTGTTTAATATTGCCATTATAAGAGATCACCTCAACAATGCTGTCATGTAATTTACCAAGCCCCATTAGTCCCCTGTGTTACCCAAAAAGCTTATTTTGCTTTGAGGTGCAGCTACTTCCAGTGCCAAGCACCTCACGTTAACCCACAATGGGTGTTGTCTTAGATAGCACAAGTCCTAACATCACTAGACTAGAGTGCAAGGATTTCATATCCCCAGAGCTCCATACCTCCTCGCTGTTCCTCACAGGCAGCTCCTCTAAGCACTGACTGCTCCTGGTCCTTGCAGCAGCCATCTGACTCCAGATCCCCCCAATCCACTCTTTTATACCACTTGTGCTCACTGCCTACAGGTGTGGCCTGTTCAGATCAGGCCTGCTTCTACTCTTCAGTAATTGGTCCAGCTGCAACTCATTGGGGATAAGATTACCTTCTATAGCACCTTCATTTACCCATACAGGATCCCCCTACAAATGAGCACAGCCACCTAACTAGGAAAAAAAAAATCATACAGAGGACATCACATCATGACATTTAGTTAGAATACACCAAATTACTATCAAAATAGAAATTTACAGATTTCTCTTGATATTGAATATGATCAGGAATTTAAGAACAAAACCACACCAACAAACCCAAACAAACAAGTAAAAAACCCCAATCCCCAGCCAATCTTTAGGTTTTGTTTTCTCTTCAGCTTATACTTATAAATACAACGCTAACATTAAATACAGTGAGCAGAAACCCCACTTTATTTCTACACAAAAGTAGCAATTATTTGAAAAGTAGTATGTAATTTACAGGCCCAAAATAACTTACAATAATCACTCAGAATATTCAATAGCTCAACATTGCAATCCACATGGTATCCTGTGCTTTTCAAAAATCACTATGTCACTATGTGTATTCTGTGCACAGATGTTTTCTTTCTTAAATAAAAATAAATTGGAGTTTAAGGATTTTAACAATTCCTTAACATGGGCAATGTGTTTAGATTTCAGAACCTGCAGAGTACATTTATCTACTACATTGGACCCAACTTCCATCTGCTGAATTGTAGTGAACCTCCCCATCACATAATAATTGAAATAAATAACAGCTACTAAAATCATTCAAAAAAGTAGCTTTGCCAGATTTCTTAAGGAGAATTCCCACAGATATATGTAGATATATGTATCTGCTGATTACCACAATGCTGATGCACAGAGAAAAAACAGAGTACAGTAGTGCTGACTTCTGCAGCATCTCAACATGCATATGAAAACTCCATTATCATCAGTGCAAGTGGTGCTCATGCATGACAAAGATGCATTTACTTTAACAGGCACATACTGAGGCAGGACAAAACCAGAAGGTAAAATTACTTTCCAGTCCAGGGACTGCAAACAAAGGATTAGCCCTCGATGGTGTCTTTTCCAGCATTTTGCCTCCACAGTCTGGTGAATCCCTAGAAATTGAGAGGGCTCTGACTTTGGATATGGGACAGATCAGATGATGCAGTCCCTCAGTGTATCTCAAATCATCTGCTTTCCAAGCCTCCAACTCCAAAATGGCTCTTGCATGTAATACATTCTCTAGTATGGTTCCTTTAAACTTCTTTTCTGAACTACACAAACCCTATATTTATATAAATATTAATTAAAGCCACACTAGGTATAGTGAAACACTATCAAGGTACAAAAAACGATAGAAACTAAAATTACTGACACCTGTGTATTAATTTGCTTAATAAAGTTATTTTTTCCCCTTAGTTCAACCCAGGATCTAAAAATGGTTTTCTAGTCTAATATAGAGCATGAGTTATAGAACTCATGTTCTGTTTTTATTTATATTTTTTCAAGTTTTACTCTCTATTCTTATTCCTGCTCCCTTGCTCATCCTGATACAACATATATCAAGTAATTTGGTTATTTTCTACCAGTTTAGGGGTTAGTCATGTTTTCAGCTTGTAAATACCAGACCAATTCTCTAAGCAATGGATTCAGTCACACGAAAATAAGCAAACAAATTCTTCTCAGTAATTGCAGAAATTCCTTCTCAGGCCTCTTCTAAGAACTAAATTTATGTGTTTACAGAAATCTGTGTATGTGTTTTCAAAAAGGTGTGTTGTGAAGGCAGGCAGATAACCCAGAAACCAGAGAGTTTGTAACAACACATCAGACAAACACCATCAGGGTGGGCCAGGCAGAACAGGCACAGCACAAACAGGCAGCTGAGGGGAGAGGGCAGGGCAGAACTGGGCTGCCAAAGGGAAATCCCAGCACTCCCAGTGCTTTCAGCCAGCAAAGCACAACTGCAGCTGTGCTCCTGCACAAGGGCCTGAAGCCACTGACACTTCCCAAGGCTCCCCTCTCTGGGCTGCAGGAGAACACACTACTGCAAAGATTTATTGTGTCAACTCAAATGTGCCCGGAAGGGTGGAATTCAACTGCACCTCAACAAATAATATCCCCAACTGCCTTTAGGGCTAGGTGTACCTCAGAGAGTCTAAAACAATGGCTGAAATATCTTCTAGGGTGATGTTTCTGTGAAATCTACCACAGCCCTTGTAAATAGTAGACAATTATTAAAAAAAGTGCAAGCATTAAATACAGTGTGAGTAATGTCACAACTATCATATACTCAGAGACTATAAAAGCATGACACATTACTACCAGAGCATGAAATCTTCTTATAATAACACTCTCTGCAGCATCTGCAATCCATTAGTGCAAAATGCTGGTAAAGTTAAATACACACTCCAGGAAAAAGAACTGTGCTGCATGGGAATTAGCTGAAAAGTAACTGGAATAGCCCACCAGTAATATTACTCTCCATTCCAATTCCTGGAAAACCAGGAAGGATAAAAATCTCTTGGGGTGAGGGTGGTATGAATGCATTAACAAGTACCAGAAGAAGAAAAATGCATATACACACATACACATGAAAACTGTATGGATAAATACAGAACAGTGGCTTGGGTTTGGAATGGTCTTCCAGGAAAGTCATCCTAAAGAGTGGGTGCTAATAAAAACCGTACCATTACACCATACCCAAAACACTGTAAAAATCAGTCATGGGCTAAAGAGCTTTTAAAATAGTTAACATAAATATTTATTAGCAAATATGCAAACTGTTCAACATGCAGCTATCACTAGAATCCAGGCATGGCTCTCTCATTTAAGGCTCCACCCCTATTAACACAAAAAGCACAAGCGCCACCAGACTGCAACCACCAGCAAAAGATCTGGATGCTGAAAGATAAACACAAGCAAGTCAGCAGCAACCAGAAACCCACAATGATTTAAGCACAGTTTTGGGCTACTTTATAAAAAGACTCAGTGAGTTCCTGACTCACAAACACTACATCATAGCTTTGTCGCTCTCATTTATCCACTGTGATCCTAAAACTAATCTATTTCTAATTGCCATGGCAACAGGAGCAGAGAAACAAAATCCCTCGGTGCCCCACAAGAACAGGACACTAAAATTACCTATACATTGACACAGCTACCAGACTGTATTAAGAGCACACAGTTCTGATCTCATTTTAAGCTCTAGGGTGAGGGTTTTTTTTGGTTTTGGCTTTGTATTCCTATCAAACATTCTCCATACCCATCAGGAATCTGCTTGTTACACATCTGCAATTTGTTTCTAGAAGGAAACAATTTAACATACAGAGAAAAACAAGCATTGATGGAGCACATATATATCAGAATAAAATATATTTCAATTATAAAGAACTTCATATGTTCTGTACTTGATACCTTTCTGAGTGGTTCAGAACTGTTATGCACAACTTCACTAAAATATGCAAACTGTATTAGAAGCTCTGGACAGGAATTTAGATAAGATATTAAGCACAGAGCTGATATGTCAGGGACTCACAATACAGTCTTAATTCTAATCTGGTTTTTATTAAACATACTCACAGAACACACCATTACATTATCTCCTATGCCCCATAATGTAATCCATGAGCATTAATAAGGCACACAGCCATTAGCATAAGAGTATTTAAACAGAAAGGTAACTAAGCAGTGTGGAACCAATCCTCCAAGCTTTCAAATGTATTAGATTATTTATGAACAAACCTGAAATAAACAGATGACTGAAGAGTGAGCTCAATACGTGCTGTTTCATAGGGGAAGAGTTTGAAGTCAGAATAAATTCTATTGAGATACTGTAAGGGATAACATAAGAAGATTTTGTGGCTCTTGGAAAATTCTCTCAATTTAAAATAAAGTTCCCTTCCAACCCAAGCAACTTCCCTTCTCCAGAATGACCCATGGATGAAACAAAATAACACAATTGCTTTGAGTAGCACCAGGGGCATCAGTGCTGCAGAACCAGCTGCTGTGTTCCACAACGTTCAAAATGAAAGCCAGACCAAGCAATTCTTTCACAAATAATTGACTGAAGAAATGTGCTGCCCATACATGATATTCAGCATCTCTACAGTAGCTCAGATCAAGTGTGGATAGCTTATCGATTCTTTGAAGCAGGAAGGGTTTACTGAGGCAGCAGTCAAAAGCTTAATTAAAATGCACTGAACCAAAGAAATCAGTGAAATTAGAAGCAGTTTGTCCAATATGACAGATCTCTATGCAGGTGTAGTAAACTCAAGTGTCAATTCCTTCCTCATCTGAATATTTATTTTCTTGGTGTTTATGTGCATTCCATGCAATAGATTTACAAAGATGATTTCTAACAGGGATGAAACCTCCACACCTACAAGTATATTGAATTTCCTTTCCAAAACTACTGATACATTTTTAATTGTATGTAATGAAAGAAATAATGCACTTTAAATCATTGGAAAGCTAGTATGAGTCTATAAAATGAATCATGCTTTATTTCTTTCATGATAGTTGCATTCCTTCAAGGGTGGAAAGTGTGAAAACTTTAATTTATCCTAATTCCAGTAACAAAAATTTCTATATTATTTTATTACTAAGGCAAAGGTATCAGCCAGCTATCAGATCTTCACCTCCAGAATTTTCATTTTATGTTTCATTGTATTTTGTAAAAGATTTATATCCATAATGTTATTGTGACCGAAAAAAAAAAAGAGATAAATTTCTTGAGACATTCCCTAATCGGTTTTCACACCAATCTTGACTTGTATCATTGACTCAGTACAGAAAATTATTCTAGAAATATTGTTTCCCAGTAGCATTAGGAAATTACTAAAAAGATTTTTGCTGCTGGGCTCTTCCAATAATTATAAGAATGAAGACTGAGATTGTTTAGATAACTGAAATGAGACAATGGCTCTTTCAATTACCGACACAATTTCTCAGGGGATGAAAGCTGAGGTGTATTATAAAGCAATCCAAATATCAATAACAAGAGCATTTTCTTTGCCCCAGACTCAGAAGGGCTTCCAAATGCACACAAAATGCAATGCCTCTGCACATCTCTGGTACTGAGAAAGGTCCACTCCTCCAATTCCATAGATCTTCTGGAGCTACATTTTAAACTGCAGCGCCACAGGGCACATGGAGAGCGATTAATCAAAAAGCAATAGAGCTCATACTCTAATGGGCATGATCAGTGCTTTGCCTCCAGGCTGTGCCACCAGAAAAAGGAAAAGGTTAAAGATGCACAGGCAGCAATGAGAGAGATGAAGGAACAGAGTAAATATTAAATGGTCAGATGAGAAAAACTCTGTCCTCAGCCTACTGCCTTCTGTCACCATGCTCCTGGTGAAAGCCACCTACGCTGCTGCTTTCACCATCTTCCCTGAGACAGCCCTTCCCAGGCAGCTCCAACAACTACAGACTGCTGGTCACCACATCCAGAACAGGACTTCAGAGGGAAAGGACAAATGGATTTGGATAAACACAGGTTTAATTAAGGATGGATAGATGCCTTCCAAGCATGCCAACAAACCTGGGGTTCTGAAGATGAATTTCATGGCAAGCTGCACATGAGTTAGTAGTGCCCTGGCAGCCACAAGGGCCAAGGAGTCCTGGGGGGCATCAGGCACAGCATGGCCAGCCAGGCAAGGGAGGGGATTGTCCTGCTCTGCTCTGGGGCAGCCTCACCTCCAGTGCTGGGGGCACTTCCAGATCCCACCAATCCACTCTTTTATACCACTAGTTCTCATTGGCTACAGGTGTGGCCTGTTCAGATCAGGCCTGCTTCTAATCTTTAGTAATTGGTCCAGCTGCAACTCATTGGGGGATAAGATTACCTTCTATAGCACCTTCATTTACCCATACTGGATCCCCCTACATAAACCCTTTTCCCACAGAAAAATCAAGCTTAAGGAGTCCAAAGGCTTATTCCACCTGACTCTATTCTGGTAAATATAATGGGAACTGTGTGTCAAGATTAAGAGGAAAATCATCTTAGAGTCTTAAAAGAGCAGTTTTGCATTTTTACATTACTGCTAGATTGTGAAACACTTTACTCTAAAAATTTGTTCCTGGGGTTTTGCAGAATCATTCATCATCAGAACTCAGACCCACAGAAATTGGCTCCTTACTGCATCAAATAAAACCTGCATTGTACAAAATCCATCTGCATTGTCACCTGTGGGGGAAGTAAAAACACAGAAAAAGTGACTCCCACTGCCATGTGAAGCATACTTGTTTAACAAGGATTACAGATTAACCAGCATTATTCCTGACCTTTAGAGGTTGATCCACCACCAAGTCCAAAAATTAATTAAAAATTAATTTCATATGGTACAGCCATTCACATACAGGCATTAGACTGAGCAGTGTTTTACTCTCTTTAAAACACCTTCTTAAATGCCTCCTAAGAAATAACTATAATATTAAATGGCCAAGCTCAAATATGACCATTTTCCCACTTCAGCACACAGTCAGATGTCTTCATTTAAAAAAATTCCGCAGAGTCAAAGGCAAAGAAAACTGAGTAAGCAGTACATCAAACTCAATTATATTTCAAAGACAGGGCCTCTTTGGTTTGTTCTACTTGTCTCTGATTGCCTGCAAAAAGCTCACAAAGAGGCTTTGAAATTACCATCCCAGTAAGATTCCCACACTCTCAGTGTTTGTGTTACTGCAGCCTGGCTGACCACAGACTCAACAAAAGCCTAACATATTGACTTTCATAAAAGCAGATATATCCCTACTTCAGCTGGAGATACTTTATTCATTAAGACAGGATAAACTAAAAACAAGACAGAGAGACTAATACTTACTTCCAAATGATTTAGGGCTATTACATTTCATGCCTACTAACACAGCCTAAAAAGTTTTAACTTGTAACTTTGGCATTTAGATTCCATCTTAGTTAAATAATTTTGAAAATTAGCTCTCAAAAAAACCCCAGTGGGATGGTATTCCAGAACATGAGGTGCCACTTGTCTTTTCAAAAAACATGCTTGACTTTACTGAACTTAGGCATGTAATAGAATGGGATAGGGACTTGGTACACAATATCTGCTTTTAGATATTCTTCTCACTATATTTTCACAATAACTTTTCAGAATCACCATCTGAGATGCAAAAGCTTTATTTTTAAGGTGAAGAATGCAGAGAGATGGATCTCTTCTGCTCTGGCCAGCAGCTTTCTTTTTGTACACGTGGAGAAAGCTGACAGGAAAACAATGACAACAATGGTTGTTCTGACACAAGTATCAAAAACACTTCACAGAGAAACGTGGCTTTCTAGCAATATGGGACAGACCAAGGACCACACTGAAGCTTGCTGATTAATGGATAGGAGAAATTCAAATTGAGTTCACCTCAAACACACAGCTGGCAGCTGATGTGAAGAAAAACAGCCTCAGTACTGCAGAGCTGTCAAGGAAGAATCTCTCAAGTTATTGCTATTGATTTGTAGGAACATGACAACCTGTGTCATGTGTCAAGGAGTCTCTGGTTAGGGGTATGTCAGATTCTGGTGACTTAACTGGGAAATATTCTCTACAGAACAATCTGTAGTAGTAACTACACCCTATCTTGCACTACAGTAAACACATCAGGACTTAGCATAAAGACATTTTTAAGGATGATTTGTCAACATTATCCATAAAAATGAGTAACTTGCCCAGTATATTTCTCTGCAATATTTCCCCTTTAGAACTCACCTTGATTTATATAGCACACTGTATAGATTCCCAGGGAAATTACCTTGGTGCAGGAATGAAACATAGCAAGTGTAAAGAAATTTGTAAATCAGTGTTTAAAAAACTCATCCAGCTCCCATAAAGAATCAACATGAGTCTACAGAAAACTCCAGTAAATGAGCCTCAAACCAGTCCACGGATGCACATGCATAATTTGGCATTTGTATTTAGTTTTTGCTAAGTGCATTTTGCAAAGCTGACAAGTGCTTAATTGGCCTGAGTACAAGACAGTCCTGAATATCAAGTGACTCATTCTGCAAGAGCAAATAAAGGGAAGAAAAGAGGAGTGAATTGCACCAGAGCATCTAAACCTGGCATATGTCAGTCTTGCTGAAAAACCCCAGCAGAGTGCCCGTGGAACACTAGGAAATTTTAAATGTCTCAATGCAAAATCACTTGAAAGGACCCAGCACAACCCACTGCAACCAAAGTGCAGTGCCTTGAGTCCCAGCTGAGGAGCTAAGTCAGAGCATGGATTCAGAGCCTTGTTATCCTAAGCAGCACCAACACTTCTCAACTGGCAGGACTGGATACAAGATTAGCCCAGAAAATGAGATCAGAATATCAAAGACCAAACAAAACATACTTTGGTTCATTCTGGAGTCAAAGGGATCAGGAGAAGAGTTCTGGGACACACAGAAACTGGGAATTATAACAGAAAGTCATTTTGGTGTCAAAGGTGGCATGGACATCATCAATTAATTACAGCTTCTGCTTCAATAAATACTCCTTAAAAAAAGAGGAAGAAACTGAATTGGAAAGAATGATGAGGGCTGTCAAAAACAAAAGCCAATAATATTCAGCATTCAGTGAGTATTAATGTGGATTGGAATCTTTTTCATTTTAACAATTCTCACGATAAATAACTCTTGCAAAAAACTTCAATTACTCTCTTAAAATGACACTGATTTTGTTCCCTGGGATAGAAAAAAATCATCATATTCCCAGTCATTTTTGTATTTCAGCATGTAAAGGAACTTTCATCTATAAAGCAACTTTCATCTATGTCTTCTCATCCCCACTTTCTTCAGAATTTCCTTCCTACTCGTTGTAAAACTGTTCCCAGACATTACAGACCCTTTGTAACACCACACAGCATTCAGCCTTGCTTTAGACCAGTACCATGTACTTTTTTTTTTCCACAGGGTTACAAACAGTCAGACACTCAATGGCTAAAGACAACACCTAAGGAAAGTCTAATGACATGAAGGAGAAAAAAAAAAAAACAGACTCAGAAAGAAAATACAAAGGAAAAAGCTGGAAAGCTTGGATCTTTTTACAGAGGAGGTTTCTGATTCTGGAAAGCACAAATCTTTGTCACTTCAATACCTCACCCTTCCATGCTTCAGACTCTGCAAATTAAGACAGCTCTCTGTTAATTCACTGCAGTGTTGCAAAATTTCATGAACTCAGAGCATGTTATACAGCATGTCAGATTCTGCTTGTAATAAACAAGCTCTACTATACTTTTTCAAAGTAATTTCAGAAAAGACACCTTTAGAGATCCATACTTTGCCCCTGCTGTAGTTACCTCAGGAGGTTCTTAATCTCTCTCCTGATATTGCCCCTATGGAAACTGCCACAGAAATTTGGTGGAGATAGAGGGACCCTCGCTGCTGTTCTAATTGTTTTCATTAGCTTCTGACACTGCTGAAAACTGCTTTGAAGGACACAGGACTTCTTTATCCCCAACAAGTGAAAGATGCAGAGGAGCATCCTTCATTTTTTCAGTCTTTATTTTACAGAAAGACCTCAAACCCAACTTGTTCCAGAATTCCAGTACAGCTTCACAAAAAACATTACCAAGAAATATTATTGACCATTTTGCAAATCAGTTGTGTTAGAGCACAAAAAAACTGCAGGAGGGGCAGCAAAATTGTTACTGCTGTTGATAAAAAGAAGGAAAAAGACAACATCTGTCCTGTCTCTTCCCTCTAGACTTCCTATCCTACTTCCCATCTTGAGACATGGAAATCAGTAGCAGCATCAAGTGGATTATCAAGACAGGAGGTAGAGAGCATTGTCAGTTCTCTGGGGTTTGGTTTTGTTTTGGTAGTTTTTTGTTTGATTTTAAATTCACACACACACAAAGAGTAAAAGCAGATAACTGCTAAACAGGGAGCTCTGCAGCAGGCAGGCACTGGGGAAATGGGATATGAAAAAGAAAGGGCCAGAGAAGTAAAGTCAGAAAACTGCCAGAAGTCAGTAGTAAAGTCAGAAAAATGTAATGAAAATCAGATTTAAAAACATCACTATAACTAAAAGCAATACTGTAACTATTAATAGAAGTGCAAACAAGTGTATCATTTTTTTTCTAGCAGGCAGACAAAAAATAAATAAACCACTTGAGATATAAAAATATGATAGCAAAATTAAAAATACTCTGTTTTGTAACTGATAATTTATCCCCTTTAAAGTTTAGTATTCAACATAAGCTATGTCTTTTGCAGATATATTCTGTAAACTCCTGAAGATGTCTGAAGGATCAGTGAAACTATGGAGAGACAGCAGAGATGCTGCATGACAAATGCACAATTCACAGAGGAGTAATTGATGCCAGGTGATGCAGACTCAAAACTCTCATTCCTGTTCCAGCAGTTCTGCAGACCATGCTCAGTGAAACATTGCACTGCTGCCTGCCCAATTAACATCTTATTTTATTGTCTCAGCAGAGGGAAAAAATCACTGCATTGCTGCTCTTAAAACACAGAAATAGCCCCTTGCTATACCCCAAAATATTATAGAAGTGAAGACAGTTTGTTACTCAGGTTATTACTAGATACAATAAAGGGCATTCTGAACCTCTGTTTTACACATCAAAATGCTGAGACACTGCATATTCAAAGGTAATAAGCCATTTTTAATTTTTAGGATGCTTTTGGATCTTCCACTATCTACAGACACCATAGGTTTATAAAATGGTTATCAAAATTAAATTCCCAAACTGACAAAGAGCAGGCTTAGGTTAGGTGTTAGGTAGAAATTGTTCCCTGTGAGGGTGAGGAGGCCCTGGCACAGATTGTCCAGACAAGCTGTGGCTGTCCCATCCCTGGAAGTGCCCAAGGCCAGGCTGGATGGGGCTGGAAATGCCCTGGGACAGTGGAAGGTGCCCTGCCCATGGCAGGGAGGATGGAATGAGATGAGATTTAGGGTCCCTTCCAACCCAGGCCATTCTATAATTCCACTATATACCTAGTGCTCCAGAATCCATGTTTCTTGCTATCCTACTGATAGAAAACTCATATAAAAATTCATTAGTTTCTTTAAAATATCTTCCTAAAATATAAGAGAGTTAAAAACTAGGATCTACTACTCTGTTCCCATATCACAGTAACTCTTGTATTCACTGAAGTTCTTGTCTCCCTTCCTGACAGTAAGGTTATGAGTACTCAAAAAACAATTACTAAAATCATATGTATGATTTTGAAATTGGCAATAAACTACCTATTTAGCAATTGTAACCCAGGGACACAAAAACTTAATGGTGCTGGTTTTGAAATACTCAAAGAAAAAGCAGTTTGCCATATTTGGAAATAATCTCTAATCAATCAATTCTCTAAGCAGTAGTAACAGAACAGAAATGTGGTCTGAAAAGCTCCTTCAAATTTATTTACATCTTGGGAAAGCCAAAGAAACCCAATCTTTTTCTGCCTCAAGATCTCCAAAAGAGGAGATCAGCAAAGGAAGCTTTCTCAAATCAGTCACTCACATGACTTTAATTTCCTCAAATATACAACCTCTCAATTATATTTTCCCCCTAATTTCTCACCTTTTCTTACCTTTTTTGCATTCTGCAGGATGTGCTTTTAACAGTAAAGAAATCCTGAGCTCTAGGTGTGCCTTCACACTGAGCATTTGAGTGAGTCAGTGTGTGCAGGACATCTCAGTGCTTTCCCAGAACTCACTGTCAATATTTGGAAACTAAAACCATGCTTTTTATTTGCATTTAGTGATTCTGCAGGGAGGCAGTAAATTATCTTTCTGTATGCTGTTATGGCTTGTCATTTTTAAGCTATAAAATCCATCTCCACCTTACACATGAAAAGAAATCACCAACATATCAAACCTTGACATTAGTTGGAATACAGTCCCAGCCTAGAATTTTCAAAGTAGATGAAGTAAATAAGATTCAACACTGAAAGGAAATCACAGTAATTAATACTTCTAAACGACTCTGAAAATTTGAATCTTCCTTTTTCCTTCTTCTGAAAATGACAAACTGTATACGTATATGATTTTACAATACCACTTACCTGTCAGTAAAAGGCTATAATTTGTTCTCTGTTGCACACCAAATACCTTTAAAATCAAAGCAGAAGACTTTTAACTAGAAAACTATTAAATATTCAAAGTAATTTTCTGCTACAGCGCGAGTCAAACATGACTTGAGTCACATAGTGCTGGCTTCCAATTTCTAAATCCTTTTAGCAGTGTTATATAAACACAACAGAAAGTGATTTTCTCCAAGTATTTGTACAGTAATTCCTCTGAGGAACAATAAGAGAGAGAATGGAACCAGAAAACACGTGCAAGTGTTAATAACTGGCAGATTTACAAACATGAAACATCCTACATACTTATTAAAAAATCATTTCAATGACAGCTATTACACCTACTACCAAAAGCAGTTCTAATGAACCAGAGACTGTCAGATGATTCCAGCATGGCAAGAGGATCATTTAGGGACTAAAGCAGAAAGACAAAACTGGCTGAAGCCAAGGAGAGACATGTAAAGCTTCTTCTAGCAACACAAAGCCACAAGACTTGTCCATCAGCTATCAGGAAAGCTCATCCCATGAAAAATTCTCCAGTCTTCTCCATAGAAAATACCTTCTGGGTTTTTTCAAAAAATGGTAGTTATAACCAGTTATTCAACACTTTTCAAACTTCCAGGGTACGAATGCAAATCAGAATTCATAAAAAAAACCTGAGATGAATTTGAATCTTTCAACTAGGCATGGCCCATTGAAATGCACAGCATCACAGAGTGGCACCAAACCCACCCAAATCTCCAGCTATCACCCAAGAGTTTCCACCCCTCAAAAGCTTGTTATGGATTAGCACAGGGAGTGTGAGCAGCTTACCAAAACAACGTGTGTGTAACAGGAGTGTTACACCCACAGGCAGGGCAGGCCAGCAGGAGCTGAGCTGCCGAGGGAACAGATGCTGTTGGGAAGCTGACATCCACACCATCCACGGTTCTGGAGCACGGCTGCCTTGGCAGGGTTTGTTTTGGTTGGGTGCTTGTGGGGGTTGGCTTGTTTGTGTTTTTGTTTGCTTGTTTCATTTTGTTTTGGGTTTTTTTGTGGTAGGGTGTGGGGGTTTGTTGGGTTTTTGCTGTTAGCTGGGGTGTATTTTGGTTGTTTTGTTGAGCCTTAGGAAACAAGATCTAGCTGTAGTCTGAGCCCATGGATTTACATGCCCATCCAGAGCCAGACAGTGTTAGAGATGCTGGGGAAGCACACTTTGCAGTTTAGTGCTACCCAGTCTGCACACTCAGAGAGCTCCAGAAGATGAATCAGAGCCCAGTGTGCAGAATTCATTCTCCAAGTGCACATCTGAACCCACACAGCTCTGTGAGACACACCGAGATAACCGTCCACACATGACCTCAAGCTGGGAGACATGCTAGTACCACAGCCAACCTAAGAACTTTGAAATATGAAAAGCAAGTATTTCAAACAGGAAATTAAAAGATGTTTGCAAATAAGGATGCTCTAACACTGCTGAAAATAAACTCAAGAGAAGTAAGGTATTAATACTTAAGTACATAAAGGGCCCTGACTGTCAGAAAACGGGAAAACTGCAGAAAAGGACTTGAGGATTGGTTTAGCCAGGAATTAAAATATAAATAAGAAAGTGACAGAGGAACACAGGGACACAGACAGCATCTGGGAACAAATCAGCAGGAATGTCATCCATACAGATTGCACAGTATCCATTCTGCTGCAATAAGCACTGGTGAAGATTCTCAGCAAGAATGTTCTGCCCAGCTTGCCCACATTTCATTAAATATACCCAACCACTGTAGAGAAACTAGGGCAGAAACAAAGATACAAAGAGATTTGGAAAACTACTTATAAGTGAAGTTAGGAAGTTCTGTATGGTTTATCCAGGCTAAAGAACAGTGGCATTTTCTGGTGGGTTAAAAATCCTCAAAAAATGAATAGCAACGTTTGCCCTTGTGTCCACCATATCACCACCACCACATCAGAAGGTTAACTTCCAGAAAAAATTCACATTTCATATTGGGATATATAGAGTTAATGTATAGGATTCATACTAGCACAGTTAAGTGCTGGAAGATGTAATCAAGGTTACAGATTCCTTTATTACCTTACTTCAGGAACATCTAAACAAACACTCAGCTGGAGATGCTGCTGTTTCTAGATGGATCTCACACTGAAAATAGAATAGATGAGCTGTTGAGACCCATGCCAGGTGCACATTTCTATAACTTTATGATTTCTGAAAAAAAATGCATTCTTGATGTTTTATTTTAGTGTGTGCATATATATAAGCACAGAATCAGGATATGTTTGCAATACTAATTTATTTTCTAATTTACTTATATAAAAATGTGCATATATTTTTGGACATTATTATTTATTAAAAGACCATCATAATTCTCAGAGAATTCAGTTTACCACTCTTTGGTACATTTAGGCAGCTTTGCTCATGCACTTACAGTGACTTGGAAGCAAGGAAGGTTTCTGTGTACTCTCCATCACCAAGTTTCTCACTTGGGGATTTAGTTATTACCATGCCCTTCCTAAATCTTTTATCAATGCCTACAGTTAAAACTTCTGAGACTCCCAAATTCTTTATCAAACAATTCAATGGTGAAATCCAGCTTAGGTCTACAAGTTAAAACACAATTATCAATTAATCTCTAAATATAGAAAGACTATTAAAGAACCAGCTGGCATTTTAAAATGATGAAAGCCAACACTTCTTTGGCACTAGCTGCTCATCAGCACTAGCTGATGTTGCTAAGCTACTGCTGCTGCCCAGTTAGTTACACACCATCAGGTATTAAACTCATGCAGGCCACGAGGCTGCAGGGAAAAAAAAAAAAGAAAAAAAAAAAAGAAAAAAAGAAGAGAAAAACCCACACTCAAAATATAGTCTTACACCAGTAAAACTCATAAGTCAGGTCCTGCCATCTGAGTCTATGAAGTGCAGCATAGCTTGTGTCCAAATGAAATGATACACAGAGAAAACCAGTCAGCCTTTGGTGCTGTTCTAGAGTTCATGTCATCTTTACTTGCCCTCTTAATTTACTTCAACCTCCTTTTGCTATAACACAGCTAAGTTTTTATAGTTTTGCTACAATGTAGATAAGTTTTTGTTATATACCTACATTTTGAAGGGTGAATTTTAATTTTTGTCAGAAGAATATTCTGCTTCTGTGCGTCAATGGAGGCAAACAGAAGAAACTGGCAGAAAAAATGGTCATTTTTTTGGCAGTTAATTAGACCCTATGAAGATAATGTTGTTTACTCTGATCACTGTTAAAAAAAAAATCTTTTGAGTTTCTGGCAGTTTCCATGAGATTATAGTTGCAGCCTTTTTCCAATTCTTTCATCACTGATCACACTTGGATTTGCAGCTTTCAAACCCAAACCTGCACTTACTCTTCAGCAGCCTAGCCAGCCCAGGTAGCACCATTATACTATTTAACAAACTTGGAGAAGACTCCAAATATCTTCCTAATCACAAGCAGCACCTCCACAGTGCTTTTTCTCAAGCTTGATTGCATTTTTATTTAGGACATTAGTTTCACACCCTTAGCAAAGCTGTGCTGTTTGGAAATCAGCCTTTTGATGTGTTGGTGCAGGAGGAGAAAATTCTATTGGTAGAAGACAATTTTGACCACTAAATAATCCTGTCCTTTCCATAAGCACTAACTGTATGCCTGTGGTGTTTCTTCCCTTCCTCATCCAATTCAGCTAGGAGGAACATTATTAAGATCAATGACAAATTGAATGCATACTGGTTTAGGGGTTTTTTGGTGGGTCTAGTTTTGGTTGTTTCCCTAAGGTGAATGCATAACCAGTTAAAAAACTACTCAGAATCATATTTAACCATTTTTTACTCTCAGTCAAGAATCAGCTGCATTCTGCAAACTTTCCTCTGATCAACAGTTTCTACAAAGGAGCTAAATGAGGGAAAGCAGAGGAAGAGATCTCAGGCCCACAGAACAGGACAGAAAGCCAGGAGTTTAATTCACGGAGGGAAGGGACCCTCGGTGGCTGCATTCAAGCACAAAGGTTACTGGGAGCTGGGAGCCAAGGCAACCTGACAAAAGCACCAGGGCACAGCTCCCAGCTGCTCTGAACAGCACTTGGAGACCCTCACTTCCACAGACAGAAGGGTCACGGTCAAAACTGATATTATGACCTCATCAAGCAAAAGAATTTTTTGGCTCTCACTTTTTTTTCCTTCTGAATAATTGTCCTCCTTTTTGTAGGAAAACAAAGCAACAAATGAACCCCTACAGGCAGTACATCCTTGAAAGATGTCAGTTTACTCTGTTATAGTTTGTTTCAACACTATATTATGAAATCCCCACCATATAGATTTAAAAAAAAAACCCTCAAACAACAACAAACCAGACAAAAAAAAATCCCCACTAAGCAAAAAAACCCCAAACAAATTAACAATAAAAAGTAAAAAACCAAAAAACAAACCAACAACAAAAAGTAAATATCTGTGCTGAATTTCCATTTATATTTAAGAGGGTTACTTCTATATATTTGCTATTCCACAGGATTATAAACTGTGAATCTATACTCAACTAATGCTATATTACAATCCTAGATTTCAAGGAAATATTCCTTGCATTATCTGCTGGCACATTCCTTAAAGCCTTGCTACAGACCACTGGGTCAGTGAAATGACTGAATTCATTGTTCCTGCAACACGCTCTAGTTACTTTTTAAAAACATGGGTAGGTTAAGCTGGAAAAGTTTTGATTTCTCAGGCAAAGAAGGGCAAGAACTATTCATCACTATAATGTTTATTAGAGTTCCCTCAGCGTGTTTGTACAACCCTGTTATCCAATGGTGGGGCATATTGAGAGCTTACTAAAGTAACAGATCATCACTTGTCAGATGTGGAAACACAGAGGGAACAGATAGCACATTCCTTAAGAAAGTTCTTTGGGGATTGAGGAGGTGTGAATCTTGTCTGAGAACACACTATTTGCTTATTCTCATCTTCCCACTCCTCAGGCATTTCAAGTGGCAACCAGGGAAGCAAACATTTCTCCCATTTAAATGGCCAAGGTATTCTTTAACAGACACCAAATACATTGATTTTAATACATTTTATTGCCTTACACTGAAGTTAGTGCCTGCTTCTGAGAAATCCAGTAAACCACACTCCATCCATACAACTTTACTAACTAAAATAGCTGAGGCATGAGGTATCTTTTTCCATGCTAGAGAATCTACCTTCTTTAATATACAAGCCCACCCTTTCTTTCTCAAGCTATTCACTGGCAATTTCATTGGAAAATAAAGGAACCCTTCTCTCCAGACCTGTTTATAAAATTACAATTCTTGATCTTCTTCAGGATGATCTCCTCAGAAAGTATTTTTTATTTCATCCAAAGTACTATTATATGTATTTATACCATTAAACCTCTCATTTCCACCAGAGTCAACTGATTAATGCAATCACTGTGCATTATTGTTAATCCACAGGCTTCTTGTGGGCTTCAAACAAATATAATTACACCGACTGTTGAATTTTCTGCTTTCAGAAAACAGAACACTTCACAAAGCCTCATGTTATTTTTAAGTATAAGCTTTCCACATCCTATTCACCTTTAGCACGTCCTTTGGCCTGAGCTGTAAGTCACAACTCCAAACCCATCAGCTCTGTTGGGTGCTGCTGAGCTGCCAGCAAGGCAGGATTTGCTGGAACTCTCACAGAGCCCATCCCTGGCTGCTCCTCCAGGTCCCAAGGAGCAGGGACAGCCCTGGCAGGTGAGGCTGGGACACCTCTGCAGCAGCTGGGCACTCCCGAGACCTTCCCTTACACTCCTGGCTTACAGGTGGAACTCCCTGGCCAGCTGGCTGAAACAGATCCCAGCTTCAGTGCTGCACTCTGCCATGTTTTACCCAAACCCAAAACTCCTGACACTGGTCTCATTTACCTTCTCAAATTTAACACAAGATTTACATCAATTACAGCTAAACTGTCTAAAACACTTCCTGAGGCACTTGGGCTGGAGGCAAGGGAGGTCAAAAGGAGGTCTAACATTTTTGATGTTACATGGTTAACAGAAGTATTTTTAGACCTTTCTGAATCAGGGAAAGATTGTCTAAAACATTGCTCTAATTTCTACGTGATCTAGTTTTCAAGAATTTGAGCTACAGCTCATTACTACAGCATTCAATTTGGCACCAGATTCTTTTTCTTGATTAAGTCAAATACAGCAGATCCAAGGAAATATATTGTTTGGGGACTCCCATATAGTTCCTAAATATGATATACCTAACTATAAACAAAAAAATCTAATTGATTTTTATTTTCCAGGAGCTCTAAATGTTAGTGCATATAGAATTACTTTTCCATAGGTAAAATTCTTCACAGACCTATATTGTTTAATTGATGTTATATAAATCAAATCAGACACTGATGAAGGAAAGAAATCTTCAGAATCCCAAAATAAACAACTTCCAAAAATAAAAATAAAATTGCTTATTGCCGAAATATTCAAGATGGAAAAGTAAATGTAACTCTCAAATTGACTCCTTTTCCCCCCATTATTTCTTATCTTCTCTGATTTTTCCAAATAGGTTAATTAACAAGATAATTACTTCTGTAGTTATGAACCAAAACAGCTGATTGAGGCAAAACCTTAAGCTAACCCCAAGCAATTCATAGTGGAAGGGAAGTTTTTAAACTGCCAGGACTTGAGGAGGAACTATCAAGGGGAAGGACATTACAATTTGCCTAGTGGTGCATTCCAGTCCCACAGTCACAAAGGGCATGGCTGCAGGGGAAGGTGCAAGGTCAGAAGAAGAAAATGGTTCTGCTTCTTTCTGTTCCTGCCCATTACTTTAGGTTCACAAAGCAGTGATGGGTATGGCTGAACTCTCCAGACAAGCCTCACCTAGGACTGACGGGTCCTGTCCCTGGGGACCACTTTTCCTAACAGCTGGTTTGCTATTCCATCTTTCAGACACTTGGCTCACAGGAAGAGAAAATCCACCAGTTCCAGAAGTGAGGTTCAAAGGAAGCTGCCAAGCTCCTTCCAGGGAATCACTTCCTTAACTGATGGATTCTGTCTTTAGCTAAAAACCAAGCTATGTTAAACCACAACAGAAGGTCAGTGAAGAAGGATGAGCACATGGTCTCTGGCAGACACCAAATGCCACCAGATATTGGTGTGATATTGGTTATCCTTACTATCTGTGCAACACTTTTTTTGTACAGTCATTATTGCTTTTACAGTAAAGGTTCTTCTCCACTCAAAAGGCAAATATTACATACCAAGAGAAATGAGTCTGTCAAACCAGAGTGTGAGTATTTGAAAAGCTCAAAGGAAAAGCTGCAGTGAAGATTTAAACTACTTAGGTAGGAAAGAAAATATTTACTGAATTAACACAAACTTCAAAAACAGACAGCAATGTTTTAGTATTGTTCCTAGTTACTACTTATTGTAGTGATATTTCATAGGATCTCAAAGGATAGTCTGACTGTGAAGCTTTATCCCAAATTTCAGAAGGAATGAAGGAAAAATTTTAAGGAAGGAAGAGAAGAAGTTCTAAATTATTCTAAATTCCTTAGGCCCAGACCAATACACGTCACACAAGAATAAACAGTTCAAGAGTTTCCTGTTAGGATCTCCTTAAAAAAGCTAATGCCTCCTCTTGTACCAGAACAGATGTGAAAAACTGGTTATGTGAAGGACTTCAGCCTACACATTAAACCTGACTCCCACCTACCATAACATTACTTCTGTCTTTCTGAAAGGATAACCATGGCTGGTTTATGCATCAAGGCAGCATGGACAAGTTGTTAACATCCTACCCAAAGTGTGCAGCGTTGTCAGGCAGACCAAGTGCACCTGCCACCCCATCTGTCCTGCCCTCACTATCCCTCTGGTTCCATGCAGGTGGTTCTGTGGTAGGAGGGGCAGAGGTGCATCAGAGAAATCCTGTGGTGCAGCTGTGAGGGAGTCCTGCAATTACAGACCCAATGGTAATGTGTCTCCAGGGCATGAGCCATTAATCTACATGCATTTTCCTTCCTTCCTTCCTCACATCCCCCCACCCCAGTAGTGTTTTGTGGCTTGTCTTGTTCTGGTTTTAATGTTACTTTGAACATAAAAATGATTCATAATACTCTGATGTATCTAAATAAATCTCCACTCCCTAAGTCAACGTTTTTCTAGTATCCTTTGTACCCAAATATTTGTTGCGAACTCAGAAATATTATTTTTTGAATATTTTTTGCTCCCTTTTACTCATTACATGTAATGAAAATTTATTTCATATGAAAACTCTATTATGTTTAAAACCACTGCAAAATGAAAACTCAAATCTAGCACTTCTTGAATTAACATTGCTTTTTAGAAAGCAATTTTCAAGGAAGAAAGGACTACAACAGCATCCATTTGGTTTATTCTCATTTGCAATAAACACAATAACCTTTCAGACACAAATCATGTCTGCACAGGCAAGCAAGAGGAAGCTCATCTCTTCTTCATCTAAAGATCCCACACTTTCATTAGGAGTTTTCTAAATGCATTTTTTATTTTCAGCCCACGAACAGAAAAACTGAAACTTGCCACAAGAAGGTGTAAGTGGTCCTACACACCCTCAGAAAATGTCTGTTCAAGAGGGAACATGGAAAGGGTCAGGTGTACAGTTTGATACTCTGGATGACCTGAGACACATAAAACAGACTGAGTTCCCTTCACATCAACACAAACACAGGACAGCAGCCTTTGCACTGCAGAGTGTAATTTTTTTTTTTTAGCCATACATTTCACAAGTTTTCAAAAGGTTTTGTATTTAAGCCTGGGGAAAGATAAATTTTGTTTGAACTACAGCTAATTTCAAGATATGACAAAACCACCTTCTACCAATGTTGTTTCCAGAATGACACAGCAATGTCACACATGTTCACAGCACCATCAAAATTCTTGATGACTGTTTACAGAGTCAGAACTTGAAAACCTCTTTTTTTAGAAGCCTTAGTCAACAAATGCTTCCACTGCTATAACAAAGGAAAACCATTGAGTTTAACTGTTCTGATAGAACCATGCTCACTGGAATGCATTATAGGGAGATAATGACTCCTGTTTATTATTGATAAATCATGTTGTCCCTTGGCTCTTTACATTGAATGCTCAGTGCTGGTTTGATGTTTTGTTTGGTTTTGGTTTTTTGTTTTTAACTAAAGAGTAATCTTAATTTCCTTAGCAGACAAAAAAAAATCTGTCACATCTGAAAAATAGCTGCAAACACCATTTTTCACACAGATGAAAAGAGTTTTTTCCCTGAAGAGAGTGAATACAAAAGTGATAGCATAAAGCTACATGTTTATTATCTCTCAGTGCCTCTGGATTAAGTGTGTTCAGTTTAAAACCACCTGTTTTTATCTCTTTGGCACTGAAGGCTTATCTAGAATCTTCAGATTAAGTCATGCTCTTTTCTGCTAAAACAGTAGCAAAAAAAAGTCTCATAAGTACATTATACCCCACACATGAAAATAATTCTGCTGAGATTGACTCTTTGTAAGGAACAGAAATAACAAACCTGCATAGTTATCAGTGAGGACATTATTTGCTGGTTCTGCAGAACAGAAATTGCACATGATGATGGCTTCTAGAAAGAAGGAAAGCTCATATCCAAAACTGAAAGCAAGTTTGCAAAGTAGAGTAACTCCTACTTTGTAAATTAGACCCAAAAGTTTAAAATTGCACTGCTGTTTTAACTACCCAAATTTAAATCAAACTGTTATAAAGATCAAAAATCCAAGTGTTAAATTCAGTTTGCCTCCTTTAAGCAAAACACACCTATTTTTCAGTGTTTACATTTTCTCATTTTTATCACAATATGAAAATAATAAAACCAAACAAAACCAATAATAAAACCAAATAACAAACTTTTTAGAATATTGTGAAATTATTAAATTTCTTTTTAACCACAATCTATTGGAAAACAATGCCTCAGTAAAAGCGATGCAGCAGTAATTCAAGTAAGTATTTCTCATTTACTGCAAATTAGCTCAAAAGTACTCCACCTACTCAAGGCCCTTAAAAGTAACACACCAAGCACTGGCATCTGCTCCTCAGAACTGGCTATTTTAATCTGCAGACCTGCATCAAACTACCAATGTAGATGTAACCAGGATGGAGGAAAATTCTGCCCAGCACAAGCCACTTCTAGCCATTTGTAGGGAGCTTGGATCCTCTGCACAATACAGGAGCTCTCAGATTGGCCTTACAGGTTTTACCTGAATTACCAAACAGCAAAAGGAACATGAGCAGATCTGTTTGCAGAAGAATCTGGTCTTGAGAGCATCTACACCAAGCACTCAAGGGATGAGTGACTATTCACCCAGGCTCCAGTCTGGCTCAGACATTTCACTCCTCCCAGCAGTCAGATTCCATCTACTGTGTTCTTCCAGCTCATCTTCTGGCTCCATTTTATCCCCCAGGAGCAGAGTCTGTGTGCTCTGAGAACACTCCCTGGTGAGCAGGAGCAGTGAGTGGGAGCACACACACGACCAGAGCTAGAACACTGATATGGACACATCCACAGACCACCAAAAATAACAATGACAAAATACACTGGGGACAGGACTGGAGTTTCAAACAGCACAAGCAAGAGCTTCTGAAGGAATTATCACCATAGTGTCCTTACAAACAGATTGTAAACCCTCTGTTTAGGGGGCAGACACAGTCATTCTGTGACTTTGCCAAAGATGGAAGACTAAGCTTTGGGGCGTATTGATCTTAAAATGTTGCCTGCACGTAAGCTAGGATGTTCTGAATGTATAAATATTCCTCAATTATAAATTCCCTAGGTTTGTCACATTTGCATAACACTCCTTTAAAGCCATGTGGTTGTTCCCAAAGAGATGAGGTAATGACCACACCACCTGCTTCTAGAAGAGTAGCTTTCTCTAAATACACCACTGAAATCGTTATATTCCTGTAAGTTACATGTTTTCAGGCAGTTCACACTTACACAGTCCCATTATCTGTTCTGCCCTTGGATCCCAGGAGGCACAGGAGAGAGCAGAAAAATGAATTGTGAAAGAATAGCTAATTAAACATGATAATTCACAACTCATTCCTTTAGTAAGTCACAACATAAAACTAAAATGAAGGTGTAGTAAGTTCAGCAGCTGCAAATAACTAGATTATTTACCTTAGAAATTCCCACTTCCACCAAGGTACTTAACTCTGTCCGAGTTTCTCAATAGACTTAACCTGTTCCTCACAGCTAGTTCTCACAAGTTCCCAGGCAGTATTTGCTGTCTTTTACACCAAATGCTCCTACATTTCCAGCATTAAAAAAAAATGGCTGCAAAGGACAACCAGTATCCAGGAAAAATATTTTATTTCTAAAGAGACTGAGACATACATCTGTCTTTCTGCTACACACAAAAATAAAAACAAACCCACAACAAACTAACTAAAAACTGTTTGCTGACAACAGTAAGAGACTTACTCAAAAAAAATATTTTTATTCTGCAGTCTGGCTGCTTACAGAAATATAAAGACTTCAGAATACAGGTCACTTATAATAATATGGGATTAATAAAAATGATGCTATTTCTTCCCTACACACTGGACACCTCCTGCTTCTTATCATAATTATCTTTGCTTTCTTCCACTACTCCTTCCTGTGACACAGGAAGTTTTTAAATTAAATTGCTCTTAAGGCTAAGGCAACAGAACACACTCAGAAGCAATAAAAGCTGATATGCCTCATGAAACAAATAACGTTGCCTCCCATGAGTCTGCTATTCTCTAGTGCACTGGAGACAAAAAAATCTCAAGGTTTTACTTAGTCCCAAATCCTCAGAAGCTACAAACAGTTATTTTACCAGGCACAGTTCAAAGAATTAAAAAGGAATGCTGTCATCTTTCTGACTGTTCCTCTGTCCTGCTGATTTGCTATCATTCCTCAGGATATGGTAACAACACTTTCACCCATGGATGCCCTGCTCCAAGCCCTGCCTGACCACAGACTCCACAAAGCACAGAGGATGCACCCAAGGCTTCTCAGTTCTTATGTTCTTTTGTGTGTATGACCTCTTCCTGTGCACCAATGCCAAGGTCCAACTGGCATCTATTAACAGCCTCCTGGGTTTTCTGGGTTGGACGTTTCTGGGTTTATTGTCTGTCACACAATATTGTCAGGATGTACAAACCAAGAATGCTAACACAATTAATAATAATCCATCACCTAGACAAGACACATTGCAGTCCTTGTGCATTTTATGAAGGTGAGAAGCAAGCCTGTGCAGGTGACTGATTTTTTTTACCAACACCGTGTAGCACAACACACACCCCTAGCAGGCTTCCTGAGACACAAAGTTCCAGACAGCTGACCTCCTTCCACAGACTGCTCACATTTCAAAGCCCTGACAAACTTGCAAAGGGAAGGAAAGAGGTGCCTGAGGTGTTAGCAAATCCAAAAAGAAGTCAGAAAACCCCAGAAGTCAAATGGTAGTTAATAAAGGATACAGTGGTACACAGTAGCAGATAATGTCTCAAAGAATCAAAGTTCGTGTAATTCTTTTGCAAGTGTGTGTAACTGAAGGTTCCACTATTTGTAACTAAAACTGAGACTGCACCTTAAAATTCCTAACTGAGGAGTTAAGAGCAATCAGTCAAACATGGTAATACTACTTTCTCAAATGTATCATCCCATTGAGCAGCTTTTATTTTGTGACTAACACTGCCAAAAACCTACCATGACTTATTAGCCAGACTGTGAAGAGGCAAAAGATTACCAAGTCACCTGTAGGATTTTTGAAGTGATCCATTTCCTGGTCCTCTGAATTTCATCAAATTGAAGCAAGGGACAAAGTAACTGTCCTAGTGAGTGGATGCATCATCTTTCAGGAATGACATAAGATCTTCAACAGCCACATAGAGAAATCAGTTTCATTTGTTCCCTGGGCTTTGATAATCCCTGACTATTTGATAATCTGCATTAGAGGTCTGATAAGTCTCCTGAAAACTTTTTCTGTGTGGAAATTTACCTACCCAATTTCCAAACCAGCAATACAAATTCCTCCAAAAGAGGCCTGAAAGTGAATATTTAGAGATATAGAACATTTGCTGAACCAGCAGCAAACTTCACAGAATAACAAATTGTCCACAATAAACTAATCATCATGGCTATGAGTCCATGGATTTGAAATCTGCTATTAGAACAATCCTCTGCAGAGAAGGGATCTGGTCACACACTCTCAGCCAGACAGGGTTTCCTCCAAGGAAGCTGTAGGCTGAGCTCTCAGGCAGTGTGTGTTAACCAGGAGTACACAACCAAGCAATCCATGCTATGGGTTCTCATACTCCCAGAGAGGACCCAGAGGTCTCCTAGAGCACACTCAGAAGTACAGTGGACATTTTGTGAAAAACCACCTGATAACCACAGAGTTAGAGTTCCATTTCTACCTGCAGCAGGTGGACAAGAAAGCTGCCCTTGGTGTCCTAGACATGAAATTATCTCCAAGACAAATAAACAAATAAACATGTTCCAGGTTATCCTGGTTCAGTGAACAGGAGCAGTGAGGTTACTTTCTCTCAAGGAGCTTGGCTTTGTTTTCACACCCACACTGTTGGCACAGGCTTCTCATACAAGCTTCAAGTTCTTTGCCCCAAGCTACAACTATCACTCTACTCCTCCTGACTATCCACAGGCAGTAATGGAAAATACCAGAAGACAGACCAGGGGATAGGAGGAAGGTAAAAAAACCCAAACCCTTTAGCTGAAAGGGAGACAGAGAGAAAAACACAATTGCTAACAAATTATCTTTTTTGTCATCTCCCCTTCACTTCCACAATGATTTTGTACAGGAACATGCCAGGACAACCTGCTGCCTGTGAGGAACAGCCAGGGTCACAGACAAGTAGAAGTTTTTGGAAGTTAACTCCTTTAAGCACCACCTGAGGTTTTTAAACCTATTTTGTACAAAGTCATAGAAAACTACAGAAAAGACTCCTACATTCAGCTTTCTCAGTTAATAAAGTAGACAGGTATATAACATATTTCCCATTTTCCATAAAAGAAAAGTTGGGTTTGAGTTCACACCAACAATCTCCCTTTATATCAGTTTCCTTTTTCAAAGAACACAAAAAAGCAGGTATTTCAGGAACCTTGAAAACATTCTACATTAAAGATGCTTTTAAGCCAGAAGAATTGATCTGCTCTGAACATGGGATATGGATGAAAAGAGGCACAATTCAGAAGAAATTTAATAAAAAGGAAAGGCAGCACAAGATCTTCCAGCAACACACTTCTACACAAGAACACAACAACTGCCAAGTACCATACATAAAAAAAGGAGATAGAAGAATACACAGCAATTACCCTAGTGCCAGAGTGTAATCTTATGATTTAGTTTACTATTTTATTAATACTTTGCTCTACTAGAGAGAACTCTGGTCTCTAAGCCTCATAATTTTCTTAAATCAAGGTGGGGGGGGTAGCAGGATAAACATCTTTCTGCAAACTTCTAAATAATTTGAAGAAATGACTTCACAAAGTGAGATTTGCTTTTGCAGTCACACAACCACAGCTCCATTAGCCTGTGGTTTGCTGCTGTCCCAACAATGACAGGAACCACGAACATCACTGAGCAGAAGCATTTCCTTCCATCTGGGCATGCACACAACCAACACACTACAAACTGGCATATGGTTTGCATCCAAAAGGGCAAAGGAGGCACAAATATTTTCTCATATTCAAGCAACTATGGACCCACAGGAGAGATAAATAACCTTGCCACTGCTTATACTTCCACTGATCTACCAGAACAGCCTAATTTTGAGACCTATCCTTCCACGATTAAAATGGTGCTAATACTCTGTTCTTGATGTTCTTAACAGGATCAAAGTCACTTATGCTCATTTCCCTTATATGAAAACATATTGAGAGAATGTGAAGAAGAAATCACCATTTTCTCAGGAAACTGCAATGGGAACAAGCTGCCAAGCATTTCAGCACACAGATTGCAAGGTCTTGCCAATGAATGCTGCCTATGCAGAGAATTAACCAGTACCTGCTTATCTAAACCTCAAATTTCCTTCTGCTCAGTGTGAGGTTGACTCTGATTAATTGCCTTAAAAATGTCTTAATACAAAATATATGAAGATACTCTTTATCTTCCTAATCTTTCCTATGAAAGATAAAATGTTTAAGGTATGGGATGATGTTTAAATAAGCTCTGAACTCTTCAAAGTTTTATGGAAATTATGGTGCCTTGTTCTTTAAATAAGCTCTCACTTACATGGTCACTTGATTTGATTTCAAAAAGAGAGAAATCAGAAACTTTCCCTGCATTTAATTACAGAACTTTCTGTAAGTCTAATGTGCAGTCTGATCTATTTTGAATTTTTTTTTCATCCAGCTAGACTGTTACAAACACTAGGAAATTATTTTCAGAAACATCTGAAATACTCATAACAAATCTTTGAAGCCTTCATTTATACTGACAGGTCATTTGGTGTCAAAAACTGCTGAGCAGTATCAATGCCAAGACTGCTCTCTGTTAGGATGTGCACATCTAATGACAAGAAACTACAGTATAGCACATAAACACACAACAAAATAGATTCAGAATTTCTACTTCAATATCAAATGACTCAGTTATTTACTTCCAAGAAGTGAGGGGGAAGTTGTGTGAAGGCAGCGAATATCTAAGTCTGACTTTGGCACCAAATAAAGAGTGGAAGGACAGTTCCATTCTTTTTCTCTCATGTTACTTAAACCCACCTGTATTTATTCCTTTAACTGCATTTTATAGAAGCAAGCTTACTTACTCTTCCACAGAAATATTTTTCAGCTGTGAGTGATGATATATTTAGTGTTTCTTAAATCCACTAAATACCCCAAAGGGCTTTTAGAAAAGGCTGTGTAATCAACTAACTTCAAAAAGTTCTTTAGGGCTCATCAAGCTTCAAAAACTGCTCTATTTTCTCTTAGTTCTTGAGAATTAGAGGTAAGGATAATATGAGGAAACTAAGTTTATTCTAATGCTCAGACAGATAATTTATAAGCTGGAATTATTTTTTCAAAAAGTGAACTGTTAGTTTAGGAAACAAGGTACACCTGTCTCGTTCTGACAGCACAGGAAAATAAGGCCTTTAAGTCAGCAGTCCTGCAATTCCCTGAGCCTTCCACCCATTCTACCACAGGCTGGAATCACAGGTTTGGTGTCTCTGGTGAGCAACTAGCATGAAATCTAAGTGGGAAACACATTTTCTGTGAAATACACAGAGAGACGAGTAGGAAACACTCACAGTAAGGGAAGCAGCCTGTCTTGGAGCATAACAATAACCACCAGAAGTGTCTTTGCACACAGAACACAGGAGGTGGGGAAAAGGTGCTATTGAAAAAGTTGTGCTTACTGGAATCCACAAGCAGTTGTGCATATTCCTGCTCACACTGCCAAGGTAAGAAACAAAGGCTGCCTGAGCTGTGTTGGTTTAGTAGCACATTAATATGTGAGCAGCCAGATTCTCAACCTAAAACTCACACCTCATCACAACAAATAATTGCATATTATCTTGCAGAGGATCAAATTCAATAGAATGACTATTACAACATCAATGCTATTAGTGTAAAGTCGTATTTCTTTTCAAGACTAGAATAAAATACAACAAAATCAAGAAAGACATCTAAGTAATTAATCCAGAATGACTCTTCTGCTCTGAAGGACTCAGGAAAAAACAAAAGTAATATTCTGCATAGGAGCATATTAAACAGTTTAAGACTTTTTAAAAATTACAGCATTTCTACCACATGCTCAAAACCAAATAACCCAAAATATTTTATCTAACTGTTCTGGTTTCTAACAAGCACATTTCAAGTTGGAAACTCTCTGGTCCGTTAAAAGAGCTGAAGAGGCATAATTGAAACCAGTAACGCATTAAATTAAATGGAGCAAATCTTCACCAATAACACAGAGTCTGTAACCAGTGCCCTCAGAAATGCCTAATTCTTCATAAATGTCAAGCCCCATTTCACTGCTTATGAGAAAAACTTTCATGAAGCAGGATTATTCTAATGTGTCCATGTGTGCACTGTGCCCACACACAGATGCAGCCACTCATGATCAGCACTAAATGAGACCACCTGAGTCAGACTCTGTTTTTCTGGGTTTGTTTGTTTGTTTAAAATTTGTGCCAGCAGGACACAATGGAAGGTGAACAAGGATATCACAAAGGAATCAGAAGGACCCCAATATGCGCTCAGAGCAAACAAGCTTTTCCCTCAGACCAGCTCTTCCCCTAGGGCGAGCCCCAGCCTCTCTCAGGGCTCCCGGCTGCCCCAAAGCCACGGCCTTCCCAGCCCTGCCGGAGCACTCGCGCTCTCCTCGGCGGAACTTCTCCATGCTGTGTGTGTACCTTAAATCCCACTCCTGCTGTGCTCGTCCCGTTTGGTCACCTCCAGCACCTCACGGCCGGTGCCTGAATTCGCAGCCGCGCCAGACTTGAGCGCCGGCCGCGTCTCAAGGTGAGCCCAAGCCAGCGCCGAAGGAACGGGCACCAGCGGCTGAGGCAACGCCAGAGGCTCATTTGCCATCCCAACTTTCACCCGACGCGGTTGATAAAACCCAATCCACCTTGGCCAGCGCTTCCAAAGGGGAGGTGGAAGTGCGACCGCGCTGCTGCCGGGCCGGAGAAGCGCCGTAGCCGTGCAGAACACGGCGCAGCCGATCGAGGAGCTCACCTGCCCGCCTCAGCGCGGGGAGGGCGCCGAGGCCCGCAATCGCCCCCGCGTCCCACCTGTCGGGCGGCCGAGCATCCCTCAGGCGCCGGTCCCGCCCGCCCCCTCCCGCGCCCCCCGACTCACCGAGAAGCCGGCCCAGAAGGGGCAGGAGTGGCGGACGCGGGCCGAGGTGGTGAGCGCCAGGGCGGCGAAGCTGACGGCCACGATGAGGCAGCCGAGCACCATCTGCGTGACCCCCAGGGCCAGCATGGCCCGCGAGCGGGCGCGCTGCTCGCGCAGGCGGGACAGGCTGCGGGACAGCGCCGTGGGGCTGAGGGAGCGCGCCCCGCCGGGGGCCCGCGCCGCCCCGCCGCCCGCCGGCATCCTCCGCGCGGCCCCGCGCCGCCTCCCGCCGCCCCCGCGCTCCGCGGGGCAGCCGGGCGCTGCGGGCACCGCGGCGCATGGAGGAGGAGCCGCCCTGCGCCCGGAGCGACCCGTGCGGCCCCGGCCGGGGCACGGCGGGCGAGGGGCAGCCGCCGCCGCCGCCGCCTGTCCCCGCTGCAGGCGCGGGGCGGGGGGGGCTGCGGGGCTGCAGCGCGCGGGCGCGGCTCAACCTCAGCCGCCGGCGGGGGCGGCCCCGGTCCGGCCCAGCCCCGGCGCCGCTGGCCGGGCGCACTCGCTGGGGGAGCGCCCCAGCCCCGCCGCGGCTCCCGCCGCTGCCGCGGAGCGCCCGAGCCCCGCTGCCCGGCGCCCGCCGCTCCGGGAGGGGAGGGGGAGCGGGGGAGGGCTGTGCACGGCCAATGGCGGGCGGAGGCAGCGGCCGGAGCATCGGCGGCGGCCGCCGGCCCTGCGGGCTCGGCGTCGTGTGCGAGGCGGGCGCCGGGCGAGGGGCCCGGCCCGAGGGCCCCCTGCAGCCGGACGGCGCCCGGACAGCGCCCCCGAGCCGGCCCCGCTCCTGCCGGCGGGGCCCTGAGGGCAAAACCGCTCCCACCTGGGCTTTGTGCGGCAGCGGCACCGGCAGCCTCCCCCTTTGCTCTGTGTGCTCCCGGCCAGCGGCGGAGGAAGGGCAGGGCTGGGTCTCAAGTCTGTGCAGAAGGCATCTTAAACGTTTTTTATTTTTTAGGGTTTTTTTTTCCTCACAGCAAACCGTAACCAAGTCTAAGGCACAGCATCCCCAGTAGCAGAAACATATGAGGCTTCTAATTATAAAAACTTCCCAGCCCTGCTGCTGCTGCCAGCGGGGTCTAGCATGGTCGGGCTTCCCAGAGCACCTGAAGCCACTTTTCCGCAGAAGGGAATCGCAGCAATTAGGTATCAACTGCAAACAGCTTGGCCTACTCATGAAAAACACACAAACAGAACCCAAAGCCCAAGTAATCATCTCACTATACTGCAGGATAGCTTAGGTATTAAAACTATGTCAAGATTTACATGTTTGTAGCACCATAATCTGCTAAAATAGTGGGGTTTTTTTTAATACAGGAATTGGTACATGTAGTTTACATATCTGTAATTCTGTGATATTCATTAAAAAAAAAAAACCCTCAACCTGAACATCACATGTACACCAGGCTTAAAACTGTATTTGAGGCTCTTTTTCTCTTCTTTCAGGAACTTTTCTTAGCATTAAATAGTTTCCTGGGGAGGTAGCAGTGAGGAAGAGTGCCTTGACAGGCAAAAGTGTCAGAGGAGGTTCCCTCTCTTCATACAATATCCAGATGTTTTAGTCTAACAGAAGAAGCCAAAAAAGCTTGCTGCTTTCAGCTTAATTCAGTCTGTGTCACACAACATCATAGGATAACAGCTGCTGTCACCCCACCATGGCTGAAATACTGCTCCAGCACATGTGCAAGCCATATTTTAATCAGACACAAAAGCACCTGACAAAACTCTACACTGAAGAAACAACTGTTTTGCTAAAAGTTTTTAGTCAAATGCAGAACTCTACGACATTAACACTGCTCATAATCAGAAGAAGACTTAGCTTACAATGACATAGTTACACTGGGCCTGATAACAAATAGGAGTCAGCTGGAAACACAACACCACTACACATTCCCAACTGATATTCCCAAACTGACTGCTGGCACAGGTGTGCTACCTCCCACCTGAAAGCCCAGGCAGAACAGATAAATGAAGGCAGGTGGGAATATATGGTTGTAGATCACACTGAATTTTTGCTTCTACCAGTTCACACTGAAACTAACATGCACTTGTATTTATTTAAGTACAACTATTTGCTGTCCAACATTGAAAACATTACTTTGAAATGCCCCTTTCAAAGTCAAGGAAGAGTCTGTGTTCCAATGTTCTGCCAGAGTGAAAGGTTCTAGCAAAAAGAACCAAAACCAAAGCCCAGATGCAAACTGAACCTCTGCAGTCTCCATGATTAAGTAGCTCATTCTCCATCAAGGCAGAAATGCTTTAGGTTATTCAACAGCAGGACAATCAGAAACCTTAATAAATGCATTTAAACCTCTATCTGGGTGCTCTCATTCAGGAACAAGATGGCCCTAGGGCTTGGAGAAATTAGGACACATTACACTGGGGTGTGAATTTACATCTCACTAACTCCCTGTGCTGATACTATTGAAAACATTACATACAAAGCAATTTACCTTCATTTCCAAGGACTTTCTAACTTGTATGTAAAACGAAAAAGATTAAAAAAAAAAATCCACATTTGTGGATAATCCAGAGGAGGATCTGGCACTGCAAATCCACAAGCTCATCTGCTGTCCATGAACATCATACGTGGGTAAACTCTCAGGTAATGAATACTTCCACAGCTTCCAAAATGGTCAACTAAGGCTACCAGAAAAAAATTATTTTGGCTTCTGGTATGAATCCACTGGACTTTAATTGCTTTTGGTCACTTCAATATTTGTGAGCATTCAGGTATAGATAGATACAAGACCTGAATTAGCTCTGTTCAAGATCTGAATTAGCTCTGAATACACTTCCTAGTTTTCTTTGAAGAGTCTTAGTTGCTGCATTTGTGTGAGAAGTATTTGAGAGTAATTTGGGAAGTAGTATTGTCCCTAACTAAAGTTGTTTTGCTGAAGAGACTTTTTTGGTATACTTCCACTGGTATTTGTCAGTGCTAGATCACTGCATGTAACTGTAAGCAGGATGTGGTACTGAAATTTTTTTCAGAACTGTGGCCACAAAAGCTTTGGAATAGCCATGTTTATATGGGAACACTATAAACCACTAATTTTAAATTTACCAAATAATTTGTTTCCCAAAGGCAGCCAGAAGGGCACTACATATCAGACCTTATTATTAGCCTGTTAAAACCCATCAAAACTCAGAAGCCAGTGTGATAATGATGCCCCTTTTACCTTAACTGTCACCCACCTGTTCAGAAAGCAGCTTCCTCCTCAGGACTGTATTAGTGGATAGAAGTTCACATTTATTCTACCTCACTTTGCACTGCAGTGAATTTCATGCATCTGTCTCTTCAACTGTTATTTGAGATGAAGCAAATGGCATTTTCAAGTATGACAGAATTGGAAAAGGAGCAAAGAGAAGTAAATTCACAGTTCCAGTAAAGTCTCTCTTGCCATTATGAAGGTGCCCTTCAGGGTACAGACATTGAAAGCGTGTCCAAGGGCCCTGCCACTGCCACTTACACACAGCATGGCTCAAACCTGCATCCCTCACATGAGCTCAGGATTTGAAGCAGCCCCTCTCTCTGGATGCAGCTTTAAGGACTTATTAAGCACTAACAAACCAGGCTGTTCCATCTTAAACATGCAGTGTTTATACATCTTAAACATGTGGTGGAAATTGGTCAAATGTGGTATCAGTCCTGAAAAATAAAATGTAAACTTTATCTATACATACACACAAAATGAGAAACCCCCACAAAACTTAACATATCTCTTCCATATCCAATCTTCATCATTCATCTTGATATCTTGACTTAAAATAGATTTAGTATTCTAGTATTTAGCAAGTAATTTCTCAGCCATTCAGATGTTGTTGCATCCCTATAATACCAGCAGTAGTAATTCCACTTCTTTTGTCCATCCTTTGATTCCTCAAAGGGAATCAAGTATCCAGACCACAACATCCAGGATAAGTTCAATTGAAGCATATAACAATTTCTTGGCACACATATAAAAAAATTAATTATCTTTTTCCATGGCTACACTTTGCCCTGTTCTAAAAATAACTTGTAAGGCACTTCAACATACTTTATCTCAGTTTACCAGGAACCATCCCCAATATATCCAATTTTTACAGAGGTAATGAAATTGGTTTATGGATATAATTACCTAAATATGAAGTCTGTATCATTGGCAGAACTGAAGAACAACTTATTCTCACATGCCAACTTCTAAGCATGCAAGGATATTTGATTCCAAGGCAACAGAAGCTGGTATTTCAGTACATTTTAAAAAGAAATTTACATTTCCTTGCACTTGACAGTCAATCTTCCTTAAGTTTATCTTCCAAAAATTTGTACTGGGCAGGGACAGAAAGGAGGGCAAGACAGCAAATAATAAAGATTTCTTTTTCTATACACCACATCCACTTGTAATCAACATCTTGCCTTAGGCTTTGAAAATATAAAAGCCCCCTCATAGTAGCAGATACCAAAATGTGTCAAAGACAACAAGACAATGCATGCCAGTGCCCACCAGTGTAAGAAGGGATCATAGAGTTAAATCTGTACATTTAAAACCTTATGGTGGCACTGCTATCTTTGTTACTACTTTGCTTCCTGATGACTCCACAATTTTCTTAAAATAGGATGACTGCCTCTGACAGACTCATAGCTAATCAATGAACCTCAAAAATAAAAATCCTCTTCCCACCTCCTTACTTTTATACTAATAAAACTATCCACTGTGTTTTCACTTGGCAAATCACAAATACACTGACACTCCCAGTCCCATCTTTTACAGCAATTTTTCTGTGGAAGTGAATGAAGAGCTCACAAAGCACATCAATTCTGTGTTCAAAAATAGTATGAATAAAACTTTAAAAATTAATGTGAGGATCAGTAGACGTTGACTAAGCCCTGCTTCTGTGCTTGAATTCTAAGTGCCTATTTGTGAAAGCTTTTAAAAGGATATATTAAAAACCAGAGCATCTACCTCACAATCATCAAGAGCCTTGCAATGAACCAATGCCTGGGCAAAGCCTGCTTCCAAGAGGTAACACAAATAAGGGGAACTGTCACATCTCCACTGCAGCTGCAAAACACACACACACAACCACACACAGAATGACTGGGTTGGAAGAGATCAAGATCATAAGGGTCCAACCCTTGCCCTAAACACCTTAACTAAACCATGGCACCAAGTGCCTCATCCAGTCTTTTTTTGAACACATCCAGGGATGGTGACTCCACCACCTCTCCAGGCAGGCCATTCCAATATTTTATCACTCTTTCTGTGAAAATTTTCTTCCTAATATCCAGTCTGTATTTCCCCTGATGCAGCTTGAGACTGTGTCCTCTCATTCTGACACTTGTTGCCTGGTGGAAGAGACCAGTCCCACCTGACCACAACCACCTTTCAGGGACCTGTAGAGAGTGATAAGGTCATCCTTGAGTGTCCTTTTCTGCAGGCTGAACATCCCCAGCTCCCTCAGCTGCTCCTCACAGGGTTTGTGTTCCCAGCTCCTCACCAGCCTCGCTGCCCCCTCTGGACGTTCTCAAAGTCCTTCCCAAACTGAGGCACCCACACTGTCCTTGGTGGGCTGATTGTGCACAGATGAAACCATTCTCTCACTTTTCTCTGAAAGGACTTGGAGTTATATGTGGATCCCTGAATAGCTGAGCTCTTCTGCACCACCTACCATCTATAAATTGGTTTATTACCCCAACCAGTCACGGACCTGAGGGAGACAAAGAGAAGTGCCTGCCATTACTTTACAGCCATTACTGTGGTTCCTCATGTTTTTACATAGAGGATAATCACAGATGAGTTGGTTTCACAAAAATAGCATCCTTTAACAACATAATCTAAGCATATAGAAAGCCATAGGAATTACTTCTGTATGTAAGCCAAAAGGGTTTTAAACAAGAAAGCTTTGCAGATAAAAAAATGAAAGAAACCTCAATTTTCATGCTTTAACCTGAAAGAAGTGTGTGTCTGTTCTTCAGAAACACCTACCTTGGAATGACTTCCTCCCCCTGAGTGTCCTGGAGTGCTACAGACACCACTGAAATCAGGATCACTGCTCTGCATTTTATGACTGCTTGAAAGTTCACACTGGGTAAACATGATTGGATCTGAAAAGCAGATTGCCCTGAAGTTTTACAAAAGGCAAGCTAGAACTCAGATTTTTAAAAATTATTTCTTTCCCAGATGATCACCCTTGGCCTGGCAGAAAATGTAATCCCTGCAAAAAAACCCCTAAAAAGCATAGACCAAAGAAGTACCTGGTATTTTCTGTCCAAGCCTTAGCTTGGACAGAAAATAAAACTATTTTAATCAGGACTTCAATCTAAGAAATTAAAACATAGAAAAATATATATCCAATATTATACAAGAGGTTTTAGACAGCACTCCTCTGGTGCATTAAATAATATCACTTTTCTTCTGTAAAACTTTAAAATGTGCAACACTTCTGTATATAAAGTAATAAGTAATAGTGATGAGATTCCTTATTGATCCCATTGCCAAGAGTAAAAAAAAATGTGGTAGAATTAGCCAGTTCATACTGTCTTTTAAAATGGCTAGACTTTACAGGGCCAGAATCTACCAGATAAAATATTTTCAACTGTAGAAATTAAGTAGCTGAAATTCCCAAATAAAAACTCAACAAAATCACTTTTATTGGTGTTCAAACTCAACCTTTTAGCTAAGCCACTAAAATCCAGATGTAATTTTAAATGAAGAATTATTTTATGCATTCTCACATAGGTTTTTATTTCCTTTACTGAAAGATGAGTTACATTTTTAAAATTAGAAGTCAGAGACTTAGTTTTCTGAGAAAAACACCTCAACATCTTACATGACTCAGAAAATAAAATTTTCAAGAAATTAATTTGTTTGATTTATAGGTAACTAATTTAAAGTATTTAGAATGAAAAAGAAAGAAGTCCATAGGCCCTCCCCTAAGTATCTTGCTGAGATTGTGGATTTTCTAGTAAAGCACATAGAATCTGCTTGTGGGATTCTACCTATTCTTCTTAGACATAAATGTATTCCTGAGAAGATAGATAAAGGAGAAAAATGAAAATATTTCCAATCACTACTAAGTAAAAATCATCAAAATATTAGTAAAAAACTTAGATAGACACACTTTCTTGGAAATAGCTTATAAAAAGCACATAGTCTTTCCAGCTGTTATTGGTAGATGAGAAAAGCTGTAAACATGGGGCAAAAGGATCTTCCCTGGAGAATCAGGAATTGGTGTTTGGTGGCTGAGACATACCAGTTTTCTGCAGAAGCATTGGGTAGGTGATCTTAAATAATTCAAAGCTTGCTTAGCTGCTCTTAGCAATTTAGTTAAAACCTGATAGATGAACACAGTTTTTTTACTTTGGAAAATTGAGGGGACCAAAAAGACTATCAGCATGGAAACTCGGGTGAGCCGAAGTTAAGGATTATTAAAGAAACTCTGGTTCTTGGATGAAATTATAATTCATATAGGGCATTTGTTTTATATGAAGTTCCTACTGAGATTTTATGAAATCAATCTCCAACATACTGGAGATTGGATAAATTGGATAATTTTTTTCAAGCTTTTTCTTTGTGAAATTCAGCTGCAAATCAGAGGGCAGAAATGACTGGATGTATCTGAAATACACTCAAATTAATTGAAGGCAGAGAAGAGTGTTTTTTGCAATAACTGACCATACATGATTAGATACATGAACTGTTGCAGTTTTACCAGGTGTAGAAGGATTCAGCTGCATACTAACCCACCAAAAGGGCTGTATGGAGCAGAAACAACTCAGAAGTTGTACACTTTGGTCCCCTTACCTTCCATGGGTAAGCTGGAACAGCCCTCAGGGCTTGCCCTTCCATGCCCAAAGGCTCCACAGCACCATCCACCCACCCCTCTCTAATCCAGCTGCAGCCCTGAAATGTGTCTGTGTCTGTGAAACTCATCCTCTCCCCCAGGCACTCTGTGAAACTCATCCTCTCCCCTGGGCACTAAAGCACCTCAAGCAGAAGCAACTTTCTGGTGGCACTCAAGCCCCTGCACCACCCTGTGCCCTTGCTCCACACAGGGAGACAGCAGAACAGGTTTCTAAAAGCAGAAACTTGCAGATAGAAGTACACTGGTATAATATGTTGGATAATATTTTTTAATCCATACCCTCTTCTCCAGTCTAGTATTTTCCACCAGCTCAGCTGGTGGAAATGTCTGCAGGCATTTACAAGTTCTCCTCACTCTCCTTTTTGGTCACCTAGCCCCCATGATTCTCTGCATTTCTCCAAACTTCCTAAATACCTCTAGCCTTTCCTAAATAACGCCACATAGAGCTCTGCATTAGGTTTTCAGAGCAACAACATGCAGAGTAAAAGGAGAAAAATGACATCATTCTCCAGTAATCTATACTTGCAGAGCACACTGGAAGTTTTATTAGGCTATTATACCCTTTCTACCTTTTTTTTTTTTTCTGGTCAAGTCCATTTTGAAAGCAAAAGACTTAAAGAAAGAAAATGCTATGATTTGTTTATTTGAGCATCACACATTACTGTAGCATCCATTTGTTTTAAATGCTGATGAAATACAGAATATATTTAGGATCAAACCCAATTTAGTTGCCCTAAATTGAAACAGGTTAAAACCCCACTGCCCTGAGGACAGCCAGCCAGATACACAACATTCCCCTCTGCAGAATGGCACAGCCAAATCTGCTGCTGAGGATGACTAAGGATTGGAAAATTTAGAGAACCAGATTTCATAGTTAATAACTAAACCCCTTAAATATATTTTAAATTTTAATTGTTAGACTTTAAAAAAAAATTCTTATATTTCCTACTTTCACCCATGTTCAAGATTTATTTTTTAGGTCAAACTTACTGTTCATCTCTGTCCAGGCATTGCAAATGAACTTTTTCTCACTTCTACACACTGGCTGGAAAGAAGTGGATTTTTTTTCTGAGGTAGAACCAAATACTTTTTCCTTAAAACAAATAGGCCTGCAGAGAAGCTATTTCTTCTGAAATGCATCACCCATGTAGAACATTATACCTGAATAAAATCCTGAGATATCTGGAGTTCTTAGGCATTATATGGACTCTTTTTTTTTGAGACAAATCTTACTGTACACTTTCTGAAAAAAAGCCTTCAGGAAGAGCTAACTTCTGCATAATTATTTATTATATATTTATGATTCAGGTACAATCAGTATATGGAAAAGCCTTTATAAACTTGTTATCCATATGTACCAAGAATCTTTGACTTTATTGTTGTAAGTCTAAGTGGCTCATTTATGCACAAAACTAAATTTCCTTTCAGCATAGAAAAATATAGAGCAAGTCAAGAAATTACATTTGTTCCGTGAAAAGCTACTCTTACCTGTCTACTTAAATCGGTATACAATTCCAATATTCCATTTTTGACAGTGTTCTGAATTTTGGGTGTGCTTTTTTTTTTAACAGCATGCAAAGCTTTCTTTGCTCTTCAAAGTGCTTTTAAAATAGGGCATTCATTCAACATAGGGGGCACTCCCTAAAGCAATTTTTATCTGGTCAGAAAGTACATGGCCAAGTTTCTATCAGAATTAAGACTCTTGTGTTGGAAGGTGCAAGAAAAGATCATGGGACCTGAGATTCAGAAGATCTCCTGTAGAGAAGGAACAGATCACTCCAAACAGGATACCTGGAATAGCCAGGCTGGTGGGACAGCCACTGGCTGATTACTGGTACATTTAGAAGGTTCTGTCACTGTTCTACAAACAGTAAATCCTACCCATGCAAATGACTGCACCCAGGGACACTTCTAGAAGATGGTTTCCTCAAAAGGAAAATAAATCTTTTCTATAATTACCCGTACAGTGTTTCTTCTGAAAGACAAGCACTTGTTCTTTTTAAAGGAATACTGCCTGTGTATTTTCCAAAGCAGCTTACTGTGGGCCTGAGGGGAAATAAAAAACATCCCTGTGGAATATCAGTGCATAATGAGCAGTGTACTTTTGTGGCTGCCTAGGGAACAGTGCTGGCAGCATCCCTCACCACAGTGGCCTGAGGTTTGTAGAAATGACAAGTGGAATGAAAGTCTCTTTGGTTTTGGCAATGCCAAAATGAGAAGGATTTAATATGCTGAAGAATTGTATTCCAATGTTAATCTCTATTTTTTGGTTTTTTAATGTCTCTAAATGGAATATTTTTAGTGATAATTTACAAAACAAACAAAATCTTACACATCCCTCTTATATTATGGCGCTTGTCAGAGACTAATACAGGGAAATCTGGCAAAAACTATATAGGTGGAATGTAAGCCAAGGATATAAAATGGTTTGGCAGAGAGAAAAATTCCCTGAAGGATTTATAATAAAAACAATAATACAAAAGCACTGAATAGAGAGGTGTACATACAGAAAAAGCAATTACTCTAACAGAATATTAGTTACCATGACAAGTGTTTGAAAAACAGACATCTCAACTGCCAAAAATAATTAAGCAGATTGTCTCACTACCCTTCAAACAAAAGAATTAGTGAGAAATTTCATTCAGGCTTTGTGCTTCTTTCTCTGAGAACCAGGAAAATTAACAAGGTCAGCTAGAGTACAGCTAGGATTACTCTTCAGCCAGTATTTTAGCACAATTCTTAATACTACTTTTTTTTTTTTTAATATCCCTCTTGTTAAAGCATTTCTTCCCAAGGGGGCATTTGATGGTTTGCCAGGCTGTTCAGTGCCCTCTCATTCACCCTGCAGCAAAAAGCATTGCTCCCCCTGGCACCAGCAGGGCCAGGGCCAGTCACCCCTTGCTCCAACTGGTACCATTTCTCACCCACCTCCTGCAATAAAGTGCTGCTACTGAAGGGGCACTGAGGCCTGAGGTAGCAAGAGCAATTTGGAGGCAATTGCTCCATTACACAGAATATGAGACAGTTGGATTATTATTTCAAGCTTTTCTCTGAGTATTTCAGGCCCCTGGGTAGGAGTTGATGTTGTACTGTGGAACTGAATAATTCAGAAGGGAGTCCCTTAGGAGAACAGCTGTTAGGTAAACACTTCAGGAAAAGCCAAGTTTAGTGAAGGCCTTTAAATTATATTTTTCTTTCCCCACTGAAAGCCTAATTATCTCTTACTAGCTCAGAAGATTTTGTTTCAACCTAACAACCACTTAATGCTCCCTGTTCTCCTCACATTACTGCCTGAGCAGTTTCTGAGTAGCATCACATAGTCTCTAATCATTACGAGGGTGAAATGTTCCTGGGGTTGGAAAAGTAACTCTATAAGCTTCAAAAATTGAGAAACAATGGGGGGAAATTGCTATTCTGCTTGTGCTTCTTACCCTGATGAATTCTTCTAGCCATTCAGACAGAGTTCTGAAGGCTACAGGTACTTCTCAATCCTTTTTCTTTAGTGATGTTCTGCATTACCAGCTGAGGAGGTTGGTACCCAATGGAAAGTCATCCCCTGGATTCACACAGCACCTGCAGGTAATGTCAGTAAAGTTCATGCCCAGGCATTCTGCTGCTCTGGGTCACCACACTTGGTGTCCTCAGAAAATTGTGTCTAATGTGCTTCCTGTCAGGGGAGGCTGTGGCTGTGCTTCAGTTTTAGGGTGGTTGTTTTTTAAGAAAAGCATTACTGTAAGTGTTGTGCTGCTATTAAAGATAAGGAACATTTTTACTTTAAACGTAGAGATAGAAGCTGATAAAATAACATATTGTTCACATAAGGCAGGACTGAAATAAAACCATTCTGGCATATAAATATTAAGTAATGTTTCCAATATGATCTGTGCAACTGAAGGACAATTACAGCTCCCCACTCCATCTCCCAGATAAAGCTACTGGAACAATATATCATTTTTAATGAGATTTTATAGCATTCTGTAATTTCTTCTTACCTCTGTATATTACAAGACACTTTGCTTTCTGCTGTGTGTGCATTCAAACCTATTTTTTCATATTTATATTTTCAGTTGATTGCTGGTAAGTATAGAATTAAATATGTAGCCTAGACTACTGTGGAAATTGCTTATAAGCCTCAGGTGTTATCCTGGAGGAAAGTAAACTCTAAATTAAACGAAAATCTACACTAGAGTCACACTTCTGGGGAGACAAAATCATCCAAAACAGACCATACCTACTCTGTGTAATTCAGAATTTGGGTAAATTCCAAGCCTTCCCCTTGGTTATCAGACTGCAAAGGGAATGATGTCTGTCAGGGTACTCTCAAAGAGCCTACCACAGTATTTTTTCTTCAGAAACCCATTAAAATTGCTTCTTTGATCAAACTCTCAGGAAACATTCTAATTTAAAGTACTAGAGAACTGTGACTTAACAAGCTGTGCACTCTTTTCAAGAACTACTTCACCTTGCCCATTTCCTCTATGAAATTATTCTAATCTCATTCTTTCCTCTCTGCCTCATATCAGCTCAATGATAAATAGAGTTAATAGGCCTTGCAAATCACAAATAGACAGGTGGTGCAGTGATGGACTTGCCATTAGCTGCATTAGCACAATGTGTTTTGGGAATTTCAAGAAGGTATAAGCACATTGAGCTATTACAGGCTATTTCAATAAATCACAGAGCATTTTATTTAATTAAGTCCCTTTTAATAGCAATATTAAAGCTACAGATAGAAGTGTCATTAGTACAAACAGGTTTGATATACTAAATAACCTGGGTTTTTTATTATTTTCTATCCCATAAAAATAACATTCTGTAATTCAACTTGATTCTTTGATTCACAATGTAAAATGCTGTGGTTGGTAGCCTTTACATACTGGGCTCATGGCCTGACAGCTTCCATTCCCTCACCTGCTGGGATTCTTTTTCCAAACCCTAGGACATTACAACCAGTGAGGAACAACAGTAATTAGCACAGCACAGGCAGCACTAGAGGCATCAGATGTTTCTGTGCAAGAAGAAATGCTGTAACTGAAGAGAACAGTTTTAAAGGAATGAGGATAATTTTGCTTTACCAAAACAGGGGTATAGAAGAAGATAAAGTGAATATTCAGATTAATTGTTATTGGTCAACAATGAGTATATGACTTCCTCAGTGTTTCTTTCAAATTTTTAATTTTTACTATGAGGCTCTGGAACAGGTTCCCTGAAGTGGTGATCTCCATTCCATAACAGCAGACAGACTGATCATTATTTTAATTATTTAGGGAAAGACTACAAGGGACCAAGAAAGATCAGAGGTGAAAGATTCCAGCCGTTGTATGGAGTGGGAAGAATTATGAGGCAGGATCCAGAGCACATCTGCAGCCCTCATCTCAGGACACACAAAACAGGAGAGAAGCTGTCTCCCTACCCCAGCCTGAGATCATGGCATTGGGAGCTGACATGGATAGTAATGAAAATAAGCCTGGGTATTTCAACTCTGGAATAAAAAATACCCACAAATGAACGGTACTCCATCCAAAACAACCAAGAAATGAATGATTGCCCCATACAGAATGGGACTGTGTAGGGTAAAAAACAGTTAACAGAGTGGACCAAAACCATATATATTTGAATGAGTCTCAACTCCTCCATTTCCTGTGTTTTGAGAAGACCCTGATATTACTGAAGATGAGCAAACTTAACACCACGATAAAGCTTTGGGCTGCCACAACTAAAACACAGTACAAACCAGTATTTTTAATATCCTAGGAACTGATCTTATTATGGTACCCAGTAAGTTATCCCTCTTTAATTTGAACTGTTTCTAACTGTATTTAGTCTGTCAGTAGGAAGCAGCTTGCTCACAAAGTACACTGCCTGGTGAGGACAACATATACAAAAGCTTACCCAAGTGCACAGGCTATTTGAACAAATCCTCTTGGCCAGCATCAGAGAGCAATCTCATTTCAGTAGAGCACAGCCACTCCAGTCCTCCTCAACCCAAGTTCAGGGCCTCTTATGAACTCTATTTCACAGATGGGAAGGTTTCCAACAGAGCAGTCTCCTGATCATCTCCACATGAAAGGCTATATTCAAAGACACTCTAATGAAGGACTTGAAACCAAATTGATCACTACCACCAAGTGCAGGAGATTTGCTGGTCTTTGTTACCGAGCTCTGTTTCCCTACATGCCCTTCATATACAGCACTTACTAGACACAGCAGGTTTGCAGAGTTAATGGGCTCTACACAGACTACTGGACATTAGTGTTTCTTGATAGACAGTTTAAACAATTTCCTGTTTATAATTTTTACATTTGGTAATGGAGTAATTATCCTTTTGAGAATCAACTGCTGAAATTCCTACAGATATTAAATGACACATAAAAAAACCATTAATCTCTCCCAAAAGTTGCTATCTTCAGATTTGGATGTGTTCATGACTCTGTGGAAGGGCAGATTCACTAAAAGGGGAAGATTCAGCAAAAAATGTTTGAAACCCTTCTGAAGCAATGCTTAAAACGAATATAAACAGAAGTGCTTCACTTATGGCTGATACCTGCCATAGTAATTTACAGCTGGTTTTCCCCCTGCTGTGGTTTCTTACAGCAAGCTGAAGTTGTAAGCATGATTTGCTGTTTCCCACAGCATTCCTGTGAGTAGCCAGAGCAGCAGGGATGGAAGGGCTGGGAGGTGGGGCTGTGTGTGCCAGGCACAAGTCAGAGCAACGCGAGTCCTTCAACAACTGCATGGATTATTAAACAACAGCTTATTTGCAACCATCCATCATCCCTCTCCTAAGCAATCTCCACCCAGGCATAACAACTTGATTACACAGCTCACACCATATGTGCCCAGAACACAGCATTTCAGAGCTGCTTAACTCACACAGGCAATGGATGATAATACTTTTATCCACGTCACTCTGGTATTTTACAGCCTGGTGCCTTCACTGTCCTTGTCTTTTGAGTAAGTGTGGCTCATCTGTGGTATTCCAAAAAAGTCTGTAGTTTTAAAATTGCTGAAAATTTCACCAACTGCAATGTCAAATTAAGAGCAGATTTTAAAAAGCTGAAGTAGAAGCCAGACAAGTGAAAAGTTGCCACATTCAGGCAATACAGCTATTGCTTCCCACCTGTTCCTAATGTACATTCCAGGCCCACAATAGGCTTTGGTGTGATTTTGAGAGAAGTAAAGCTAGTTACTGCTGTAGGTTTTGGACACCTGTTAGCAAACTGAAGCTGGAAGTGGTAGAAGTATGGTTTTGGGGGTTTTTTTGCATGTCCAGCTGATAAAGAGCTATTTTGACTTATTATGCTGATATTACTATTACTTCCAGTCTATTACTGTAGTCACTTCTGATAGCATCCCAATGTCCATATTGTGTTCATAATAAGACCCTCCTGTGACCACTAGGAAAAAACCCAAAGCCCGATTTTTCTTTCTTGTACTGAAAACCATGACCCCTTGCACACCATGTGAATTTTACACCACCCAACACCAGTATGTACATAAAGGCTGGATTAGCAGTATGATCACACACATTTCAAATTGCTGGCTGCAGCTTCTCTGCTTCAACGGAGGGATCACATTAACAATTATTAGTCAGACACAGTGGGCAGCCTATTGCATGTTAGGAAGGATCTGTCACTTAAATAGAGTGATGGCTACAAACACACATCTACAGCATTTATTAGCTCTAAGCTGCCATCCCAAGTGCTGGGGAACAGCTGAAATGAAAACACAAGTCACTTCCTCAATCAGAATGAAAACTATTTCTTAAAAAAATGCAAATTAAATCCAACTTCAGTCATCACTTGAAGCCAAACAGTCCACAATTGTGATCCCACAAAAACTGAGAGGCAAATTAAATCTTAGCTGTGTACAGCTGGGAAAGTTTCTGGTCTGGAAGTCTATGTATAAATAGGTTGCTTCAGCATCCAACAGCTGGCCTGGCAGCTTTTGCACTGCGAGCAAAGTGCAAATTAACATCCCTGACAGGGACAGTTCATAAATAAAGCAATATTCTAGAAGCTAAAATCACTTTTGCCATGTGCTGAATCTTAGAAGTGCTACAGCAAAACACTCTAATGTCTGAATTCTCTAACCTTTTCCCGCTGAATTATAGAACATGGGCTGTAAATGTTTAACTGAGACAAAGGAGGCTCTAGATTGCAGTAAGAAAAAAGTGTTACCTCCTCCATTAGCCTCATTCTATTTTCAAAGGTATTCCAAGGTTCATTGGGTGGCAAGAACAGATTTTATTGTCAAACATGGGAATGTTCAGTGAGAAACTATTCAGGTGAGAAAAGAACAATGGAACACAGAGAAGAGAACTGTAGCTTGAACCTTGAAGTCACATAGAACAAAGCAGCTGAAGTTACATTGAAGACCTGCAAGACCCAGGGTGTTGTGTTTGTGCCTATCCCCCAGCCCAGGATGTGTCACAGTGCCCTTGCTGCTTGCAGGCACCAAACCAATGATTTCCAAGGCAGACAGAGGCAGCTACAGCATTGTCCAGCTGAAAACAACAGACTAGGCAGCAGGGCTACTACTGCTGCAAAAACCAGATCACTTCTAGTACCGGAAGCTTTTAATGTTTCTTGACATTGGGCACCAAACACAGGTGAGTTAATTTACCTTCTAAATATGGCAAATACTGTGTAGTAAATAAGGAAAGCTTTATAGCATTAATGTCTGCAGAGTGAAAATTTCAAAGTATTACATGATAAGATCACATAATAGGATAAAAGCACTAGCAGCAACATCCCTACTACACTGTGGCAATTTTGCAGCCATTTCGTTCAGGAAGCCTCTGAACACAAACAATTCAGCTAGATTAAAGTAGAGCTATGGACAGCTACAAGTACATTTTGTTCAATTAACAGCAAAAATATGGAAGCCACACATAGGGATTTTGAGCTAGAACTGTTATGCTTATTTGCTTCCTATCTCCTTCCACAAACAGTATGACAGCAGGACAGAGAAGGAGTAACAGCAACTGAGCAATTTTCTTAACCAATTTTTAAACAACACTGGTGTCTTAGAGGGCCTTAATGAAGTATGGTATTTTTATCACTTCTTTTGGACATAATCAGATGCTCCATAAATTAGCAGGCCAGAGCAGTTAATAGATTAGCACTCACCTGGACTCTTAAAAATGAGGGAACAGTTCACTGGGGTTAGCACAAAAGTTATGCTGTCTGGTCAGAAGAGTCTTTGGATGCTTAAGGGTGGAAGGAACATCCAGAGGCCACCCTGCCCAGCTCCCACTGTTCAAGCAGGGTTATTCAAAAGCCACCTGGCTCTGGGTAACTCCAAGGATGGAGAGTTCATGACCTCCAGGGCAATCTCAAAGCAAATAAGTGGTCTGTGATGTTCAGAAGGAACCCTCCAGGTTCCATCCTGTGCCCACTCTCTCTAATTGTGCCTCAGGACTCAATGGAAAGAGCCCAGCTGCACCTTCTTTGCACCCTTCCTTGTGGTAGTTGGTTTCTGCACATACTAAGAATAAAAGAACCCCCCCAGCCTTCTCCCCTGCAGGCTACACTGGCCCAGCTTTCTCAGCCTTTACTCATTGTAGAGCTGCCCCACCCCTTCACCATCTCTGTGGCTCTTGGCTCCACTCTCTCCAACACATCCACATCTCTCCTGGACTGAGGAGCCAGGAGTGAACAGAGACCTCCAGGCTGAGCAGTGCTGAGCCAAGGGGAAGGATCCTCTCCTGGAGCTGCTGGCAATGGTTTGCCTCATGCAGCCCAGGAGAGCACTGCAGATGCCTTTGCTGCAAGGGCACACTGCCAGAATGGGAGCTGAATCTCAGTGAATCCCAGCGCCAAGACCTTCACAAGGTGCTCTGATGTGAGGGCAACACACAGCAGAGCAGGGAGGTACAGCACCAGTACAGCACCAGAGTGAAGAGACACGAAGCATTTCATGAGGCCACGTACCCACAGTGCAACTTGTTTGTACCACAGCAATTTGGCTTCTGTTAGTGCTGAGGAAAACAATTTCAACATCAGAATCACAAACAATATGCACTTAAAAAAAAAAATTAGGATGTTGAATAAAGGTATGTATTGCAACTGCTGTTACTGGGATTGAAAGTTAACCTGGTCTCACTTCTGCATTTAACTCCATTAGCTCTGCATGCAGCTACACTGCAGCTGAGCAGCACTACAAGAGTTATGACTGTACAAGACACAATTTTGATCCATCTCTTTTCAACTTGCTTTTCCTTTCCCAAATACATGGAGGATAGTCCTGGAAGCATATTTGAACTGACACTGAAGAAGAAAACCTTGAGCAGCTACTACATGTGAGACCTGGACTGTTGTGGAGGTTTTGGAGGTAACTTTGTTGTGGAATTATTTTCTTCTCCTTAATTACCTTTAGTTATACGCTAAGTGATTCACCTAAGAAAACTTGTCCACAAATTTAAAGTTTTACTATGAAGAGTCACTTTGCATTTAAGTTCATTATTTATCAAGACATACAGAATGAATGAAATTACTTACAGCACCTTTCTTTTGGGTCTCTCTGCTTACTCACTGGTCCCAAAATGGCTGTTCTTAATGCAAAATAAACATCCAAACAAAACTACTCAGCAAATGCCATGCCTGTAAACACAGGGGCATAACATTCTGGAATTCTGCACATGCCATAAGCAAATACTATTCTACATAGTTAATAGTATTCTACATGGTTATATTTATCCTTACATAATTCTGCACCAGAACCCCAGCATCCCTTCCCATGTATTTTTAGAACTTAGCATTCACTAAGAATAAAATGATGCACAGATGGATCCCTGGATTTCATTGCCTCACTAAACCCTTAAAATATCTGTTCATATTCAAGACCAGAAACATTTTTGGAACATCAATTTTTTTTTGCTTAACAGAAAAAAATTTCTTACTCAGCTGTGATTGCTGCAAGAAATGTCTGATCTCACCACCCAAAATTAGTACATTTTGACAGAAAACTAGAGATAAGTAAATCTTTGATCTTCTTGAATTAAAATATTTTTTTAACATTTCATGCAGATTTTTCCAAAGTCTATGAAGTTACATGAAGGTATTCATAGAACATTTGGCATTTATCTTCTATTTTGTTAATGGAGCAATTATCATCTATCTTCCAAATAACTAATTTCTCATGACAATTAAGAAAGCAAGAAATTAAAATGGGCTTACTAATGAGCCATCCATTTAGAGTGAAGGCCTCAAATGCTGGGAAGGCCTTTAAAAATTTCATTTTCTTAACTCCATATATGTAATTACCCAACAGCCTAAACAAGAATTTTATTATATATTCCAATGGCACAAAGGTCATCTCCTCCTCCTAAGGAAAAAAGGTTTGGGAAAAAAACTCAAGACCTAGAAAATTCATTTATTTTAGAATTTGATCCAGATTAGACCATCCAGACTGTAATACAGACATCACACTTCTACGGAAAAACCATTTTGACACAGTAAAAAATACCCTAGCAGTAGTTTACATAGACTGTTCTTTAGGAAATTATTCTGTACTACACTGAATTCTTTCCTAAGGCTTGTTTGCAATTTCGTTTGAAAGAGATAACAGTTTATGCAAAGAGAACATGAAAAATGAATTAACTGCAGACTAAAAAAAGTCTATAAAAGTCCATAATCTCTTGCTGGGTGTATTACATCAGAGCATCCTTCTGGCATTTTCCCCTTCAGTTTATTAGCTCATAAAGAAAACCCACAGTCCTGGAAAAATGGCAAAGGCAGAAAATACTGTGCTGTAGCAAAGTGAGATGGCACAGACAGAGCTGGCCACAGTGAGTTTGAGACTGCTGTTGCACTGCCTTGTGGCATTCACATTCTCTGAAAAAATCCCTTTACCCAGGATTTTTCTCCTGGGAAGCTGAGAGACCTCAGAGAAAAAAGGAACACAATTCTTATCTCATTTGCTTCTCCTGTGTGGAATGTGTTTGAAGATTGTTTCATTGGCTTCTGGTGTGAGTTGTTTTCACTCATTGGCCAATTGTGGCCAAGCTGTGTCGAGACTCTGGAAAGAGTCACGAGTTTTCATTATCATCTTTTTAGTATTGAGTATCTTTTCTGTATTCTTCAGTATAGTTAGTATAGCATTCTTTAATATAACATAGTATTATAAAGTAATAAATTAGCCTTCTGAGAGCATGGACTCACATGCATCATTCCTGCCTTCGTGGGGGCATTCCCTGCAAATACAATACTGTCTCTTTGCCTTCCCAGCTTTCTAAATAAGAACACCTGTTCTGTGACTACAAAAGCAGCCTTCGAGCAACCCCTGTTTTCTGAAAGCAGCAGCAAGTCTCAAAAAAAATTAAGCCAACCTGTTTTGCAGAAGGAACAAGATAAAGAACTATTTCTGCAAGAGCCCTTTACCGGGAAGGGAACATGGCCATCCTGCAGCAGTACGAGCAGCTCTGGCTCCCTACTGCCACACCACTGAAGCCACGCCAGGCTTTCTGAGGACTGCATTAATACTCTGAGCATCTTCCCCTCGGTACCTGCTGTAAGACCATCCCCTTGTTTACGAGCTGACAGCAGTTTTAAATGCCAGCTGAGACACCTGAGGCTCTGCCCCGATGTCACTTTCCCTGTGACAGAAGCAGTTCAGCGGAGCTCAGCGCTCAGGAGCGGGGCCGGGCCGGGCACAGCTGCCCGCAGCTCCGGCAGCAGCAGCAGCTCGGCACCGGAGCTGTTCCTTAGGCACGACTCCCCCCCAGTGGTTGCTGTTTCCACTCACATGTGAGCTCAAAGGTGCCGCAGCTCTTCAGCCTGCGGAAAAAACCCAGTGGCACTTGGCAGTGTTAAGGGTGATAAATCAAAAGGAGCGGTAAGAGGCTGTCAGAAGTGAGGTGTGATTTTGGATTAGCCAATCTGTGGTATGGATACACTGCACAGGAGCTCTGATGGAGCTCTCATTGTGTAGAAGCCTGCACAAAGGGAATCTAACACTAATTGCAGATCTGAATCACTCCTTTTTAATTAGAGTGTTTTTAATTATATATTCATTTTCTTTCACGGTATGAGAAAGCGAATTTCTTATTTTAAGAAGTGCTTTTCTGTTCACAAACAGGTGATTATCTTTTTTTTGTTTGCCAAGAGTAGTCCAATTACATAAACATTATTATTATAATGTGATCAACGACTCTCAAGACCATATGGTAAAACTATTCCTAATTGCTAAGAAAATCCAGTAAAAGTTCAAAGTGTACCAAGTTCTGTGGCAGATATGCATTCTGACCACCCCTCAATGGCCAATGGATCCTATGGGAGGATAGGACAAGACTTAGATACACAAGCACACCCCCCTGTTACCTGCAAAGCTCAGACTTTGCAGTAGTGGCAGGTGTGTACGTGTACATACATAAAACCAGACTGAAAAGAAATTCACTACATAGGTAGAACAGTTTTCACTTACTTATATTCAGACACATTTTCTGTTTCCTTGAGGGTTTTTAGAGTGGTTCCTACTAACAGTTTCTACCACTGTAAAACTACTTGCCTACAATGAAACTACCTTTTTCTCTTAAAATAGGAGAATTGAAGCACCAATGCACACAACAAGGACGTGCACTCCTCCATCTCCATTTCTGTGACATTTTGGCCTGAACTCCATGCAGGTAGTTTTCCATGACATTATGGTGTATTTTCTGTACATAGCTTGATCACTACAAAGCTTCAGCTAGGTGCTTTTAATTTTTGACATTAAAAAACAAGGACCACATTTAGAAATGAAGAGTGACACTTAATTCCCTCAGAATTAAGTGCTTTGAAATCCACATACACAGAATAGTTCAAAGCATGCTGGCCTCACAGCTCACTACCTACCAGGCTACACTTTGGAGTACTGCCTACAGACCAGAGGAAAAAGGTCATCAGCAAACTTCTAACCATCCTATCAAAAAGAAAGGAGACACAGAAAACACATTGAAAGTTATGGGTATGTCAGAAGAGTGCCTGGTACTCATTTAAACAAATGAGTTTGTTTTACACCTTTGTGAACAGACTCTGTGCTTGCTCATCACCTACTCTCACACTGCAGAAAGGGAAATTCTGAGCTCCTTGTCCCCAGAGCAATGCCTCCCTCACCTTCACTGGGGGGATAGAAACTTCTGCATCCTATAGACAAATTCATCAGAAAACACATCAAGGAACTCTGCTGGTGTTTTTTGGGGTTGGGGTGTTGTCAAATAGAACACTGCAGCAGCAGCTTCATAGGCTCTCAAGAAACGCTTCCTGCTCAGTGATAGTTTTCAGCATTTGTGAAAAACTGCTCTCTCCTCTTACTGGCATGGTTTAAAACTGGGCAGCTGTTACCATCACAGGCCAAGACTCCATAGCATTTATGCCCATTAAAAAATGGAAATTTAATACATGGAAATTATATTTAAATGCCACCAGAATAGAAAACAAAAGTCTCCAGTCTCTTGAAACCAAATCAACCCCACAGGCTTTTATACCAGCAAGTCCCACATGTGGATGAGAGACTGGAGGATGAGTAAGCTTTATTTCAGAGAGACTGACACAGCTGCATAGATATTACTGCAATAGCTTATGTCTGAAATGCCTTTTCAAAACTGCCTAGAACCATAAAGATGTCACTTATTAAGAAAAAATGAAAGTCTGTATATGAAATGTATCTGAAAAATATGCAAGCCCACTCTCATCACTCCTGCATTCTCAGCAGACACGTGAAGGGCTATGAAAACCTTCAGTGTGCTGCTGACAGAAATTTAAAAAGTGGTGCCAACACCAGCAGCACCAGTGGGACTGCCACTGCTGGCCAGGGAAAAGGGCTGCAACTCTTCAGCTCTGGCTGTTCTGCAGGGGCAGCAGGTTACTGGTTATAGAGCTCATTTCAGAGCATTATTTCCTATACAGTAAGGTTTGCATCTGCATATATCTTGTGCCTTTACACAGCTTTTAGACAGACAAGCTGAAAACAATTAGCACAAATCTTAATTTTAAGCAACTATTTCCTGAGCACTAAGCTGATCTCCCTGATGTACTGTTTTACTAACAGGCTACTTAGTTAACAAATATGTAAACTTCTGTGTCACCAACGTGGTTAATTCTATCTTACCTTTTTATTTTGCAATGTGATATATTTGGTCATGAATTCAGGAAGAAGTATAATTAGGAGGGAAATGACTGCAGGCAGTTTCACTGTTACACCACCTATACTGGAAGTTCTCTATCAGGCTCTGTATTATGAATGATCCTTCTAGCAAAGACATTTCTCCTCATCTTCTTTCTACAAGGAATAATTTTCAATGTCAAGTTTCACTCTGGCAAAAATTATCTATATCTTTGGCAAGGCTTTTAAATGTATGTAATTTAGTATTGCCATTAGTATGCAAAGATATAAAAGAACCTATCAGACTAAATACCCAATGTCATTTTCCTTAAATTTTACAGCCTGTTCCTTTCAGATCTTCCCCCAAATTCTAAGCCCCAAAGCTGAAAGGGAAGTAGGCCACAGTTTTTCTGAAAAAAATATTGCTTATTTTTAATATAATTTAGAAACTAATACCTTAACAAAAGTGTTTTCAACCAGCACTTACCTTAACAGGCTGTCATTTATTTTCACAGCCTATCTACTGCGGTCATCAACTTTTGTACAAAACAGACAAGTAGTGCAGAATACTATAAAGACAATGTAATACTAAGTGTATTTATTCTCAGAACCTTGCTTATAAGATCATAAAGCACTTTGGAGATAATAAAAAACATTTTTACCTAAAGATTTGATCTGTCCAATGGGTGGAGCCAGTATCCAGAGAAGTCCATATGTACCCAGACCACCATGGCACTCAGCAAGGCTTCTACAAATGCCTTCCCCAAGTGACACTAAGAACACATTTTCCAGATATGCTTACCAGCACCTATTCTCCAAACTGTATGGCTTTAATTTCCATCACATATTCCAGGTTTCATTGCAGCAGAGAATCTTCAACCATACCCTACCATTGCTGAATTGCTTCACCTAACCCAGGCTGGTAGGAATGGATTACTTTGACAGATGTAACTGTTTGTGTATGTATCACTGAATATGTATTGCTACTTTTCTTGAAAAAATAAAATAATAAAAAAAGATTTTTACCAAAAACCTGAATCAGAAAGAAACAGCAATTCTGTATCCCCTGTCTGTTTCCAACACTGAAGGCCCTTGTTTAAAACGAACACAAGACTTGAGATTGAAGTTTTCAATGCTTCTGTACAATTTGCAAGGCCAAAGTTGACCAGGACATCATTGAGACAAATAGGAAGAATTGAGAGATGCAGTTTTTGAGCTTCACAATTAACAGTAAATAGAAACAGTATTAAAATGTTACAGGCGAACTTACCTCCTGCAGAGCCTAGTCTATATAAAATACATAAGGAATGCAACCAGTTGCAAGGATAAAGATTTCAAACCCACTAATATTTTAAAATAAATGTGCTATTTTAGCCTAGTTATTCCCACTAGCTATGTTTTAACCCAAAATAATGGGATTTAACAAGAGAGAAGGCATGCACATGGCACTTACATTAGACACTTTGACAAACCTTCCTACAGGCAGACAGCAAAGGACAATTTCTCCAACAGGCTGCTTTACAGTATAGAATCGCCACATTTTTGAACAGCATCAGTTTCTCATCTCACTTATGAAACAACAACAGAGCAAAAGCTGGGGGTTTTTTTCATCTTGATAGACAGGCATAACCCTATGCTCTTCAAAAACAAAAGAGCAGAAAGATGTAATCTGGATGACTACAGTACCATCACCACAGGACAGTTACACCTTCCAGCACGCTGGACTCAGGATGCCCAGGACACAAAGTAACACCACATCCATGCAGTGTAATGCCAGGGTGCCTCAGGTGTGAGTACCTGCCTCAAGTGTGACTGACTGGCTCCTTCTGTAGTGTTTCACATGGTCCTGCTTTTGGCTGGGATAGACCAAATTTTCTCCTTTCTTCACAGTAGGTGGTACTGTGCTGTGCTTTGAACTCCATTATATCACTGTTGATAACACTCATGTTTTTGTTTTGTCAAGTAGTGCTTACCCTAGGCCAAGGACTTTCCAGTGTCTCATGCTCTGCTAGTGAGTGAGATAAGCCATCAGGAGGAATAGGAACAATAATAAGTGAATCTTCTGGGCTAAGTCATGCCTGAGAAACAAAACTTCTAAGTAGAAGTACAGAAAGGAAACATCAGAGTTATGCACTGTTTAGCAGCGTTAAAAAAAAAAAATAAAATCTTTTAGACCTTATTTTCTCTGATAGAAGGGTACTAGTTAGCCATGGAATACTCCAAAGAGGTAATGGGATTCTGTAGGAATAACTTTAAAATAGTAGAGCTATACCAAGTGTACATCTACATGCTAGAACACTACCAAGGTTTTTGGAAGAGAAGGTGTCACAGGTAAACTAGCCCAACACAATGAGCCAAAAGAGAAATCTACCCCTCTTAGCTGAATTGAGTAATTCCAATGGATCCACACTGGAGCTGATCATTTCAGAAGCCCTGCTGTAGGCAGCTCCAACTGACTCCACAAAGGAGTTCCACTACACATATGAACATATGGCAGAATCCAGCTGTCTATTTACACAGAAAAAACAAAATCAAAACTGTGTTAGGTACACATAAATGCATTTCAGAAATAATAAGGTACTACAATCATCTTTATTATTTTAAAAACGGTTTTATTCTGTATATTTAGAAACGTGTAATTTTAATAACTGCAGAGAAAAAAAAAATCAGCCACACCTGAATAGCTAATAACTCATTAACAGAATGCAGTGGTATATTATCTAAACAGTAGTAGTGCCATTGTGCCGTAATAAATTGTCTATTAGTAAAAAAATACATTTCAGGGCACATAGTACAGCATCCTTATGACAAATTACAGTAGGGATACTTTTCAAGAATTTAATCAAAGTAGAGAATTCCGAGTTATATTCTTTAAATGCAGCACTTTAAAAGGTAACAACTTTGTGCATTTTTAAAAAATGTCCTCGTTCGTATATTGTAGAAATGCTGCTTTATTGCTGCAGATGTCAAAGTTCAAGGCTCAAAAGGTATGAGAATACAAAGATATCCTTAAGAAACTTCGTTTGTTTTTATATATATTTATATATATAAAAAGGTAAAGCTTATAAAAGTTAATTTACAAACCAAAAACAAAAGTGGTATGCACGCATTATATACAAGCGGTCTATAACATCTATAAATTTTCAAATGCATAGCAGAAAACATACCATCATTTTCTTCTGGTTCTCTTCTGGCTGATGAACACAAACAACGCTCGTTCTCTAAACCAACCTCACAATTTTTTTGTTGTTGTTCCCCCCCACCCCAGTCTCTCATGATGTAATATCTAAGTAAGCACAAAAGCCATACAAACTTAATACAGAGAACTATGAGAGCTAAGACTATTAAAAACATGAGGGTAAGGCATCCCTGCTGGTTAATAGGTCTGTAATAATGTGGTTAATTTACAAATCCACAGAGGCATCTGAACCATAGTCATCCCACATGCTTTTCCCCCTCCCCCCTGTTCTCAGGACAATGTTTCCATATACAGCAAGTAGATGTGTTTGCATTACCTCTCAGCAGAGGAAAACATCTAAACTGTGCAACCCCAAGCTGACTGCCATTTTCTTGGACATGTACACCAAGTCATTTAAAAACCAGAGACCAAAAGGTAGTCTTGTGAGTTAAAAACACACAGTCCAAAAATGCAGGCCAAAATCTGTGGTTTTGACACTGGAGTATGAAACAAATTTAGTTCCTCTGTGTATAGTTTCATTGGTACTTTCAGATAACAACAAAATACTAGCAGTGTCCTTTAACAAAGGAAAAAAAAAAAGAAACAACAAAAAAGAAACAAAAAACCCAACACAAAAGAACAACCAAACCAAAGCATACAGAACCTGCAAATCCCCCACCTTGTTCCCACTGTACACTCCCTGTCTGTGGCATGTATTGTGACCATGGTTCAAAGAGTGTACTTGCTAATTCATTGTTAGTTAAAGCAAGATGCTTAAACACTAAGATCCATTATCACTTATAGAACAGTTAATACTTGATAGAGTGGTTCAGTTTATATGTAAGGTCCATCTCAGTTTCATATTATTTACTCAGTCAGCTAACTTAATATTTAGAAGTGGTCAATTAGGACTGAGACACAGTTTGCTCCAACAAGATAGTTTGGATCCCCGGGAAGAGACTTGTTCTGCCAGGTTTTGGGGTCACCTGTGGGAGGAAAACACAATGCTGGTGTTTAGTATCTGCTGTCACACAGTGTACATCTTGAAACAACCAAGCTTTTGGACAGGAGCTTTTAAGTTCTGAAGCAACACCTCTTTTGGATTTTTGGGGTTTTTTCCTTTGTTCCTGTTTTTTTTTTTTTTGATGGTTTAAAAAACCCCTGCAGTTTGCACGTTATTAATTAAAAAAAATTTTAAAAAAATTTCACATAACATAGGATAAGGTCAGTTATTCAAAACATATGCTGTGGCATTCAGGAACTTGTAAATGTCACTCATACTACTCTACAGCACCAACACAGTGCTTTCCATTTGAGACTTACTAACAGTGAATCAGGTGTTCACTGCCTCCTTCCTAAACTGCCACTGACAAAAAAAAAAAAAAGAAAAAAAGAAAAAGAAATTTCAGAAGCTAATGTGGGTAAGATGCATTTGAAGTGTCTTGAGACAGTTCTGAGCACAAATGAGGCAAATCAGAAGTCATGTTGTAACTAAGCACTATGACACATTGGTAGTTTTATTTTCTATGATGAAAATAATTGTAGACAGGATTGTAGTCATTTTGCAGCTACATCCAGTATATGTGTTTAAAAGCCTGAAATACTAAAATTATTCCAGTTCACTGGTACATAAAAATCTTTACAATAGAGCTTATCTACTCATGATCAAAGGTTCTGGGTAAGAGTCTGTTACAGCAAGTAATAGCTGCCATCTCACCAGACCAAAGGTTACATTCCCTCTGCACAGTCAATTGTCTCTTAAGTGGAGACAGTATTTTCCATTTACCCACCTACAATCACTACCAAGTGTTGCCACTACACATCCCACTATGGTAGAAAGTGAAAAATGCACTGAAGTTCTCTTAAGCCTTTCAGATAAATGACATTAAACAGCTTGGCCAAATAAATCTGCCTTGAGGAGAAATGTGTAACAAGCTAAAGAACCCAGTCACACACCTGAGCAAACACCTGAGACCTCAGTATTAAGTGAGAATGATACAAATTCCACGTAATTTTCTTGAACTCATGAAAACAAAATGAAGTACACAATGCACTGAGAGATGGCAACATCTAACGCAGTGACAAAGAATAGAAGTGGCCAGTGTACACTCAGAGAGCACAAACAAATTTACTGCAACCAGCTGAGACTGCTTATTTCAGTCAAAAACCTCAATAATGCTGGAGAATTTTTCCTTTTATAGATTGAGGAATTCCATTGAAAACTCATATGACCAAATGTATTAAAAGGGTAGAGCAGGACTGGAAGACGGTCGGGTCCTAGTCTTGCACATGAGACAGGCAGACTTGTTTCCAACCTTTCCTTCTAAATCCATTGTAAGGATAAATAGCTATTGAGGATGTTTTCCCCATATTTTCCCATACAACTGCTTTGAAAAGGAAAATAAAGAGATCACTCAGTATTTTATATGTTCTAATCAATGTGGCCATAAAAGGCAAATTTTTTTCCCAGTCAGCTTTAATACCAGAATCAGTTAAGCTTTTGCAAGGGTTTAACAGTAAAATACCAATGTATGAGGCTTAAATGTGGCAGAAAGGATGTTAGTAAGTGCAAATGAATGTCACTTTTAGGACAGAACATGGATACATTGAGAAAAGATGAGGAAGGGCAGACGACTGAAGAGAGAAAACCCCAGAATTGTATAAATTGTTATAATAAAGCCACCCCAAGAATCAGAGTCCCATAACCAACTAATTTAGAAAGAGAGAAAACAATTATTTATTTAAGACACAGTATGGTCTACTTACATATCATAAGACAGAATTGCCTAATTTTTAAGTTTGTCTCAAAAGAGCAATGTTATGATATACATCCCATTTCAGATTAACAGAATGTGGTGTTATATTTACAGTACAGAAAGTGTTAGGGTTTAAATATACACGCTCTTGCTTTCACCCACACATGCACGCACACACACATCCCACTTTGGAAAGGGAGGAAAATGTCTCAGTAACTTCAGTTATTGTTTAGATCATTTGAGTCCTCTCCCTTCACTTCAAGTAAGTTCATGAACAGGTGCTATTAGTTACAAAGGAAGTGCTGTGTTGCTTTTGTACATAGTTGTCCTATCTTTTGGGACCCTATCGTTTATGAGCCCGTGTTTTAACACGGCCACGTATACACACATTGTTAAATAGATGCATGCAACACATGCATAGAATAGCTTATAAAAAACAACTAAAAATTATTGCCATTAATACCTCTAGATTATTGATTCCCCATGAAGGGGATTGATGCTTTAATCTTTCAAAGCATCAGTGCTTTGGTGTTGACAGTGATAGATACATTAGTGACAGAGGATATGCGTACATGGTGGCTTAAATGCTGTATACAGAAATACATTTTTCACTCAGTACTCAGATCACATGTGCACATTAATGGCTTGAATCTTCCACCATAAATTTTGAAAGTAGCTGAATAAAATCTTAAGACTTTTTCCCCAGATGTGCAAACATTCCTTTTTAAGTCTCTGTAACCTCACAGCCGTTTCATGAAATTGCTTGAAACTTGCCCAGAATTCTCAATTAGGCTCCTCACTGACAATTCCAGCCAATACATTCTCTCCCTCATCCCAGAAAGCCACAGTGAGGTAAAAATGAACAGGTAAATAAAATTGCAACCTAGTTGCAACTTTTACTATCAACCAGAGACTTCTGGATAAAGGCAGTAGAGGAGAGATAGGTAGGAGCAAGCAAGAAAAGTCTTTTGGAAAACCAGCTACATTAGAATAAACTGTAAATGCTTTTACTGCACACTATAGTTTTCTTAAATGACCGAATTGTTAGCATCAACTTGCACACATGGAAACAGTTAACAAGCGTTAAATCATGATTTATGAGCATGCAGATTGTTAAGATTTGCCAGAGTCCTATATGGTTAATTAAGCAACAGACAAACACCAGTTATGTTACAAAGGCCAATCAGAGGTACATATTCATTTCCTCTCAATTTTAGTGCGACTATCATTTCAAGTGTATTCAGCTGCAGCAGTCCTCAAGAAAGAAGACAGAATAGAAAAATACGGTAATATTGAATAGACTGGAGATACTACTCTTTTTCTGCTATCCTGGTTCTAGCTATGAATTTGCACCATGAGTAAATGTAAGAAAGACATTTGTAATGAAAGTGAAATGGGAGAGTTTGACACAAATACAATGATTGAGTTTTTATATTACACAGCATCACCTTTAGCCAAAATAACTTAAATTATACGATAGCACCCAAAAGCCCCAAAAGGACAGAGGGAGGACAGCATACCCGACGAGGAGTCGGAGGATTTTAGAGCAAAAGACCAACCATCAGGGGTCATAGACGCACAGTGTGGCAGGCGCAGCTCCACTGGCTTCAGGAATTTTAGTCCATGAGGCCCACACATTACCAAGGGGCTAAGAAGTGTTTCACCTGGAGTTAAGAGAAAGAAAACTGTTACTGACTTGTGACATGCATTCAAAGTATTACACAATTACACTGCAGAGCTACTCAGTAACTCAATTTAGAGAAAAATATGAGCTTTTAGATGGGTCAGTAAAGAAAAGCACAAGACTGTAGTGTATTCTACTGAACAGTCACTTGAGTGAGAAACAATCTCAAAATGAAAACTGCTGAAGCTTATTAAGGTTACTTTCATATTCTGTTTTGTTCTTGATAGAAAATAATTGCATTAAATAACAGAACAACGTACAGTGCCAGCTGTTACCTTTCTCTTTATCCAAAGGTGGAAGTATACTGTTGTCTCTGCAGACTTTGAAATATATTTCTTGCTCTATTCCCTCTGGAATGGCTCCTTGTGGTATAATAATACTAACTCCAGTCTCTATGGAGCTCAATACACCACCATTGCTGTTAAATACACCTCTTGCTGTGGCTACAACAGTGTGTCCATCTTCCTCCTCCTCATCCTCAAGTGCTGTAGGGCTGAAAAGACAGAAAGCCTAGCAGTTTTATCAATATTTCCTTCCTGAAACTCTGTGGCAAAAAACCCAACTTCGCCCAAAAAAAAACCCTAAACAAAGAAAGAAACCCCCAAGAAACAAAAAAACCCAAATCTCACAAACTCTGAAAACATTCAGCAAGTAGTTAAAGCAAGAATTCAGACTACCTGAATCTTGTGTTTGCAACTGCCTGCTTCTGGCATTATACAGAAAGAGCTTACCCCAGCTACAGATGCAGCTTCATCAAAGTAAATGCAACTAACATCAGAAAGTTTATTTTTCAGCCCGAAACTCCATTCTGACTTTAATACTAGAAGAACTAACAATTTTTATTCAAGTAACATTGAACCCTTCTACTTACATACAGAAAACAAACTTGTAAAAATAAAAATAAAAAAATTACACACGTTTTTCCAGGTTGCCAGGCAATAACTGAAGAAAAAATTATAACTTAAAGGTACCTTGATGAAGTTTTCAGAACAGTCTCCAAGGAATTTTACTCAAAGAACCAGTAACTCCAAAATGTAGCAGTCTACAGAACTACCTAGCATAAAACATTTCTCAGGTGCTTAACATAGGACAAACAGCAAAATTTTAAGTCTGGTTCACGCATTATTATTATCCTGAAATAAAATATTAATAAAACACTGTTCTGCAAAAGCAAAGCTGAAGATTGTAACAGTATCTGTTGCTCTTGACATAGTTCTTATACATTAAAGCATATTAGACAAGAACAAGCTGCCATTAAGGAGCTGCTGGTTTGTCTCACAGTAAAGAGCACCAATATGAAACTGCACAAGTTACTTTAAAAATACTTGTGAGAAGAGAAAGTATCTCTTATTCATGTGTCCCCTGAGGTCTCTCTAAGCACATGACAAATAGAATTTGGTGCAACAGCTATCTTTAGAAATTAATTCCTTTTCTGGAAATAGATTGCCAGGAGAAGTTATTACTATCTACTAGAAAATTTGTAATTTAGTATGAGAAATAGGTAGTAAAAGCCATGCCACTTTCTAACAACAGAATGCAAGACAGTACAGGGACATGGAACACATTGTAAGTGTCTATCCTTCAGCAGAATTTAGAACCATAGCGCCAATCTTTCAACTATTACATGAACAGAAACTGGAAGCAGAATAAAAAAGGCTGTATTTTTCCCAGGTGACCTCTAAATGTACACATGGAAAGGGAAGGAGCAGCAGCTTACCTTACAGGAATGGCTTTAGGCACAGCATTAACATTATTTGGTTGATATTTAGGCTTGTCGACCTGTACAGCATAGGTGTCCATTCCACTCTCAAAGTCGGGAGGCTGCGATGAGCTGTGTGCTTTCAAAATTGGTTGAGGAGAACTGGAAGATTTTGATGGCAACTCTGGTTTATGCTGAGCTTCATTTGGCAAGAGATTGTGGTTGAATTTGGGACTCTCAAACTTGCGCTCAAAGGGCCGCGCGGCGCTCGTGTACGGCTTGGTTGAGAAGCGGTTGTAGGAAGGAGTGACTGTTTTCTGAATCTGCTCAGTTCCATTCACAGGGCCTTTGTCAGGGAAGCTTTTCTGAGGGTAAAAAGTGGACTGCACAGTGTCCTCTCTAGAGGATCTGAAAATTGCTGACTTATTCTGAGGTGGAGGAGGGTCAGACACAGAGTTAACTGCAATGAAAATGAAAATACTTGAACTTGTTAGTAACCAGAAATGTCTAAAGGCATAAAAACACATTTTAGTCAATTCTTAATCTTCGGTATAAAATATACATAGGTTCAGCTTTGGTCTCTTAGATAATTTGTTCTCCTACTGCCTTTTGCACATCTGCCTAAGTTATCTAACATTTCATTAAACATGTTGGAGACAACAGTATGACCTTGCAATAAAAAGGTTAAGCCTCATTTATATCATCATCAAGCCCCCAGAACACCAGTACTGAAATACCACTGCGTACTTGCACAAACCAGAAAATTCAATTGAACTGGGCAATCCCCTCAATGTGAAAGCGAAAACAACTTTTTCTTTTGTTTTTAGAAACTTCAACTATTGCTCATGTCAGAATTCTGGTCCAAAGCACAGGGAGTTTTACTTCATCTCTGCTGAGACAGCTGGGACAGTATGGGTACTAACAACTGGAAGCTACATAGTTTCAGACAGAATCAAAAAATAATTCCATAAAACTCAATCTCACTACAGTAAAAAACTATTTTCAATAATAATTATTCCACATTTCAGTTAGAGAACAAAATAGCTACACGTGTAGATATGCTGAAGCAACCCCACAAGCACCTGAGAAGCAACAGCTGTTCCCACAAAGTTCAGCTTTGTAAGTGCTCACCTTCAGAAAGTGCAGGCTTGTGGTGTGCTGGGAGAGACAGGACAGGGCTGTTAATTGACTGTGGCTGTGTGTACTGGACTGAAGGAGCAGGAGGAGGAGTTGTCACTTGAGGGATTGGCTCATAGCGTTTTTCACCAACAGGTCTATCCATTGATTCACTATCAGTTGGTTTCCCCCTGTTGAAATAGAATTAAAAACAAACATTTGACTGCTCAGTTTCCTCACAGCTCCCACATTCACTGCTTTTTTTGTCTTCTATGACCACCTGATTTCCACCTCCTCCTATAAACATTAGAACATTATTTTCTTGAATAGCCTGTCTCAAGTATAAAAACATTTATTGATAACACAAGAGAGTCAGACAACATTGACCTTTAGAAGATTAGTAACACAAACCAAGGCAAACAAAAGGCAGATGACATTTCAGGTGTATTTGCATAATTGCCTAGTAGATATTAATTTTTCAACTTCATTTGGAGTAATTTCAATGAAAGTGTTCTCTAATTTCATGAGTTTTTGAAAGAAAAATGTAAATCCACTTCTTTTTGGGGATGTTTTTGAAAAGCATAATTAGCCAACAGGACAATGGATTCCAGTATAACTTCTTTAAATACACCTAGTTTTTGAACAATGCCATCTTAATTAGGAATGTAATCAGCTTAAGCTTCACTAGCTTTATGTGCATAGCATATGTAACTTCAAAATCTTATTTTCAAAACATTTTTCTGATGCTAGAAATGTTTATCCACAGGTTTGCTTCAGAAAATGACTGATTTCACAAACACCTGTAATTTTGGACCGCAATATATTTATTGCGCTTACTTCCAGAATTTGTGTGTTTCAAATTTTAAGTGCACATAATGCCTGTGATGAAATGTAACAGTGAGAGGACACCTGAAAACATCCTCACATCAACAACAGTCTTACCACTTGATGTTCCTTTTCAAGTAGTCATAGCTAGTGTAAGAGCCAAGAAATCTAGGTGATGGCAAAGCAAACAGCAATAGAAGAATGAAAGAAAATAGTCATTCTATCTTGAGCATATTATTTCTTTACACTATGTTAGTCCTAGCAGCTGTCATGTGACAAGGTTGTTGAAACAGACACACTATTCACAGAGAGGTTTCTGACAAAACCTTTACCATATGCATGTGCACAATGATCACATATTCAATATGAGATTTGGTCAGTGGATTAGGAGGTAGTCAAGATCTTGTATTGGCAGATATTAAAACTAAGAATGAGAGTACACTAAGGCATTTGTTACAATCTCTATAAACAAAGTTATTCAATACATCAAAAGAAATGAACAATCTCACACATGGTCTAATTTGAAACAACTTCTTCAGTCAGAGCATTCACAGAATGACTGTACTTTTGTATTGTGCTGCAGCTATGTACTGAGGGTACATTCATAGCAACTGTTTCTCCAGCACTGTCAGTTCATCCAAAAGCCCACACCATAAAATGCTTCTGCTTGTGTTTAACAGGATCTAAAAGGACATCTTAGAACTGTTCACAAATACTAGGAGAGACAGAGAACCACAAATACCCTGATGGCTTCCCTTGATTTTTAACACTTACCTTGCTTTCATGTAGCAAGAAAATACATTGTACATGAGGACAGCTTTCCCTCATTCCTTCACTTTGTGTATGCTCTTGTATATTTAACAGGCAACAATTCTAGACACCAAACATCTTGGTGCTTCAGAGGAGTAGGCTATGAAACTAAGAAAAGGCTGCTAACTCTTGAGAGTCTGCTTGAGCACCACATTAATGAGAAGATCAGTGATCCAAACAGGATTTGTATGAACATATCTCTAAAACCAGAGCTGCACAAACCAGATTATTTTAGATCTGCCTCAAAGCTTCCATTCACACTGATTTTATCTAAAGCCATTTATCCAGCAACAGGAGTCATTACTACATGCTCACTCCTGTTGCCTTTATTCCAGGTGGGTAGCAGCTGCTCTCTCAGAAGAGTGTCCGCCTGAAATCACTGCTTCCCAGAGGGAGACAGTAACCAGGGGAGGGCAGCCCTGTGAAAGCCCACAGGAAAAACCCAACACTGCCCACTGATCAGAACTGCATGGCAGCATCCCAGGGAATGAATAAATGGGGAAGAGCAGTACCTTTTGATGAAGGGAGGAGAGCACAAAGCTGTGTTTAGTGTGAAGCACGTTCTGTCACAGGCTCCTGACCAAGGGTCAGGCAAAAATCCCATCCCCACTGCTCAGAACCTGTATGCAGCCAAAGTGATCTGCAGCACAGTGATCCCTTAAGCTTCTAAGTGGGTAAATGAAGCTCCCCTAATTATTGATAGGCTGCTTTTTAACCTGTTTCCCACTTCATCTGCATTAAAAAATTGTTACTTTAATTTGAAAGGAAGCAGAAATGAACCAGTGGGACCCAGCCTATGGGTGAAACAGCAACTGCTTTGCTGACATTCAATAGACTCCAGCTAACAGACACTCAGCAGTCTGGATGTGCTCCTCACTGCCTCCTCAGCTGAGCTGCAGCTGCTCATATGAGTACCCTTAACCCTACTCTGAACAGAAATCTGCAGTTACCTCACTCTGCAACATGTCAAGCTAAAGCAGATATCTACACTGAACCAAGCAGCAACAAATCCACTACTCAGCCACGTGCATATCTGCCTCAAATTGCTTCAATTAGATCCACTGAAACACATCCACTGACAAGTTCTACTATTTTCTCACATCAAGAGAAACTATCCCTTATTCTACAGCTCCTGACAACGTAACATGCAGATATGGCATTATCCCTACAAAGCAGCTTTAGCAACGGCATAAGTCTCCTAAATTATGAAAATAAACCCCCAACAAAATAAAAGAGTAAAATAATTTGCAGCGGGAAAAATATGTACTGTCACCATACTTACTCACTGGCAAAGAACTTTACATAATTTAATGTTTCACATTAATATTTAACTCTAAGAAAGTTGTAGCTATTGCTCATGAATAAATAAAATCTGTCCTCTGTACCCAGAATACATTATACGGATTATTCAGAAGAGATTGCATAATCAACAGTTCCTGTATAATCCAAATTTAGTCCTGTTTATTTTTAGAAGAGTTTATTCACAGAATAGCAATTACCATAGAAATTCACAGGGAAAAAAGATTAATACTGATCAAGTAACAGGAACAATGTGGAAGCTGGTGAAAGGAGAGTCCTAAACTTGAATGCCTTCTCAAGACAGCAGTTGGTTTGTGTTTCCACACAAGGACACTGCAGTGTACCAGAGCCAGTACTGCCAACTGAGCAGAAGCCTTGTTTATCTCTTTCCACTTACATTAATATTTTAGTATTTGTCTATTTGCACTGGACTACCCTGGGTAAATTTTCTTTCCCATGTCTGTCCCTTCCTGTTAAGGGTTACATTCTTTCACAAAGCAAAAACACAACACATGTTTGTCCCATATGATACATGAAAAATGTCAGCCTTAAAACCAGTTAATACCTTACTCCTCTCTGTGGCAGTAAGAGGTGACCTTCCCATATGTACAAGCCCTGAAGTTACAGAGCAACTCACAACCACAACTGAGCAGCCAAAGAATACAAGTGTCACAGCAGACAGAAGCAGGAGGTAGAAATATGGAACAATCTCTCTCAACCACGAGCTGTTCTGCACCAAAAATTCAGTAGCTGTGTCTGTCTCTCAGGCTTTTCACCATGACAACACTGCAGATTAACAAATGTACAATGAAAGCTTTCTACGCTCTCTATCTGAAGAATTTTACAATCCTCACAACTACACTTCTCCCAAAGCATGACTTGGATTTTCAATGGCACCACAGTCCACACCTACAGACCAAAACAGATCATCTGTAGGTAACACTGGGTTTTGTATGTGAGAGTGGAATTTTGAAAATTATCACTATGAGGCCAGTCAGGACAGTTTTATTAGGTCTGTGCTTATGATGCCTGGAGAGCAGAACAGTTAAGATCTCATCTTTCCAACAGAAGACACTGGGCAAGTGAAAAGGAAGGATAAGAAGCATCTTTGCCTGAGAATCAGAACTGGTTACAGATATCCAATACAGACATCATTTGGAAAAAAAAAGTGAAATCTTTAAAATCTAGAGAGCTTTTTGGAGTATTCCAACATTCTCAGGTCACAAAGACAGGCACTGCAAGATTACAGACATCATAAAACTTCAGCTAACTAGTTTATTATTTCATTCTAAAGATCTCATTTACATTAAGCCTGCCAGATTTTCAGCTTGACCTGAACAGTCCATGTTTCAAGCAGGAATACAACCAAAGCCTTCAAAAATCACCCAATTTTCAGGCTGCATGCACCAAGTCAAGGTAGCTTTTCACAGTAACATCTACAAACATCTTTTTGCAGTTTCAAAACAAATTTACAGAATCAAAACAAATTTAGGTAACTGTGGAGAGTATTCAAAATGTCTGTGTAAGTATCCTCCAAAACAGCCAGCTCTTTACCTGCACTAATTTGTGTATGAGCTTTCACACAATTTCTGTATCAAAATGTTCCAAATCAAGGAAGCAAAACAATACAGGAAACAGATGTTTCCATCAACAGATTAAATTCTGGCCTCAGCAATATTCCCTAAAGGCTCAGTTTCCTAATGTCAAACATGGCTAAAGTGCACAAGAACAAATGCATGCAAAACTGGAATAAATCAAAATCTTTGTTTTGAAAGACGCGTAAGCACTACTGTATTAGACTAAGAAAATCCTTTGTTATGTGCTGCTTATGATCATAAACAGAACACAGTCCATGATCTTGATGAGGCAATTGATTTACTTCCCCAATAAGTCCATGGGTGACTCCAAATTAAGTGGGAGTGTTGATTTGCTGGAGGGTAGGAAAGCTCTGCAGAGGGATCTGGACAGGCTGGACCCAGTGGGCTGAGGCAAACTGTGTGAGGTTCAACCAGGCCCAGGGCTGGGTCCTGCCCTTGGCTCACACCACCCCCTGCAGTGCCACAGGCTGGGGCAGAGGGGCTGGAAAGCTGCAAAAGGCCCTGGGGGGCTGGTCAACAGCAGCTGAACATGAGCCAGGTGTGCCCAGGTGGCCAAGAAGGCCAGTGGCACCTGGCCTGTAGCAGCCATGGTGTGTCCAGCAGGACCAGGGCAGTGACTGTCCCACAGTACTGGGCACTGGTGAGACCACCCCTCCAGGGCTGTGTCCAGTTCAGGGCCCCTCACTGCAAGAAGGACATCGAGCAGGTCCAGAAAAGGGCAAGAGGGCTGGGAAAAGGTCTGGAGCACAAGTCTGGTGAGCTGCAGCTGAGGGAGCCTGGAGGGCTCAGCCTGGAGAAGGCTCAGAAGAGACATTATAAGTCTACAACACACTGAAAGGAGATTGTATGCAGGTGGAGGTCAGCCTCTTCTCCCAGGTAAGAAGTGACAGGACTAGAAGAAGTCACCTCAAATTGTGCCAGTGAAGTTTAGGTTGGATATTGGGAAATTATTTCTTTACTGAAAGGGTTATCAGACATTGGAACAGGCTGCCCAGGGAAGTCATGGAGTCACCATCCCTGGAGGTGAAAAGAAGTGTAGGGACTGATTTAAGTGATGGACCTGGCAGTGCTGGGTTATGGTTGGACTTGATCTTAGTGGTCTTTTCCAACCTAAAGAATTCTATGATTGTAAGTAAAAGTAACGTGAAGGCCCTGATACCTGCAAAAATGATTAATTTACCAAAATAAAATGTTATAGAGGTATGTGTTTGTAAACTAAAGCTACACCTAAACAGAAACTTCAGACTTCATGAATACAAAAGTTCATTTCAGTACCACAGGTCCCTGAACTCCACTGAACACAGGCAGAATTTCTGTTTTAGTCCTAGATGCCCCCCTCCTTTTTCAAATTAAAAAAAACCCCAAGAACCCAAACTTACTTAGAATAATTGCTGAAATTCAGCTGATTCTGTGAATGGATTGGTTTGGTGGGCTCAGAGTGATGGCTGGCAGGAACCTGCGCCGATGGCTTGTTTTCAAAACTCCTGCGATCGAAGTAGGAGAGCTGCTTGCGGTAATACTCCTCATCCTCCTCAGGGTCATAGTGGTTGGAACGCACAATGTCTTCAGGTGCCTTCACTTGAGGTCTCTGTGGTTCTGGGGCCCTAACCAAGAACAATAACACACAGTTGCCTTGCCCAGTTGAACAAGCATAAGTGTCCAAATGCAATTCTATTTTATAACCTAGCTAGTAATAAAGCAATGTACCTGTAATTCTTACAACTGCACTCCTTGCCTTTTTACCTATATTGCACGGGAATTAGGCAGTTGTGACATCCCATAAGGAAAGAAAATCCTTATTTCCCTTATACCTTATCTTTTCCCTTTTGTTTTACTTTCTAATTAGCTCAATTAAAGATAGAAAAAAGTAGAACAGAGAGACTTAATAAATTTCTTCATCAAAAATTCTGAGAAATGTCTTTACCTTTCCCCCATCTCCCAGCAATCACACCCATGATAACTGACTTCACACCCTGCTTTACTATTGATACACAAACCACACTGACACACTCCAAGTCCTCTCTGCAGTTTCCAATTTGAAGCACTAAGATGTGTTTCTGAATATTCTAAACTCAGATTGAAAACTAAATTTCATCAGTTGTGCATCTACCTGTAGGTTGTTTTCTCGTGCTCATACTGGCTTTGAGAAGTTGATTTTGGACCACTCACACTTGTGAGTGCAGGCTTAGGTGCTAGTTCTGGAGGCTGTAAAGAAAAGCACAGCATATTCTCTTAAATTCTAACATTTAGAAAGATAAAGCACTTTATGATTAAGAAAACTAAGACGACTGTCCCTTCCTCCAAAAGAAAAAATAAGTACTAGCAAAAGAAGGATTAGAGGAGTTTCCAGTATAACAAGAACCCTGGCAGTCACAAGAAGTGTTCAGGTTCTGCTTTTAAAACATACCACATTTAGGTTGCTAAAAGGCAATATTTCACAAGTAGTAATTCCGAGACAGTATTTCACCTCTTGCAGCGCAGTCTCATTAGCAAAAAAGCAGGAACTAGAAAACATAAATGACTTACCTTGACAGTTGATGTATCACTCGTATCCTTCATTTTTTCCAAAGATGGGGATCTTCTCCTTTCAAAAATCTTAACCCTACTTCGCACAGACTGCGGTTTCATGGCTGGATCTTCTTCTTCCTCAGCTAGAGATGGAGGTGTAGGCAGTGGTTTACTGTTGGAAGGCAAAACTTCTGGTTTGGTTTGTGATGAAGGGGGAGGAAGAGAAACACCTGAAGTGCTATGAGAAGGTTCATATTGTCCAGCTTTAGCATTGTAAGCTTGAGGAGGACCTTGTTCATAGCCCCTTATGTGTGGATCGAAGTACTGCTTGGGTTCAGGAGACCGAGATATGGCTGACTGGTATGGCTGAGCCTCGGGCTTGTATCGGCCGTGGGCGTCGTACCCAACCGCGTGCTGCTCTTCGTATCGCACTTGTGGTAAGCTGAAGTTTTTGGGGGCATGCTCGTAGCGAGGTCTGCTCTCATAGCTCATTGCAGGGGGCTCCTCAAAACGAGGTTGTGCTGGGTAATAGCTGCGTTCTGTGCTCTCTTCTAGATTTTGTCTGGAATCAAGATCCCTAGGAGGCTGGTTTTCATAAGATGTTCTTGTTTGGTTATAGGGCTGTTTCTCCTCATAATATGTCCAGTGCTCCTCATAGGGAGGCACACGGTCATCATAATGTAGGCGAGGGTCATAACCACGAGAAAATTGATCTACATAGTTTGTAGAGTCATACCTATAGGTTGACTGTTCATAATCCCTACTCGGCTGTTTTTCTGCATACTGAGCCTGGGATTCATAGATCAGATTTGGGTCTCTCTCCTGCCTCTGTACTGGATGATTAATTGCTGGCTGTTTTAAGACGTAGCTTTGTCTGGATGCTTCTTCATTAATGTATGGATCCTTTCGGTACACCTGTTAGAGAGAGACACTTCTTAGCTAAAATGAAGGGTAACTTCAGCTGCAGTTGAAAGGTAGTATTTGAAACAAACCCAAGTTTTAAATATTGGCTTTAATTTTGTTTAAAAGCAGAATAATTTGATGCAGATGTTTGCAACCAGAGGAAGCTGAACTTGGTGATTCAAGAGACCCCTTTTAGTTATATTTTTAAGAAAAACATGTAAGTAGATTAGAAGAGAAAGGTAATAGCCTCATGTCTGGGGTTTGGTGCTCGGGGGGGGCACACGCATTTTTATTCAGAATGTGGAAAGAGTGGAAGAAATATATAAATACAGTAAGATAGTTCTAGCATTGCTTAAGAAGTAGATAAAGTCACTCAAACTGGAGTCAGTTTCATGATCAACGATTCAGCATGATTTAAATTTTAGGAAAATAAGATTTTTCTCGAGGCCTCATTAACAGGAGAACGTTGACAAGCTAAGAAAATCAAAGTAAAATCAAAATACAGAATGCAGCCTTTTTAAAAAAGTCGTGGTTTTGAGAAGTGAAAAGGACAGAGCTTGAAGCCATGCACACAAAACATTACATGATGCTTTAGCAATTCAGATGAACTGTTTTTTGCAACCTGCATGATTCACTTAGAAGAAAAAAAAATTAGAAGGAATTCTTCAAATAAGGGCAAAACAAAGATCATGTGCTAGCTTGATGTACAGCAGGAAATCAGCACAACAACGTGGCACAGGTACCTTTGCTGGCTCTATATGCGGCGATAAGGATGATGGCTCTTGGTCTCTTAGTACTACATGAGCTCCCTCAGTACTCGGTGTTCTTAAGGGGCCCGCTTGTGGTTGGTAAGAGTTGTAAGGAGCAGCAGTAGGCTCCTCCAGTCTGACATTACTTAGGTTTACATTAGCATTTACTGCAGAGGCTGATGAGGTTGCAGGGTTTGATTCAGGCGACGGGGAAAGGTAAGGGACTGCAGGTGAGGCTTCTGCTTTCTGTGAAGTGTTTAAAATATTTTAAATATACTGCTATTGAATCAATGTATGACTTTTTGATTTATATTAAAATAATTTAAGTGATGCTCTGACCAATGCAGCTAGATGTAGAATGAAATGTACTGATACTATCATGCACTAGCTCTTCCAGAAATTCATTAGGTTGAGGATTATGAAAGCAAAACATTTAATCAAAGTAGAATGGTACTTCAATCCCCCTCCTGTCAATGAGTCACTAAAACAGGCAGGGCAAGCTGATTCTCCAATTCACCGTAATGTATTGCTGCTGTTGACAGATTCTTGTATGCACACACAACACTGGTAAGCAGAATATAAATGGACATTTCTTATTCAAAAGAACTTGCAACCTGAAGTAAGTGTAGAGTGGTCAGCGTATAAAATGACTTTCTTACCGGCTGAGTAGTAGTTGCTTTAAATCCTGAAGAGTCTATTCTGAGATTTGGCTGTGGCTGAGCTTGAGATGCATAAGCAGGGTAAGTCTGAGTCTCATGATGAATTCCAGAAGAATCCTCTCGAACGGGTTCAGAGGAGCGTGTAATAGCAGATTCTGGAGGAGTCCCAACCTCATCATTCAGAGTTTCATCCAGTTCTTGATCAGTGTAAGCACCCCCTTCTGTGTCTGTGTCTTCATAGTCAGACGTGTGTCTGCTGTCTGTGCTGTACATGGAATACTCACTGCCGGGAGCGGAGAGGTAAGAAAGGCGGTCATCGTGTAAATCAAGATCATCACTTGTAGCACCATCTGCCTGTGGCAAACAAAATTAGGGTACACGTTTATTGAAAGAGCTTCTAAAGAACACCCTTTCTCTTGCAATGTAGAACTGGGGAGTTTTATCAGATTCAGTATCAATATCATCACAGGGGACAAGAAATCAGGTTTCCATCACTGAATGTCTTACGCTGAGACCTAAAAGACTTATCTGCAGCCTAGCTCTTTGAATCATTTTACTAAGGGACCAGATGGCTGTCAGAGTAAGGGGATAGTGCAGTGTCCACAGATATCGAAGTGCTTGGAAAAATGAGAGCTGCACTTTAAAGTGGTTTTATGATATCAGAATCAGTACTTTGCAGGTACATATAAGGAGCTAAGGTCTAACTCAGATCTAATTAAGAAACCCACAACAATAGCTGATTCATCATTACTTTTAGTTGATAATAATTCTTCAAGAGGATGGATCTAATGTGCACAGAGTAACATGCAGCTCAAGAAGGAAAGTGGCAATTTAGTGGGGAACACAGAATTCTAACTTGCGATTTAGCATGTGTTTTCTCACAACTGTTCTCAGAAAGGTCAGTAAGAACATGAATATGTCACTTGCTTTTATAATAACAAAAAACACACTCCATCATCAGGCAATCTCAACCCTGAGAACCCGTGCAGTGAAATTCCCAGAACATTTGACAAAAACCCAGCCAATCCCCGCAAAATCTTCACAGCATTCCTGTATCCTCCAGTTAACAATGCCAATAAGCAAATGCTCCCTTACTACACTGCTACATGCATAAGGACAAACTGTACAGCCCTCATTAACAGAGTAAGTGCTATAATGCAGTGACAAATCAGTTTTGAGCAGCTCACACAGCCAGGAGGCATTGCTGCTTTAGATCTTCAGAGAAAACCCCTCATGAATACTGTTTTGCCATTTCCCCCCAAAACATGATTTCTTACCTTTCCTTCTGAAACCCACACCAGTTGGTTCTGCTGTTGCTGAATTGCCTCCTTAAGAGCTCCATACCATCCTTCATTCATTGAATTCAAGTTAATGGTAGCTAGAAGTACAGCAGATTAATTTGACTTATGATTTCTGCAGAACTACAAGAAGGATCTATACCATGAGTAATAAAAGCAATATAAACTGGTAGGTTAAAAAGATGAGATTTAAACAGTAATGCAAAGTAGTATCCAAAGCAACCCTATGGTCTGATGTGGTTTGGGACGTTTTATCTCACAGGAAACGCTGAATTAACAGTAGCTTAGAATAAAGACAGGCTTGAGTTTAACCCGACTAAAACAATAAAGTTACATCATTTTCCTATTTATTCAAGTTTTGATTTTGGCTGATGATCCTGCAAAGCCACAAGATCTATTAGAAATGTCATTCTGATGTTTCAGATGGCTTTACATTTGAGCAGTCATGTGCAAATGATGCACACACCAATTAACTACTGTTTATTGAATGGCAAAGCCTGAGCAAGTCTGTCACTGCTTGACCTGCTCCATTTGCAGAAAATTATGGAGGTAGAAGCTTCTCTCATCTTGCCTCCCCTTTCCTCTCAAAATTTCTAATCCAGTCTGTCTAATTACTTACTTGTGAAGAGGTGGTGATTATTTTTGCGGAGCTTGTGAGCTCTTTCATACAGCTTCCTGGCACTTTTTCGGGATTCTGGGCACAACCTCATTCTCATGGTCTTCACTCCCTGCTTAGAGTCAGGATTTAGGAACACTACAATTGGATACCACTGGGCATAATTCAGACGGTCCACTGCATTGGGGGTGACATCCAACAAAGCATGTTTGTCCTGCAGTGACAAGAAGGACACAGGCAAGAAAGTGAATCATTCATGTCCTAGATGAAATTTTTTTTACATACTTCACAAACTGATTTTGTATTACCTTTAGAGAATTCATTGTTTTGAAGTATTGATTTAAATCCTTCTCCTATTTGAATTAACAAAATAATAAAAACCAAACCAATTCCAATACGAGCCTAAATAGGCATATACATTTTGAACCGCAGGACCACTGTATAACTCTAGGATTTTTTACATGTAATTATATTTTTTTAAAATCTCCTCAAAGTAAGCATACACTGAAATAAAAAGAAGCAGTTTCCTATCAGCATTCTGTAAATAGGAAAAAACCGAAGACTGAAACACAATATATAGTCCCATTACACACTTGTATCTTCCTTTTTACAAAAAATATCACTGTGAATGCAGAACTTGGCCAGCTTTCATTCAATGCAATCAGGCACACAGCATGAAGCATGCTGACTTTGCTGTTATTATAGCTTTTTTCCCCTCTCATACTTCAGCATCTGAAAATCTTCCAGGTTTTTTTCTAAGTAAGGAAATAAATAGGTGAGTCTCATATAATGCACTAATGGCATAGGTTTTAAGGATATTAAGGAAGGGAGATGGAAGGATCCTTTCTTAGTCCTCACACTTATATAATAATTATGTCAAGTGATCAACTTGTACACAGGGGTGGGGCAAAACGAACAACTTCATAAATAAAGTAACCATTTCTAGCTATAATGTCACACCATGGCTTTAAATGAAAGAGGAAACAGCCTAAAAGATCCTTAATGGAGAGAGGACAACAGCCTCTGGAACAAAGCCTAGAAGCACATCCAGGCTGCAGTTATTAATACAGAGAAGTAGGGTGGTAGGGTTTCTCTTATTAACCACTAGAGAGATGAGAAAGTTATTTTTAAAGCAAACACAGTAAGCTACCATTCTACACTTAAAACACCCAACACTTCACGTTATCAGTTTTACTTTTCTTGTGTTAAATAACCCAGTGACAACAGAAGACTTACTCTATCAATTATCTGCTTTATAGTGTGGAGACGAATAATGCCAGAACTGCGTTGGTCAGTACCAGCATCTCTTGGTTCACTTTCTGGTAAAGAGGACACAGTAAAAACCTATTGTAAGTTTACAACATATTCTACATTCCCTTATTAAGATAAAACAAACTATTTCATAGCTCAAGCTGTCAATTCAGCTTGAAGACATTTCTGATTACAGATTATACACGAAAGTCTACCCACCATTATGGCCATAAAAATCACATCTTTACAAAAGCACTTAGAAACAGGATAAGGTACAGAATTATAACAAAATTTGAGGTGGCCATAAATAGAACTAATATGTCTTCAGAGAATTATCAGCAGCAATGTAGTAGAAGAACTTACATTTAGTCTGTTCCCTTACACTGTCAATGTCTTGTTAAATACGTTAACTGAAGTAATAATGTAGAAACAATCTACTCAAAGAAAGCTACTTCCTAACTGCAGAAAAACCTGATCTCACACCTACTTGCAATTTGGAAGATATCTGGTTCTTCTCTAGCAAGTTTCTCCCGTGCAACATCAGCTATTGGACCAAAAATGGTTACAGGTCTGAGAAATCCAGCTAGAATTGAAGGAAAAAAGAAAAGTCAAGATATATCAATTGCTGAAACCAATGATTTGGTTTCAGCAAGAAATGCAAGATACATTTACCGAAACTGGCTTTTCCAAAACAAAGCACACAAACCTGTACTGTGCAGTAAGAGTAAAGGCATACCTTCCCGAAGAACAACTCTTTCATAGGCAGGAAACTTGGTCTGAACAGGCTGGGCAGAAAGATCCTCTCTGCTTTTCCGGAGATTTCTTTTTGAGCTCCGCAAGCCTCGGAATCTCCAGAAGTCTGCTCGGTCTCCTCCTGCTGTCTTTGGAAGCGTGTACTGTACACTAGCCAGCTGCTCAGCTCTAAGGTGACAACAAATCCCAGTTACCAAGAAGTCAGCTTCTGAAGTAATGCCTGACTAGCAAGCTTACACTCTCAAACACTGCCCCCGCTGAAGCAAGCTTTTGTTGTATTATGAACTACAAGACAACTTCTGAGCCTAGTATCACATTTCTAAAACTTATTACATTCTTGTCTCTTGTATTGAAAAGAAAGTTTATTTGTGGACCATGCCAAATCAAAAGCAAATCCACAGATATTTTACTTCAGTATGTTTTACACTGTTTCTTACTGAACCAATTGTATAAACTTGTGTCCCACAAGGGAGTCCAGTCATTCATTACACAGATGCCATTTAAAACTGGGTTTGAATCAGTAATTTAACAATTGCAGGATCGTACCTGTTCTTGTTAGGTATGATACCTCTTTCCACTTCCTTATGATTCTTCCCAATTCGAATGGCCAGCCATGAACCCAGCTTGCCATTGTACAGAGTGTCCACCACCCGGAACACTTCACCTTTATTGAAACTTAGTCCATAAGGAGATTCCTTCTCATATTCAAAATGAGTTCTGATATAGAAAGAATCCCCTACATCAGACTCAACAATGCGACGATAAACTGAAAGAGGGAAGAGAAATCCCAAAACATCAAGTGTTACATAAGTTCAAGTGATGCTATAATGCTCACAAGAATTACAGAAAGCAATGCCTAACCTTAATTCTCCTTGCTCTAAATGTACATTACTTCAAGAAGCCTTAATGTCTCAGAGCTGCTCTATTTTAAGCCCCATAACTATTTATAGTAAACTCTACTAACATCAGTTCAACTTTTATAGTCAAAAATTTGATCAAAGTGCAAGCTTACTTCATTTGCCCTGGAAGGAATTCATCTTGAGAAAACAAGTTGTATGTACAAACACATCAGCATAACCACTCATTTTCAATGGCATAGCTACAACTGACTCTTCCACTTCCTCCAAGGATAATGCCAAGACATTACTTAGGTGGTAGAGGTTATTCTGAAGAGGCATTTTTTGTTTGGAATTTTGTTTGTTTGTTCAGGGGGTGTGGGTGTGTGTATACTGGCACCATATCAGTCCCTACTCCATTTGTAGTGCCCACCTATCCCAAAGCCAAAAGGACTCAATAGTCTAAGGTGCCAATTTCCTGCAAGCCAGCTGTTAGTTATTGCTCACCAGAGTTTTTAATGCCTTTGTAAGCAGTCTACTACATCATTTCCAATAAAAAAATATTTACCATCTTTTTTCTTCTGTGCCAAAATGGTGACTTCTTCACCTTTAGGAAGATCAAGCAAAAAAAGGACAGCTTCTTCTCTGATGATATTTGTGAAGTCTACATTATTTACCTGGTATCAATGAAGCAATCAGTTTGATTTAGCATATGAAATTATTACAGAGATTTAATTACACAACAGAAAATCTGAATCTATTGCTATGATTTTTTTTCTTACTCAATTTCACACATACCAAGTGCACACATTTCAGGATGCCTCTTGTACCTCTAAAGAGTCACACTTTTTTTCTCAGTAAAAGTACAGCTTCCAGGAAAATAGGTAGCTGTTAATTTTAGAATGATATATACCTACTCATTATAGAGCACCGATATACATCAGTAACCCACAGAGCACTCTGACAACTTAGTCACTCAGCATGAAATCAAACAACTTGATAAACTGAATTAGTCTACAAAATTTAATGTAAAAAACTTACTAACCTTCCTAGCAACAGTACAGTAAAAAGAGATCTTGCTCCTAGTAAATCATCTAATAAATACATACAGAAAAAAACGTGTATGAACTACGAAGGCAAAATATTAAATCCTACAGAAAGAAAACCTACTTTGGTACAACAAAACATTTGTAATGTTAACAGTTTTGACATACCCTGAGAATCTGGTCCCCTTCCTCTAATCCTTCTTTTGCTGCAGGGCTGTCTTCCAGAACACCAGCTACAAATATGCCAACATCATTGCCACCTGCTAGTCGCAAGCCCACACTATCTCCTTTTCTGAATTTTACCAGTTTCATGCTTGGCCTAGAAATTTAGAAAATATTCCACTTACTGGTGTAATAGCCAAAAAAATCCTGGTAAATTTGAAACATGCAAAGAAGTAATCTGCTTGTTAGTCAATTAGTGGATATTTTGCTATACATACCATTAACTGCTCATCAACTGCAGCATTACAACATGCTCAATAGCAGCACTCCAAAAAACCCACCTGCATGTACATGTTTAGTATGGATTTTCTGCCTTACACTCATAGTGTTTATGTGAGACACTGACACTCTCTTCCAAAAACATTCTTCCTTTTAAAGAGCTGTGCTGGCATACAGATCTATTTTGGCTCTGAAGAGATCAAGATGAATTTGAGGTCAAACCAAACTAGAATCTATTCTCAAGTACACTAATGCCCATAAAGGAGATCCCAGTTGAAGCAGGCTTATTTCCACGCTGGGACATTGCACATTTCTGCAGTAACCTTTATTCACTGCTCTCCAATTACTATGAAAGGTAAAGAATATACTACAGTAACTTTTCTCTCTTTGGAGATGGGGACAGGAAAGGAGGAGTGAGAGTGCCCAGGGAGAGACAAACCCAGCCAATCCTTTTCACCTGTTGATTATTTTAAGGGCTAATTTCCATAGAAATGAATAGACTTTAAAATGGTATGTAACACAGTGTAAATGCCTACAAGGCTCAGAAATAAATCTCATGTCTTCATCCTATTATTTGTGAACAGAAGGGTCAGGACAGAATACTGGACATGATATCAGAGCACAGAGAGAGGTTCTTGACTACCCTGGGTAAAAGTTTGGTTTGATAAGAAGCAGGCAAGTTCAAAGAGAGTTCAGAGATACGTTACCGAAGCATTCCATCTTCATGGGTTGAATTGGGTAAAGGACCATCAGATGGACTGACTGGTAAATCCACATCTGGCTGACCTCCTTGTGCATACACTGGCTTTGGTTCTATGAAAACACCAAAGATTCCCAATGTCCATTTGGTCATTTAAAGATGAAAATGAGAAGTTTAACTTAGTTTAGACTTAATGACTTCTTCAGTAGCCTTCCCTCTACCCCACTTAGAAGTAAAATACAAGAGAACTCACAATAGAAGACACTCATCACGCCATTCAGAGCAGTGTGATTACTGGCCTAACAACTACTTCAGTAAATATTCCCAAACTTCCTTTGCACTTCTTTAAGTACTCTGAACACTTCAAAAGGATGAGAACTAGAAGGCTTCACGCTCCCAAGACCACATTCAATCCTTCTGTTTCTAACCTCGATTTTTCTGACCTAACATCTTTGCTTTCCATTGGTTCTCTTCACTCAGGATTTCAATTTTTGAAATGAAAATGCCCTAAGTCCTCAATCTACTGTACATGCCTGAGGTCCAGCTGGTGGTCCTTAGAGCTATGCACTTACTATGGCTTTGCTGCAGAGCTTCTCTGGAGTTCCTGTGAGGAAACTGCCACTGCAGGCTTCCCTCAGCAATGAGCACTAATAGGGGTTCTCCTCTGCTAAAGGCCTGGTCATGTTACAAGGATTTATAGGCTCATTTTTGCACACAGGAAAAAATTTGATTTCAAACAAGGCTGACTTTGAACTAGTCTAATATTCCTGATCTTACCAACAACTGCACCATGTTCCTTTCAAATCACTGAACAGACTAGTCTGAAATTGGGAATTTCAGGCAACAATTGGGTAATTATGCCTGTTTCTCACGTGACTCTGGTCCTACCCATACAGTAACACTGTATTTTCCATTAAGTCTCTAATGAACCTTTCCTAGGCTAAGCCTCTGATGATCCCTCCCAACAAATACTTTCCTCCCACCCTTGTTTGACACAATCCACTATGACAGTCATCTTGCCCTTGCCCCTAGTGTAAGCAGCAAACCATCACAGATTCTGCCAACCACTTCTATAACATTTTCATTAGTCTTGCAAGGATCCTCATTTCCCTAGAGCTTCTGTGAGACTGTTAAAGGATTATGCCCTTTGCTACACTTTTTAATCTCAGTTTCTCTTGGGCAAGTGAATTTTATCTGCAGACATTAATATAAATACTAGCTTTATGTACTAGCTTACAACTTCTCCCACCCAAACTCAGTATTTCCATGTGCCTCTTTCCATTCATGCAAGAACAGAACATTTCTAATTCCCTACCAACCAACAAAACCCCCACACTATTTATCACTAGTTTGCTAGCCCTTAAGACCAATTATCAGTACGTAATTTTGGATTAAGAACCATCTAAAGGGTTGCCTATCTGTCTGGATTGGTATTATGCCAATTATTAATCTTCAGTATCTAACAGAAATGCAGAATTCATCTTTCCAATCTCACTACCACATCTACCACATCCTTTTCCACCTTGACAAATATAAATTACTTCATTTGCCTCTCTTCATAACACTGCTGTAAAAGGTCACCTCTTATGACCATCTTTTTAAAAATGGCTGCTGTATCAGAAAACTTACTGTTCTTATTTTCAAGATCTTTCAGAGTCTATCAACATCAGAACCCTTCCAGCTCTTCACTAATCTACTGACTACTACATGCAGAAGTGTCACTGCTCATCCCTTAGGTCCTCAAATATTTTCAACTTGAATGTGCTTTCTCTCATTGCACCCAGCCTTTCAGTAACAGCTCCCTCTAAACCATCTGCACAGCTCCTTTCTCCACTTGTAATTTCACTGAAGTGCCTCATTCTGTAAACAAAAATCTTCTAAGTGCCAGCCTGCCCGGAACAGTGTCCTGTAGCATCTTTTGTTTTGTTTGTTTTGTTTTCTTTCCTTTTTTACACCATCTGGCTTTTATCTGCTGCCATTTAGTTTATCCTCTCCTTTTGGGAAAAAGGAAAGAGATTTTGTTCTGGTTTGATTAGCTGTACTGCATTTGTTAACCTGCCTTCTTTGTCCTTGACTGTAGTTAAGTGCTACATGAACAAAGCATTTTGGAGTGTTCTGAGTTGTATCTTGGGAACAGGAGCTCTAAACTGGCTTAAATACATTGTTGTTATAAATACAGTCTGCTACACTAACCCATAAGAACACACTTACTGCTGAACACTCAGAAATGTCAGATTTTAACCTTGTCTGAGAAATCAGTACAAAACTCCTTACAACCATCACTTATAACTACAACCCTAAACACTGAAATCTGACCCCTATATAACAACAGAACCCACAACTTAGGTTTTCAAGATCAAACTCTTAAGATGTAAATGAGATTATAGATACAAAGTCTGTTTGTGTCCAGAAATAAAAATAATTAGGACTTGGTCTGTTTTAAGAAAGTCATTCCACAAACATGCAAGAGCATTAAGTCTTCACTGGTCATCCACTCTCAACAATACGCATAATTAATGTATTTTAATATTTTTACCTGGGAGTGGCGGAGTTTGTTTTTCAGTTCTTTCAACTGTCACCTCTTCCACAGCTTTAGAAATATCATCTGCATTCTTTACAGGTGTAGAGACAGCTCCTGGTTTAGTTATTCTCTCATCTTCTCTGCTTCGATGACTATATTAGAAAAAAAGATTCCACTCTGCATACAGAACTGCTTCTATGATCTCAGTCTACTAAGACTAAAGAATAAATACTTTCATTCATCATGTTAAGGGTAAGGGATCACCACTGCTATTTAGGAAGGTTTTGTTCTTAGACTATCACATTATTAATAGTTTCTACCATTTCTGAATCCTAGTATTTTGTCCCCAATAGCACATTAACAAAGGACTTCCCTAGCTCTAGCAGTGAAGAAAGCAGCAGCACATGGGACACAGACTCTAAAGCTCCAAGCACACAGGTCACACACACGTGCTGTATAGTGACAGAGAAGCAAAGGGAAGAAAGGAAGAAAATCCATTACAATAGTCTTTTCCTCACCCCTCCCTATAGAAATCATGGATTTTTAGACTTAATGCTTAGGCTTTATCTGTTCCCTTCTGTCAGCTGCCCTGGAACACAAATGCTGCTGGTGAGGCACCTTTCATCCTTGCAAAGTCCTGCCAAGGCCCAAGTAGATATGTTCCTCATTTCTCATCTCCTCAGAGAATAAGGCCTTCAATTCACAGCTACGAAAAGAGGGGAGTGCTTCTCATCCACACATTTTAGTCAAAAGACAATTTGTTGCTTCTTATGCATTTCTTATACACACTTGGAGCACAAACTGAAAGAATTTAGGACAAGTTATCTTGTTTTTAAATGATGAAAGCAAGGAAAATTCTACAGGATGTAATTTCTATTCCTTGAGTTCAAAAGATCAGGTATTCTTGTACTGTTGTATTGAGCTACAGCTACCAGCTGTACTACAACAGAAATGAACATGTGCTGCGTGTTGAAATGTTAACCACTACATAACCACTACACTGCTAACTGATGAACACTAAATAATTTAATAGGGTTGGAACAGATGAATATTAACAATGAGCCAGAAAAATAAAGTTTCCTTCCTGGGAGATGGCAAATAAGTAAGGATTTAAAGAATAATTTGAAATAAGACAGACACAAAGAGCAGCCTTTCATATAATACCAGACTGACTTGCCAAGAAGGGGGGAAAAGGTATTTTCTCAAGAATAACAATGGCTTGGTCAGTAGATGCAAACCTGCTCTCATAAAGGAGAGGCTTGTACTGGAGGGAAAAAAAGAGAGAAGTTCTGCACTGCTAACAGCTAGATGGTGCTACTGGGCAATAATGAGCATCACTGCCCATAAAGCACAAATGGATCAAATCCCCATACAGAGTTAGACTGTTAAGATCCTCATCAGAAATAATGCTCCAAGAGCTGGAAATATGACTTCAGAAAACAGATTCCAGCAAGTCTGCTCATCCAAGACATGCAGTAAAGAAATTACAAAAATTGAAACACAAGTAGAATGCACTTTCCTGAAGCAAAATGAAGTCTAAAATATGAGAAACAATGCTTAGCTATTCAGTCAAGACATACTACAACTTCTCAGTGCATTCCTCTGCCAGTTTTAAACCATGTGCCCGAAGGCAGCTAAACAGAATACAGCAAAGTACTCCAATCTCCACAACAAACTGTGAAGAGCAGCACTCTTCCATTATAAACAACCATCTTGTTGTAAGTCATTGATAAAAACAAGCACAGTAGCTTATTTAAAATCCCTATTCATGCCTCTTTTTATCCAGATAGAGTCCCTTTTGGAGGCTCCCACAGCTGATTAAAAGGATGCTAAAACCAGTATGTCTAACAAAATGAAAAGTAAGCATTTATCCTTCTATTTCATTCCCAAACATCACTGATAGAGATTTTCTTATTCCTCTTCTGGATTTCCAGTTTAGGTGCATAAGATAGACAGCACCAGACTAAAACATGACTGGACTGGTTGTTCCCTTGAAAATAGTTCCTGGCTTATTAAAAAGACATACATATATTTAGCTATTTAAATGTATGCTAAGTGTCCTAGAAATAAAAAAGTTGGTTTTACAAAACAACATTATAAAATGCTGTAAGTAAGTTGCAACTAATTCCACTCCCCCTAGATTTCTAGATAATGAGCACTAGTTAATTAGACACTACAGTAAATTTCCCCATGAGCCTCCTCTACCTGTTTCCAAGCATCTCCTAATACTTGAAAGGAGCATTACTCCAAAGTAAGAATATCTGTTTTGCTTTAAAAAGAAGGCAAAAAATACTATAGTTACCACACAAAGACAAAATTCATTTTACATTTCCCCTACACAGTCCAAAGCCAGTGTAATTTCATGCTGCTTTGATTCCTGTACACATCAAGAGAACACAAATGTAGGAGCTCTCAAGAACAGTAACTAAAATACAGACACTGAGGGCACAGCACCAAACAGTCAGGTGAGTATCTGAAGCCACAGGGTCCTGGGCTGCTGCTATGTGTGCAGGCAAATACACCCTGCCAACTCAAAAGCTTGCAAATGGTCAGGTCTAGTCTACCTAAGACATGAAACTTTAAATGGGAAAAAGCTGATAGAATATAAAGGAAACACCAGAAAAGCAGGGGAGTAGATCTTTTACCTTGATTTTGCTTAAACTTTCCAGTAAGCCCTGAATATTTCACATTACAAGCTGATACAGGAAAAAACTTGATGCCACCACTGGTTCCAGGTGAGGGAAACTTGTTAAAAACTGACAGCTGCACTTCCCAAGAGACAAAAGTGTTGTTCCCTGTGTGCACTGTGACACTATTGTTTAACATCTGGGCTGTGTCAGGGCCCCCTTTACCTCACTTCCTCTCCCTGACATTTTTTCAAAGTGTGCTTACAGAAACATTTTAAAATTACAAAATACAATCAGCTACATGTTAGTGCTAGTACTGCAGAACAAAGATGATCTGCAACACACAATGTTTGTCTCTACAGAAAATTATGGAAAATATGAACTTGCAGGCTCTTCCCAAATGTGTTTTTAGCACATCTCACACTATTTAGCATAAGAAGAGTAAGAGCAAAGTAGCATCTTTCTAAAGACATTCAAAATAGGGCTGATTTTTATCTTAAATTCTAGTTTTTCAGCTCGTTTTGAAAATGGACAGAACAACCAGTCTCTCATCCTACATATTAACTGACAATAGTATTACAGAAGTCAGCCTCATCCTTCCACAGATAATGATGATCTCTACAGTGATTTCTTCAAGCTACCAAATCCTTCTTGCTGAGGCTCAAGTGTTAAATGTATCAAAGGATGGTTTTGCTATTCCAATATCTAGGTGAGGAAGTCAGCATAGGAGACAGAGCTCCCAAGCAGGAATTCTTTCCATTAGTAAAGGGCAGCCCAGAGATATCAACTGGGAAGTTTGGCAGCACCTGGCTTCAAATGCCAGCCTTTAGGATGGGTCACACCAAAAGCTTACCCAGCTCAAGAGCAGCTTAGTGCCAGCACTAAGACCAGATAGCTGAGAAAGGACATGTGCTACTTGTCCTGAGGGAGTCTCCAGCTTAGCTGCAGGGACCTCTTCTGCCCATTCTAACTTTTTAAGTACAACTCTTCATAGACTATACAAAGCAAAATTACCCCTTTCTATTAGTAGATAAAGAAAAATGTTTTAGAATTTGAGTTTTTAAAAGACTGTTCAAGAGACATCTGTGAACTTTCTTTAGACTAAAGAAAACTAAAGCACTATATTTAATGCTTTACAGAATGATCAAACAGCAATTGTTCTGGGAGCCCTAAATCCAGGAACATTGCAAGCAGCCTGATGAACACACCAAAGAGGAATACTGAAAGGTGGATAACACTGAAGACCCTGCCAGACCCCAAAGGAATACTGAGGCAGATCTGTTAGCAGATTTCTGTACTCTGGGGCAAACGAAGAAGTGTCAGTCTGTACTCAAGGACTAAGGACTGAGAGGATTCCCCTGGAACTTCCCTCCTCATTAACATACAAAAACTTGGCAGACCAGTGTCTAAATAAAGACTCATTATCTTCAATACATTTTTAACATCCTCTTTAAGCTTAGTTGGAAGACTTTTTGCACATTTCTTCCTCAGCCCTTTCTCAAGTCTTTTTCTTCCTTCAGATTTTCCACCAAATTCAAAAAAGAATAAGTAGTTAACAACAAATTTGATCTCACAGTAGAGAGGTTGCTCTCAACATGTTTTTCTTTACATGGCTCAGGGCCCAGATTTTCTGATCTTGAAAGGGACATGTTGCAAAGGAAGTCAAACCATGCCAAAGCAGCTCCTGCTCATACAGAAGATGTAACGGATGCATTCAGAGCTGAGATAACTTCAAAGTTCCCTCTTGGGGAAGGTTTGATTCTTCCAACAGTTTGGCCTACAGGGAGGAAGTGACCATCTACCTAAGCCACTGCAAGAGGACAGGAAAGCACTAACACCAGGCTAAGTCAGTCATAGTTCTAACAGGCTAAGTCAGTCATAGTTCTTTATTTTGATCCTCCCTCCACAAGCCCTATCAGGCTGCACTAGAAATGCATGTCAAGACAGAGTTTTGAAATATGACAGAGATCTCACAACCTTCACAACCAAATCCCTGTCTCTGGGACCCTGCTTTTAAGTGTTTTTCATGAATGTGGTTCCCACTTGAAAACAAGCTTTCAGGCCTTGTGGTCCCTCTGAACAATGCACACATAAGAGAAGCAAAATGTCTGTAACCCATAACCCCAAGCACGTGTACATGCAGGTACAATCTCTCTTGCAGTTGTATTGATCTTTAAAAGACTCTAAAAGCCTTGAAGGTTTGTTATAATCCCCTTGAGCAAACCAATTTTATTAATAAGCAATCAGGCATATCTTTAATGAAACGGCCAGCTGCAATTTGTTTTTTCAGAGTTTTTGAACAGCATCTAAAAATATTCAGATAGAGGCTCTGAATTTGAAATTTGCACAGATCAATTCTAATTTCTGCTCCATCTTATTATGAGCAGTCCAAAGAGAAATTTCTCATTCAAATATTTAATAGAATTTGAAATCCAACACTGAAACGCTATTTCAGTAAATGAGAATGTCTATTTCCAAACTGTGGAAATGCAAAACTGGGCAGATGTGTTATTCAAGACTAAAGTTTCATATTTCAGGAGAAAAAACTCCAAACCATACAGTATATTACTTCTCTCTGAATTCATATCAAATTAGACTTATGTACCAAGCAATTATAATCAATGTTCCATTACCAAGTTCTAATATTAAAAATAGAGTGTAAAAGCTAAACCTGCTGTGAAATACACCTTGTTTTGCAGGAACTAAATTTATTCAGAAACACAAGATAACCCCATGCCTAAACAAAGCAAGATTTCAGCAAGTTTACCCAGGCTGGACACGCAAAAGGTACTGTGCTACAGGTCATCTCAAATCTACTTGCAGCTAACTGCTTTCTACAACCAACACACAACCACACATTCAATAACATATATTGCTATCAAACTTACATTGTCATTCATACAACCATGCTCTATGGTTATGTTTAAAGAAGATGTAACACTAAAGAAAGGTTCAGTTTCTCCTCAAGTCTACAATATTCAGATCATTATTATCTGCATCTCTTGAGACAAAGAATCTCATATTACTGCCTCCATAGTTCTGCTTCACATTTGTTACACCTTATAAATCCAAGCACTCCTACAACTTATGTTACATTAAATAGTTGATTTAAAAATAATACAATGCTGCCATCACCTGCCGTTGCTGGGCTGCTGTGGAGAATGTCTGGAATGGTCTGAAGGCTCTGACCTCTGGTCAGGAGATCGTGAACGACTGCGGCGGGGCCTGTCATGTGATCGGTTGGAATGATCTGATGCCAGCGACTGAATTTCTGAGATGTCTGTTAAATAAAAGTTGTTTTTTCATGAAATGATTGTAATTTAAATGGTGGCATGACCTGCTTAAATGGGAATAAGCTTTTGCAGAGTATTTTTATGAAGATGTTAAATCTATGCTTAGTATTACACAAAAACCAAACTTAATATTCCTGAAAGAACAGCCACAAGAACAGGGACTGTATCTTTTCCTCCACGGTTTTTGAAGGAGTGTATTTCAATCACATTCAAACAAAAATTTACCCATATTACAATCTTATTCCTAACTCTTCTCCTCCCCACCCTCTCATCCCACTTAGGTATTTCAGATCTTGACACCATAGGGAGTTCTTCCCTCTTTAGAAATCAAGTTTTTACACTCACCATCTCTTTCTGAAGCATTAGCAGAATGAATACTGTCAGAAAGATCAGGGACATTCAACAGTGTAGCTCGTTCATCTCTCTGAACAACCATCTTCAATTTGCCTTTTGACCTTTCTATTAATGTTTTGGCATCTGCTAAGGACATATTTTCCGTCACTGTGCCGTTTATCTGGAAGAGAGGAGGAAAAAAGAACAGATATAAACTTCTTAAAAAAACCCCAGCGACTCTCCAGCATAAAGAGTGGTGTTCTATCTGATGATAGTTCTAAGTAGTTAAAATATTTATCAAATTACCATAGCCCAACAGAAGACCATTGGGCTCATCCAAAATATTGTATAATATAAAAAATTATTTTCAACTTTCAAAGTTAAAGCTTCTAACACAAATACAAACCTTGTAAAATATTAGTTATGTTTTTTGAATCAGCACTGCTATACTCAACAGAGCAAAGAATGGTCCATTTTTCTGCACCAACACATCCACAGCACTATCTTGAAATAAAAATAGTTAATATAAATTAAAATCATAGAATGGCCTCACTTGGAAGGGACCTCAAAGACCATTCAGTTCCAACCACCTTGGCATGGGCAAGGACACCTCCCACTAGACCAGGATGCTGAAAGCCCCATCCTCTTGTCTTGGACACTGCCAGGGATGGGGCACAAAAAATTAACCCCTGGGTATATTTAATTTTTAAAAACCCAACCAAACAAAACAATTAATCTGAAGGCAAGTTTTAGTGTTGCACAATAGCAACAGTTCCACAACATTTTACTTATAACTAAGCAAAGCTTCATACTTTTTCCAATAGTCTTTTTTATGTATTTACAGTAGGCATTATTTGTCTGAATAACACTAAGGGAAAAATACCAAAAAGCCTTGATAATTTTCATTTCCTTAGAGAAGTTGAATCATATTAAATCTGATCTTTGAAATAATTCAATGAAAAGTGACACACCTTCTGCTAACTATAACCACGTTACTGACATAGCCAATTCTAGGCAGAGTTCTAGCAGTGAGTTTTGCCTTTGAACAATCATCACCACCATACACTGTACCTTCAGTACAACATCTCCTTCCTGGATATTGCCATCTCTTGCTGCCAGGCTATCCTGTGATATTTCTTTCACAAATATGTGACTTGCCAACCGCAGACCATACTCTTCATGATAAAAGAAAAAGGAAAACTGATGAGGTTACAGTAGAAAAGAGGGAGGTATCTGGAGATGTACAACACTGCTTTATACAGCATTCACACAGGCAACACAAAGAGGAGAGTGAACTTGGCGCACAACAGGCTGTAGCAGGATATGTTATAGCTTTGCCATTGTATCAGTCTCTTTTTCTAACACTGCCTATAATCAGAGCTGTTGTTCAACAGCTTAATTTAGGTGCTACTTACAATTTTTCCTCTGCCAAACATGACACCCACTACAGCTAAATTGTAGGTATGTAGCTGCTGACTACCAGATGTTGGCTGCAGCTGGAATTTATTTACACTATATAGTACTTTACCCTTAACTAAGCACATAGATTTTGGAATATGAAAAATAGAACCAGAAATACAATAGCACTTTTTGAGTTTTCAGCCAGCTACTGGTAAAATGGGCAAACTGGTCACAGAACTGTTCATTCATCCCACACAGCCTTTAACACAACACTGAGCAAAGCAGCTGGCCTTTAAAAACCAGCCAAAGTTTTAGCAAGAGATGCACACACGTGTTACCTTCATTTTTCCTGGATTTCACCAGTGTGACTTTGGTGGGCTTTGCAGGCTGGCTGGAGGTGACAGACCTCCTGTCTGACCTGGGAGACAAGCTCCTCTCCCTGCTGGCGCTGCGGTCTCTGACCCAGCTCTTCTCGTGCCTCCTGCTGGCGCTGGGGCCGCCGCGGCTGCTCCGTGGGTCCCGGATTTCCTCATCGTAGCTGTCATCCTCGTTCTCAGACACCGGGTCAGGCTCTGCTCGAGTCACTGGGATCTGGATTTTCTTCATCCTTCGGATAGTCTGCAACCCAACAGCAGGAATCAGCCCCTGCCTGAGCAATGCTAATGGTGGTACTAAATGTCAGAAGCCAAGCTAATCCCAGCATTCAAAACACGCAGATGTATTGCTGAATGCTCTGAACTGTTGCATCCTCATTATAAAATTATATCCAGTTAATACAAGGATTATTATTATCAACACAGATTATTAAAAACCTGTTTTTACAGTTCTTTTAGTCCTTTTTAATGTTTTGCACAAGTGGCAAAAGGGTAACAATCAACAGCCTTTGTAGCACGACACCATATTCTGTCTTCAGAGCTGCATATTTGAATGCCCTCTCTTTGCTTAAAACCACCAAATCAGTTACTGGCACTGCTAAAACCCTTTTTTGCTAACATGCAATCTAGTGCATTCTCAGTATGCTATTGACAGTGATTCTTCTCAACTTTGAAGTCTCTCAGTCTTCCAAAAAAATGTTTATGCAAGACATGGAGGAAGGGGAGCAGTCACTCTGGAAGTTCAAAGTTGGTTTGTACAAGATAGACAGCTGGTTCCAGAATATGAGCCAGCCTTGTTCAGAGTTTTGTTTGCTGTGTATTACAGAACAAAACCAAGTTTACCATAAAGTTTTCACTAATTACTTTTTTTAACCTAAATCTACACACCAAATATTTAAGATACAGAAAGCCCTGCACAGCTTGCCACACGTTGCTTTCTGTAAGCTTTAAAGAACTGCTGCCAAATCTACAAATGCAAAACATCACACTTTCTTTGCAACTGCATTAAAGCACATAGATGCACTGAAAATGTGTCAGCAGAAAAGCTCTTCTACAAGCGCTAGAAGTCTGCTTTCATTAATTTAGAAACTTCTAAACATTGTGCATTTTTTGTTCTATTCTTTTGTAACATAACCCCCAAACTTCTACAGAGAACTGGATTCCTACCCTTTGGTGATGACCCTTTTCTGTTTTGCAAAAGTTCAAAAACCAACCACTTAGAATAAGCCAACAAAATTATAGGAATTAAAGTAATTATACTTTATTTTGGCAAACTGTTTACTGAGCACAAAAAGAACTGTTAGTGCCTGAACAGCTTGTCCTTTAGCATACACCAGCCTTTGAAAAACTCAGTAAAAGTGTATCCAACAAAGTAAACAAATATTAAACAAAGCTGACTTGCCCCAATTTGGCAATCTGAGAACTCTACCATAAAGAAAAGGAGTCTGAATTATTCCGTGCCACACTATGCAACCATCATTATTCACATTTGAAAAACATTTTGAGTGACCCACTTGATAAACATACCACGATCATCACTTAACCTGACACATCACACAGGTGTTATTCAAGTACCTTGCATCATGCCTGTATTTTATGGCAGACATTACACCATTTCACTCTTGCTCTATGACTGTAGAACTTTAAATCTTCAAGACATTCACTTACGATTTTGGCATTCTTCCCACTTTTCCTCAGCTGCTGAACAGCAAACGCATGCTCGACATTATCCATTGAAACTCCATTAACCATTGCAACACGGTCATTTTCTCTACATGAAAAACATCACAAGGCACAGTATAAATACTTGATGCCAAAAAGAAAGTACTGGTGAATAAGTGCCCCCAAGCAAACTGCCTGTATTGCAAAGCTACTACACCAACAGTTAGAGACAGACAACTTGAGACCATAACAATTGGGAGGTTAAGCTACTACTGACAAAGATGAATGCCCCTGAATCAGCACCAGGTTGAGTTTGGCACTTACTGTAGCAATCCTTCTGCTGGGCCTCCTTTCAGCACATCAGAAATAACTATTGATGTCTCACCACTCTGAAAGTGAGGATTATCTCTTCCTCCAGATATTGCAATACCAAATCCAAATCCAGGGGCCTATAATGTAACAAGAGCAATATTTTTACTTTCCAGTATCTAATGGTCACAATTTGCATTCCCATGCCAAACACAAAAGCATCCCATGAGATCAATACAAGTTTTTGAAAGAAGGCAGGATCAATGAACCAATCAATGCAATGCAATCTAGTAACAGGAGATAGATTAAAAAGAAACACTTTTAGAATGCAGGGAGTTTTGGAATAACTACCCAGTCTCTTCCAAGAGATTAGAGTTCTCATTTGCATTTTTATGGCCTAGACCTTAGGTGGTCATCAGCAAGACCTCAATCTTCAGTAAGCACAACAAACCATTGCACTGAGCTGCAACTCTGACTCAAAGCCTGTATCATTTCCTGCAACACTTTCTTTGAGTTTCCCCATTATGGAATTTACCCAGCTCGACCTCACCAGCTCAGGAGCTGACAGGACTGCAGCACACAGTAGTATGACTGCAGGCTCAGTTCTTAGGAATAATACCAAGATCACTTGTACCATTAAATACATCAAAAACTTGTCAGCACTTGCAAATCATCTGCATCTTAACAAAAGTAATTTGCTTCAATCTTTTCCCTCTGGGGTGACCTGCCACTACAGCAAGGTCAATGCCTCTGAAAAGTTATTCCTGTTAGATATTTCAAGATACAACAATGATGCTTACATTTCTGCCTGGAAGCAGCAAGGGTGGGAAATAAGCTTTCTAAATATAACTGATCTGCAAACCATCTAGTTCTTTTACCATTGCCAAGAAAACATTTTGAGGATATTACCATTTAAATGCTGTTTTTTACTCAAGAATTTATTCTGCAATTCTCAACTACACAAAATGCAGTCACTCTACAAAAGAGATCAGGTTTGGGTCCATCTCATCCCTCTATTTTACACAGCACACATTTTGTGCTGGCAGACTTCACCTTCTCTTTTTCTGACTTTTTAACAAACATGACCCAGCTTCAGCAAGGAGTTTCATAACCTTACTGTGACAGCAGAGGCAACATGGCAGTCTGCATCTGGCTGCAAGACACATGATGTTCAGCTTTTTGGACATTCATTACTGCCCAAAACCAACCTGTTTGCTATTTCCTCCCAAATTAGAGGTCATGAAAAGATGTTCCAGTCTTGCCTGTAAGCAGTGAATAGGAACAGTACTAAAATACAGATTTGGAGATTCACTGTTCAGAAGCAGTTAGTCCACACTGTTGCCAAGAAGGAATTGATCTAAGTGTGGGGGACTGGGGAAGGGCATACTTCACTGCTTCTTTTATACCCAATTTAATTCATTAGAGGATGAACAGACTTATTTTCAAAGTACATCCCACAGAGATAAACCAGAAATCATGGCTGGGATGCAAGAATTAAGTTAAACTTGGTGCCATGAGGGAGGATCTTAAATGAACTTAAAGTTTGCATCTTATTTGGGTGGGGAAGGAAAGGGTGAAAAGAGATAACAAAGACATTTAAGTCAAACTTCATTTAAACATTCTCTATCTTGCCTTCACCATACACAAAACTATTTTTAGAATTCTCCACTTATGGTAAGGAATACAAACATCAGGCTAAGGGCAGCAGAAACTCACTGGTAACCTTATCTTGCTGCTTGCCATACTACTTTTAAAAGTAGATCTGCAAATCAAATCACCAGTATGGAGATGACTACATTTCATACTTTGATGTTCTCTTCCAGAAGCCCTGATGCAGTCTCATACACAGACAGAAGTTAAAAGGGCCAACAAGTCAGATAAAGAGTTTCTAATAAAATAAATCAACTTCTTCAGAGACACTCTCAATTCAAAAATCAAATCCTAAATCCTTCTGAAAATGTAAGTGGTCACATAAGAAATCTTCTAGTAAAAATCAGCCTACCTACTTTCCATTTTATCCTGCTGCCTATCATCATCTTGAGAGACAACTGATTATCAGAACTGCTCTCTGAAAACTGAGTCTAGCTCCTAGACATGTCTGGAAATAGCAAGATGTTGATCACTACAGGTTATACAAGATACTAACATGTACCTCAAGTTAAACTGCATTAAAAAAAAAATCCTTGTATCAGAACTTCACCTGTCAGATGTTGTAGAAAAAAAACACACAAAAAAAGAGCTGTACAATTCTACTTTCCCACAGTGATGCAGTGTGGGACAGGCAAAAGGAGGTACACACCTGGTTTCTGTGCTTGGGGGAAGGACACACATCTACCCCAGACACACAGATCTTAGCTCCAAGTAGGGAAAAAACCATGTGATATACATGGTTTTTTCTACACGGTTCCTCCTTCAAGTACTTTGCAATTAAGTATATAAACACAGTAGACCTCTCAATAAAAGATAAATTGTAGCTACCTAATAAACTTGAACGGAATCTGAGACTGGCTCAATCTCTTAAGAGTTAAGCAGCAGTCACTCCAGGAAACTGGAAGGGTAGTAAAGAAAAGCAACAAAAAATCTTGGTAAGAAATTCCAGCCTCTACTTCCCAAAAAACTTTCTAATGAGTCTTTTGACAGTAGTGTTGGAATTCATCAGTAAACCTCTTCCCAGTGTTAAAGATAATTCTAAGCATATATTTGTTTAATATTAGCAAAAGGGGTTTGGTTTTGTCATCTGGCAGATGGAAATAACTGTTTGTTTTTAACTGACTAAATTAATGCTATTGAAGTTATTAACAGTACATATAATCAGCTTTCAACACCTAACTAAGAGCTACTTAATCAGGTAACAAAACAATCATACCAGAAGAGTTGGCAGAATTTTGGCACATAAAAGATCATAACCAAAATTATAATCAAATCATACTTTCACATCAATGCTATAAAAGAACTTCTGACTATGCTGCAAGTGCAACCAAAAATGAGATTTCTGGATCCCACCAGCTATTTAAAATTTTACACCATATTGTAGCATTTCATTGTTTCTTTGTGCACAGACTAAATGTCTCACTTCTGGTGTCACTGAAATTACTGCTCCAATTGACCAGGAAAAGGTACCCTTCAAGAGAAAATGAACTATCACCAAGCCTACAAGCCAGCCTTGTGTTACACTATGGCATTTTTTGTTTGGTTTTGACTATAAAGCAGTACTGGTTTAATCAGTAATATGAGCAAAAAAATGAAGTTCATAGAGATTACAGGGATGACTGGACAGCTTCAAGATGAAAACATAAAGGGCAATTAATTATATATAGAAATAACACTTCTTGCTCAAAAACTTGTTGACCTAAAAACAGCTGGAAGCTTAAAGAGTAGCCTAGATAAGCATCACTACACATTTCCATTCTTACTTATACTTTCAACACGTGGCTGCAGTCAGAGATGGGATACTTTGTCAGCCTTCTGATCATTCTGTGTGAAACTGTTCCCTTCACAGAAGGGCACCTGGCCCAAACAGTTACTAAAGGCTTTCGTGTTGTTGATTCAATGTATCAGCAGCTAACAGGTCTGACAGAGAATTAACATTTTATCTGCCCAGCTGATCTACAGTACATATTTTTGTCCAAGGTCCATTCATCCCATCAAAGGTACAATTTTTAAATGCCTTTATTCTATGAGGAACTGAAGGCAAATGATATAACTCACTCCCTTGAGTTCCTCATCTCCCTGGTTTTGGGATGAATACAGCATTTGGACCATGATTCTGTGGCTGTTTTAATACCAAGTTGCTGCCAGAAGTGGCATCCCACCCTGCTCTGACCTTTCCTAAGCAATTCATTCCTTACTGACTCTCCTGTACAGCTTCATGATAGCTGCACCAGAACTCCATTTAATTCAGGAGTAACTCAAACAAGAGGAGTCAATCTAAATGCAAAAGCAGTCTCACTATTCACTGGTTCCCAGCACACATTCCTTCGTGCAGGGGACACATTCTGACCACCCAGAACCACTACTTTCAGCCAGTGGTTTAAGAAAGTGGCAAGCAAATACAGTTAGTTTTGAAAACATGTATTTATATGCAGTTTCACTGGTTTATGTCCCTGCAAATAAAGTTTGAAAACTTTCACACATAGTTACAGCACTGCCATGAATGAACACAGATTTCTGCCTCCCTTCAGTTAGGTTCAGATGTAATCTAAAGCTTTGTTTCTAGCATGGTTATTCGTAGGCAGGCTTATCTCTGAAACCCAACAACAAATAGAGCTATCACATGGAGCTTTTACAACACTTCTAAAATTAAACAAGGGAATATGACAGTTTCCTCTCCTTTTACTTCCTGACATCTGGCTTTTTCCTATTGTTTTCAAAAACTACCAGTATCCTGCGTTAGGCACACACAGCCAATTGTATGAACTCACCCTGTGAAGAGTCACCGTGTGTTGTTCCCATATAGCTGTTTCTTCCATTGTTGTGCTCTAAGGAGAAAAAAAACCACAAAAACCCAAAGATTACACTTCACTTTCAATAGTTGTGTAATACCACAAGCAGAAACTTACATTCAAAAGTAGCATTAATATTCATATAGAATAGCTACAGAAGAAGTTGGCCTGGCTCATTCATTACACATTTCCTGCCTTTATATGTCACAGCTGAACTTCCTGTGCTCCTGTGGAAGGGGGCAGGGGGAAAAATAGGCAAAATAGATTACAGAGCTTGAAGTTATAAAGTTCCAAGGGAAGGATTAGAAGTAGCATTTGTGATATAGGCTCTCTTGGTCTCTCATTAAGATTGTAGTAGATGTAGGTAGCCCAATCAGCTGTATTCATATTCAAACATTTATACTTACACCCTCCTTTTGCTTGTTTTAACTCTATGCAGATTACCACTAAGTCATGAACACCCTGCTACAGATTACAATACCTGTGCTACTGCATTATGCACACAGGTCACATTTAATGGACTGCAGTTTAGTGTAGGCTCATTATTTTGGTGAGCAGTAGCACAGCAGAAATTACAAGGTCCTCTCTAAGGTAACTAGATTAAACAGTAACATTATGACAATATTGACATACCTGCATTTCTGCTTGAAAGAGCACTACTTAGTGTGCCACGACAAGCAAACATTTGGAAAGGACAAAATAGCATGAGGGAGGAGAACCCAGCAGAGCCCAAGGCCTGAAAACAGGCAGGAAGGCAGCAGGAAATGCATAGGGAACATCCTGCTGCTACAATTTCTACCTTTCCAGAGGGAGTGTCAGTGTTTTGCTCCATACCCACCCCCCTCATAAGCATGCAATCCACTAATTAAAGAACAGAATCAGAACACAAACATCCCTGCAACATGGAGGTGCTGGCTTTTTGAAAACCTACTTTGCTCTCCATTCGTTTCAGTTACAGTAACTCAGTCTCTACAACAAAAAGTACTCTGCACTTTTATTCCAGTCCTGTATCACAAGGAACAGCAGCAGGAGTGTTTACTCTCATAAACAGCACCTCTGAAAACTTCATCCAACTTCAGAACATCTGAATTTGCAACTGGGTTCAAAAAGCAAGTTCTTCTCATAATGCCAAAAAGCCCTGCATTCTTCCTCTGCATTTTGTGCTTGAATTTCAAGGGTCAGGATGTGCCACATTACTGCTCATTTCTCTTTCAGGGTTCATTTCTCCCAAAAGTGCTGTTGCAACTTAACTGTGACGTACTTAATTCAAACAGCTGTAATTCTCCTCAATTCAGTACTAAATGTTGCTCCTTTGCATTATAAACTGATTAAACTCTACCCCAGAATTAGATTATTTCTCTCCAGCTTTTAAAACACAGACCAAGTATATACTAAACCAGCAACAATTTACACACACAAAGCCATCTTTGAAACAAAACAGAATGTTTTGCTTGCTAAACGGTCAAGGAATACTGATTTTCTTCCTTATTTCTGATGTTCTCATTCTGTCTTAGTTTTGGCAAGAGCTTCTCAGGCTAAACATCTCTTCAACAAGTGAAGACTTATCTCTGCAAGTAAACTTGTACAGCAAAAAGCTCTAAGCAGCTCCTGTTCAGAAGCAGGTACAACAGGAATCCAATAAAGGTGTAATTTACAGTGTAATTGGAACAGGCAGCCTCATTTTTACCAGCAATGACCCCGGGAAGGTAACCCTGCTCATTCACTGTGCTTGGCCCAGCAGCGCTGCGCAGGTCCAGCCCTGGGTCAGCAGCACAGCCCCTGAGCCAGCACAGCCCCAGCTCCCTGCTCAGGGTGCCTGATTTCCATGGCTCTGATTTCCCTGTGCCTCCCTGCTGGAGCTCGGTGCACAGGGCAAACAACACCCATGGCTCGGGATATGGCACCAACTGATAAAACCCAGTTTAACCAGCTCAGCACTGCTCCCACTGGATCTAGGAGAAATGGCAAACCCAGAGTCGGAACAGGGCAAGATAACAGCTAAGCCATGAGTAAGAAAAAAAGAAAATCCCTATGTCACATGCTTCTGAGAACTGTGAGAAGATTCACTACTTCATAAAAAACCCCAAGACAAATGTATAAAAACCCCAAACCAACCTCACAAACTTGCCAGCCTTTCTAAACCTGGACAGGGCACTCACTGCTCAGTCAGACTGAGGCTGCCATTTTTTAAGCCCTTCTCCTTTCTGCAGAAGCTCAGTCTTTCCATTTTGTTCTCCATTTCTTTGTTCACACCGTTGCTATCACCTCCCCTAGATTTTACTAATACATCCATTTCAAATGCACAAGACTTGGAAACATCAAATATCCATTAGTTACACAGCAAAGCAAGTAATATGTTATTTCATTCTTTCTGCATGCCCAAACAGTCCAATCAAGAACAGTGAAAACAGTTCAAAGGCAGTCTGAGGTGAGTGTTGGCTTTGACACAAACAGTTAGTTTCTGATCTGTAAAGAATTGCATTCACACAAAAGACCAAGGGAAGTTTGAAGAAGACCTGTGAAGGCACTCACCCACTTAGCACTGACAACTGAGGCAGAATGAGCTTGTGCTACCAGTCCTCAGCTGAGGTCCCTGCTGCAATGCTGCTCTTAGGCCGTACCCACAGTGTTCTATTTTTCATGCTATCCACCACTAATTTAAGGAAAATCAAGGTGACTCAGCAGGAGCTGAGAAATATATACAGCCTAACACTCAGAAACATGGAATATAGGAGAATAGTATGATACCCCAGTCTAGAGTTATAATAATTTAAAAGAGACACTTTAATACCTTTGAAATGCAAGTGGACAACATTGCAGACTCCTACATCTATATTACCAATGACCTTACATCCCAGAATCACACAGAACCACTTAATTTCTAAGGCTGGAAGGGACCTCTGAAGATCATCCACTCCAACCTCCCTGCCAAGGCAGGATCACCTGGAGCAGGTGACACAGGTATGTGTCTGGGGGGGTTTGGAATGTCTCCAGAGGGGGAGACCCCACACTCTCCCTGGGCAGCTCTCCCAGTGCTCTGCCACTCTCCAAGGAAATAAGCTCTTCCTCATGCTGAGGTGAAACTTCCTGTATTTAATTTATGGCCATTGCTGTATTTAATTTATGGCCATTGCTCCTCAGCCCGTCGCTGGGCACCACTGAAGAGTCTGGCACCATCCTCTTGGCACCTGCCTGGAAGATTATTTATATGCATTAATGACCTCTCAGTCTTCTCCAGACTAAACAGATCCAGTTTTTCCCTCATAAGAGATACTCCAGACCTTCATCAACTTTGTGGCCGATGCTAGACCCTCTCCAGCAGCTCCTGGTCTTTTTTGTACTGAAGAGCCCAGAACTGAGCACATATATTAAGAATAAAAAGAATAGAAAGAATGATGGTATCATGACTCCAGTGATTTATTTGATGCTTTTGCTTCATTTAAGTGAAAAATTTCCTAAAGCTCATCCTAAACACTGTTATAGAGACAATTGGTATTCCTAGCTCTGTATATGGGAAATGGATGTGTTTGTGGGTTGGGTGTTTTATTACTATTTAAAGGATAGAGTCATACATGACATTGCAATTCATCAATATGGAAGTTATGAAACTTATCATTTATCCAAAATCTTGGAAACATCAAATCTTGTTCAACTCTTTCATCTTTGGAATTGCCCTGAGAAATAAACATTTCAAAGTAAACATCTTTTCAGAAAGCTCCCTTTGTGGGCTTATAAGAGTCCTTCAAACAACATTTTTTTCTTCTCCTTCTCAACATATTTCTTTCCTTCTTCTCAAGGGCTGGTTTGGTTGCTTTTGTTGGGGGATTTTGTGGTGGTTTTTTTTTTTACACCATGCCTTTTCTCATCCAACTTTTACCTTTTCACACATATCTGGGTATGTGTACACATGCACACTTATGCTTTTCTTTCAAGCATCAAGAATGAAAAACCCAACCCAAAAAAACACTGGCTACTGAACTGAGCAATGCAGTGATGCTGCAAATGGCACTGCTCAGTTTACCTGCACTGCAGGTGAAAAAGCTGCTGCCAGCAGCAGCACTGAAGCCACCCATTGGCTTGAGAAGACAGTTCTAGTTTACATTTGGAAAGCTTCAAAAAATAGCCACAGAAATTAGTATTCTACCTTAAAATAATGCAAGTTCCCAAGGGCAGGTTCCTTGCAGATTAACACTTCTTAGATTTCTACACCTCAGCTCAGACTAAGGCCAGAGCTCCTACACATTCTTGAAATCCAAGCCAGAATAGTTTCCCAATCTTTCTTTCCAACTCTAGGAGGACTTACTTGAGGAATTATTGTTCCTTTTTTAACTCAACTGCTTTTCATAGGAAGAGAATTGTGTTCCAAACAACAAGACAGATTTTAAGGAATTGTTTCCTCAATGGTGATCAAATTTTGACACACGAGGTCAAATGACTTTTTAACCATGTTATTTCTTAGTAAAGTTTAACAGTAATTTTTGTTAAATAAATATAAGTGTTAAATATCTACAGCTGTCATCCATTCCCATACATTCCTCACGAAGGTCAATGAGATTAAGACATTTTCACAGAAAATAATATCTAGCTAACCACCTAAAACAGATTTTCCTCTGGACTATACAAGAGGAACCTCCCCTGGGAAGCACTAAGTTGCATTTAGTGTCTCTGGTTTTTCAGATCAGCACCGACAGCTGTCCTAAGGACAATAAAATGAAGGAACTGCTTCTGCTACCTCAGGGGGCCTATTGCTCCTATTCTCCACAGCACACAGTGGGGAGAGGAAAGGTGTCTGACAGCTGGGAGCTCTTTCAACCACAGCAAGCAAACCACAGGAAGTGAACAGTCAGATCACAAACTCAACCACTGAAAGAACACCAGCTTTGCTTCAAGCCTGCAGTCTCATGTTGCATACACCGTACTTACAATAAAATGCTCATGTAAAAAAAAAATCCTATTTATCCTGAAAAACCGTAACAACTGTGACAGTGCTCTTAGTCAAGACACAAAAAGTGAGAAGGAAGAACTAGTATTGGGCTATGTCAAAAAACTATGTTTACTCTCTATATACTATATAATACAATATTAGATACAGTATTATCTGTAATATTATATTTAGAGTGAGTTCCTCTTCAGAATGACACACCAGACATACATACACCTCACTCATCTTGCTGCATTTAAATTTGGCTTCTAAAATTAATTTTCCATTATTCTTGGGGAAGTCCAGTTTAGCAGTAGGATGGTATTGAACTTCCAAGTTCTAAAGGTTATATGCAGAATCAATACATTTTGATTGCACTTGTGGGAACAAGAATTAAAAGTGCTTATCAGAAGGATCAGAATTTGAAACTCTCATAAGAATTTCTTATATTTGTTATGTAATATATAGGGAGTGATATTTATCATTCGCTTAAAAAAACCAACATAATCAAAGTCAATATCCAAAACACTCAGCTTCCTGAGGAAGTATAAGAAAAGAAAACAGAATCTTCCTCAGCCAGCCCAGAACAAGGAATGAAGAGGTCATTTCCCTACACACAGCATCCTTCAGCACTCAGCTGCAGCAGAGTGCTGTTTCCAACACTGACCAGGATGACTTCCTACAGATTCTCACCTTTGTCCTTGCCTAGTTAAACTACAGCCACCTTAAATTCCAACAGATTCCCTCCAATTGTCTTATCAGAAAAGCCTCCAGCTGACTGGGGGCAGGGGGCCCATTTTTTAACAGTTGTTCCCCAGCAATTAGTGCAATGAGGTCAGAATCCCATTATCTGACTGATTTTATCAACTGAAAGGAAAGCTTTGTCTTCCATAGTCTAACACATACACAATGCACCACAGCCTCTCACAGGGAACCTCAGAGTTATTGAGGTATTTCAAACACTGGCAGCCAACTCCTGGAGCAAGTGCAGGCAGTCAGGAGAGCACTGAGGCAGGGTCACCACAGAGAGCTGCACATTGCCACAGCTGCACTCCCACCCACAGCCTGCAATGTCTGCCCTACACCCTGCAAGCAGCCTGGACCTTTAGCTTTTCACTGGGCCATCATTCCAAGGAGAAGAACTGCTTCCCTGAATGTATTTCTGAGAGAAGATTCAAGATATCAGACTAAGGACTCAGGGACTGCCCCAGAGCATCAGGTGCACGTTGTTTGTCTATTTGATTATCTCTTGTACACAGCAGTGGGAAATGCAGGAGATAACACACACTAAAAGACTCCCTTGAGATGTGTATAAAAAAAACTCTGCAGCATCACTGAAGCTTAGAAGCCAGTCTTTAGTCCCAGCTTCTGTCTGAGTGTACATCCACAGAAGTGACATCAACCATTTCTTGAAACAGGAATAATTACCTTTTTCCTCTCTGAGGCACATGGACTAACCACTGAAAGTACAGCAGTGCTCATTGTAATTTTTTTGCATTTGGTATCTTGGGTTCCAAGCTCTAGTGAAGAGTTCCACTCCTCCCAAACATTCACCTATATTAAACAGCCCACCTCATGAAAAGTCTGTATGAGGAAAACCACATTTTAAGCTGCTCTTCAGATGACAATGCACAATTCTGGTCTAAAAAAAACCCAAACAACTGCTAGAATTTTCAACACTGCATGTCAGTAAAATGAACCTACTTTGATTAGATCACTCTGGAAGCACAAAGTCTCTATAATAGCATACATGGACAGTTTGAACAGTACAAGGCATCTTTACCTCACACAGAACAACCTTGAGAGGAAAAGCTAAATGTATACATACAGGACTAAATGTATACATACACATTTTAACAATAACTAGGTTGTTGAACCATCCCACTCAATTCTCCCTGTGCTTCCAAAACCACAAGACACTACCTTACTCATCACAATTTCCACTGCCTGCTGATCTAAATTCCCAAAGGTTAATGGCTATCTTTTGAACATAAAGATACTGCATGTATCTAAAAACATTCCTTAATCACTAGTTTTCTTGATGAATTTTTCTACAAGAGACATTTTTGCTCCAAGTTCTGGGCACTGTTCTCTCCAAGCTAAAAAAGCAGCTCAGTGTTTAACTCCCCACATCCATGTACTTCCCAGCTTGTTTAGCATGACTCACTTTTCCAGAATGGCCTCTCAAGTCCAAGCTTCACACATCACAGACAAGATCATAAAACCTTTTGCTTGGTGGTACTGGTACTGCTCCTCAATGCAAAAAATACTAGACCTCTCTCCCAAAAAAAGCCCTAATCAAGAACTGCATGCACAAATTTGGAGGGATGCTGCATTGTAGTTAAATAATTAAATACTGGATTACAGATCCAGTTAAATCTGAGTATTTATAGAAGTGTTTATGACACAGGCCTAGTAAATCACATTATCCATGAAAGGCAGAAGGCTGACACTCAGGAATAAGGCAAAACAAACCAGAGTGCAAGACCCACATGCAGCTACATCTCAAATGATCTCAGGTCAAGTTACTTCAGATGAAGAATGCCACTCAAACACCCCGGTAACAGTATCAGCCAGCAGCTAAGCAAAGCTTACCAGCTCCTGAGGGCTAAGGCGTGGGAAAACTGCACTGGAGTTTGGGATCCTTGTCTGTTTTGCTTCTTTCCATTTTGCCTTCCAGCTGGCAGTGAAACCAGGTAGGATCACAAACTCCAAAGTGCTGGCAGTAGTGTTTCACAGATCACTACTCCAGGCCAGTGCACCAGCAAAAGACAGCAAAATCACACAGAACACAGAGGCTAAAAAAGCAAAGTGGCAAGCCACGTTTCTCCCCTCAGCAAGGGATGTTGCCCCAGAGAAGCACAGACAACTTGCAATTTGCTTTTGCTTTAAGTAGTTTCTCTGTCATACTGACCTAGGTCAGTATTATCAGGACCTAAAGATTCCTAATTTAGAGTATAAACTTTAACATGTAATTGAAAGGATTTATCCTCTCATTATTTATCTCAAATATGATTTTATTTTTTGTATCATTTCAAAACCAAGATCTTCAAGGAACTCATGTAATATTTCAATTATTTAAATCTCAGGATGCAACTTGAAAAGCAATTATTTTACCACGATACAAGCAGCTTAAACAGCACACACTGCCCTCCTGCTAGTTTCCATCCTCAAAAAAATCCCCTCCATCATATCTTATGCAAGAGTTGTGTGGTCATTGTTACCTGTATCCTCACCAGTTCATCTCAACTCCAACTACAGCAACTGCTCCAGTTTGGAAGGCAGTCCTGGGAATGTAAAAGCTCAAACAACAGCCTCCCACCAAAGTAAAAGAAGCCCTACTGAAGTGCACCAGTGGAGCTCAGAAGTGCACACAGCTGGGACCAGTGTCACAGTAACTGACACAGCTTAGAGCAGCAAACTCCAGTCACACACTACCTACCTGGTGGGTTTGTTTTAAAACCACAGTGGTGGTCAAATTGTGGTGCAGACTGCCCAGGAAGGCCATGGAATATCATCCTTGGAGGTGCTCAGAGCTGATCGGGACAAGATTCTGGGCAGCCCTTTAGGTGGCCCTGCTCTGAGTATGGGGCTAGACTAGATCTCCAGAACTCTGTTGAGCTCTAGATGATCTGACCTAATTGTTCTGCAATTATTCTATAAATCAGATTTGGTGAGAATTGCCTTGAGCACAGACTTGGACTAGGTGATCCCCAGAGTCCCTTCCAACCTTAATTACTGTGTGATTCTATGTAAGTGGCATTTCCAGCACATTTCTGAAACCAAATCAAATCAGCCTACTGCAGACACAACCTCCATCTCTGCTCTTAATGACAGCTTGGCTTCAGTGTTTTATCACTCATAAAGAACATCAGCAGGAGTTATTCCACTTGGGTTTTTCCCTTAGGGGAAGAGAAGAGCATAGTATCAGTATCAAAGAAAGCAAAATAATCCTGTATTAGCTTTATATAAGAAGCCTAAATAAATCATCTCTGGTTTATTTAAAAAGTACAAAGACAAAATGCACAGAAGTAAAAGGTATGTCCACCAAGAAGTAACCAACATGAATACATGAATACAGAGCAGCAGTCAAAGCACTCAAGCACTTCACCTGAAGATAGAATGCCTCTCACCTTATTTTTAATCAAGAGAATCATAATCCAGTTACCAAGCACTGCACCATATAAATTTTAGATCACTATACTCTGAAGATCTGTCAAATAAGAGCCTCAGAACAGGTAATGGTATCCCACAAAGACAGAGCTGGGCTGATTTTCCAAGATCAGAGCTTGCAAGTATGAATAAATGTTTAAGAGGCTTGCATTGCAATTCCAGTTACAGGTGCACAATAACAGCCTTGCAGCCTTGACAATAAAAGAGTAGCCTACAGAGATTAATTTCTCTTTAAAATTTTGAGGGGGGCAGGAGGATATTGCTTGTTTTGTTTATGCAGTCAACATACCCACAGCAAAACTATACATTCTCTAGTTAATTTACCAATTTCTCCTAGAATTCTCCTAGAACAGTTGAAATGCAGGTGTTCTGAACATGTACACACACACTACATTTTGCCTCATGGAAGCAGCTGACAGCTATTTTTGTAGTAACAGGATTAGAGGGGTGGGAGTGTGTTTCCCTGGTATTTTACCCCTTGAATCTCAGTATGAAGAAATATGTCACTGGGCAGTAAGACTTTCACCCCTGCCCTGCTTGTGGGTACAGAATTTCTTCCTGTGAATCTCAACCAACCGTTCTTAGTAAGAAATTTCAGGAAAAGTGTCCTTCCCTACCCTGAACAGCCACACACCCAGATGGCATCTTCCCACCCTCAACTTGGGTAACTGTCAGTTAAGAAGATTCAATTTTAGCAGTCACATGGCTACTAGAGCATCTCCAGAACACAGTACAACTCTGAGCTCACATTAACTTCACACATCCAAAGAAAGCAAGTCTCAAATCAAGGATGCAGAAAGACAGAAGTTCAAAAAGGAAGAGAGGGTAAATAATATTAAGTCTTCCAGATCCTTGAAAAAGAGTAACTTCTTGTGTTAGAAGTTGTTAGTGACTTCGGAGTAAGGACACAATGGTAACAAATAGTTTGGTTTAAAAAGCACAATACAGGGAACACAGCAGGGTTCTGTTTTACTTTCAAATGCAGTGCTTGTGCATTGAGAGGGGAAGAGAAACAAGTCCAGGAAGTCACTGGGAGAGAAGAGAATGAAAACTAGAGCAGCCATACCCCTCTGGCAGGAGATGGACGTGAGACTTGGATTGGGAGGACAAGGTAACAAACACCACCACAGCATTCAAAGGGCTTATTCAGCTATCAGCAAGGTAAACATTCCTAAACCTTCTTATCAGGCAAGTGTGGAAAGCAGAAAACCCCTCATTTTTCCTCAGCAAAAAGGACTATCCCCATTCTATTAACATCTAGCTTCCATATTACTTCACCATGAAATGGATTTTCCTATTTTCTGAAAACACCTACCTTGAAGAAGTATCTGTTTAAGCAGACAATCTACTACACTTTGAGAGATAGTTGTGAAGTGTCAGTCTCTCCTTGCTTATATGCACAGTAGTCTGTTAAAGCATTTTCCTGATGAAAAAACTCTTTCTAAGGCTAACACATTAATGATTAGTAGGTGTTACAGAAAAAAACCAGCATGTTACAATTGTCCCTGCATTCAATCTCAAAACTGAGTAACATTAGCTCTGACAGAACTCAAAACCAGGTAATAAGTTGAAGGTGTAGAAAGAAAAAACCACTAAGATGGATTAGTCAGTAAAACCAGTATTTAAATTCTGAACATATAGTGCTGAAGAAGAGATGGGGGAAAAATTCCCTTGCTTTTTTCAGCTAAGTTGTTCCATTGCATTCAGCAGCCCACAGACCTGCAGATGAGTTCACACATTCCAAGGAGCATCTTCCTACAGCTCAATCAACATCTTCGTTTTTATCAGCCCTTTATACCCTTTTTGTTTAGTGCCTATGTAATATAAATTAAACTTATCCACTGCTACTATGAAAAACCAAAGTGATTGTGAAGGTTCAGTTTCCAAAGAGTGGTGCAAAGGGGTGAATGGGGTCTAAGAAAAAGCAATTTGTTGTGTGAAGCAAGTGGAGAGGTATCCTACAACATGACTGAGGCAAGGCACAGCAGCCAGGAGACATGGAGCAAAGCCTGCTGTCAGACTGAGTACACAGGAGAACATGAGTTCTCCTTAGAACAGCACCTTGAGGCCACTACTCTGCAACACCAAGGGTTAAGGAGCAGCAACAGCCTAAAGCTTAAGGCTCCATTGATTCTCAGCACAGAGGATCTCCTTTATTCACAAAGCTACTCTGAAGTGAAACTAGGAATCAGCCTGGCACTGATGATGGCTTTCCTGGGATGGGAAAGGACCAGCCAAGAAGAGAAGTTAGCACAATAAAACCTTCTCAGGTGGGTTATTCATTATTAAGGTAGAAACACTGCCCACACAACAACATACCTGCAGACACTTTGATAAATCCTCTCTGCTGCTTTCATGGGCAATACAATTGCTTATTCACAGCCAGTCAGAGTGGGATTTATTTTTTTTCTCTTAATTCTGGCTATGCTATTAGATATTTGCAAAATATGGCATTTCAGATATGGTTTCATTTCAGAGAGCAAAAGAAACCTCATTTTTACCAAAGACTTACAAGCACGTTTTAGAGAAAACACATCTTTTTCTAACTTCCAGTTTATTAGTATTTTCTTTTTCTTTTTAAGTTCCCTTGAGGAGCCAAGGCCACTAACAAGAACAAGAGAGTATAACAGCAGCTCCAGAAGAATCAAGCAGGAAGAACCAGTAAGACATGTCCATGCTTTTTTCCCTTTCCTTAAAAGGACACACAGCAGCAACAGGGGTGACCCTGCCACCCAAAACATCTTTACATTTCAATCATAACTCCTCATCTTCTTAAAGAGCAGCAATGAAACCAGCTCCGCTGGGGAGCCAAGACTGGACAAGAGGCACTAAAAGCAGCCCTGAGATGCTGCCCAGCACCATCAGCTGCCCTGCTCCCAGTTCTCCTCTTTCATTTACTACTGGCAGCAGTCCCACCACCACCTTTCACTATTCCAGTGGTTCACAACCAGACCTCTTCAGAAAAGCTAGACACAAAGCACTATATACTAACTTAGGAAAAGAACTTTTTAAAAATACCATGTTCTTGCTTTTTGGGGGTTGGATTTTCTCTTTTGTAGACTGCATCTCTACCCCACTCCAAATAGCTGAATTCCTACGAACCCCAGGCTGAAGAATTACCTCAGACATTTCTGACTCCCTGAGTCAGAAGCCAACCCAGTCTCCTTCCTCCTCTCGTGAAGGGAGGGCAGAAGAGACATTGGCTACAGTCACTGGGAAAAAACGACAGAGTAATTACTGGACAAGAGGCTTCAAACTGACCTCTGTAGGTATTCAGATTTACATACCCATCACCTCGTTGCCATCCCACCCTACAGACATCCAGCTAGGACTTCTCTATTTCCTGTTTGCACATCAAAGTAGAGGAATGAAACAAGGGAATTCACTAACATGCTCAAGAGCAATAATTGTTGACCAGATTAGAACTTCCTAGCAGCAAGTTGCCTTATGCATCAAGCAAAACAGCACACTTCAAAAGCAATTCCTCTCATGAAAACCCTTACAATTACTTCCACCACTGTGGATGAACTAACACTGAATTTTACATAAAACCCAGTATACAAATCCAGAAAGCTTAAATTACCTAAAATTACAATCTTTCAGATCAAATAGCTTCAAGGCCTGCCTTTTGCAGTTCCAACTTGACCTTCCACTTCCCAAATTCAGTTTTAAGGTGACGAAAAGCCCAATTAGACCTAAAAACACAGTCCCTTCAAAGGGGAAAAAAGAACCACACCCAGAAAGCCAAAGGTTAACTGTAAAAATGGTCACAAAGCTACTTTTGTATTTACATCAGCAATTAAAAATACATTCATTTCAGTGGAACAAACTGCCTCACCAACAGCTTTAACCACATGACACTAACTTCTATTCCCACAAGTTCATGTGTATCAATGATACAAGATTGTATTCTTGACCAAAACTGCATCATGTCCATTCATCACCACTCTGGAATGCACATTCCCAAGTATGCAAGAAAACTATGAGGGCAGAAATGATCAAAGTGATTTTAGAATATGCACTGTGCTTCTACAGAATTGCATCTTCTAGCTACCTAAAACTGTATTTAAAAATGGGAGCTGGCAAACCCAAAGCCCTTAAACAAGAGCAAATACCTCTTTTTTTAAAGTTATTCTGATTATATTTCACATTATAACCTGCAAGAATGAAAATCTGCAGAACTGTAACCTGACATTCCAGTTTGCAACCTGAAAACACACTCCAGTTTACACAGCCTTTACCTCACCCCTGGATTGCCCCAACATTCCTTGTGCTACAGAAAGCAGCTCTACTGAACTTCAACATACTGAATGCAATAAATTCTAGGAAAATAACAAAAAGGTTACAGACCAGGGGAAATAACAGTGTAAATGTTTAAATCTTGCCCCATCTGTTACCTTAAGTTTCACATTCTAGAGCAAGTTAAGACTTTATTTGACAAGAGAACAAATTCACCTCAAGAGTGAAAAAGTTCAAAAAGAAGCAAGGTAAAAGGGTAACAGAAATCCCACTGTATTTTTCCCTCTGCAAATATTTGTTCACATTGCTGTGTATTAACTCCAATCTGTTCCACAAAAAAAAAAAAAAAAAAAAAAAAAAAAAAAAAAAAAAAAAAAAGAAAGGAAATCAATGGCAGAAGGGCTTTCACACTCTTGCCCTATGTGAGTCAGCACCTTGACTCTAGAGGGAAGGTGCACATAAAACAATGGCATTTAATTTCACAGCTTAACAAATTCTTTCAAGAGCAGAACTTCACGTGTACCACACTCTTGCCCTTGGATGTTACCACCAGCATCCCTCCCAATCATCAGCAAGAAAACGGTGCAAAAGGCCAATTTTGTGACAACATGGGCCTCAGATAAATCAGCAACATATTTTTAGGGTTGCTTCATTACTTTTTTGAGGAACTAAGTCATAACAAGGCAATACAGGAAAAACCTGAAGTGCTTAAAAGTTTTTTTCCCATTCCATCTCTGCTTTCCACCTTGCAACTACACTAAACTACGGATTTTAGCTGCCCAGTCCTGACAAATTGAACACACTAAGGTTCCAGGAGCAGGTACCAATTATCAGTTTGCATGCTTTTATCAGACTGGTAACAATTTCCTTGACAGTGCACTGTCAGCTTAGGAGTCAGTGCTGTTTACCCTCAGAAGATCAAAGCCAACACATGCTTTACCATAACAGTGGTGCAGATTTTTGACACACACACTGAACAGACCTAAAGACTGAGACCAGTGGCAGTGACACTTCACAGAAGTGCAAAGCTTCTGCTCCTCTCTCCAAACTGGAGGGAAGGGTAACATCAGTAAAGCATTAGGTACAGAACAGATTAACATCATTATTTCAAATAACCTACAGCCCCACAAAGCTACACAGAACACATGATTGCATTTGTACAATTAAATGCAAACATCAGTACTACTTCAAAATAATTTTCAAAAGCAGTATTTTAGGGTTTCTTTATTTTTAGGATACAATACAAGCATATTTTCAGTTTGGCTTTGCTTTTGCTACTGGGTACACACTTTCTAAATGATGAAATCTGAGCTTCTCATGTAAGCAAGTGATAAGCACCAAAACACAGAGAATTTTAGTATCTGAAGCTTGCAAATGGAACTCTGTCTAAACAAGGCTAATAGAATGGTAAACTAAAATTGCAAAGCCTAAACCACTTACACCAGTCCACAAAAACATCATCCAACATCACCAAAACTACTGCTCTTATTTAAATGCATGTCTGTTACTTTTATAGACTTATTTTCAATATTGAGAAGAGGAAGAAAAAAAGCTTTCTGTTGGCAGGTTGAATAGAAGGAGAATGTCATGGCATTTTTAGAATTGCCTTTAAAGTTGAACTGCTGGTGGTCTCCCTGTCTGTACAGGCCTGAAGAATTACCTTGACTCTCAGCCCTAAGTACCTGATACAGAGACACATCACAAATTATTTCCTATAGCAGTCAGTCTGGTACCTTTTAGAAATGCAAACAGAAAAATGAATTATGTTCAAGTACATGGTTCTGATTCTGCACAGATAAGACACACCAAGTGAAGAATCCCACACTAATCACTACACCAAGACGTGTCCACAATGTAATAGTAGATCTCATGGCTTCAATTCAACTTTGAAATAAACCAACTATGCAGTAACTAAAGCAGAGGCAGACCTATGAGAAGCTGCTCTCTCCCTCAGTCATGCTCATTTCATCAAGATTAATCCCTGATTGCAAGCCAAGCTATGGTGAAGATGAGAAGCACGTAGAGTATTCCAGAAGAGGAACTCTGAACACAATGACTAAAAATAAAAGTCTATACATAATTACTGAGAGATGCTACCCATCAAATCCACCTCTTAGCAAGTATTTCCCATCTGTGCTTAATGGGCAGATGTCTTTTTCATTCACTCAGCACATTTTTTGAAATGGAAAACTATGAATGACATTCTAGTTGCTTATCCAACCAGCTGGAGAAGAAACTGGGTAACCACTTGGTTAACGGCTGAAAAGCCTGTATAATTGTGGTGAATTACCTGTTTATCCCAGATTACAGCTTCAGTTCATTCAACTATTGCCCCAAAAAACTACCAAGTCACCTCTCACTGAGAATGAGTTACTGGGGAAAAGAGCAACTGAGTTATCTACAAACCTGCAAATTCAGGAATAGTTTTTTCAAAGGAGCATTCCCCTAAATGAGTAAGACAACCAGAAAAGTTCGGCTTCAGGACACCAGACAAATCTGTTTGATGAGTCAGTTCAATGGAAAAACCTATCAGGAGACCACAGCTTGCAGAGAAACCATTCAATGGTTTCAAAAATCCCAAAGACTAATAAATAAGTGAGGATAAAATCAGTGAAAAACTTCATCAGAAAGGTGAGACATGAAAGAGCAGCTCCAGCCAAGATAGCTTAGTACAATTTTATTATTAAAGTGAGAACTGAACAGCAAAACAAAACTTACTGCCAGAATGCTTTCAAAGCTTGACTGATAATAGTCATATCTTCACAGTCCTGCAACTTCCAATGATCTGCACAAAAAAATTAAGTGCAGTGAAAATATCTAAATCTGTACCTCTTGTATCAATGTATTGATTTAGTTGCATCTTTTCCACTCATTTCTGTAGGTTCACCTTCAGAACTCACTTCTGAATGTAATCCTCTCAAAGATACTGTAATGTTATCAACACGTGTAAGTTATGCATCCTTTTAGCCTCCCTGTGCCATTTAAATTGATCCAGATTAACACATATCGAACTGAGCTGTGGAAAATGTTTTCTTCTATGAAAGTTAAGGTACAACTATGAAGTACATATGAAAATATATACAAAACCCAAATATTTTTGTCCTACCAATTAGCACAAGAAGTACATAGTTCATATCAAAAAAAAGAGAAAACACTCACTATGTAACTACACTGTTCAGTTAGTATCCTGCTGTAAAATCATTACTCATTCTATTCTCTTCACTGCACTGTTACAGCAGGGAAAACACCTTACATTCTTTTACAACTTGAAATTTATGTTTTAGTGCATTGTCACTGTATAGCACGTGGTCAAAGAGCAAAGGTAATTTTAAATACACCAGTGCTTATCCTTGCATACACAACTCTACTGCTTCAAGAGATTTTAGACACAGGTTGAACATATTTTGCAGTGACTGGAATTGCAGTAAACAGGTGAATTCCTAATGTCACACTCCCACAAACAAGGAGACAATGATGCCATGCTGTACAACAGAAGCTCAGGACTGTATCAAATGCCATACATGATACATACAGTACTAATAAGAGGTTACCTCTATTTCCCACCTCTCAGCAGAATAGAACAGAGATGCTTAGCTTTTGATCCAAGTGCCCTGAACTCAAACAGGCTTAGAACCTGAGACAGAGACAACCAATAGAATATATTAAACATACACATATTCCCTGGGAACAAAGATTAAACTGTGAGTTGCTAAACTTGCCTTCATAGGTAATAGGCTACCGTGCTTCTTATGTAGAGTCTTGATTTAGAAGTCTACCTACCCCAAACATCCAGCACCTTATCTTCAAAGAGAATATGGATTCTCTGTGTTTTGTAGAAGAAATAAAAAACAATTTATCCTTCTAAGTCTCACCAGGCTACTGGAATTAAAGATTTTATTCTTTTGTACTTATTTCTCCTCTTCCCATGATCTCTGCAATTCAAGCACTACCTGATCTAACAACTATTAATAAAACTAAATAAAAGTAAAGACAGTAAACAAAAAATCAAGTCAGCTTAATCTCTATTCATGTTCTAGTTCTGTGTCTTCATACCAAAGAAGGTACTGGCATAATCACCATGTGTGACGCCCATTAAGCATCAGACACTAAAAGGAAACATTTGTCAAATTCTTCTTATTCTTCAGAGCAACTCAAGAAAAGGCATTAGAGCTCAAACTATAGGATATATGCTACATTGCAGTAAACGACTTTCCACTGTACTCAAAGGACCATTGTTGTTTAATCCCTGCTCTGCCCAGTCACACACACTTTCTTCTCCCTAATCCACCCACTCTTTAAAGCCACCGCATGAACTTTTCAAGGCTGCTTGTCTGCAGCAGCTCTGAATAAACCGCACAAACCACATCTCTCACACACGTGACTATTTTTGAAGTGAAAATTAACACAAATACAATTTAAATGGAGACAAGTCAACACTTGGGCCCAGATAACTGTGTGTGTAGTCAGCAGGGAAGAAGTGTTGTTATAGAAAATGGGGGCGAAAAGCATGGAATGAGAGCTGGCTTTGTTCACAGGCAGTAGCCTAAGTGCCTATCAGTCAGCAAAAGCATTTTTAAAACAGCTGCATCAAAGCTTTCTGCAAGTTAGTCAGCATGTGACAGGCCAGCACATTACAACAGTGCCACAGCAATCTCTGCATAATAGGAGTGCTCTGAGTGACCTGAAAGGTCAGTGTTTTCAAGCATTCCAGTAATCTGTAAATTGCCTTGGCTTATCACTTGGAAGCAACATAATTACATTGCTTGAAGGGCTAGGACAGTAAAGACAGATTTTAGGTATTATGTTTTGGTCAGCTACATACTAACCTCTACACTGCAAGCATATCCAGGAAACTCAGAATATTGTACAAATTTGAAAAAGGAACATTAAAACATCAAAGTCTGCTTTTCTGACAGAGGGAAAACTATTGACAAAGTTTTGTAACCTTCTACAGTAGTTTATAAAGTAGAAATACTTTTGAAGGGTTTTTTTATTTCTTAACAAGTGTCCCAAAACGTTTAAAGATACTTCCTACAAAACTAATTTTTAAATACAGCAAGACTGCAACTACTACTGAGTAAATGAAAAGGTCCTGTTCTGGAAGTTAGAAGGGGGAAAAAGCAAAATGCAATTTTCATAGTAAGGGTTTAGTTTCAGCTGAAAACCAGTACTTTCTGTTAGAGAAAAGAAAAATTATTGTTGCCAGCTATAAACATCCCAAGCAATTTACTCATAGGCCAGTCACTGACTTTAACAACAGATTTTTCTAGAAATAGAAAAGCAAAATTAGATCTACCAGTCCATCTCCCTCACAAGATTAAAAATGTTGCCACTGAGTTGCCAACAGCCTCATCAGGCACAGTCAAAACTATCTGGAGCCACTCTTTGACGGAGGTGTTTGTGTGGTGCCCCAAAGCACAGAGAGCAGGCACCAGCCCCACCCCAAGGCTCCCTGGCAGATCTGTCCTGGCAGCCCCCAGCTGCCCTCACCTGGTCCCGTGCAGCCCTTTTGCTGCACACCACCAGCACCATCTGCTTCCACTGCCAGCAGCCCCTAACAAACCCAGCTCTACTGCTTCACCAGAGGGGAATTCCAGCATTCACACAGGAGGGAGAAAAACCAAAGAGCAAGGCAAAATTTCTTAATTTTAATTCCATCATAAAGAAAAAAGCTATGCAATAGCTCTCTGACACTGCTTGCTTTTGTTTAAAGTACTTTTAAGGCACGGTGATTTTTTTTTTAAATGGAGATAATAAATGCAGTCAGAAGTTCAGGCTAGTGAAACACATGCTGCAGAAACATCACATTTATGTTTAAAAGGCATCTCCTGCCTGTTTAAACTACAATGCTAGCACAGCTTCAAGTGCAGGACATAAATCTCACATTACCGTAAACCCAACTAAGTTTAAAGCCAGAAAGACAACCCTAGTATTACCAATGATGCAACTGACTTACAAGGTGCCCTCATCATGCAGGAAGGGAAAAAAATCCAACACCAGTGGTCACTCTAAAGGAGGAACTATCTCAGTAACTCTCAACCACTGGCTCTTTGCTATTCCTTACACACCTTCCCAAGAGAGAGACATTTACTGATTGCAAATAAACACAAGTAAGAAAACCTTTTATGTTAGCATTGGTATTCAAACAATTTAAACAACAGATCCCCTTCATTTGAGACTCAGCACTTTCCTGGGCAGTTCTAGGGTGGATTTACCATTGAACTGCCAACAATAAACAAACCACAGAGCACTGGAAAAAAATAACCCCACAGAATGCTTCTACAGCACTCTGATTCAGATGAAACATGCTCTTCATTCAAGCCATCAACACTGCTTCTGTAAACCTGTATACCTTTCTTGTACCTCCTAGCTAAATGCTCCCAGCTTTAGGAATACTAATCCAGCCTACATTTTCCATAGAGAACAAAACCCAATCAAAATGCAAGTGCATTTAGTTCTCTTATGAGATTACACTCCAGGAATTTCCATTCTTACATAGCTGAGTTATTAACAGAGAGGTTTATCCTGTATGCAATGGCCAATCACTTTCCACAACTTAATTTCAATTCTGAAGGAAACACAAGCTCTTTTGTCAGAAAGCCATGCTTTTAAGCTTGGCTTTAAGATGTTAATACCCACTGAAAAAATTATTTCAGGAGTCCAGATTTACAGGAAAAGCCAGTACCCCTGTCACCTAACACTGTGCTGAGAAACTAATTCACATGAAGGCGTTCATGGGCAAAAGGGCACTTTTTCCAAATAAGATGAATGAACAATGCTGGGTCAAGCAACATAAAAAAGTTTTTAAACAACCATCCTGTGATGAAGAGGGTTAACATGATCTGGCCTTCTCCCAGATTCAGTTTTGGGGAAGCCAGTCATCCAAAATGAACATGAATTACGTATTTATTACAGTCTTGGAATTTGTTCAGATAAACAGTAATTGGCAGAGTTAGCCCCAGGTACTATCCTGATTCCATGCAAATTACAACTAACTAATTAACTGATACCACATTGTCAAGTAGCACCTCAAAGTTACTTCTAGAGCTTTACAGCTACAGTCATTCCAATTGTTACTTTCTATTGAAACCAGTAAATCTTTAGATTACATAATTTACACCTATTATATTTTCAATGAAGCTGAAAGCATCTGTGTACATACTCTTCATTTTGTTTTTTTGATTTTTTTTAACCTTTAAATATGTTTTTATACACCTTTTTATAGCAACATGTGCCCAGTCAGTCCTTTGTCAAAGTCACGTCACCACTGCTGTAATTTAAGTAATAGAAAAACTGACATCATTGTTCAAATTTCACAATCTGTCCTGTTTCATTATGCTACTGCTTCTGGTTATAATTTAAGGTTATTACTTCCTTTTAATTAACTTGAAAAATTGAGCAGTGTCTCTGCAGCCACAAGTTAGTTCTTATTAATTTTTTTGTTACTGAATTCATGGTGACTATAACTAAGCCATTAATGCTGCTGCAGGAGCACCATGGCTGTCTGAAGAAACAGACCCAAGAAGGTTTGCAGGAAAGGGCAGTGGATGATATTTCAGCCCAACAAACTCGCCTCTCAGAGCTGTGCCCAAACGCTTGACCATATGTTCTGAAGTGTATTAACAAGTCTCCAAGCACCTTGCTCATTCCATCTCCCATCTGGATACATCCTAAGAAACAGTCACCAGCCCAGAGTGTAAATAGCTGGAACAGGTCCATTTAATATTTACAAGAAAATTTTTAAGCTGGATACAGAGAAGGGGGCCATCTGTTAAAGTGATTGCTGACCCAGTGGGGCAGAGGGGAAGACACTGCTACTGGACCCCATTCAAACCAGGCAAGGAACTGCCCAAACAGTCCCAAAGGATCACAAGCTGAAAACTAATTACTGCCTTTTAAGGAGGGGTGGGGGAAGATTTTAAAATTAAGTTCCTAGGAAGAAGTCAAATGTAAAAGGCAAATGTGAGGAAGACAGAAGGCTGCTCTGCAGTGCAGTCCTTACTGGGAAAAGCCTTGGGAACTACAAATCAAACAAACTGCCGCCTTTTGCTCAATTTCTATTTTCAGCATATCAGTAGTTTGGCTATGTGGGGGTGGGGAGACAAAAAGGCCATCAGAGCCATAGCAAGTTCTGTTGTTGCTTCCTCTGCTACAGGAAGTTAACCATACACCTTATGATGAGCTATATAGGCCAAAAAGGTCACATTTGCCCACTTCTCCTACGAATGTGAACTTCTCCAATGCAGCACTCCCTACTGCTGTCATCTTACTGAATTTAGGCTGCCCTCCCCCACCACAAAAGAGAAGAACATCTGTTTATAATGGATTAAGAAACAAGAATCCTATTAGAGATTACCAAATACTCTTGAGAAAATAAATACTTTTTTAATGTACAGCCAATATTTAAATTTTTAGCACCAACAATACAGTTAATTTTTCCAAGTGTCTAAATAAATCCTGATGTGCAAACACAGGAAAAACCTCTAAAGAACTACTGAAGATCCTACAGAGTCAGGAAGAGTAAAGGTAAGCCAAGTGTCCAGTCCTGCACACACTGGGGCAGGTTCTCCAACGCTGCAGTAGCCAATCTACATAGCCCAAAGTCCACAGAACCTGGGACTTAAGGAGCTGCATAAGAGTACATCACAGCAGGAAAACCCCATGGATAACCAAGCAGACACCACTGTCCCTGGACAAGCCACCACACTTGTGGCCTCAGCAGCACTTGTTACTCTGCAGCCTCCAAGGGATCCGTGCTGGACCTTAAATATTCAGCTGAACATGTCCCTCCATTTCCTCAGATCCTTCACTCAAGCACATCACAGCCCTGAAAGAAGAGCAACCCTACTATTTATGACTGTACAGCACATATTTGAATAATCTGTCCCTAAAATAGCATAATTATAAGACAAGACAGTGTTTTCATTTCAGGACTTTTTGGACTCAGCATAAATACACTGCACAGAATCATGGAATTCATTTTAAGACTTCCCTACGGCTGTTTGCTTAATCAGTACATTCAGTGAAGAAGTCATTAGTAATATATTTGCCTGAGAAAACACTGTGCATAGTTTGATATTAATTTCTGTTGTACTTATATCATGATAACACAGAAATACTTGTGGGGATATAAATAACAAATGTCTTTTTTAACCCATAACAAAAACAATAAAAGCATTTGTTTGAAAAACTGACCCTTAACTCAAACTGACACCTAGACAGTGATACAAACTAAATGCTAGGACTATTAATTTTGAAATGGACATGTACATGGCTTTACTCCCCCCACACTGTGACTAATCAGATTTTCCCCTGCCACTCCAGTGTGTACACAAGACATGGCCTTTCCACACGGTATAGAGGACAGGAGAAGAGAACAGAAAGAGGATCTTATTTCACACTGAAAGCTTATTGGCAAAACAATGGGTGAACACCTCAGTCCTTGGTGAGAACTTCAACTTTGATACAGAGCCTTCAGATGAGTGCTTTGACCTGAGATAGACAATACTTTTGCATAGCATTTCAAGTAATAAACCCAACATATTTAGCACAATTCAGAGCTTGAGTAGTCAACTAGCTACAGTTCTGTTTCCAACTCAGTACCTTATGCTTAGTAGGTAAAAGCCAAGTATTTTCACAAGTACCCAGAAGGTTTTGACAACAATGTACATTGCAGTGTGAACACAGACATATATTCAAGCTCAATAACCACTCCTGACTTCAAGAACAAATTCAAAACACTCTGTTTCAAGCTTTTTTTAGCACAGACAGCAGCCCAGCACCTATTCTCCTAGAACCCAAGCAGTAGCACAATGTGCATCTTAGAATACCTATGATGTACAGTAACCCATTTCTAGAGGTTTTGCTTGACACAAAGATTAGCTAGCTGGTCACTGATAAGGTCTTACTGCTTTTCCACTCTATAAAGGTGGAGCCAGTTGCCAGGCACCGTCAGATTTCAAGCTCTGTTTACATTACAGTAATCTTTACACTGCACGTTGAACCAGAAGCAAACTCCAGCATACACTTCATAATGACCTACGGAGTGTGGAGCTTGCAGCTCCTCTCACACTGCAGCCAAAGGCATACTGGAAAATGCACCTCAAGCATCATCTGGTAATTGAAATTACTGATAGTCCTAACTGGAACAATGAATTCAAGAAAATCCAAGCCTGAAATACAAGTTACTCATATAAATTATTATTTGAAAAATACCTACCAGTATTAGTATTTCCTAAGTTACAAATACAACTTCCAGGAAAACTAGCAAAATTAAATGCACTATTTTAAAGGTTCTATTTGCTATGTAGGAGGTAAATTCTTGGGTTAAACTGAATTCTCAGTTACTTTCCCATATATGTTTCCTATATATTTATTTCTTTGTTGTTACAGTTGAAGAATCTCACAACCAACCAAAGAAGAACTATCTAACTTTACAGTGCCCATACACAGAACTACATAGGAAAATAAAATACTGCTCCAAACTTAGCTATCGCACAGACTGAATTAAAAACCACTTTAAAAACATCTGCACATATATTGCTCTACAAGAAACAAATCCACTGGTGTTTCCAAGTAGGATTTAGGGTACAATGCTGCTAACCCCAATTACAAAAACCACAGGTCGTTGCCTCTAAAACAGAAAACCAAGGAGTCCTTGCAATCAGCATGCCTTGAACCATTAACACAGCCATGTTCTCAGCTCCTGATTCAAGGGGTAGTTAACAGATACATGCCTGGAGCTAGAAAGCCAGTTAAAATAACCAAAATTCAATTAGTTACACGACTGAGGTCAAAGACTGAAATACTCTTCCTGAATGTATTTAAAAATAGAAGGAAGTCTCAAGAACTCATGTTCAGCATTCAAAAAAAGCTCAGGGATTCATTATGTGTCCCTTTTCAGGGTGGTGTTTTTGTTTGTTTGGGTTTGGCTTTTTTACCAGTGTGTACTATATTACAATCTCCAACTTCAAGGAAAAAGAAAGTTTACATCCCATTACTAAGACCCTGACAGTTATTTCCATAGCATCCAATAGTAGAGTTCAAAAAGACAGCAGAAGAGATTAGGCCCCTCAAATTTTGCAGCAACAGCCACAACCAGATTAAACTTCCAGGAAGTCTTCATTTCTCCACCATTTTCTATTGCTTATTACCAACAGCTACAACAAGCACATTAACGCCTTAATAAAACCACATTCCTATACAGCATAGCAGGGGGAAAAGCTAAGTAATCAAAACTGAAGGGCAGTGAAACTGTTTGTGAAAGTCTGTTGATAGTAGGGTGTAACAATCAATCACAGCAGCCAAGATTATCTCATGTACAAATAAGAATTATGCAGCTAATCAAAAAGTTTTTTGTTTTTTTTTTTTTAAGGTTTTGTCCAGTCAAGTGTGACACAGTAACTGTGGCTATGGACATAGAGCTTCAATATATTAAGTAAATGTTAAGAGAAAGCCATTCATCATTTAATGCATTACAACCCCAAAAATGAGAAACCAGATACCATACCCAAAGGGATAACTTTGGAACTAGAGGGTAACTAAAGGAAACAAGATCTGGAATGTGAACACAGAAATCCCCCAATATTCAGTATTTCCAAAATACTTTTTAATCTCCTTGTCTATAACTATTAAAACTACATGGAGAACAGCCCAGGAACTAATGACTGAAACACAATTAACAATATCCACTGACTGAAAGCACCTCTGTTTTGACAATGAAACTCATATAAATTGTATCATCAGATTCTAGTCTTTAAAGACATTTCTGTGATCAAGAAAAAAAGATAATAAATAATTCTGATAAAAAACTACCACGGATTAAGAATTTCCTCTAACAGTCACAGGACCTACAAAATGAGGTTTTTTCCCCAAGAAAGATATGCTATTTCAATTACATTACTTCCATAAATCTGAAGGCATCCCAGGGAAGAGTTAAACCCCAGTGAGACTATATTTTGCAACATTCTTAAATTAACATACCTTTCAGTATAATTAGTTTGGCTGATACTGTATGCATGTATGCAAGCTCCAAGGGCCAAAGTGATATGACCATGAGCAGCAGGAGTTTCAAATAACTGCTATGGCAAGATACAACTTCCAATTAACACAGTCTGTACACCAGTCCACAGCCAAAACAGATACACTTTCTGTACACTTCTGCAACTTTAAATACACTTCCGTATTTAAAAATAGAAAAACACTTCAAGACAGTACATGAATGTGTGGAAGGCAGTATTTGTCCACAGCCTCACAAAATAGCTATATTTTAAGAGAGCATTTTGAGCCAGAAATAAGAATTTTATACCCCAATTTTACAACAAGAAAAATCTGCAACATTTATGTTGATGCAAGTTCTCACAATCCCTCACAAAGCAGAATTCTAACACAACACTATTCAAGACAACATTTATCTTCAACTCCTATTTGTTGTTAATATAAATGCACTTGAAAAGGGCTAAAAAGTATGTTTAATCTATCTCCATAGCTAGGTGATAGCAGAAGTATGAAATACTACCTAAAATAGGTAACTCTTCCAACAACAAACATTTATTGTTGAAATGTGCTTGTCTATACATTAAAATGTAACACAATACCTCCGGAAGCATACTTAAAACGAGGCATGAAACTCAGTAGTCAACATTAGCTTTTAAATTTTTTAAATTCCACTCAGGAAGCTGAGGCTGCCTCGAACACACCTCTAAAGTAAGACTCTGGAGTTGGTAAAATCGCCAGCTAACAGTATCTTACAACTAGAGTAAGTTTGTTACTTAGTATCTCAAGCGCCGAGGTTTTTCGGTACTAATAGAGTAAGGTGAACATTTTACTTCAGCCTGTAGAACACCACTTCTGAGTAAGTGCATACCAGCAAGTGACATCAGACCGAAACCACGTAGTTTCACTCGAAAGCAAACAGCACTAAGCCGAGCTCCGGTAACACCAGCCAGCACACACGACGGGAACTCGTCGCGCTGAAGCCGGAGCAACTACTCAGGCGCCACAAGCTAAAAATTAGTTCGAAATTCAAATTCAAACTAGTTTCAAAGCAAACCTTTAATTTTACACGAAGGAGAAATAACCTGTTGAGCGTTCCTAGCTCCACCTCTGAGCCCCGGGGCCGCTCGGCATTACTCACCGCCGCGCAGCGCCGGGGGAGGTCAGAGTACACACCCCGCACCGTGCACCTGCACCGGCAACACCTACGGATCAGGTGGAGGACCGGCACAAGTTTCTGACGGATTACTGCCGCCCCAAAGCTGTTTACCGTATGTCAGCAACAATCATCCCCGACTGATTCAGCGGCCACAGGAAAAAATCCTGCAGTACTGGACTCTCCCGGTTGAACCTTTCCTAATTGCTACCCGGCTCCAGCCTGGAACAAAAGGGCACGGCCAGCGCACCGGCGGGAGCGCGGGGGCTTCTCCCGGGGGCAGGGCCCGGCTGCCGCAGGCGTCCCACCGCCGGGGCCGGGCCCCGCACGCCCAACAGGTGGGCGGCCGGGCGGGGAGCGGAGCGGGGCAGGGGCGGCCGGCGGGGCAGCGGCCCGGGCCACGGGGGTGCGGGCCACCTGCGCGCCCCTCCCGGCAGGCAAGAGGGAAGCTGTGCGGGGAAGGCGGCCGGGAGGCTCCGGCCCGCCTCGCCACCTCCTCGGTCCGCGCCAGCCCGTGCCCTCAGCACGGGCGGGGGTAAAGCCGCGGCCACCGCGGTGCAGGCTCGGCGGGGCAATGGGAAAACCGCGCCGAGGGTACCGCAGGATCGGAGCGGGCAGGGAACGCGGCCGCCCCGGGGCCGAGCCTTACCTTCGTGGAAGCCGCCGCGGCCCTGGCAGACATTTTGTTTCCTTCTCTCCCCCGGAGCCGGGCGAGCGTGTGCGCGCCTGCAACTCTTCAGGCCGGGGGAGAGAAACTCGGCGCCGCCGCCGCCCGCGCCTCACACAGCCGCCCGAATAAACATCCCAGGGCGCGGGGGGGAGGAGGAAGAGGAGGACGGCAGGGAAGGGGCGGGGACGGGGGAGGAGGGAGAGAGGAAGAAAGAGGAAGGGGAGCGAAGGCTCAAGTTTGATAAAAGTGTGGTCCCTCTCCCGCGGCGCCTGGCGCGCCGGGGCCGGGTTCCGCCGCCGGGGCACGGAGCGCGGGAGCGGCCGCGCTGCCCCCGGGCCCGCCCGCTCAGCGGCCGCGCCGCCCGCCCGCCTCGTGCCTCTCCCCCCGCGCAGGCACCGACATGTCCGACTGCCGGCACGGCCCATCCCGCCGCGGGGGGACTGCCCGCCCCGCTGCCGCCTGCCCCCGCTTTGCCGCAGGACCCGGACCCCTGGACGGCGGCGGAGCGGCGGCGGCGGAGCGGCCGGTCCCGGCCCCGCGGGCTGTGCCGGGCGCGGCGCGGTGGGGGGGCCGCCCGCGGGGCTCGCTGGCCGCCGGGCTCCCCCCGCACCATGGTCGGGGCGGCGGGGGCCGAGCGCGGCCGGGCCGGCGCAGCCTATGGGAGCGCGGGGGGCGTTTGAACGCGGGGAGCGGAGCAGGCCGGGACCGCCACCGGCACCGGGACCGCCCCGAGCGCTGCAGGGGCTGCGGGACCGGGCGGCTGCGGGAACTCAGCCGGGCCCGTGGACGCGCTCTCCGCCGCATGCGGTCCTGCAGAGCTCACGGCGACGGAATTCTCGCCCCCCTGGAGCCGGCCGCAGAACTGGGATGTCGATCAGCGCGGGCTCAAACCTGCTTTTGCGTTTGCCCATTGTTTGAAGGGGCGGGACATTAGTTTTCGAGTTCCTTAATTGTACATTTTGTTCTTGAGATAAAAGCAATAAAGATACAAAAAGAAAACAACTTGGGAGATTTGCTTTGCTTTAAGGTGGTGACTGCATAGCCTTAGCATTTCCTATAGCACCATGAACTGCTCCCTGTGGCTTTGAAAAATAAACTTTTCCCAGTATTTTAGAGCGACTTTTACAAAGTAAGTATTTACTTAAGCACTAAGAGAAATACTGCAATTTTTTTTTTTTTTCATTTAAAAGGAAAGGCTTTTAAAGATGTTATTTTACTTTTGGGCGTTGGATGCCCAACCCATGCACGATGAGGCTGTCTGAAAATGCAGCTGGAGTTCTGACTTTCGAGATAGTTCACGGCACAGAAAGCTGAGCACACTCCCAAATTTGGTAGGGCCAAGTCATAAGTTAACCAAGCGACTTCGAGAAGCATCATCCATTAAAGTGCTTCAAACCCCACTGAAAAGACAGCACACTGTTTATTACCCATATCACTACGGTCCATAGTTTATGGTGTTGATTAATTTACTCTTTAGAATTAGATAAGAGCCCAAGTGGCAGGAATAATCAGGTACATAAGGTTCCAGCGAAAGAAAAGTAGGTGAGAAAAATCCCAAACCGAAATGAGAGTACTTTGCACTCATTTTGCAAACATTTCATGAGATATCCATGGCAGTAAAAGCCATGGTATCGGGGCCAGGTTTTCTTGCAGTTGTACAATTCAGTGCCACCAGCTGCTTTTGTACTCCATGCAAACTCCAGAAGTACTGAAATTCTTAAAAAGAGGCAATAATTCAACGATCCAAATCACTCTTCCACAAGAAACGCCCTACCCAAAGCTACTGTATGAGTTTTACGTTTGTTCTCTTTTGAAAATAAACAAATTCGTATTCCAGGAAATAGCTGAATCAAATTCCCAAGGCAGCAGTCCGAAATCGGGGGAAGGGCCAACTCCTCCACCATGGCACCGCAGGGCCGGGAAAGCCACCGGGAGCTCTCCGTAGCGCACACCGGGACAGCCTGACAGCTCCAGGGACTCTGTCAGCACCGTCCCCGGCCCTGTGACACCGGACCGCTCCCGGAGTGCCCGGACACCCGGCCGGGCCCTGTCCTTCCCCCGGAGCCGCGGCCGCTGGGCCGGGGGCCCGGCTCCACGGGAGCTCCCCGTGCCGCAGCGTGGCCTCCTGCCATGAAACCACCACAGCACATGCTTTATTTGTTCATTGCTAGATGTAACTAAGCCTCCGATTATTTTTTTTTAAACTCTATCTACACCCGCAGAAGGCGGAATGTGACGGGTTTTATGCCCACATGCTTCACTGTCAGAGTATTCACCAGAGGAGGCAGGAAGGAAAAGGCTGAGATCACAACAGGAAGGAGGGGGAAGATTTCAAGGTGTGGAGACTGCATGAAAAGAAACTCAGGGGAGGATGACCTGATAAACTGTAGGGTAAAATAATCCCTCCCTTTCAACTTTTTCTCCTTGAATAGTTCTGGGGAGAGGGGACAAGACCTACCGGCTAGGGAGGAGGACAGCTGAGAACAAAGGGTAAAGATGATCAACCAAGATGAGGCAAGGGAATGAAAGAGGACTGAAGGCATGCACACAGAGGGGGAGATGGGTTCCCTACAGTGAGGGAGAAGGACCATGGGAAAGAAAAACAGTTATTAAAGTGTTGGGAGAAAGATGGGGAACAAATAAAAAGGTGAAAGAAAAATATTTAGCAAAGAAAGCAAAGGTAGAGGCACCATTTTTGTATCATACGTTGGATGAGAAAATGCTATCAATGCATAAACTGAATTTAACAAGGAGGGAGACCATTTAACAAGGAAGGACTTCTGCTAGGGGTTCAAAACAGCTGGATATGCATAACTCTTTTGGCCCACAGAGACTAAGGAGATTCCTTCCTTCCTTCCTTCCTTCCTTCCTTCCTTCCTTCCTTCCTTCCTTCCTTCCTTCCTTCCTTCCTTCCTTCCTTCCTTCCTTCCTTCCTTCCTTCCTTCCTTCCTTCCTTCCTTCCTTCCTTCCTTCCTTCCCTCCTTCCCTCCTTCCCTCCTTCCTTCCTTCCCTCCTTCCTTCCTTCCCTCCTTCCTTCCTTCCTTCCTTCCTTCCTTCCTTCCTTCCTTCCTTCCTTCCTTCCTTCCTTCCTTCCTTCCTTCTTTTTTTTATAATTTCTCTTTCCCTCCCTCCACCATCTTCCTTCCATTTCCATCCAACAGTTATTTAAATCTTCATCTTGACTCTTGATACAAATTAGAGGAGCCAGAAACATCATCTTATTCTATTACCATTGGTAAAATGCATCTATTTTTCAGTAGATACAAATTCTTTTTAATGAATGGTTTTGCTTGTTTTTGTACAAAGCAATAGCAGAATCATGTTGCTGTCCTTTGAAATTCTTCCCTCAAGAGAAGTTTTGCATCTCTTCATTAACAAATTGCTCACAAGCAAATCTACCATCAACAGTACTGAAAATGCCAAATCAAATGTTGGCCAAGTCAACATAGAATTATTATCTTAAGTGTAAATAACTTTGAATTTTATAGTCCTATTTAACCTTGAGTGGATTTTTAGGTTTTAAAATAAATATTGTAAAATTTATGTCTGAAAGAGCAAGTTCTATATTGTTAAGACTGTTAGGATTCCAGTGTATTCATGTGTTCCCTTTAAAAATCTTCAATGAAACAGCAGATGTCTATATATTTATATACACTTATTGATATATAGCAAGAGAGATGTATGTGTTAGTGTTCAGGTGTATATATATATATATATATATGCCTTATATATACAATACATTCAGTCAGATACAGTTATACAGCAAGTCCCATCTGTTAGCTAAGGGAACAGAATTTTAAAGTTTTAAAGTGTATTTCTGATTCTACCCATATAAGTCCTGAAAAGAGGATCATCTTTAACCCCTATCTTTAGATAGAAAATTGTCTCAGAAGTCAAAGGCTGAAGAAAAGCAAGTACTTTGCTCATCCTTTGAATAACTGCTATTGGGAGATGTCTAAAAAAAGTACTATTATATTTTCTTGGTAGGAAACCTAAAAATAAAACTATTATTTAATAAGCTCACACCATAACCCCACATTGACTCAAAGGACACAGAAGGACACTCAGATGTGTGAATCCTCCTTTCTGAGGACATGGGTATCTGTTACACCACAAGAACAGGAAGTCTGTTCTCTACTTTGTGTTGACTTAACTTTTTAAGAAATGTTTTGACCACTTAAAGATGGGGAAGAAGGAAACTGCAGAACCGCAGCCACTACAGAGACAACTTCCTGTGGGTTTTGTGGTGAGTGTGGCTCAGAAAGAGAACAATTCATCTAAGATCTCTCAGAGATAGCAGACAGTTTTGCTGCCCTGTGAGGTAGTCTTGGGATGCTTAGCTATAAATAGGCCAATATATTATCAATTATGTCATGCAGTTTAGTTGGTATTGTACACTGTATTTGTAGTTGACACATGACTTCAGCACTTCAAGAACAAAAAAAAAAGGGGAAGAGAAAATTAGAGCTCACCATATAAACCACAAGAGAAGAAAGTATCTGTTTCTACCTTTTTCTACATGTAAAAAAGTGGTTTACAGAAAGCTGTGAGAAATCCACATCCTTAAAATTACACAAACTTCAGTGTCTCAATGAATCAAGTCCCTAAGGAAAAAATTAATGCAGTGATGATGCCTAGTAATGCTTCATATCTTCCTCCCACTTCCACACAGTTAAAGCTTTGTTCCTATACCTACTGACTCTTTAAAGGGCTGTATATCACTGCAGTGCCTCTTCTGAAAACACTGCAGACAATTGCTCAATATACAGGGAATAGTTTTCCAGTAATTCACTGCCTCTCACATACTGGAACTGTTAGACAGTCAAAGACAAAGTCCCAAAATCTGTACTTCACCTCTCATTAAGAGGTTAAAGCACATACCCCTCAAGTACAGTCCAGAGGCTGGATCTGCTCAGAATGGGAATAAACCCAACATGTTCATCCAGGTGGTCTGTCTTAACTCCTGTTGTTTAAACTCATTGTTATTTCCTTTTTAACACCTTAAAAATAGTACTAGGTTTAACACAGTGCAAGGGCATTTTATCTGTTCAGCCTGAATATCAATCACTTCAGCTTGTAAGCAAATGGGCAATGTACAAATAGAAATAAAAGTAGGTTGCAGTGGCAATGCAACATTATTTTCAGCCTTAAAATACTTACAGAATGTATCTCTGTAGAGCTGAAATCCAGTCTCTTGGTTATCATTTTGGGATATCCTTATAAAAAGAAACTCATCTCCATGGTTTGGATCAGGTCTTGCAGAAACTTTGTCATCTGTATAATTGTGTAGTGACAAAATCTGAGACTACTGTTGAAGAAAATATTATCTGTGAGTTTTAGTTGTGCTTCATGGCAGCAGAGCTAATTTATTACAGAAATTCATTACAGAAATGTTATGTAACTATTCTACTTCCCGTCTCAGACGTTTTATGAACGGGACTGTAAACTTCAGTGCACTGCAGCTGATCAAGGCTGATTTTACAAAATGCTTCACTGTTTAGCAGCCACTGGATGTCAAAATGTCAGATATTCAGAACTTTCTACTTTCTCCAGGTTTATTTGGTAGAGAGGGGACTGTTAAAATAATCAAAGACAGCTGTGAGACTTCAGCAGGCGCAGATTCAGTGCTGAGGTGATTCCAGCCCCTGAAACAGTCACGCTACAGACAGCACCACACATGCTCCACTGATCTGCAATTCTTATTTATCATTTAGAAAGCATGATTAGCAGTTCATCCTAAAAAGTGCTTGCCCAGACAACAAGCAACATGCACCAGATATTAACTGCACAGGCAACTTCAGAAAGTAAAAGTGAAGCCTGAAGGCACCCAGGCTTCATTACTTACAAACACCAAGTGATTTGCAAAGGCAGTCCAGGGGCAGCTTAACAAAATTGATTAATTTAATTACCTTTCTGGCAAACAACTCTGTATTCAAACCCAGAAATTTTCCAGGAACCTTTGCACAAGATACAAGTGACAAAACTGTTCTCTGAAACCCAAATAGAATCACCACTATAAGGAGGACGGAAGATGGGGAGGTGGCAGAGGTGTGGTTTTCTAAACCAGAGAGTTTTGAAAAGTGAGATTACTTCTACAGTTTCTTCAGCACAAATATCAGACTTGCAATGAGTACTACAGGAAATTATCATGACTCATTCTTGTTAATGAGAAGGGCATGCATACAGAAAATGAAAATATGTACTGAAAATGTTACATTCAACACAAAAATACATACTGAATATTGTTACACTGGTAAAAGTGTTTATAGATAATGATGCAAAAGTGTGAGCTCATCTGCTTCTTAATTCTTCATACCAAAAAGACCTTATTGCATAATTGCAAAAAATGTAGAAACTTAGATTACTGAACTTTATAACCTATAATCTATTTTTATTGCCACTCTGCTTTCACCTTTTAGAATCTCAAATTTATTTTTATCCTCTTGCCTTTCTTATTACAACTGGTACAAGACTCCATCTATTCTTTTAAAATTCACAAGCACAAATCCATCCAGTCAAGGAACTAACACTGTGCATTAAAGTAGGAGCACCAGATTACACCCAGTTAATTCCAGTGTAATCTTTACCTTAGTTGGTAGCTCTGTCCCAGTAGCACCTGCTTTACAAGAACAACTTCAGTAAGGTTTAGAGGAGGTAAGTAAGGTGAGTAAGCTCCTGATGGTCACACCCATAGGGTTATGAACCCTTTCCATCTTGGTATTTGCTTTTGTTTCTACCTCCAAATATTAAAAACTATTTTAAAAAAATAAAACAAACACTTAAAAAAGATCACTCTTTGTGTCACTGGAAGAAACTCGAGTTATCTTGTTTGTACCCCCTGCAGATTTCTTAACTATATATTATTGGGTTATTATATTACACAGGGCTTTCACCACTGATCTGAGATGGTTTTTTGAGGCTCCCTTGCAAAATCATTATAATTCTTAAATATATAAGCTTGAGACATGAGTGCATAAAATATTATTTTGCTTTAAAACACTACAGCAGAACATAGTTTAATGAGTTTTAACTCCATATTTCAATAATTCAGACTATACCCTCAAGGGATCTTATTTAAGACATGTTCATTGAGCACCACATACTTTCCATTTAAAAGTTGAGTGCTTTTCAGTTACTTTTAGCCTGTACTAAGTAGATATCTGGTTATCTATGATAGTGTATATATATATATATATATATATATATATATATATATATATATATACACATATATATATATATATATATATATATCTGTGATATTATATTTTAGCTGTGTCAATAGAAATCAATACAAAAATTTAGTTCCCAGGGACAACATGTTCTGCAGCCCTATTTCATCTTTAACTGTTACAGTTTGGTTAATATTAGCATTTTTAATTATTTAAATAAATGTCGCTACAAGTTTTGAAAATAAGTTAAAAAGTTTTCAGTGCATGTAACAGTTTCAACATGGCAATTTACAGAGAGACTACTAGAACAGAAAGTGCTTAGTGTGGAAGGATATTGCATTATTTCCTGACCTGCTGTTGCCAGGAAAGGAAAGCACGTCACGGGCCGGCTCTTAGGCTCTGGTGTGTCCCAGCCCATGAAATCAGTGATGGGAGCCCCACATTCTGCTCCTGTGACTTGGTCACTAGTCCTGCTCTGGCACCCTGGCACCTCTTCCACAGCTGCATCTTGCTAACTCTGTATGGGGATATCTGTGGTTTAAAAATTATCCTTGGAGCACAGAGGCAGGAATAAGCAGCCAAAGATGGGGGCTTTTTAAGCTGAATTTACTAGCAAAGGTAACATCACTGTGTATCTACACTCACAAAGCATTTTCCTACACTTCAAGCACAGAGATCACCTTGCCTGCAGATTTCTATGGGCAGAAGGCATCCTGTGCCTTACAGAGGGAGGGCACCTGTACCCCATCTGAGACAGGAGGGCTTGCTTCATTCCTTGGATAACTGGATGACATTTTTCCAGTACTCCTGTATGGTATGCCATCATGCATGTGCAAGAAATTCTCAGATGCTTATTTTTTAGTTTGGAGATTGATACAGTATTGGCTGTATAAAGGCACAGTGAAACCAGCTGTTACTGAATCACTCAGAACCTTCAAAAAGCATGCAGGCCTTTTACACTTGTTCCCATTAACTGCAACCTGTAATGCATTTTCAGTAAGAGATTTTTCAGGAAAAAAAAAAATCTAGATAGGATTTTAGTTCAAAATTTACAAAATCAAGTTTTGACCACAGAGTAATACTGGGAACGGTTAGCACAGTAAACAAGAGGTTCAAAAATATGTGAAGTACTAAACGAGATCTTTTTATGAGTCATCCCACTGCCTATACTGATACAGAGTCCAAACTTCACTTATTTCTCTCAGTGGATTAAATTCAGTTCAGCTCTCTACGCACTTATACTGCAAACAGATCTGTAAACTGATTTACATTTGCCAAAACAGAAGTTCTTCAGAGAAACTGAGAGTTGGCATCTGTCTCCTGGACTGTCAGGGCTCAGCTCTGTTCTGATAAAACTGGTGCTGCATTGCCCAGGAAGGATTAGTATTTGGCAAGATAAATACATATTACTACACGTGTATCTTTACTCAAATTCCAACTTTAAATCTAAGTAATACACAGTCAGAAATTCTCCTGACTCAGTACCAGAGAAACCATCCCTTTAGAATAACTACACATTCCACAACCTATATTATAGTGAAGCCCAGGGGCTCTAACCAGAACAATGCTTTAATCTAACCAAATCTATACAGTCAGTACAGAAGGATTCAAAGCAAAAGAATTTACAGTGCAAAGCTCAAAGCTAACAGGGCAAGTGCTCGATTTACCACAGTTGGATGGCTGTTTTTCATTCAAGTGTTTAGGCCTCACAGAATCCACATTATATCAATATCATTAGCTAAATCTTTTCTTTGCACATCTGTCAGTTCAACTCTATGTGCCAGTTGAAAAACTGCAACTGTCACATCCCTTTTTAAATGTGTGAGATTATAATACTTGTGAAAAGTGCTAAAGCAAGAGCCTAGGGACTGAAACTCTTCTTGTTCTCCAAGCAGGTAAAGCAAGGACAAGCATTAAAGCAAGTTTCCCAGTGAAGTCCAGGCAGTGTGGCTGTTTGCAGTCCCTCAATCCCTCTGTGTGAAAGCTTGTCAACTATTTCCTATGTTATGCTTCAGTCTAATCAAAGATAGAGCTTCTCACCATAAAACTTGCTCCCCAACTAGAAAATATTTCTGAAAGCCTTTTCAAAGCTGTAGAAACCAATTTTTGCCAAGTGTGCAAACTTCCACGAGTCACATAATACTCTGACTTCTCTTGTAAGATGAGTAAATATGATAACTGGCAACAAGACGCTGAAGTGATTTATACCATTTCTTATGATAAATGTAAGAAGTGTTTTAAAGAAGGTCTTCCACAGAAACTTTATTCATTTTCCCATATTTTTCAAGAGCTTCTCCTTAGAAGTAGCAAAAACAGACTTGTTTTTTTTTCTCCCTATGACCCAATTATAAATACAGAGTTTGAAATCAAGCCTATGACTCTTCCCTGGCTATGTGTCATACTGACATTTAACATCAAATACATATACAGTACTTTTTAGACATGCACTGCTGGACAAGTAGATTGCATACTACTTCTAAATATTTCTCTCAGGGTACCCATATGCTATTTTCACAAATGGGCATCTCTTTGGTTTCTGAATAATATATGTCAAGACCAGGAAAAAAAAAGAATCAAGAACAAGTCTAGTCCCTAGGTCACCACAGAAAGCATCCAAAAGTACTTTACTAGAAGGAACACCTTCTTTGTACACTTGTCTTACAGTATGGACTAATTTTTTTCCAGCCTACTCTTTCTTCTTTCTCTAACTGTATTAGTGCCTTGGCTGCACTAATAGGCCTTAATAGCCCTGACAAACTGCTTATGAAGATAATGAATTATTTCTCTTTAAAAGCCCTGCAATCTGGAAGCAGTAGCAGGGGTTGACAGAGATTTCCATGGAAGAGGAAAGAAGGTGGAGGCTTCTTTCCCCCATGAACACTATAGTGTTGCCATAGCTCACATGAAACCTCCTCTCTCTGCTCCCCAGCCAGGGCTGCATTATGAGCAGTTAACACACTCATTATTCTTGGCACAGAAATAAATTAGAGAGGTAACCACTGAATGCTTAGATCATTTGGGAAAATCAGTGAAACAATCTCTACCTACAGAAGCATATTCCAGAAGGATTACAAATCATGTACAATGTTTATTATATCTGCAAAGGCTCAAGATATTACAGTAGCTGTTGCCCTCATTATATTAAAACCAACAGATAAAATGTGAGCTTTGCAAAACCTTTGCTCATATATATGCAGGGTCAGCTTTATCCATGCATGGTCAGGAAAGGCCCAGGGACAAGGGTGTGAACAGTGATGCTTCCCTGCAGCAGCACAAGCCTCATCTTGTACAACCTGTACAACCTGAGAGCCGGGAGAGCAATAAGGTGAATGAGCCTTCAGAACATGTCAATGTCTTGGTATTTTAAAATACTACAACACAAGTAATGAGATCTTATCAAAACATGATTTAATGTCATGAGTCGAGCTGGATGGTTAGCACAGGAACATTGCTATTTGAATTTAAATTAAAATTTCATTAGGTATCATATTACATTTTGAAATTAGTATTTTGTTTCTAAGTGAACAGAGTCGATTGTGTAACTGAAGGCTATCCACATCACAGCCTTTTCCATACCACTGCCAAAACAATTCCACTGGTCTCAAGGATGAGTTGGCTGAGGTCTCTCAAACGTATGTGTTATATATGCAGATAAACTTCACGTTGCTTTAAAATTAAAATTATTATTTTCTATCTTCCTGCCTGCACCGAAAAGGCAAATATAGTCCTTACATGACCCTCCTCCAACTCTCCTTCCCAAAAGAGTGTCATGTGTCAGCAACGAGGATGGCCAGTGTCCCAGCCATACACTACTGTGTGGCAGGCAGGGATAGAGAAAGGAAGAGTCTCAGTGAGCAGTACATCTGGGGACATCCTGCCCTACCAGGATTCTATTATTCTCCAGACAGGATGAAAAATAGCACTCGAAAGCACCAGCGTGTTCCCTGTTTTAAAAAGATGGTGCTTGTGAAACTGAAATTAATTCAGCCAAGGTATGCAGTCCTTTATTAAAAGGCTCTTTGAGTTCAAGGAAACAAAGCCACTTGAAGAAGTCACGCATCTGAAGTTGTTTGGCAGCGATTTCTTGTTCATTCAGAGCAGGCACTCAGCTGCGGGCTGCACCCCTCGGACAAACCCTCTCACGGTGCGGGGAGGCACCGGGAGACAGTTCTGGGGTTCCCCAGTCTGTGCTGGCTGAGGAAAAGGCAGCTGCCAGCCTGTGCCCGGGGACTGGGCAGACAGCCTCGAAGGAGCTGCCGGAGGAGCGGTGAGTCAGGGCAGGCCCCGGGCAGCGCCGCGCCCAGAGCGCTCCGCTCAGCCTCAGCCCGGCTCCCGCGCCGCTCCTGCCATGGAAACCTGCCCAAGGCTCCGGAGCAGCCCCACTCCCTGCACCGCTCCTGCCATGGAAACCTGCCCCAGGCTCCAGAACAGCCCCACTGCCTGCACTGCTCCTGCCATGGAAACCTGCCCAAGGCTCCAGAACAGCCCCACTCCCTGCACCGCTCCTGCTATGGAAACCTGCCCAAGGCTCCGGAGCAGCCCCACTGCCTGCACCGCTCCTGCCACGGAAACCTGCCCAAGGCTCCAGGACAGCCCCACTGCCTGCACCGCTCCTGCCATGGAAACCTGCCCAAGGCTCCAGGACAGCCCCACTGCCTGCACCGCTCCTGCCCTGGAAACCTGCCCCAGGGTCCAGAACAGCCCCACTGCCTGCACCGCTCCTGCCACGGAAACCTGCCCAAGGCTCCGGAGCAGCCCCACTGCCTGCACCGCCAATATTTTTAGAAATGACCCTGTTGCTGCAGTGTATCGCAAATAAAACAAATGCACCCTTACATAACATCATTACAATTTTATTGCAGGGTTTGCCTCAGACAGCAGCACCTCGGCTACCAAGGCTCTGCCACAGCAAGGGCAGAAGATGCCACACAGCTGGGCAGTGCTTTGTGTCCTGCTCAAAAACAGAGGTATAACGGGACTCTTGGATTGAGGATATCCCCTTACTCCAACAAAAAGTTATGCTTATATAAGTCTTAAATGACTTGCAGCATGAAAACAAATTGCTAGGCCGCCAGCTGAGATTTCAACTCATTTTGAGTCTCTAATTATGCTTGAACAGCTCTTGAAAACACTGAAATCTGTTTCTGACTGCACAGCAAAGCATGGAATGGGCAAGACAAATATTGTAGTAACCTTCATAAGCAACCTGATAGTTATTGTGGAATCTGTCCTCTCCCCTTTTTCATCTCTGGGGAAGTTGGTGCTCATTATGAAAACACCTTCAATAATAAGATGTTCCAGAAATCGATCATTTTGTTTATCTATTTTTAACATTTATTTCAATATTTTAAGCAAATACTTAATTTTCTGATGCTATCTTTCCATTTCCATTCTCTGCTGTATGGAAGAAATACTTAACAGACATACTTTGATGTCAGTACAGATTCACAGACAGATAATTTTCTTCTGAACAAACTTGTTTCTGTAAATATAAATGCAATGCAACCGTAAGTGGCACAGTCCAGTCTGTGGTAACAGCTGTTATTAAATCATACCTGTTTCTATTGTCAGGGAGTTTAATAACCTCCACTGTGTAAAGAAAGGGCAAACAACTGTGACTACACCCATATTTTAGCAGCAGCAGGATACAGATGTTAAATTCTGGACTGTCCTAGCCTCACATTCCTCCAGCTTTATAAATGGCCTCAAAGCCAGTGTTTTAATTTTTTCTTTTTTTTTTTTTTTTTTTCTTTTTTTTTTTTTTAGTTTTTTGTGTTTCTTTATATGGGGATCATTTACTAGGCTCTTAAACTTCGCTACGTCACATACCTGAGGAAAAAAACCAGTGCAAAATACAAAGCATGAAGTATACTATTTTTCAGCACTCCTTCTTCAAGCATTTTCTGGACATTTTCAGGAGAAAATACTCAATGCTCCCAGAGAATTCTCTTGTATGACCTTGCTACTGTCACCTCTCCCTTGCAGAGAAGGATCACTGAGGTACAAACAGCACAAAACCTGTGTTTTTCCACCCAGCTACCACCTGCATGCTCAGGGACCTTGGGGTAACCACTTCTCTGAACATCAGTAAAACATCAACTGGGGCTATATGGCCAAAAAAATACAACAAAGAAGTTTTCATGTGCTTTAAAAAATAACTGGAGGTACATAAATCTACAATCTGGCTGTAAACACGTAATTGAAAAAGACAAAAACAGGACAAATATTGGTAGCTATCCTAAAGAACTCAAGCAACTTGCCCAATCATTAATATCTTTATTGCAGTTTGTTTTTCCTGACTGAGTGCCTTGAAGGGCTTGTTACCTCAGCAAGGTCCCTTATTGCAGCTCATTAAGTACTGGCAAAATATGGGTATTTTTGGAAAGCTACATTACTCTGCAAAAGACAAACTGATTTTTAATTTCTTCATTATTACCCCCTCTATTCCTCCTTCAGCATTACAGTTGTGTAATCTCTGCCCTGGGAGGTTTTCAAGAGCAGACTGGTTACAGCCCTGAGCAACCTGGTCTGGCCTCAGAGCTGCTCCTGCTTTGAGAACAGGTTGGAGCCCTTGTTAGGTCCCTTCTAACCTGAATTATTCCATGATCCTTTCTGGCAGTTTCTTTCTGTCTTCTCTCTGCTGTTTTTCAGGATTTCCTTTACAGACTTGGGACTTTTATAGAGATTGTTCTCTTGGTAGAAAACTCAGGTGCCCAATCTTTCTTGTGTTATGAAAGATACAGTATATTGCAGGAAAATCAGTACTTCTGGCAGATTTGCATATTATTCAGTTTTGATTAAAATGTTGGTTTTGTCAAATCTCCTGGAAGTTTCACAAAATTGAAGGAAAAAAACCCACCCAAGTTATTTATATTTTTCCATTTTTCTACGAAATCTATGCTACTTTTTAACTGCTGTTTGCAAGTTTCAAATTTTAAGTATTGCCCTGTTGTGCCTGATCCATTGCCTTCCTGACTTTCCAGAAACTGATTTGTAGGAGCATGCAGTAAACATTTTAAGTGATTAAAGCCCTGCAAAAGATGGTGATTTAAAAACTCTCTTCTGACTTATCTTTTTCCTAGTGAAAATTAGAATTTCTCAAGGTTTTCACCTCGGCCTTAACTTGTGTTTACAACAGAATACTAATTTTGTGTTCTGCACATTCTCAGTGTCCCTAAATAGCTTCCTGAAGTATTTTCCAACTCGATTACAGATCAGTTTTTCAAGATTGAGTAATAGCAGTGAGTTTTACTATACCTTTTCCCCCCTCTCTCTACTGACAGGAGGCATTACTGCCATTTGGCAAACACTGCTTTTACTTTTTTTTCCTATTCCTTTCTCGAAGGGATTTTGTAAGAGTTGTAGAAAGCAGGTCAGCTCTGCAAGCACCTATAGACAAGTTTCTGCTGTCTTTAAAAGGCAGCTTTGAAAAGAAAATAATTTACATTCAAAACCTATTAAAAAGATTGCTGAAGCCAGGAACTAGAAGAAAGAAGCTGGAAAATGATCAGCTAAGATCCAGTTGTTTATACTTCCACCTTATCTATACTTAGATTTTTCAGCAAATTTCAGCACATTTTTCAGTTGTTGCTGTTTTATCTCCTTTAAGCACCATTCAATATGCAAACATAATCACTTTCAGTATTTTTCTTTTACGGATTTAAGATCTCTAATGCTAGACCAAAATATCTTTTTTTCCCCCTGCCTTGCAAATACAAGCTGGTATAAATGGCTCCAGTGAGTAATTTCCCCCAAGGGCCACTACATAAGTCTGACATATTCTCTGACTATCCACATTATTGAAGGTTGCTTACAGCTCTGAGCAAAACAGTGAGTGTCCTGCCATCCTCATGATCAGGCACCCAAGGAGACAACTCTTCTGATAAGTCACAGAAAAAAGAACTCTCTGTTTGCTCAAACACTTGCACACTTCAGCTTCCTGCCACGGCCTGCTCCCACTTCAGACTCCTGGTGGATTCTGGATATGCAAGCCCAGCAATCTACCATGATCAGTGAGTCACCATGCCATGATTATCCTATGATTAAACCACTTTTGCTTCCTTTTGCTGTGGCCAATCCACATTGGAGCCTTTCCAGGTAAGTCCACATCCTCTTGCTCAGAGATCTGTTGATCTCTTCAGCACACCACGTTTGATGCTGTAGCACCAAGGACTGCTGGATTAAGCACCACTGACAGGAAAAAAAAGTACAATGCCAAACGTAATAATTTCTATGATTTCATCTATTTTCATCCTCTTAGCCAGCTCATCCAGGAGAATCAGCACCATTTCCCAGTTGTGGCAAGCCATGTGGAAGAAGCACTGTTCAGGCTTTTTGGTGCCATGATAATGACTACAAAGGAGCCACTGCACAAATGAGCAGGGAATACAGGAGAATGAACCAAAAAGGTGATACTAAAATGAGGAGCTGGGAGGTGGGTAACTGTTGTTTGGTGGGACTGGAATGTGTTCTGGTCTGCTTTCACCTGTGTAAATTTAACCCACAAACCAAACTGAATCCAGTGCAGTAATGAAAGTGACAGATAACTCCCAACAAAATAGGGGCATGAGATGGGTTTTCTGGAAAAAGCCTCAAACAACTGGAAAAATGACATAAGGAGTCTGTAAAACTCAGCCCAAGCTGCAGCAGTGAGAAATGGTGGGCAGCAGAGCATGGACATGCACAGCAGCACTGCAGCTCTGCCTTGGAACCCCAGGGATGGAAATGGCTACAACTGCCTTTGGTTCCTTGTTTGAGACCTGTGGCTCTTTGTTACATCCCTCAAAGTTCTTGTGCCTTAAAGATAAATCATGTCAGCCAGAGAGAGTACCCCTCTGGTGTTTTATGGAATGTTTCTGCTCTCTTTTGTGATGTACTGAGAAATCTTTTCTCTGTGTTTTGTAAGCTGGTAGCTACTATAACCTAGGCAGTACAAGATGCCTGTTTTCAAAAACTGTGTTTCAATTTTTCAGATGTTTGAAAAATGATGGTGCCCTTAAAAGAACAACCTCATCATGCAGAGGACTGAAGGAAAACTCTAATTTAACTGAAGAGCCCCAAAGCTGCCTCAGTTCAGACTTGTTCCCAAGAGAACATTGCTGGGAGCCAACTAGTGCTGCTTCCTTCTTTGCTTTCTGTTGCTGGCAAGACTGAATCTATTTTTTACTGACATGCCACTTATAATATGCTGTGAAATGCAGACAAAATGCAAAGAGAAATTGCAGGCTGTCTTGATAAAAATTTGACATCAGTTTCCCAAGCCTAGAAATAGTTTTTTGATGCTCTGAACACAGGTAAGACAGCTATGGTATTACAGCAGTTCAGCATTTTGGGGGTGTAATTACACAAAAATGTCAGCTGTGAGATGAACAGCTCCCTGTGTGAAAGAGCAAATTCTAGCATCTTTATACTCAGACAGAGTGGCTCTTCATCAGTAACATGCCTGGGCTTCTGACTTTCTCAGGAACTGCCCAAGTCACTCAATTTGTTGTTTGATCAGCTATGAAGTAAAAATAAAACCTGTAAGTACCACTGTAAACCTGTTCTAGATCTTGTGATGCATATATTACATTAATGTTATTTATTATGGTAAACATTCCTTTGCTACATTCACAATTTTCTTATCTAGGTCCAAACAGAATTGAAAACATCTTGTTAATATTTCATTGACACCCTTTACCTTGCAACTTGGCTTTTAAACATGGGTGTCCTCCCCTGCTCAATCGACTTTCAGCCTTGCTCTCTCCAACCTTTTTCCTGATCCCCTGACAGGAGCTGCTCTGTCATTTGTGCTGCTTCAGCAGTCTCAAACTCCTGACTGCCTTTAACCTACTGAATCACTTCCTGACTTCATGTGATGCCTGTAAACTTCTCTTCACCTGAATCTGAAGACGAGCAGTTCAATCAATTTCTCCACTCTAGCAAACTCACGTGCTGAAATGAATTTTGCAAGATAGATATTTTTGCTGCATTTTAAATCCAGCTTTTCTTTTGCCATCTCTGTCATCTTCCTTTGCCTTGCTAGGTAAACTGCCTGCATTTACTTTGATAGAGTTTATACTTCTTTCCTTCTGTTTCTTTTTGTAAATAGTTTTGAACAACAACAAAAAATAATGTTATCTAAGGATGCAGGTACATTTAAAAAATGTCACAAAAACATATTTTTGGCAATAATCCCAGAGCAAAACAAAGATATTCTGGGAAGGCCTCCATTTAAAAATAAATTCTATTCTAAACCAGGGATCCCTGTGCTTTGTCAGAGGAATGAGTTCTGTCATTCCTTACCCACAGCTACAAGAACTTTACACACAGTAAGGTCCTCACTGAGATGAGTTCAGAGCCAAGGAGTTACAACCCTGCCCCATATCTACACATCTTCCCTCACACTGCCCTGAGTGAAGCCTCCCAGCTGCTGCCAACACCCCTCTTCCCAGCTCACAGCAGCACTCTAACCACAGAAATTATCTGCAAGGGGAAAATTATAAGGGTACTATCCAACTCATTTTCAGTTGTCTTTTAAAGGAGTTAACAGCTGGAAATAAAGGGGAGAAGCAGCAGCTGGTTATTTCTGCAATGTAACAATGAGGAGAGCATTACAGCAGCTCTGTGGAAGAACTTGAGGAGTTTGTTCACAGAGTGCAGGAGTAGAATCAAAGAATTTTAAAGATGCCCTTCCATATCAGTCCCCCATTCACCAAGTGACCCAGAAACATTAAAATTAAGTTTTTACCTGTCCATATTTCTTTGGGCAGATGCAGCATTTAATTCCTTCTGGAAGGGGCAGCTCAGGGGAAGGCAAGTCCTGTCTGTACTGCCTGGACACTGTCCATGCCTGTGTAAATAAGCAGAATACTACAAACACACTTCCCCATCCTTAGTGGATCATCTATGATGTCCTGAAGAGGGGAAAAACCAGACATCCTAGCATCAAGGATATGGGGGCAATTCTCTCACAAGTCCTTTGAATTTCTCCACGGCACTGCAGCACAAGGAGGAAACCAGATTCCCAGTTGAGCTAAGGGAAAATAGAACCCTCACTCAATAAGACAATGTATTTCTCAGTCTGACTGACTGACTGACTGACTGACTGACTGACTGACTGACTGTTAGAAGTAAAGAAGGTTATAAAAATTATACTCATATCCTGAAAAAAAAAACCTTATTTAAGCTAAACCTGAACAGAGGCCAAAGCTCCAGGAAAGTGCTGGAGGATCAGGCTGGCAATGGGACCCTTCTTGTGAATGCCAGGCTTCCACATCCTTCTGCTGCTTGTGACATTGCTGGGGCCTTAGAAAAAAAGACAGCTGCAGCCCAGCCCACTGTAAATTCTGCTTTATTTCTGACTCCTTGGCTTTTTCTTTAGAATAAATACTAATATTTTGCATGTTACCATATCTGAAACAGATCATATAAAATAATCATCTGGTATTGAACAGTTACCTTCAAACATGCACAGGAGACACTCCTAAAATCTATTTGCAACACCAGCCTCAATCATCTTACAGCCAAAACTGCAGCTCTTCAGAAGGATTGCAGTGCCATGTGGGATGAATAGATGCTGTATATGGGATTACAGAGTTTCCAGATTTCCACCCTGCAGATGGTCATGGCATTTGCCACATGACTCCTACTGTAATACCAGAACCACATAAGTCATTTATAAGTAACTGATATGTCTCAGCACCTCACAGTGCACTGTGCAGTAGTCACAGCTGAACAGACAATGCAAAAGGAAAATTAGCATTTCTTCCTGTCTTAATTTTATAGAGAGCATATATGCATCCAGGAAAGTAGAAAAGCAGAACAAATCCTGATATATATGTTCACTAGCACATGAAAATATCAGAACTTCCATTAAATATGATAATCTTAAATGCAAAATAACATGCCCAGAGAAAATAAAATATTATTTTGTGTTGTGGTCAAAGCCTCTAAAAATACTGTTATCATTGATCTGAATTCACCTGTATAATTGGCAATTACTTTGTCAGTGGAGAAAGAGGTGTCTGATTGCTCAGAATGACCCTTCAGTCTTTGTTTTCCATTCTCTTTCTTGGAGAAAGAAAGATGCAGGGTGCAAAGACAGAACAATTACAACACAGGAACTGGCTGTGAGTGTCTGACACCACTAAGATAATAAATGATAATCAAACTTTAATTCAAATCCACTGGCTCCCTTTTAGGAGTCTGATAAATCTTCACTGTGCCTCAGTGCAAGAGCAACGGTCAGAAATCAGAATATTTGATCTTGTTTTGGAAATGTGCTTGCTTGTGAGTGCCAAACAACTCCAGTTTGGCCAGAATGTGGGCTCTGTGAATGGTGAGCAGTTTCAGAGTGGAACATAATCCCTGGTGAGGCTGCAGTACTGCAAGGCATTCACTTCATAGTTGGAATGTCTTTGCTTCAACACAGCTCTCCTTTTGCAAAGCTGATATCAAATTATCAACGATATTTTTTACAAATATAAAAGGGCTCATTAAACAAATATGGATCACTGAAAAAGGACAGATTTCTTGTCCAATACATGAGCAATAATCTAGAAAGAGTTGCTCTTACATTAGTCTAGAGATAAAGATTTTGCTTACGGAGCCCCAGGCATATAAAAATAAATCCATAGCTGCAGTGTAGGTTTAGTGCCAACACATCAGTGATCACAAAGAAAGTGGATTTAAACTAACCATTTTTCCCCTGGAGTTTAGTCTCCAGCATAATTTGGAAACAGATCAGCCCGACTTAAATTAACTGTATCAGTAAGGACCTTAATGGAATTTCACAGAAGCCACCAGGGTACAGACTCCAGAGAGCAGATCTGAGCTGCAGTCGTGCTTCCTCCTTCCCACCTCGGTGATGTGAAGTCCAGCAGAGACTGGTGATGAGGCAGCAGCTGGGCTGTTTTTATTTCAACACGCCAGCTGGGGAATCCCTATGGAAGTTGTCAGGCCAGTTCTGAGGCTGCACTGTCACCAAAGCACCCTGCACTAGCCACTCCAGTTGACTACAGCAACTGGATTAAGCTGTGGAATGTTTTCCTCTTTTTTTTTTTAAATCTGCTTATCTATGAGGTCAACTAAGAATACAGCACTTGTGAACATTCATGATCATAGCTCAGTTAGGTAGACACCATGTCTTTGAAGAAAATTTGACATTTGTTTAAATGATGGAGACAGGTTTGTAAAGAAATGTGAAGAAGAGGGGAACATTCCTTTTTTATTATGTGAACTCCCACATGCAATGTCATGAGGAATTTGAGTGGGAATTTATTTACAAAACTGGGACTTACTGTCATTACACTCTGCTGAAACAGGGGAAAAAATTACCATGCTGTAAATCAAATGTCAGTAGAATTTAATATGCTGGAATTCTTGGAAAGTGTTCTAATGCTTCCAGCTCAAAAGCAGCACATACTGCTTTTTATAGCAAGGAATTTTAATTATTATTAGTTTTTGGCAATCCCCATAGTCTGCTGGCATTTTCTAAGCCACAGAGATTAAAACCTGAAGAGAAACAGAAGGTGGTAGGAAAGGGAAGAATGCCTAACTGAAGTACTCAACATCTACTTATCCATGACATACTAATACATATATGTGGGTAGGAGTGCAAGATTATTCCTACCTTCCCCCCCAGATGTGCATTATTAACCAACAGAATTCTCAGAGCAGCCAAAACAGGTCAGAGAGAAGTGGGCAAGTGACTGTATCACATAAGGGACAGCAGTACAGTAGCTGGACTGAGCAAAGGGTAGCAAAACAGTTTGCCTGGAGAACAGAAAGGAATTCTGGAAAGGTTGTGTCTTCAACCAAACCACAGTGCTGGCATCCATGGCACCCACATGCTATTCTTAGTGGATTTATGGGTAAACAAGCTACTGCCCTGCAGTGCTTTCAGTATGAAGACATGCTGACATGACCAGGTTTCCACAGTCTCCACCTCCCTTCCCCCCCTTCTAACAATTCTATCCCTACTTTATCTTACAAGGCAAACACAGCCTCCCTTCACCAGGTCCATCTGTGTCCACTGCATCTTCCCTGGACATGCCACTGTGGCTGCCACACAGCTGGGAAGGAAGGACACCAGACTCAGAGAGGGCAACCCCACAGCTCTCACTCCTTTGCTCTAGGACCCACATCCTGCACCCTCCACTGAGTGCTGAATGCACTCAGGATCTCCTGCCTGCTCAGGAACCCTTTTCTCACCTGCCCCAGACTCCAGCTTGCCCCTTCTGCCTTCAGACCTTTGAGTAACTCTTTCTCAGCCACCCTGAGGCTGGGACTCAGGTTTGCTGCTGGTGGCAAGCACACACTCACATTGTGATGAACACCTGGAAGGAATACTTTGGATCCTGTAATTCTGACCATGGCAGCAAGGCAGGGATTGCAGTACCAGCTCAGGGCAGCTTGCTCCCTGTGTGTGTGCAGCACTGACTTGTATGGAGAGGTGTGTATGGAGAGGTGAAGCAAATCTGCCACAAGGCTCCATGCCCATGTCTGATGATTTGCTCACTCTGAGCATGAGAGATAGTTTCCCCATTGATGCCATTGACCACAAACCTTTTCTACTGGAGGAAAAGGAAAAAGAATTTTGGGAAAGCTCCTGGGATGCAACAGTGAGAATGGTGCTTCTATCCGAAGCAAACCCCAAGCAACAAATTGTCCCTCTGAACATTCAGGGAAAATATTCTGAAGACCTGTTCAGCACCAGATCGATGGGATCCCCCATGCTCCCTCTTCTCACTCCAAAATGTACTTCAAAAATTAAAGGAAAGAAGAACACAACATTAGCAGCTTATTAGCACTTCCTAGACTTGCTATTGCTGATTCCAGATTAAGTATAAAAAGACAGCAATTTCCTACTGGGTGACCAGCTTCACAGAATCCCCTGCACTTTGGCATTTGATGAACTGTGGCAATGCAGTATTGTCTGTAACAAAAGGATTTGCTCAGCACAGAGTACTCCCTGCACCACCTCTGCTTCCACCTTTACACTTTTCACCGTTTCCCTAAGAGGAAAACCATTTGCATAAAACACAAAAATGTCACACTATAAAAATATCCTTTAGGATTCTTTATATTCTCTATGCTATATGAATAATAAAGCATTACACAACTTGTAAAACTGCTATGTTCATAGATTTGCATCATATAAGTTTTATATAAATTTAAAACTTTGATTTGTCATGGAAGCTTCTTCAATGATTAACATTTATCAACATCCAACAGTCAAAAGCTATCAGATGTCAGTGCTGTCCTCGTTAATCCTTTTCCCCTGGGAAATGTCTTAAGGATCTGTAGGCTGCTATACTAAGCTCCCCTTCAGCACACTAAATTCATCCAGATATCTGCAATGACAAAGTTCGTACCAGATAATTTTTGTTATTCTGGGAGGGACTCAACTTCTTGCCACTGAAAGAGATCACTTTGTAGTTAGCAGTCAAAAAAGCACTCATTACCTCTTATCAGTACTTCTCTGGGCCTTCTCCTACTTTCACAAGTCTCCCTGTAAACTTAACGCTTGAAATTTAGTTATACTGCTTGAATTTTCACTGACTGATTAGCATAGATGATAAGAGAAACACTGTTCTTCCACATCATTGTTTCTGCCACTTTTTTTACCCTGCTGCCATCACAGTACTTAAAATCTGCTTTGGAAAGGCTGAAGAAACTGCCTTCTGGACACAGAGTAGCATCTCATTTATTCAGGAACAGCAAAACTCTCCTTAATGTGCTCTTTAAACCCATTATGAAACCCAAGATGGTAACATATGGTCTGCTAGGAATCACCTTGCCCTCCTCCAGTCTCAGTAGGCCACGGCTATGCAAAAATCTGCATTTACTGAAAGTCATTAAACCTTAATACCAAGGAAAACTTGTTTGGGTGTTCTCAGCCTTAAACTTTCTATTTGTCACCTGCTACTCCTAGACAGATGAACTCACAGATGGGAGAGACTGCAGATCAGAAATTATAAACCTTGCAAGCACTGAAGTACAGAAATAGCATTGCAGAAATTCATTGTTGCCACTTCTCCCATTCCTGGGGAAAATGTAGACCATAATATCTATATTTATTGACTTTTTTTTTTTCTTTGCAAGCACTTCAACATCTGAAGGGGCAGCCATTGCACCCAGGAGCAGGAGCAAACCCACTTGGCTGTAGGAGAAAACAAGCGAGCCATGGGAGGTTTGAATTGAAGAAATGCCATTCTCCAGCCATTCAGGACCAACACTGTTCCGTGATCCCCAGGAGAAGCAGAATTTGAGCAACTGCAGAAGACACATGAGCACCTGGCACATGATCTGCACAAAACACTGTGCCAAAATACTGCAAGAAGAGGTAGGTGAGGAAGAAAAATAAAATGAGCAGCTACCACTCCATTTAAGATGACTGATTAAACAAAAAAAAAAATGACAGGTTGTTTTTAATTCCTTGTTGGCAGTAGCTAGTCTCATTTCACTGCCTTTAATTTCTCCTCTGGTCTATCTGCAAGTTTAATAAAGGTCTTTGTGCATGCTCAGGACTTGTTCACTTAATTGAGTGAAACTAGAAGCCACAGTTATGCCAGAAGGTTTTATTAGGATATTAGAGAATAATCAGCATCTTTTTCCAACTTATCCCCAATTAGATTCCTCAAAGGTTCAGTTGATGTTTTATTTAAATGCAGGCTTACTATACTGCAGTCCTTAAAATCAGTCAGACACGAAAAACTTCCCAAGTACAGGGTCTCCCCACTTAAGGAAATAAAGGAAAGCAGTTAAAAAACCTTAACATTAGTATTACCACTACAATGTACTCCAAGAAATTCCAGTCCACAAAGCTGTGCTGTGGAATTACAACCTCTCCCAGTGAGTCCATGTCACATTTATGAAGAGTAGGAAAACATAATACTCCTTGCAAACTGTGACGCTGTGCTGGTGTTACATGTTGGGGTGTTTTTCATTTGTGTAAACTCGCTAAGAAATCCACTTGTCGTTCCAGTCCATCCCCATTTTCTGCTACGCTGATAATACACCCTGATCCTTTAGTCACTTGCAACATTGCTTCCAAATTGTTTTGAAGGTAGAGCTTTCTCCTTCAGCCTCCTAAAAATGGACTTTACCCCCCACTTAGCAGCTGAATAATTACTGGCTCCATGTTGTCTGGGGACTGGCTTCAAGAGCAGGAAAAATTTGGCAAGATGCTCCACTGTCAGTTTAGGCTTTCTTCACACTTTCTCCCTTGAACTGACATATTTCTAATTGTTTTCCCCTTTCTTTTCCATTCTTTCTTATACTTGATAGTCATCCTCTGTTTGTGTTATGCTCCCTTATTCTGAACTTCTCAACCTATCTACCATTAACTATTTTTAGGACTTGTGTTTACATCCTCTCTTAAGATCACTTAGGCAGAACAAAGAGCAATTTGAAGCACTGAACTCTAAGGAGGAGAAGCAGGGTGGAGCAGGCCCACGCTGTTTTAGGAAAGGCAGTTTGGAAACCGGGAACAGAAAGCTCAGTTCCTAAATGACTTGAGCCTGCACGAGGGAGTTTGATAACAGTGGCATCTTGCTCACACTGCTCTGAACAGGATGACTCTGCAGTCCCTCCAGACCAAATACCTGCTCCAACAGAGCACAGCAGCAAACAGCTTCTAGCTCTAACAGCTGCTAATGCAATACACAAACCCCTTCACCACACTTTCCCTGATAGGCTCCCCCTTCACCAGAGGCTACAGTTTTTAATTCCTTGCACTAGAGCTAAGGGAAAATGAGGTGACCTTGGCAACAGCTCAGCATCCCACCCATACAAAGTTCAGGAACAGCTGCAGAACAATGTTCAGACACAGACCAACAAAAAAATTTCTAACATAGATTTGTCAGACTGGAAATGTAGTTAAACCATGTGTGAACATTATTCTGCTCTATCAGACTTTAAGAACACTTCACAGAGCCTAGCAAGCATTTGTGTATGATCTTGCAATTAAACACTGCCATCGATCACCTTTGCCATGCAGAATTTTCCTACACACACACACACACACACACACACACACACACACACACACACACACACACACTCTCTTACCTTCCTCAAAGGATGCTTCTGGAGAAGATTTTGCTCTTAATATCTGTACTCAAAATAATTCATTTTGAATACAGTTTGCCTTTATGACCATTTTTTTACACTAAACTTCAAAGACACCCACCTGGTCAGGGTTGATGGTTTCTGTACAGGCCTGGCACAAATCTCAATCTGAAAGCAGTAAAACTTTTTCATTCTGCTGATGTGTTTTCAACCTGTCCTCTGCCTGCCAAAATATAACCCTTGAAAGCAGACTCCATATGACTTGCCCCTCAACTATAGATCCTGTCAACTTCCATTATCCATGGTAACAGTAATATTTAAGAAACACCCTCTAGCAAAATGCTTACACTGTTTTTCCAGCTTGAGCTGAATAAATAGCAGATATCAACAGTACCTCAAACATATTCTAATGCTGATAAACAGCTCAAAGTGGAATTTTGTTTTTCTAATTCCTTAAACCTATGAATAGTTTACATCACATTCTTTACTTTCATCCAAAACCTGTATTTTTAATATTAAAATTATTTTATGCTTAGTAGCAGCCAGCTGTAGGAAGAAGAGTAAAAGGAAATTAGAAAAGGTAAACAGTAGTGAAGGGCTATTTCTTCTACCATCAAAGTACAGTTAATCATTATTTATTTCATCTTAAATGCATTTTTGACTGCCTCTGCCAAGTGTCAGTTCACTGAGGGAAATCTGCGCACAAATCTTTGTAACTTACATTTTAAAGTCATCCATGTGTTTTAGTGACAAAGACACCAGAACTGCAACCTGGAAAGTCACTGGAAATACATAACGTCAGTTGATTATCACGCCAAACTGAACTTTCCAGATGAAGTAAAAGCAAGATCTGACAAATGTATGTAGCTCCTGATTACTAACAGCCTCCAGTGAAATGGTGACAACATGACTACACTGCTTCCTTCTACAAGCTCATTTACAGTGTGCTTTGTGATAGTATTTAAACAATAGCTAGTGCCAAATGGGCAGTGCTGACTATATTAGCAGTCTTCTTCAAAATCAGCAAGTGTAGGTTCATAATTTTTCTAGGTTTCCTAGGAAAACAAACTTGTTTTATCACCTTGTCTACCTGCTATCTCTACCTAACAGTAGACTGAAACCCTGGCGAATATGGAGGACAAGTAGCTGTGAATTATGTACAATTTAGAGGCCATCACTATGGGGAAAGATATGGCAGTAAGAGGGGTAGGGCATTGAAGCACTAAGGCACAGAAAATGGCAGAGCAGTATTTCTGATGCTCAAGGAGAAGGTTTTCCCCAGCTCTCAAACTTTGGAGAAGATTTTTGTTTTATTCATTCTACGAGGGTCAATTAAAAAAAAATGGCCTTTTTCATCTCTTTTCCAAAACTGCAGTGCAAACCTACACACACATAGAGGAATGCAAACAAAACTGAATTCCAGCAGAATTCTCCTATCCAGGAAGCCTACCACAGGTTTCACTCATTACTGCTGCAAAGGATTTTCCAAAAATTTTCCAAAGCACTTTCCAGTGCTAAGGAAAAACAAAAGAGATGTAGAATGAGAATTGCTATTTTTACTGGTATCAGCGAAAAATTACTTGATCTGCATACAGATAATGTGGAATCAATTTTGCATGGTGTCAGATGACCAAATAATCCACAGTTCCTCAGCAGAGGTCTGACATTACTAACTTGAAGTTTTAAAGTAAAATAACTTCAAATAATAGCTTCAAATGGAGCACACATGCTTTGGAAAGTCCACGGAAGGTTTGTTTTTATGCTGCCCAAAACAGGTCCCTGAATGCAATCTGTTCCAGCTAAAGCAGAAACCATTTCTGCCTCAGTCTGTATGCAGGACCAGGCTGGGCCAGGGAGCAGGAGCCTTGCACTTGTGACCCACACCCTCAAATACCTCCCCACAGCACACAGCCACTATAAACACAGTGTTTCATATCATCTGGCTCACTGGCCTCCCATACTTTGAAAATTTTATTGTAAATAAAAACCAGTGGAATGAAATATATTCAAATATACACTAGAAATCTAGGAGGCATCATTTACAGACAGTTTGTGTTATTACAGGCTCCAAAGATAAATAAAACATCTTGCATTCATAGCCTTGACATGAAAAGGCTAAAACATGGTATTTTTGCCTGAAACTCTGCTAATGACAGCACATAGTTCCTGCAGTTTAAAAATATCCCTTCTATATTCTCTTTTAAGAAACTATAAATAGTCTGTAAAAAAAAGAAAGTGACTTTAACATCTCTGTTATTTGAACAAATAACAGAATAATTCAACATTAGGTGTGGCCTTAAGGTCGCAAATTTCAAAGACTATTAGGAAAACAGAAAATTGAGGACAAAGCCTTGCATGAAACACACAGAAGAAAGAAAGGAGCAAATATCCTCTTGCTAATAAATTGCTACCATCAGCAGACAGTGCATAAATCAGCACTGCTCAACTGTGAAGATTTCTGGATTATCTATCAGAGTTTTTAACAATTTGCTTACATAGCTCAGCCAGTACAGAGTTAAGAAAGAGCCTCTTGTCAAATAATTCCGTTGGACCTGTTCCTGCTGCTACTGATGCCAATAGGAGTGTTGTCCTAGAATTCAGGAAGAGCAGGACAGGATCCAAAGCGGTGGTATGATCAGTTTTACTGTTTATATTAGTGCTGTAACTATCAGTCTCCAACAGGAGATGATGCTACCATTGGTAATGAGACTTATCAACACCAATTCCATTTGCAGCCTGGCCTTCATCCAAGACATCTATAGAAGTGAAGTAAATTACATTCAGGCAAATTAAAGAATCCATCCACTAATCAGATTTTAACTTCCATTGTCATCCAAAAGTTTCCATCAATGCAACTTTTATTCCAACACAGTTCTAAAAAGTTACTCACTAAAGTGATCTTTTGAAAATCTTATCTAGAGACACATACATGGAAATTCCTCTTGAAAATGTTAACTTCCTTCTGGTTCCAGTCTGTCCCATAGAAAGCTGTTTCTAAATTTGCTCAGAATCTTTACTGTGACTTGATGGTGACATAGCATATTAAACAGGTTATGACAGGAGATAATGTTGTATCACCACTTTGCAGTTTCCCCTAGGAAACTTTACCAGAGAATCAGAGAATCAATTACAGAATGGCTGGGGTTGGAAGGGACCTCTGGAGATCATCCTGTCCAATCTCCCTGCTAAAGAAGTTTCAACTAGAAGAGGTTGCACAGATCAATTTCAGGTGTGTTTAAAGTATTTCCAGAGAAGGCAACTCCACAACCTCTCTGGGCAGCCTGTTCCAGTGCTCAGCCATCCTCAAAGTAAAGGATTTCTTCCTCACATTCAGATGGACCTTGTGTTACAGTCTGTGCCTGCTGCCCCTTGTCCTCTTGCTGGGTACCACTAACAGGAGTCTGCCCTGTCTTGTGACACCTTCCCTGCAGACATTTGCATGCAGAGATGAGGTCCCCTTACAGCTGTCTCTTCTCAGGGCTGAACAGGCCCAGCTCCCTCAGCCTTTCCTTGCAAGGCAGATGCTCCAGTCCCTTCACCACCTTTGTGCCCTCCCTGGACCCCTCCAGGAGCTCCATTGTCTCTGTGTCCTGAGGAGCCCAGAACTGGGCACAACACTCCAGAGTGGCCTCACCAGGGCTGAGGAGAGGGCAGGATCAGCTCCCTGCTCTGCTGGCACTGCTCTTCCTGATGCACCCATAGGCACTGACTCCTGGGGACACTGCTGGCTACAGGCCTCCAACCAGTCTCTGTCCCACCATCCCTGAGCTCTGCCACTCAGGGCCTTACCCAACCCACACTTCCTGAACTAACAGTATGTTATGGGAGAGAGTTTCAAATGCCTTGCTGAAGTCAAAGTAGACAACACCCACTGCTCTCTCCTCATCTACCCAGCCAGCCAAGCCATCAGAGAAAGCCATCAAATGAGACAAACATGATTTCCCCTTGGTGAATGTATATGGAATAACCCTTTCTGCCTCCACATGTTTAGAAATGACATCCAGGATGTGTTGTTATCACCTTTCCAGGGATAGAGGTGAGGCTGACTGGTCTGTAGTTTTCTGGGTCCCCCTTCCTGCCCTTATGAAGGACTGCAATGACATTCATTTCTCTCCACTCCTCAGGCTCCCCTGCTCCCCATGACAATGATAATGTGGAATGACACAGCAATAACATTTGCTAGCTCCCTCAGAACTCATTAGTGCATCCCATCAGAGCCCGTGGATTTGTGGGTGTCATGTTTGCCTAAATGATCTCTAACCCAATCTTCCTACACCAAGGTTAAGTCTCCTTTCTCCAGACTTTCTCTCTTGCCTCCAGGGTCTGTGATTCCTGAGGAGTGGCCTTAACAGTATAGACTGAGGCAAAGAAGTTTTCTCTGGTTTGCCATGCCAATTCCTGGCACATCATGTTCCCTAACTAAACAACAAAGAGTTTCCAAAGCCAAGCTGGTTTTATGCTGCACAGTAAACCCTGTTTTGAACTGCACATAAACATTTAGCTAAACCATCATTTAATTGTGGACTCAGACTCACAGGGATCATGGAAGTCACTGTTGGAAGGACCAGTGTTCCAATTAGCAACTGGCCTCATGCACCTTGTCTCCAAAAGAGACACAACTGCTCAGAGCAGTGTGCTGCTGGCTGGATCTGGGTGGACTTGACAAGACCAAGGCATTTCTGCACATGGATGTGGGATGGATCTGACCCTTGAACTTCTGCCCAAACACCACACCCTGACTTCCATGCAAAACCCTTTTTTGGCTGGCTTTAAGGAACACCAGCACAGACATCTTTGTATGTTTCGATATGCATAAATCTTAGCTTGCTGCAGAATGTAAGTTTTCAGTAATGAAACACATACTTTGCCTCACCAAGAAAGTGGAGAGTTATTTTTGATTGTGTTAAAAAATCATAAGTATAACTAAGTTAGATGTTTTATAGGACTCCTACTCACCTCCTCAGCACCACATGCATCTTTCTCTTTATTTCATTTCTTGGCAGACCATCTTCTCCAGCTAAGAGGACATACTGTGTCTAAAACAAAACTGTCTTTGTACTCCACATAACAGACTAACTTCTGAATTTGCATGAAAGTCACAGAGTTGATAGCTTAGGAGTTTAAATGATGGATTTTTATACCATTATGTAATTATTGCCACAAAATGAAACATTCATTCTGGGAAAAATTCTCAGGAACATGAAATCAGTTAACAGGTATGTATACACTGAAAGCCCTGAGGATACACAATGGTAAAGAACATCATAATCTGTTCAGTTCCACCTCCACCCCTTTGGCATTAATTGGGGAGGAAGGTGAGATCTTTCAGAGTAAGTAAACTGGGGATTCCCTTCTGATTGAGAAACAATGAGGTGATGAAAAAATGACATATTTGGCCCCACGCCACCACACCGTGGTTTAGCTAATACAGAAAGCAGGGATGCAATACAGGCTCCAGCACCATGTATGACTCTACTTCACTACTGATGCACAAGGAAGCATTCAGTTTGTAGGTTTTATTTTCATTTTCTCTTGATTTCCTTGTTCTTCATGCTCTCTATTCAGCTTGTGAACAAAAATTGTTCTGTGGTCATAATATAACTGTGTCTTAGTGACTAGGCAGCCTGAAGACAGACCATATACAAGGTTTACAAATATATAAATTAAGCTCTCTGCTTTCTAGAGGGTGCTTTAGCTGTTTTTTCCTGCTAAAAAATTAATAGGAAGCATCACCAAAATAAATGGCTGTTAAATAAACAGTTAATTCTCCCACCCAGCCACTTTCTGCAACAAATTAAAAGCTTTCAGATGAAGAGAATTTGTTAGCAAACAGTTCTTAAGACACATCCTTAGCCTGCCCAAGAGCCTGTTTATCTCTGTTTACTCCCCCGCCTGTCAAGGGGAACCGTGGTCTGTTGATAACATCATACATGAAACACTTTCTGAGTGCTTCTTACAGCTGATTTAATCTTCCCATCCACAAAGCCTGCTCTCTCCAAAGCTGTCTGTGCACAGTGAATGTCTCCTTCTAAGGGCAGGCAATTTTTGGGTGTAATTATGCTAAAAGCTAATCTGTGATACTGGTGTTGATTATTAAATGTGACAAACTTTTGGAGAATCCTGATCCAACATTCTAGAAGTAATTTCAAAATAGCCTGTTACAATATCTTCCTGTACAGATACTAAGTTACTTTTAGCATGCACTAAAACTCTCTGATGTCAAGCTATGCCTCCTTTTGAGCATCTTCCACTTGGTATCTCTAGGCTAAATAAATTTTTAATACCAGTATTGAAGGAAGTCAGCATTACTTTTTACTAGGAACCTCAGAAACTTCCGTGAAAGGTGCAGGCTGCTAACATGGTTTCAAAGGCTGGCCTGGGAGAAGTCCTCCAGGGACTGCTGGTGACTGACAGTTTCATGTGGGATTATATAAGCTTCAAAAAGTAACTACAGTGCTGCCTGCAAAATCTATCTCATGAGGAGGACCAGAGTGCTTCAGCTCTCTTCAGTTTCACATTATTTTCCCTTTTCTATTGCCAACAAAACAGCATTTTTGCACTAGATAGTAATTATCGAATAATGTTGATTTCATTGCCCTTAGTAAGAATTTTGCATTGATACAACAGTTTGTATTTTACAAGCTCTTGAAAAACAGTAAGATATGAAACTACAGTGTTTGTGAAAATATATTTAATGAAGTCAATGACAAACCCCTCTAAAGAAGCTGAAAAGCCCATTAAATGGGAGAGTCTGAAACAGGCTAAGACAACAGCTCCTTATATGACAAAAATTTTCCCTTCCTCTAGGACTTGTTTAATTCCAAGTGTCATGATTTAACAAAAGAGAAATGTGTGAGACTTGCAGTCACACTGCATAAGATAAGTTTACATAAGTTGGAACTCTCTTTAGTAATCAAGCACTTTCTTAATTCCATGGGGTTGGACTGAATCCTCACTGATTATTAGCACTTCCCATGCAGATACTAAAATAGCTCCATATGCATGGATATACTTGCAAAAACGCCTGAGGAGTCACTGCAGGAGTTATCTGAGCAGGCTTCAGAGCTGTCTTACACAGGCCCATGTTCAGTGTTAATATTGAACATCTTCACTTGCTTGACTCCCAGCAGCCCCACAGTCCAATATGAAAGAATACAAAAAATTACCAAGAAGTTGTATAAAGTTACAAACCTTCAATTTTTTTGTGATGCTACAAAGAAACCTGCTTAAGCCTTTGGGACTGATGAGCTCATCAGTAATGTAAGAAAACTGTGATGGGTGAGATGTGACTGTATAGTAACATCAGAACATGGAAATAAACTTCAGTTGAGGTGTGCTTAGCTTAACCAGAATAGCTGGGCATAAATTAGGCATTAATTCCATACATCAAGGCCATTTAACATGAATTGCTGAAAGAACAGCAGAAGCCCCAGTACAAATATTCTGTAAATAGCCAAGAGACTGAGAGGTTCAATCAGTCTTATTTTGCAAGCTGGAAAGTATTAACAAAAAGAGAACCAGAAAATCCCTTTGGTTGGAGAGAAAATGAGAGTGCCATTTCTCAGAGCTGCTTGACAAACAGAAATAGTATGGTCTCTTCTACAGACTGATATCCAGGGCCTCCTCCCCTGTGCTTTTCCTCATATAAATGAAAAAGCAAGTCCACTTTGTCCCCATGTACACACATGTAAATTCCAGCACATAGCATATAAAACACAGCACATTTTACAATTATCATCCTCTTCTGCCATCAAAGGGGAGCACCACCCCTGCAGCTCCCCAAACACACCTACCCCTCATGTGACACTTGAGCCAATAAAGCTATTTGCATTTATACTACTGAAGCATCTAATAACACAGTGAGAATCAGGCTCCCCTCAAACAGCCTACCACCTAAATAGGAAAGAAAAAAAAAAATAAAGATATCAAACCATTTGGACAAGTGGCAGAGATGATGAAAATAAATAAACTACAAAAATGGGTTCTTTACTCCTAATGCCTTCACCAAGGTTTTACTTTTTCACATGAAGATTATCTTCCTCTAGAGCCCTGATGCCATACAGTAAAGACAGAGATAGCTTTCAACAAAGCTATTTTCTTTCAAACAGGGCCACTGCCTGGCTTGAAGCTATGCTACTGAATGGTCTTTAAATATGGAAGGAGTTGCATGTCCTAACTAGAAATAGAAGCGTAAGAAATCTAATGAAAGTGTAAAGTATTCATCAGGGAAATGTGGAAAAGCTATCATAGTAGTTTCTTTAAATGGGTTTGTGAATTTTATTATTAAAGATCAATGAAATTAGTTACTTAATAAACTTAACAACGGGTGTAAAAATAGCCAGTAGAGAAATCAGAAACCCTCTCTTTTAAAAAAATTAATTTTACAAGGTTTTTTTTCAGTAATAATGACTTTCAATGCCGTGTGATTTCTCCTGCTTTCCTTCTCATTGGTGATGTTTAGCACTGACTGCAGCAGAGTTGCCCCTAAATCACACTGCTATGCACTGATGGAGATCCTAAGGTGCTGGTAAGGCCTACACAGGATGCATTCAAAATTCTTCAATTCAATGCCCCTGTGGCAAGGTAAAAGGTAGCAATGTGCTAAAAAGACAACTCTACTGACAAACTACTATTTGGGAATTAATTCATTACAGTCTTAAAAATCCTTGGGTTTTGCAGCTTCATGGATCTGGCCATTACAGCAAAGTGTTATTTTCACGTGCAGTAAGCAGGAAAAGAATAAGAATGTGGTGAAACTGAAGAGCCAGAGGAGTATCACCCTACTAACAAAAAAAGACTGCTGCCTTTATTCTGTATAACCCAGTTCAAAATCTTCTCTAGAATACTGTATCTAACTTTAGAGAAGCCAAAGAGGATGAATGATTTCTGAAGCATGGGATCATTGACTTTGCTAACAGGAAAATACACAACTTCAGGTCATGGTTTGGCATTTTTCAGTTTAAACACCAAGAGGGATCATGGTTAAATGAATGGGAGCTAAAATCCTAAAAAAGATGGAGTCTCTGGTAAACTCAGCTTAATCACAGGGTCAGTTTAGGGGCATTCCCTCTAATTTGATCTTTCATTTCTCTCAGATAAACAAGCCTAATTACTTCTCTCCTTCAGGATAAATTGAGGGAATTATGGTACTTAATTTAAAGCTACTGTTTCATCTTAATAGTCCCTTGGTATGAAGAGACTTCAAAATTGTTAATATCTGGACTGTCAGCAAGCCAAAGGCTTCCTCAGACTCTTAACAGCAGCAATCATTGATTCTCTTGTCATATTTCAAAAGCCAAACCAGAGATGACTAGTTTAAATTTAAGACTCCCAGTGGAATAACCTCTTTCATCTATGCTATGAGCTGAGTAACTCTGCTATTATAAGCTCCTCAAAGTAGTCTTTGTAAAGCAAGAGTGCTTTCTAAATATCAGGTTTAACTGAACTCTGAACCTATATATTTTTTTTGTTTGTTTGGAATTTTGGGGAATTTTTTGTTTGTTTGTTGTTTGTTGTTACTCAGGGGTTTATTCTGTTCAATTGAAAGTATTATAAAGCATTTTCCAGAAAATATAAAGTATAATTTTTATTTCCTATGTATTTAAACATATGTGTGTAGCAAGTATAGGTGACAACTAGAGTGTCATAGCACTGTATAAGAAATATGCAATTTGCTCTCAGTAAAGGAATGGTAAAAAATTGCCTTTATTTCCACATCCTTCACTTACATGAAACCTTCCTCAATCTATTCATCAATCAGATCTTTTTAAAACTGCAACAGCAGTTCTCCTCCCTGATTTGGCTAAAATGCAAGCTTCTGTTAAGGTCCACTACGTTTTCACATCAGCATTTTTATGTCTCCTTCATTCTTGAAAAGAGAACCCTGCAATAAAATTTTTCTTAACTCCTTTGTCTACAAAGACTTGGCAGGCATTAGACAGAAGGTGTGTTGAGAGTCTTCCTCTCAGACTGCCCAACACTGTGTCCTTACTTCCCCATGCTGCCCCTCCTGTGCCATCATTTGCCTCTCATCTTTTTCCTAAGTTGCAGGATCCTGAGGAGAAACCATGGTATCATTCAGTATCTGAGGAGTCCTGCACAGTAATCTAATCAGACATGTGTCTAAATAACAGCATCATCAAAATCCTACTGCTTCTTGCAGATATTTAGAATTAAAGTACAGTCCTTCCTTCAATTCTGCTGTATTACTGGGGATTTCATTGCAGTAGTTTACTGTAGAAATACTGTAAAGAAATCAATTTAAAAGCATGTGTAACAATTACAGCCAAGCTGCAGGAAAGGATTCTCTATTCTGCTTGCTCTGAAGTCTGGATGAATGATCTTGCACAGCTGTAAAACCCCATCTTAACCTTGACCTTGGCTGGCCAGCCAGCTCACTGCAAAGTTAATGAGGGCACAGGAGTATAAAGGACATCCTTTGCTAGGTGCACAACAGTGAGCTCAGCAAAATAAAGAAAACAACTCTGCTGCAAACACTCTGAAGTCAGATTCCACATGCTCACACATCAGGCAGGTCAAAACCAATTTGTTATGACTCTCATTTGGAAATTATTCTTTACAGGTGATATATTTCAGTTTATGATTTAAGTGTTGTTCAAATAAGAGAATGCATAATCCTCTAAAACCAAACAATCAACAAATCCTCAAAGTTTAGTTTAGCCTTTCCAAAATACAAATTATAAGCAACAAAATTAATGGAATATTTCAGCCCAAATGGATAGGTTTTGAAAATAATATAAAGACCTATCTAATGCAGCTTTAACCAGGTTGACAGTAACCTGCACACATAAACACTTCTATCTGCATCCAAGCAACTAAATGAGGCACATATTATCAAATTTTAAAAGTCATAAATTAAAGAATATTGTTAGAACTTTTTAAAAACTATGTCTCACAGTATTGTTCATAGACTTGTCAGAAATTAAATGGTTTATAATTTAAAATATACCTTCAACCCTGATTTTGAACTAAATTCTATCATTTGTGTGACTTACACCACCATTCATTTTCTTTGCACATATAATGAGGAATTTGAAGTCCCTAAGCAAATGCCAGATAATTGTTACATGCATTGGAAACACACTAAGGTTCCACCAGTGCTTACGTGTCTTTCCTATTTGCAGTTAAGTATAAAAGAGTCATATGCACAATCTGATAAAACAGCAGTGTTGATAAATCCCTGGTTGTGTGTACCAGAAGAATAGCTCTTGGTCTGGTTTGGCATTTAAAGTCTGACTCCTTTTCACACACCCCAAACCCCACACACATTCTACTGCTAATACTCAACACAATGGGGCTAATACCAGCAGATTAGAACATGCTTCAATAGCATAATTGTCTAAAGGGAATGAATATCCTATAAGTTAAATGATGACACTAGGTTATATGAAATCCCAATTAGCTCAGCAGAAAAGAAGAAAGGCTTTAGAGATATGAAACTGTCAAAGCAGACCATTCATAAAGGGGTATGATTTCCTCTTTGCTTTTCAATCTCATTTTCAAAACAGCTTCTTAGACTAGCATTTGAAAATGCATCTGTTTCTGTACACAAAAGGGCTAATTCCATACCCAAGTGCTTGTCAGTCCCATAACTACCAGGAATTAGGTCCCTGTTTTTAGCCTTCTGGCCATTTAGTTCTCAGAGGTTAGATCAGTGACAACACATGATATTATATTTAAATAGCTTTTCAAAAAAGACCAAAGCTATTTTTCACACAATGAATTGAGCCTTCATAAGATACTAATTTACATTAGTTAATGGAAAATTTGTCTAGGCACTGCTCTTTTGTAATAATGCTTGCTGTTTGCACCATCTACTACTTTACAAAGTGTATTTCTGTGTATTTACAAAGTGTATTTTGAGAAGCTCTCCTGACATTTGCAACCTCCTGTCCTTTGTAAGAAATCACTCCTGAGTCTGAAAAGCTCTTTGGGTTGGATTGTGTCTGTAGGTCCAGAGGCAGGGCCACACTGGCTGAATGAACAGAGCTCTCTCATCTCCTTGGTCTCTCTGCAGTACTGCAGCCCAAAGAGTGACCTGGAACTGGAGCAGAAGGATGGAAAAGCCATCCAACATGTACTTCACAGCCCTGTGAAAGTCACCTGGAAATTACAGTGCCACTTATGACTGTACTACCTGGTCAAACTTGCTTTACAACAGGTACTGGGGAAAGAGTAAAACTCTTCTTCCACAAAGACTTGTTGTAGAGCTGAATTTACAGCTTGTTTATGAAAGATGTTCTGTGTGTTGTAGATGAGTGTAAAAACACAAGAAAAGCAAGAGCGTAAATGTTGTCTTGGACCCACTGGTCACTCACCTTTGAGAGATGAAGCTTTTGAACTGAATATTATGAATTGAACTGGCAATTGCCTCACTGTGCCTTCTTCTCCTCAGCACAGCCCAGCTGTTCAAAACTGCAGCACTTGCAAAACAGAAACTGGATTTACTTCACATGTATTGCTCTTGCAACCAAGAGCTTAAGAAGCAGCAGTAATTTTCTGAAGAAGTGGTAACCTAAAGCCACTTTCATAACAATTGTTCTCACAGAGAGCGTCAGCAACAAATTAGAGGAAGTCAAGGCAAAAGAAGGGGCACACAAGAATCTCTGGCTGCAACTGATTCTGCTACTTCTTTGTTTAATCATAATTCCAAGTGTCGGAAGTGGGTGTAGCAGGAAAAGCAAATAACAAGAAGCTGAGTGATAGATTAAAGGCCTTTTTAATTTGGACTTAAAGTTTAACCATACTACCATGGAAAATACTGTGGCACACATTTAATTTGATGCAAATTTTCCCAGCATATGGTTAGGAAAATTATTATTTTTAGCATAACAATTAGGGACAGCTACAGCAGCCTTACAATTTTTTGTTGTGATGGAATTCTGGTTTTCCCCTGAGAGGATAATTTTCTGTATGGTCACACCCTATACCAAGAAGCAAGAAATGAAAAGGAACAAAAAAGGAAAAGGGAAAAAAGAAAAAGGAAAAAGGAAGAAAAATTACCTAGATCTGCTATTGTATTTCTTTAGGTCCAGTAGTAAAGCACAACTACAAAATCATTAACAGGAAATATGCAATGAAAAGGTACCTGTATGTTTAAAGAATCTGTAAGATGTTTTTGAAGGCAGGGAGCACTGCTACAGAACAGGGCTTTTCTGGCAGGCTCAGCAGAAGGAAAACACCATCAAAAAGTGAATGAATGACTCTTCTCTTGTTTGTGACTCCCATGAATACCAATACCACTTTTAAAGAGAAGTGCTGTACTGTGTCTCTGCTGAAACCTGGTCTAAAATCTCTGGAAAATAAAATGCATTCTTCCAACATGAAATAGCATGTTCAGATTCATCACTCTGAATTTTGAGACACTATTAAGATTGAAACAGATCACTTCCCCTACTCAAAGATAATGGTGACAGTGTGGCTGTAATTTAGCCCTAACACAAGCTCCCATGATAGAGCTGATGCACTGTATCTGCATCAGCTCTATCATGGATGTAATCACCTTTCAGTCAGAGCACTACTTCATTTTAAATGGATTGTTAACCAGTAATTGTGGAAGTAAATCTTGGAGAAAAACTAAGCTACAATCACCACATGCTTTCCCCCCAAAAATTCACGTTCTTCACATGCTCTCAAATTTGAATCAATGTACAAGGCAAACTAAGTCTAATTGGGATCAGTGATACCTCTCTGCATTGGAAAGTGCAGCAGAACAGTGAGAACTATAGAATACCTGGTTAGAAGGTGACCTGAAGCATTACCTGGCCCAACCCAGGCTGACAACACTCTGAAAGAGGCCACTTTGAAAAGAGAGATTGTTGCTACTGTAGAGAAAACTGTAGAAAAAGCCTCACAGAACAGCAGTGAGTTCACACACTCCCAAAGCTGCTGATCAGTGAAACTGTCAAACCCAGCTTTTGTTCATGTAAACAGAGGAAGACTGTTCCTATAACAAACTTGCCCCAATGTGCCCTGCAGGGATTCATGTTGCAATTCTTTATCAATTCCTGCCAGGCATCACTCTGCCAGCTTGTAATCCTATAGGAGGAGAAATCTGCATATAGAAATGCTCAGGAAAGAAAAAGGGCAATGGCTTGTCTTTCTTCATACCATACATGCCAAAGCATTTTGTAAACATGTAATTGGTAATAAACTGGTATCTATTTTTTTTTTCCTTCTAATTTGCTGGCTGTTATTTATACAAGGGGCTAGATTCAGAGCCCTTCTGAAGGTGGCTTGAACAGCTTCTTGGTCACTCCTCAGTTACAGCGTGGCACAGCAGGGAAAGTCAAAGAAGTTGAGAGAACTCTGGAGGAAGCTTTGAGGGAGCAACAGTAAGGTTTTAAACAAAGACAGGGGCTCAAGATGTTAGGATAGTTTTGCTTCTCATTCTCCTAAACCATGTTTGTTATTTAGGTACTGAGTATCAGCTTGCTATGGCAGATGCAACTATATACTAAGAAAATGCATATTTATTCTCTCATGCATTTCAATTACTTGGAAAGTAAACATTCCAGCTTTCACATGCATATGTGCATCCACACAGCTCTGCATTTCTCAGCAGTCTGAGTCCACTCTGCTTTGGGAAACACCACATGGCCTGGGAGAAAGGGAATGAAAGAGAAATGCCAAAGTAAGCCCAGCTCCAGTGAAAATTGCCTGCACCATTAACCTTACAGCAATGGCAGGTTGCTTTTACATTAAGCTCATTGAAGGAATTAGAGTGAAAAGTATGCATTTCCTGTTCATACTTTTAGAACATTTCAAAATAGGGCTTTTTTTTCTCCTCCAAATTCATTCAAGCACAGCACTGTTCCAGCAAGGAATCTCAACTCTGGCTGTCCTAATCAAACCTTTATGGGAAATTCCAAAAGACAGTTTGCAATGACAGCACTTACATTTATATATTCCACTGCATTATATAGACAAGTTTTCTTTGACAGAAGCAACAACCAAGATCACCACTATTCATCCTAGTGGTCAGTGGCTCAGAGTCCCAACGGGGATCAGTGACAAGTGGGGTCCCTCAGGGGTCTGTAGTTGGACCAGTTTTATTTAATATCCTCACTGATCACACAGACAAAGGGATAGAGTGCACCCTCAGCAAGTTTGCAGTTGAGAAGTGAGAAAGCTGAGAGGTGCTGAAAAATGTGAGGGATGGGGCTCTCCAGAGGGACCTGGACAAGCTGAAGAAGTGGAACCATGGGAACCTCCTGTGGTTTAATAGCACCAAGGGCTGGTGCTGCACCTGTGTCCTGGCAGCCCCCAGCACCAGCGCAGGCTGGGCTGAACAGACCAAGGGCCCCTGGATGAGAAGGACTTGGGGGTCCTGGGTAGTGAGAGGCTGAACATGACCCAGCCATGTGCCCCTGCAGCCCTGAAAGCCAAACGTGTCCTGAGCTGCATCCAAAGCACCATGGGCAGCAGGGAAGGGAGGGGATTCTGCCCCGGCTCTGCTCTGCTGAGACCCCACCTGCAGTGCTGCATCCAGCTCCGGGGCCTCCAGCACAAAAGGACATCAACCAGTGATAGTGAGAGCCCAGAGGAGGCCACCAGGATGATCAGGGGGATGGAGCACCTCTCCCATGAGAAAAAGCAGGGAAAATCAAGATTGTTCAGCCTGGAAAAGAGAAAGCTTCAGGGTGACCTAATTGCAGCCTTCCAGTACCTGCAGGGAGCTGACAAGAAAACGGGAGAAAGACTTTCTACAAGAGCATGGAGTGACAGGACAAGAGGAAACGGCTTCAAACTGAAAGAAAGTAGTTTAGATTTTCTATTGAGAAGAAATTCTGTACTGAGAGGGTGGCTGGCCACCAGCACAGTTTGCCCAGAGAAGCTGTGGATGCCCCACCCCTGAGGTGTTCATGGCCAGGCTGGCTGGGACACTGAACAACCTGGTCTAGTGAAAGGTGGCCTTGCTCACGGCAGGGGGGTTGGAACTGATCTTTAAGGTCCATTCCAACACAAACCACTATATAATTCTATGATCTTCAAATGCCGATCACAACTGAAACCTCTAAAAACAAGTATTTTCTGCTCTCTTAGTTTATTGCAGTTCCTAGAATGCAGAGAGAGAATTAACAAGAATATCCAAACACTGGAAACAACCCTTGCCCTAGACAAGTTGCAAGCTGTAATGTTCCCTATTCACCTTACACAAGGAGCAAAAGGTTGACATGTGAATCAATTAGTGTCTGACAACTCCACTTAGCTCTAAACATATGCCATCATCTCATTCTGTAAATGTCATCTGCAAACTGTTTCTTCTCCCAGCAGGCCCTGTGCAAAGAAATTGCTACTAGGATTGCAGGAAACCATGTATGGCATTTAACCTCAGGAGAATATGGAGGAAAGGGTAGATCAGTAACTTCACAGTACTTACAGAGAAAATGAAAAGCAAGCGCAGCAACTGAGCATTTCCAAAAATATTCACCTATGGCAAAGCCACCACAGCCATTGGATTTTTATCGTTCAAAATGCCACATATGTCTGTGGAACTGTGTGAGATGTGGTGATGTAAATGTGGAACTATGCCATGAAAAGAAGGAGAGGGAGAGGAAAGGAGAACAGGATAAGAGCCCATCTAAATTTTGTCTGTACTGGGATACTTAAATTAATAAAAAATGTTTGTGTATGACTCAGAAAAATAATGGAGGGATTAATTACTTCCAAACATATGAAATGATATTTGTTATCCCAAATGAAAATGAGAAAAGGAGGTCTAATGCTTTTCACTGTGTTCAGTGGACTGGGAGGGTTAGATTCATCTCTTTTGTTCATAACTTTTAAACTTTTGCTACTTCTTATGTAAGTGGAAAAGGCAGTTACATTAAAATATCATTCCCACCCAAGTTCAAGCCCCAATAACTGAAAGTTTGCCAATTTTTTTTGTGTATCACCAGAAAACAGCACTGCACTATTTTCCAGGATTGGTCTGCCACTCCTATGTACTTTTCTCCATCCAAATATTTTCTCAGAACATCTTTTGTTGTGGTATTTTTACATCTTTCAGAGTGGAGAAAGTTTATTTTACAGACAACTAGCTTAGGCCATGTTGAACTGCACAATGTATTTCCCAAGTATAAATACTGCTGCTATTGTTTGCAGTTGAAGACATAAATAATGCAAAAGATTGCTACTAAGTATGCACAAAGTTTGATCCCCTATGCCCAAAACATTTTAAATTTTCATAACTCAAAGCAAATATATTTTTGCTATCAGAGTTGTTGGAAAAAAGTTTCCTTTAAACTCCTCAGGATTAGCTTCACTATGTATTTGTATAAAATGTCAGCAGGGAGAAGGTGCAGGTGTTACTAGAAATGCTCATGGTTATGATCCAGTTGGCCAGTTGGTTTCCCTCAGGTCAACACTGGATAGGGCAGTAAGGTTCTGCTTTCAGTCAGATAAAGGAAAAAGTATCTTGGAAATGCATGGCCATGAAAAAGCAACCCATACATGTCTGGGTGTCAATGCATGCAATGTATTAGCAGGTCATTTTTTAAAAATGAATCACTATCTTAATATTTTCCTGAAGTCATAAGTGCTCTATATAGTTGTCCCTCCCCATTAAACAGTGACAATGTTGCAGCCTAGAGGTAGCTTCTTTTCAGTGATGGGTGAACAGATTTTTGTGTTTTTTCCTTGTATAATTCATAAGTTAGCATGACCAGAGTGTTGAATTGCAAAAGTAGGACATCTGTCACCATGGGGAAGCCATGGGGGAGTACGCAGCGTTCTTCTGACAGCTGTGGGCTTGTCTGTGGTCACTAGAAAGGTGCCGACTTGATTTTTTTTTCTACTTTAGCATTCCAGACATCTTTCAAATTTCTGCTATAGAATATAACCTTCCTGATTTCTAACAGTCATATTCCTTCCCAGCTTGGCCACTGGATCCCTCCTTTGAGTTCCTGGGACTCACCAAAGCACACTGAACCCCCTCACAGCCATTCTTGCCTAGCAGATAATGCAATATCTCAAGTTACACAACCACTGCAGAGAACAGGAGCTGGCTTAATTGATTTTTTGTAAAAGGATGGGTTCCAAGTTTGCTGCTAACACGGGCAAAGATGGGCAGAGCTGCAGTGTCACAAGTACAAAGGCATGAAGGAAAGCATCACATGGGACAGAATAACCGGACACAGCTTCCCAGGTGAAATGAAATAGAATTAGGCAGATTTATTTCAGTAAATCCTTACTACAGGAATATCCTGCTACTTACATTAGCTCTCTCTGAGATTTCTCAGCGCAATCAACAGAAGCAGCTATGCAGATTTTATTAATGACACATATATTTTCAGTCTCTTTTGAAGTCCGTGCCTTATTACTGCCAACCACTTTCTGCCTCTGCAAAATGCAGTGGGAAATCATGAATATAAGTACTTCTCTAGGACGTTGGTATTTGTTTACAGTTCAGAAGTACTGCTGCATTCACTGGCAGTGGCACAGCATTACACAAGTACGAGAATCAGGAGACTCCAGCCCAGGAAGCAGTTGCTTCCTCAGCTGCTGAGGCAGCTCCATTTGTGGCCACACAGTAACACAGACAGCTCATCTGCTCTGTGCAGCCATCCCAAATGTGCTTCTGCTTTAGGTGAGCCAGCTGCACAGGCTGGGCTCGGCTTTGCAGGGATGTGCTGGTTCTCTGGCACAGAAACCCACCCAGAGCCCGCGTTCCAAATGGCCACGGGGCAACAGACAGCGCTCAGCTCCGGAGCTGCGGCACCACCGCAGGACACACGGACAGGGAGCGTCACCACAGCAGGGCAGGGACAGACACACAGGGAGCATGTCCATGACTGGGCACTGACAGACACACAGGGAGCCTGGCCATGGCTGGGCACTGACAGACACACAGGGAGCCTGGCCATGGCTGGGCACTGACAGACACACAGGGAGCATGTCCATGGCAGGGCACTGACAGACACACAGGGAGCATGTCCATGGCTGGGCACTGACAGACACACAGGGAGCATGTCCATGGCAGGGCACTGACAGACACACAGGGAGCATGTCCATGGCAGGGCACTGACAGACACACAGGGAGCCTGGCCATGGCTGGGCACTGACAGACACACAGGGAGCCTGGCCATGGCGGGACACTGACAGACACACAGGGAGCATGGCCATGGCAGGGCACTGACAGACACACAGGGAGCCTGGCCATGGCAGGGCACTGACAGACACATAGGGAGCATGGCCATGGCTGGGCACTGACAGACACACAGGGAGCCTGGCCATGGCGGGACACTGACAGACACACAGGGAGCATGTCCATGGCTGGGCACTGACAGACACACAGGGAGCCTGGCCATGGCTGGGCACTGACAGACACACAGGGAGCATGTCCATGGCAGGGCACTGACAGACACACAGGGAGCATGTCCATGGCAGGGCACTGACAGACACACAGGGAGCCTGGCCATGGCTGGGCACTGACAGACACACAGGGAGCCTGGCCATGGCGGGACACTGACAGACACACAGGGAGCATGGCCATGGCAGGGCACTGACAGACACACAGGGAGCCTGGCCATGGCTGGGCACTGACAGACACACAGGGAGCATGGCCATGGCGGGACACTGACAGACACACAGGGAGTCTGGCCATGGCTGGGCACTGACAGACACACAGGGAGCCTGGCCATGGCTGGGCACTGACAGACACACAGGGAGCATGTCCATGGCTGGGCACTGACAGACACACAGGGAGCCTGGCCATGGCTGGGCACTGACAGACACACAGGGAGCCTGGCCATGGCTGGGCACTGACAGACACACAGGGAGCCAGGCCATGGCTGGGCACTGACAGACACATGGAAAGGAAGCGTGGCCATGGCTGGGCATGGACAGACACACGGACAGGAACACGGACAGACACAGTGCGGATCCTGCCCGACTCCTCCCCAGCGGAGCAGGCGTGAAGGCGCTGCAGGGACAGGAAGGCGACAGCAGGGGCAGTACCAGGGGTGGCTTCAAGGACCTGCCTTGGCCAGCAGGCTGGACACATGGCATGGCCTCAAAGCCTCCCAGTGGCCTGAGCATGAGAAGCAATTTCAGCCTGGGGACTTGGGGTACTGCAGTTTCCAAGATTCTGCATCCTTGGGCATCATTTCACCCCTACTTTTTAAACTGACAAACATGTAATATTCCAGGAACTGCTACGTATCAGGCAGCTATCTTCTACAGCAGCACTTCAGCTATGGCATTTGAGAGAGGAAGTCCTGTGAACCTCTATATTTTTATATTCCACCTTTTTCCAGGAAGTGTTTTTGCTTATCTCAATCTTTTTTTCATCAATAACAAAACAAACACTTTTACAATTCACTAACAACAAATTTCTCCTGCTGCTGGAACTCAGCTTTGAATCAAATCTTGATGTCAGTGAAAGGCAAGGTTTCCTGCACCCCAACATGCATAAAGCTGTTTCTGTTTTTATATTCTACCAGCAAAGCAGCTTCTTTGCTACTATTATCCATGCTTATAATACTATCTTGTAAGACACCTTCCCCATTTCTGTATGATTTTTGGCCCCTTAGAAGACTCAAGATAGGAACCAGAAATACCCGGGCTTAAAGAACACACATCAAAACCTGGAAAATCTCTCAACACTCAGAAAATCAGCTGAGGTATAAGAAATTCCTTGATGATGCTTCTTATTTTCCAAAATAATTATATACCACCCCCTAGGGGAATCTTAATTGCTCTGCCTACACTAAACTAAAAGCCCTTTTACTTAAAGAAGTCCATATCTGGGAAGCACACTATCCCAGAGAGATGCACTTTTTCCATGTACTCTAATGCAGTCAATCTTTAAGGCATCACCCAGCTTCCCAGACTGTGACCTCTAATCATGCTCTCCCTCTCTTCAAAATATTCTAGGCTGGAAGTCGGAAGGCAATCATTCTAGAATCTTGTTTACTGTTAAATTAAAACAGTGAGTGATAAAAAATTATTTAATGTCATTTTTATAATGTCACTTCAAAGGGAAGATACCTACTCCATGCTTTAACAGCCTGCAAGCTGCTACGAGGAATACTTTTGTAATGTAACAAGACAGAGAATTCATGTTACATCATTCACATGAGGGAGTTCAATTTACATATTTCAGTCCATTATACTTGAAAAAACAGCAATCAGATACAAGCTTGCCCTGCACATCTCATCTGTACATCTGCCTGGACTCTGAACACACAGGAATGTAGCTAACCCAGGCAGGTTGGTCCAGAGGAAGCAAAGTGTGTTTGGCTGTCACTAACAGCTCACTGCAGAGCTCAAGGTGCCTACAGCAGGTCTCAGTAAAGAGTCTCAAGCACTCAAAATCACTGAAGTGCTTTGGTGCAGTGAGACCCTCACCAGGACACAGCAGCTGAGTAACTGGCTCTTCCAGTGCCAAATAAACTGGGCAGTCACATGGATTGGAGAGTCCAGCTCCTGAGTGATATCTTTGTGTATGGAACAGCCTGGAAAGTATTTTTAGCAAAATACTAATTCTAGACATTAATGTAAGTCAAACATTAAAAATTGTTTGCTACAGTCACAGTTTGCCTTAAGATGCAACATGGGGGGTTTTTCAGTAATATGGAAAAGGTACATGCTAGAGATTTGTCTTACCATACAGGTTCATATTTCACATACTTTTAACTCATCAACTGCAGCAATATTTTAACATAATTTTGTTAGTATTCTAAACTTCTCCAACTTTCTGTTTTAGGGTAATACACAGAAACAAAGAACTATTTTACCCTAGATGCTGAAAAAATATTATTTTTTTCCCTCTCAAGTACTGACTAGCTACATGTTTATCACCCACAGTAAACCAACAGACCAGAATGGGTTTTTTAGTCAATGAACCATGTCTAAATAGAACTTGCTGTTTTAGCCTCTAAGTATGACCACAGAAAATGACATTTAAATAACCAGAGAATCATAGAATTAGATTCTGTAAGAGACCATCTAGGCCATTGGAGCTTGACTGACAGCCTGAAGGACAATTCAGCCAAGCTAAGGTCCATTCCTTTTTCCCAAGAAGCCACAAGGAGCAAGCTGTGAGTGATAGGAATTGTTCTGGAGGTGTTGCCCTGCTCACCACCTTCTTTGCTGGGAACTCACATCCCTTACTAGATGACAACAAAAGACCTGGCAAGACTGTACCTGACCTGGTAAGAATCAGGTAAGACTGTAGAGCAAAATCCAGGCTTTATTTCCTTAAAATGTTCTGTATGATTTAGTCCATTCTCTCCCAGGGTGTCCAGATAAATACAACTAAACCTCCCATAGGTGTTTTCCAGACTTGTTTACAAAAATCTCCAAAGCACAGTACATGCATGTGTACCTCAGCACAAACTGCAGTTCATGACTTTGCTTAAATGTGATGGGGGATTGAAGACAAAATGATGGATTTTGCACTGATCTCTGTCAGTCACTTTTGCTGCTAACAAAGCACTTTATATCTCTGACCCTACACCAGTGGCCCTGGGGAACAATGGGTGCTCGTTATGTTTCAGCAGATTTTCACCTATTTGAAAGCTGATGTCTCTCTTCCTCCCTTTTCTAGGTTTAGCAAACCCCATCTAGCTATTTTTTGTAAACATTCCAGACTTGCTGTACAGTAAGTTTTCCGTGTTTTCCTCCTAAGAGCAGAGTCAAAAACCAAGTGCCTTACTCCTGGCCTCAGAGGAGGTCACATTAATACATCTGATATTGGCAAGCCTATGAATATATTGCAGAACAATGATTGCTTTTTTTGAAACAGCATCACAGTGTTGACACACTCAGCTTGCAGCCCTTCACAATTCCCCATTCATCCTTTGCATTATTGCTGCCAAGCAGTTATTCTTCATTTGATGTTTTGCATCTGATTTATTCTTTGTCTGCTTTTGCATTTACTGAATCATATGTTATTGATCCCAAGTTATTTCTTCAGAGAATTCTAAATTCCAATCTGTCTCTCAAAGAAAGGATTTAGAAGCAGTTTCAGGTTGTTATCACCCAGACATCTTATAAGCATACTCAGTGCCCCCTTAAACTGTGCAAGAGAACTGTCCCCACAGGGACGGAAGGACTTGCTGAACCCCGTCTGAACCAGCTCCCCTTTCTGGCAGCAAACCACTGGTGGCTGAATGCTGAGCATGTTGTTTTGAACAGTTTTACAGTGGAATTCTATTTTTACCTCATTGGATTGCTCATCAGAATGCTGCCCAGAGTTTGGTTCAAAGCCTCACTAAAGTCAGATATATGACAGCACTTGGACTTTCTCTTACCTACTTAACTAGTGAAAATGCAAGGAACTTACCCTGATACTTGTACTTCCCAAAGGAACACTGAATGTTTTTTACCTCCTTACTATTCTCGAGATGGTTGTTCAACAGTCTGGTCTCATATCCTGCTGATGCTAGTGAAACTCTTTTGCCTAGGATTCCTCAGCTTTTCTTCTTTTCCTGTCTAAAGAGAGATCCAGCATCCTGTGCATCTCCAGACCAACAGGACCTCTCCCCCACCCTCTGTGGGTTTTCAAAGATAATTGCTAATGCTTCAGAAATTGCTTCAGCTACTTCTGTAAGTAGTCTAGGATGAGTTCCATCAGAAAGTGCCAACTTGAATACATCCAACTTATCTAAACACAGTTTAGCTCATTCTCCTCCTGTTCTAAACTGCCTTTTATTCTCTGCTAAAATCCTGCAACCTTCTCTGAATCTGTCATCTGTGCTGGTGGTGATGACTAAAGCTAAGTTTAAATCCACGTAATAATAACTGAAATGTCTGCCTGTTACATTTCAAGTTTGTCTTAAAATAAATATTAAATAATTCCAAGCAGACAATTAACTCCCTGAATCCGTATCTACAACAATATTTTCTAAGCAAATAAATTTCTAAATAATTTTAAGTTTTTCCTACTCTTTTTCAAAGTATCTACTTATAAATTCCAACTATTGAGAGATTTGGAGGTTAAACCACAGTTAAATAATCTCATTTACACAGTGGTATACACTTAATTATCAATACAGCACTTTCACCATTCAACGCCATTTCTACCAACAAATCACAAGAGAAAAACACTGTCATCAGTTTTCATTTCTTTGGCTATGCACTATTTAATTTTTTGTAATTTTAATTTTGAGATATATACTGTAGATTTATCTAGCTAAAGCCTTTGAAGTATTTTGCCAAATTGGTGGACATAGCCATTTCTCAAGTTTTACTTGCCAAACCATGAGATCCATGGTGGAAAAAAACCAAAAATAAGAAAAGGCTTGAGTTGCTCAAGTGTTCCAAATTTTTCTTTTTACCAATGAAAAATATCTACTGAAGGTGTTAGCATACTGAGATGATAAACAATGGCTAAAGACCAGATGGAAGTTCATGTGTTCCTTTCCCTTCTTTTGTTGCTCTCCCTGGAATCACAAAAAAAAAAAAAATGGATAGAAAGAATAAGATACAATTGTGTCTATTTTCAGATTTCTTGACACTTGGGCATAGCAACTGACAGAGGGCATAAACCTGAAGCTGAATCACTCTTAATTCATTTGAGGAATGGAACCAACTGGCCCAAACTTCTTTACTGGAGCAGCTTTACCAAGGAGCCCCTCCTTCAGAGGCAGCTGCAGTTTCTCTTTTGCTTTCTCATCCCCTGAGTTTGCAGGAATGACTTCCCAGCCAACTTTGTGCTGATCTCTAATGTCACAGCAGTGCAGGGATCACCTGGGAGCTGGGCAGGGCGCAGCGTCAGCAGCTCGCTGCCAGCCCCCCGTGTGCTGAGCCAGCAGCCCCAGCTGTCCCTCGTCACTGCAGGCTCTGCTTGCCTTCAGCAAACATGCTGTGCATCCAGATGTGTCAAAATGCCTCTCAGAGCAGAGCCTGGACTTCAACAAGGGAGAGCTCTGGACAAGCATCTTTCAGGAGTATTTCATGTTTTATTTATCAATATGCTGCTTTAGAAATCATTTCCCATCATGCAGGGCTCAGAAGCAAGAGTGGAGGGATGCATCCATGTATCTTACCTGCTGCCTCTCCACAAGGGACGGAGCCCAAGTGAAGATGCTAAAATGGCATGGATACTCTCATTCTGTGGCAAATGGACTGTCACTTACCTGCAGCATAAATGCTGATGATGTGTAAGCACTTGGAGAGCTACAGAATTCTCTTCTTTTTTCTGCTGCTCTCAGCAGCAAAATTGCATTAGAAGAAATGTGAAATGTATTTAATAATTTCATGGTATGACCACCTCTTTAGAAATTTAAGTCCATATTACTGGCTAATGAATGAGAAATCCTGAAAATATAAAGAGATTATGCATTATCCAGAGAAGTCTCTTGAGGAAGCTGAGAGATGACAGACACAAGAATAGTCAAAGCATATGATGGGATATATGACAAATTAGATATCAAATTTATGTTTTCATACAACTTCGTTGAGAGACATTAAGTAAGGGAGATTGCTAAAGGGAGAGGAGATTTGATTTTGCTTTGCAATTACAGTGCACTAAGTAAAAGGTAAGTGCCAAAAAGGAATTTGCTTCATGTTGTGTTTAATTTTGAAGTGTTCCTACCACTGTTGCTGTTCTGGGAGTAGTAAATGGAATGTGCAACATGCCCTGGAAAGATCTGACATGCTCCTTGTACATGCAACTCCTTCGTGCTGTTAATGAAATCTTTCACGTCACTCCACGTACAAATAAGTTTGATTCTGACTTTCTGCTATTTAAGAATAGAATAAGGGTACTCAGTCAGCACCCTGACCAAACCAAGCAAATATTACTTAAACTGCAATTTCCCACTCAATTCAAAAACCAGAGTGTTTTGTAGTGAGGGATAAAACTATACCCCCATCTACTGTATGTACACTGAAGCAGTTATTCTGCCATCTGGAGGATTTTTCTAGCATTTCAGAAAATCTCAACCCAAACATAGTCCACTTTGGACAATGCTTTTTATTTATATATTAATAAATATTCTATAGAACAGACAAAAATCATCAGAAATTAAATCTAGGGGGTGCATTTGTAAAGCCAGAGTATCGACTGTCTCAAAATAAATTAAAAAAAAAAAAAAAAATAAAAACCAAGTTTACTGCTCCTACTTCAGTGGTTTTTGGGGTTTTTCTTTGTTTTTTTTCTCTAAAGCACTCTCCTTCAGTGTACAGATGCCTGGTCCAGAGATCCAGCAGCATCCTGGATGGTTCTCTTGCTGTCCTGGTGAACAACTACTTGCATGTTTCCTTCCTTTGCTTTATCTTTTATATTTAACTCAGTAAACTCTCCAGGGCAGGCACTGCCTCTTACTCCACAGACACACAATTACAGCTCTGAGCACAACCAGAGGCTCTCACCAGCTGAGGTCTCCCAGTGCCAGCCCTGCAAATAACAGCAAACACCACGGAGCTGGAAGCTGTTCCATGGCACTGCACCACTCAGGTTCAGAAGCTTTTTCTTAATTTACAGCTCATTTTCAGTCTCTGGACTTTGCTATGGACACAAGAAATTGGATTCATACAAAGAAAGAGAGCTTGCCTTCTCAATTTCTCTATCTAACACAGATTTTGGTGCAGTTTTTCTTGAGCTACTGACAGGGAGGGCTGAAGGAGAAAACTACAGTCTTCTATACCTCCTCTGTAGGTTTTTTCTTTTCAAGATAAAGATGACTGCTAGGTAATGAAGTCACTTCCAGAAAGTTTTCTGCAATTACATCATAACTTTTTCTTCTACTGGCAAACAACTGGCAAAGGCTGCAAATGTTACCACTGAGCCACTGGAGGAACAGAGTAGTCTTATTTCCTCCTCTTCCTCAACTAAAACTATAGAATAATTCCACAAGAGGGGCAATTAATTGAAAGAGAAATCATAGGGACAATGCTTTGAGAGAATGCCACAGATATTAGCTAATTTTTATTTCAGATTAGTGCAGTGCAAGGTAGGACTGTTCTGACATGGTACTTAGAAGTCTCCTCTGAAATAACCATATAAAAAGTGGTTCCCAAAAATCAAATAAGAAGTGCAGAAGCTCTGTCTCATAGACTTTATATTTAAAAGTAAGCATACTAAAAGAAACACATGCAATTTTAGAAACTATTAAAGAGGTTTACCTAACACATATAAACTGCCATTTTTTAATGACAGAAATAAATATCTTGCTTTCTGTGTAAGACTGAAATAATAATGTTTCATACTAGACCATCATTGTGGTAATAGCAAATACATGCCTAAAATCCTCTGGTTGTCTGTGTGACCATAAAACAGTGAGGAGGTGTCTGCAATCTGAATAAAGTGCTTCAACTCAAGCGATTAAAATAATGAGAAGAATAAAAAAAGAGAGACATCAGTAAATCATTTTGGAGAGACATCAGTAGATCATTTTGCTTGACCTCTTTTAACTTAGAACCCATTATTAGCACAAGACTTTTTCCCCACTTGCCTTTGGAATTGTGACTATCACCACATCATTCTTGCAGATACTGAACAAACTCTCTTGTAATACTCCTCAAATTCTACCAACAGTTATGGAAATTTAATTTGTCCCTCGGCATTTTTGTATCCTGGGAATGGATTTTTACACTGAAGATTCAAATATCTGGAGCTACCATACCCACCACACAATCTCACTGACACCAAGGGGAATTGGGCATAGGCCAGTGGCCATGGTAGTACTAAACTATCTACAGTTAGAATGAAAACCAAAATATACAAATGCCAACGCTGGAAACTGGTCCTAGGTATCAGCTGTACAAAGCAGTGGAAAGATCCTTTGTATTTAAAAGATCAGCCTTATTTATTTCTACAATGGTGTCTAGAGATTATAACTTTGATTAAATTAAGCCAAAACATCCTTTTATAATTTGCTTTAAAACTTCAAATGACATAAAAAACCTCATTCAAAATCTAAAGAATAGATAATAATTTTTGTAACTGAATTTCCAACTATTTATTCTATATACAAAGAGACATGCTGTGACTTAAAATCCAACGAAGCATTTCCACTTCTGAAATCACTGTGAAATACAAACTGCAAGATATTAACAGAACACGGGATATTTATTCTGCTCATGGAATCAACTTGTTGCTAAATGTTAAAGGAAACGTGTACCATTATTCCCTGTGACTCCACCCTTCCCTGCGGGAATAATAAAAGGAAAGTAAAAAAATCACCTTCCTACTTTCGCTTGATTTTACTTTTCCTTACCAGGATTCTTTCTGGCAGGCTGGTAACAACAAGTTCATCATCCCAAGGGCCATTCCTGGCGAAGAAATTTTTTGTCATGCAGTTATCATTCCACGGAGAGCCTTGTAAGTAAAGCACAGCTTGGAACACAAGCCTGCCCAGCTCCTCAGGTCCTTAACAAAGCTGGAGTGACCAACCACAGCACTAAGAGAATGAGAATGCCAGGAATCTGTGGTATTTCATCGTTTGCATAATGCTTCTACTTAAAGACAGCCTTCAATGAAATTGCTTTTAAATGAGATTTCTATCACTTTTTTTTTATTTTTGAAATGGATAAAGACTTACTGCAAGCAAGCACTTTCTGGCATTTTTTCAAGAGACACTTTGCATTGATCACCTAAAGTCAAATGTACAATAGAGAAAGATAATTTTTTTTTCCCTGGTATTTTCTTTTAAGTTAGTCCTTTTCTCTGTGCAGTTATGATCAGGGCTGTGTTTTGAAAAGTGTGTCTTTCTGTTCTTTAGTCTGTTTAATCACTTCTCAATATTCAGTGTTATTGCTGTGAGCATTATTTTATTAACTTTCCAATTTTAGGGTCTGTTTCTCCATTTCATCTCATTTCAAAAAAGATTTTCTTAGCCCTTGATTATCTTCTTGCTTTTGGAAACATCTTTTTTCTCAGTATGCCACATACACATCTTATGCCTTATACTTCCCACCTACTTCACTCAACCTCAATGAAATTAGGGATGAAATACTTTAGTTGATAAAATAACATAGGACAAAAGATACCGGTCACACCATCAGCAAGATCTTTGCTTTATATGCTTAAATGACCTAGAAAAAAATCATGCATTACTGAGTTATCAACTGACAGATCCAACAGAAGCTACTTTTAAGGGTGGCATCTTGCCTTTTGGCAAGAATTTTAATTTTTCACTCCATGAGCATTAGCGATAAATAAGTGGGACGATGCAAAGTAGATCAAAAAGTAGAAACAAAAGTAGAAAAGCTCACTAAGCACTGCTCCCAGGAACCTAAAAATAATATTTTCCACGGGGTATATTTCAGTGTTGAAAATAAACAGAATGTCCTTACTTCCTTGACTAGTTTTACACACTTTATACCTCACCCCAAACCCATCTAGAGAAGATGGATTTCACAACTATCTGCACCTTGTTACCTAATGAATTTACTTGAGAAAAAATACTGTAGTGGAAAAACACACCTGGACTCAAACACAAAATAAAACAGACAAAATTTGGAAACTTTTAAAATTCCCATTTGGTGGTTCTTTAGCTGTACTAATATGTAACACAGGCATAATAAGCTAAATATTAGTTTCACTGCTAAGAGTCATGTATATCCTCTGAGAGTGCAAATCTGGGGTATCTTTTAAATGTGACTGTAGTCAGAATTGTTTGTTTAAAGGGGGCAGCATATATGCCCTCAAACACAACCAGCACAAAACCTCTGATTTTACATGAAGTGTAAACCAAATATTATATCAGTCTGCTGCATCTACTTGTCCCCTCTTTTTTTTAAAAAGAAAATCTAAATGGAGCTGGCATATATCACAGAATATTTACAGCCTTTGTGGGTCCCAATGGCATGTTTTTCTATCAGGGCTCATTCTGTCATAACTAGAAATTTTATTTTTAGCCAATGGCAAATTATTTTGGTTTAAAAGACCAATCTTAGTACCAGTACTTGATTTGTACGTTGCCAGGTTTAGATACTGTTACTTAACAGAAACTTCCATGGTGTCCTAAGGACACCTCCAGTCCATCAGCAGCACTGGCAGCAAGCTCATCTCTCTGCTGGAGCCAGGAAATACCCACAGGCACATTAAGGGGTTGTTCCCCCATTTCCCAGGGGGAGGGACAAACCTCTGCCTTCTGCTGCTGTGGTTCACTGGCTTTTACTCCTACTCCATTTCAGAGCAGGCCCTACTCACTTACTGAGGTAGTCTAGCAGAACAAAGGAACCAAGTGTTAAATTAGGTGTATAAAGGCCCTAATTTCTCTCAAGATTTAAATTTCCATTCCCAAAAGAGAGATGAAATTTCCAATTCAGCAGCTAATGCAGCAATAAGTGAACGAATGTTTCATGTGTTGATTACTTCCCAGATAGCAAAAAGCCCATGCAGGTGGCTAAACTTACAGGATCAATAGTGAATACAGATATTTCAGATAATTGGACTGACTCCTTAGTGGATGGTGAATGTCAGCAGTGCAGCACTCACACCTTGGCCAGAATTCCTACAGCAGAACACAGCCAATCAAAGTAGGAATGTCTCTGACTGACACCACACCACTTCAAAGACAAAATACAGCTGTAGATGGTATTTCTGTGTAAATAGGAATCACTGTTGCTGTAGTGTTCTAAATTAATTAAACTGTCTTCATACCCAGTTTAGTGTAGACATATCTAAATCAATTTAAATAACACTCTGAGGAATTAGATTCATCCATTAATACATTAAATCAAATTAAAACTATATTAGTGCAGCTGAAACAATTTTAATTGCATTTAGAAAAACAAAATCAATTGCATTATGTGAATGTAAATTATTAACCTAATGAGTCCTTTACTGATTGCTATTGATTTGTTTACTAGTAAAATAAATATTTTAAAATTGGCATTTTAACCAACCCATGTGACTTCCAGTTTCCATACATGTGCACCCACACACACATGAAGGGATGCTGGCACCCATCCACAGCAATCTTTAGCCAAATGCCTTGGGGGTTTTTTCAGACCTGAAGAATGAGCAGCTTTATTTACCAGTGTTACAACTGGAACCCAAGAGTAACAGAAGTCACAGCACAGCTTCTGATTTGCTGCACCAATTGGACATACTTGCTTTAAAATTTGGCATTTAAGAACTACAATTATCAATAAAGGGACATTAATTGCACTTCTGGACTGTGTTTGGCTAAATCTGTCCCTGTAGATAAAAAACCCCATAGAGTATGCAATGTACAGAGTGCTATCTACATATTCCATTAGCAACTGAATAGAAATAGTGTCTGTTGTGACCCCCTGGGATTTTTCACAGAGTGTTTCTAAATTTCCAGTGCCAGGGGATGTCTCAGGCCTTTGCACCCAACACATGTGGTCAGACCCCTCAGCCTGACAACAGCCCAGTGCCACCTCCTGCCTGTGCCCTGCAGGCAGAGAACCTGTGCAGAAATAGAGGTAGGTAATGAAAATATGAATAGTACCTTTCCTTGGGTAAAAAAAGGAAACTGCCAACTCTACAACAGAATAAAATTGTTATATCAAGTATCTGCTTCTAATCCTGCTTATACTGGCACAAGTTAGAAAAGACACCATAATGATGTTACCAACTGAAAGCTACAAAATACAATGAAATCATTATTAAATGAGTTGATTCTAAAGAACAGAGAAAAACAGCTTGTTATTTTAGAAATGCAAACAGCTTCTAAGTGTTTTGCAAAAAATTTTTGTAAAATTCAGCTCCAAAAAACCCCTACTCTAATATTACATTGTATATAACGTATAACATTAGCAAAATTACTAGAGTAAAAAAACTTGGCTTCTAACAAGTGGTTATTTAGGAATTGGATTTTAAACCTGGAGCTCCTTCTCCATCTTGTAAATTCTCAAACTTGTTTCTCTAGAAACACTATTCCTTTATTCAGCAGAGCAAAGATGGAGATCTGCCAAACTGTTATGCAAGATAATGAAGCAGTTTCTCAGAGGGTGAGAGATCACATGAAATCCCATGCACCACAGAAGGATTAAAATTTCAGGAATGTTGAAAGTTTTACCTTCCATTAACTTCATAAATTACATGACATTTTAGTTTCAAATAACTACTTTGCTCTCAAAGTTTTAAGAGTACATAATAAACTGAGGATTTGTGTTTTCAAAACCCTATTCCATTTTTACCATTTCTCACATGGGCAGTAAATTCAAATCCTAGATGGAAGAAAAACAGTAAATTTTCTCTAACAATGGCAACTGCTCAAACTGAAGCACAGTTTTTCATTTACTCTTTTGTTTTCTTCTGCTGATGAAAATGATACAGATAAAGTTAATATTTAATTAAAATCCAGATTTCTGCACCAGTATTGTCTTCCATACTTGCTATGATATATCAACTTACATTGAAAGGCTCTGTCTTAGTCTCAATCCCTATTTTGACTCTGCATGTCAAGATACTTTTGCCCACACAGAATTTTATATTTCAATTTCAAAAGACCAATTTTGTTAAGGATTTTGTAAGTAGAACCTGTCATAATGATATAAACACAGAATTGATACTTCACATAGCACAAGTCACAAGATGCATGCATATATTTTACCATCAATGCATGCATATATTTTACCATCAGTGCATGCATATATTTTACCATCAATCTACAAAAAGAGATATTTTCAATAGTTGCCCCCGCTCCAGCATTTCCTTCCCAGGAGTCCAAAATTCACCTTCATTATGAATCACTTTTTCACAATCTGTTCATGAGCTGCACTGATCAGTGTCCAGCAACTCAAACAATTCAGTCCTGAAGGACTTAACAAGAGGAAGTTCCCATCAAAAGATTCCTGTGATGATGCCATGTGAGGTAGACATGGCCTTCTCAGATGATGTTTGGAGAGAAAAAGGATTTAAGGGTTTTTTTCCTTTGTCAGAATTAAACTTAATTTTAAGTTCGTGAGCTTTTTATTTTCACTTTTAGAATACAAAATATAAAAATTAAGAGTTTGCAATTTTTTCAACAGGAAAACATACATCTTGAGACCAAACACAATAAAAGGAGGCACATTTTATCTTCTATCATGAATCTTAAGCTTTTAAAGCGTTTTCCTACATATTACTAAGGAGTCAAATAAAACCACTAAAAGAAAATTATGCTTTAGCTGTCCCTTTAGAGCTTCTTCCTACACTGGAAGAGACAGTTCTTTAAGGATTAATTATATACATCTAATTCAAGGCACTGGCTGGTACCCAGTTCCAGCACACAGGTTACTCACCACACATGTAACAAATGGGGTACAGCTCAGAAATCTGCCAGAAGGTCCCACAGACTACTCCTCACTGCCCCAGAGAACATTCCAAACTCCAAACCCTCTATCAGACTTACAGGCTATTCCTTGAGAATCACATTTACTTCAAGTAAGAGCATTACAAATAAACACTTAAAATTAAAAGCTCCAAAGCTGAGCCCCAGCTCATCATGGCTGGTGGCAGATGAGAAGCCTTATGCCCTAGGACCAGTGAACCAGTATTCTTCCTGGGCATCTCTCAACCTCTGAAAGGTATGTATTTTATTTTTTTTAAATAAACAGACCATGACATGTATATAGAGAGCTCAGTTGAGACTACAGGAGCTAGACAGCTTTTCAGCAATATCAGTCCATAATTGTTTACTTAAGATTCTCCAGTATCACAAATGATTCCAACCATGAGATGCACAGCTTTACATCCTACTCTATAGATCAGGCAACCTGAAAGAAATATATGACTCTGCTGAGCTCAGAATTGAACCCAATATAATACTGAGATACTTGAGAAGACAGCTGCCATAGTATTAAACTAAAGCACAGAGCCACTGATACTCAGCTTCTTGGCAAGAGCTGCCTGACAGTACAGAAATAGGATGCTGGTCTGCTCAGTCATGTGTCCTTTTAGACATTGGTAATATTTTGTCACTTTGCCAGTATTCATTCATGCCTTTTGGGTATGATACACCACAGCCACACACACACAAAGATGCTCTGAATCAACAGTCAGTTCTTACCTGACTGGTCTGCAGTCAAAGTTTAAGCAAATACAGAGGAGAAATGTTGCAATGGGATAATTATATGTACAATGGATCAGTCTCAGGGTTTCCAGCTGAAGAACTACAACCCATTCTCAAGTAGGCAGAGCATTAGAGAATATCCCTGTGGAGAATCTTGTGCTGACAAGAGATGGACTGGATGACCTAACAGGACTTTTCTGTCACTAATATGATTCTCTGAATTTCATGCTTTTTGACAGTATTACAAGGTTCGACAGCATTTCTCTTCAGAAGAGGGATTAAGGTCAGTAAGTATCAGCATCAACTAAAAAAGTGCACATGAGGCAATTGTGATTGCAGTAGGCAAAAGACATTCACAGTCAGAAAAGTATCCAGTGCTTGTGTCTTCTGTACATTCTAAAATCTATGATGGAATCAAAGATCTATATGGAGGAACAAGGAATACGAGACTCAGGCTTCCACACTGGTTTTCCTTTTATAGAGAAAGAAGACAGGTGTAAGATGCTATAAAATAAAAGCAGTAAAGATCAATATCAGAGGCACAAAAAATAAATACTGATTTTAAAAATGGTTTTGGAGCAAATTGCACAAAAAGTCCCATTAATTAGTATTCATCATTAAAAGTTCAATGCCTACTAAGAATTGAACTTCAGAAAACAAGTTTTGCTGTAAATTCAAAGGAACACAGAAAGAGGTTTCAGAAAGCCATGAGGTATCTTTATTTCATTCTTATCTGTGTCCTTTCACAGGGACTATCACAGGGAAATGCTGTAATCCCCACTAAGGCAGTGGGATAACACACCATATCCAACAACCATAAGACATAACAAACTTGAGCAATCTATGCCAGAGGGGCCAACGTGTGGCTCTTGAGCTACACAGTCCTGAAGCAGCTCAAGTCAGCTCTGATCTGTCACAGGGTCAGCAATGTGGCTGTCCCAGAAAGTGGCTCTCCGGAACCCGAGTGTGACAGTGAGTCACTGAGCAGCCTCTTGGTCACCATCCAACCCAGCTGTGCTCCCATCCTACTATTTTTAAAGCTTCCTTTCCTTTCTGTTCTCTAAATGTACCAGCAAGATGCCTCTGCAGTGTCCATGGAGTGTTGTATAAACACAGATAACAAACCCAAATACTCAAACTTTAATGTTGGAAATGTTGGCAATACATAGTAATCAGTGTAGAAAGATTAATTATGTAACTATTATGCTCCCATCACCATATGATGTTACACATTCCATCTTCTCCACAAAACATCACAGAGATCTACTAAACTTCAAAGAGAATCCAATGTGAGAAAAGAACACATTTTTTCTTCTGACAGAGAAGACTGCAGCTAAGAAGGTGCTCAATCTGTGATGGCACTTCATCCTTCAATAAATTACCTGCATGCTTAACCCTGAGCATGCTTCTTTTCCAAACTGATTTATTACCTTCTAGGAATTGGTCAAATTAATTTCACCAGTCAGTTGCATAACTCTCAATCTATAGGCAGTTCAAAAGCCAAGATAAGTGCATTTACTTGGTGAAATGACCAGTGTTTTCAGGAACCTTAGATTCTATAGAGGTAAAAGAGTTAGAAATTTACCAGAAAATATTCAGAAATACCTCTGAATTATTTTGTCATAGAATTTACTCAACTTCTAGTTCTAGGTCACTGGTTTTCTTTCATTAACAGTTTTAGATTTTGTTTAAAGCACTCAAATCTGCAGTACAGAATAAGAGACAGTATCAATATTTTTTTCAAAGACAGTCTGCAGGTTTCTTCATGATTCGTCCTATACAGCATTCTGCTGCATTCCAGGATACACTGTGAACTTAGGCCTTGAACTGATACTAAAAATGATTTATCTACAACATAATTTGACATTTAAGACAATTTACTTATAAAACTGACAAAATTCCTTATGTCAGCAGATTTTGTGGTTTTCCTTAAAGAACCATTAATAAAGGAATTACAAGTTCAACACAGGAACCATTGGCCAAGACCCAGAAATGAAGCCAGCTGAGGTAAAAGAAAACTTGGTTCAAAAGGGTTTGAAAATAGTTTCTATACATATTTAAATACTCTGGTATGTGTGTGGGCTGGGTTAGATCTCAAGGGAAAAGTAATGAGATAAGCCCCTTCCTGCTGGTAAATGGTAACTGCAAGTCAGCAGCTTTGTGACTCCAAATTCCCTGGACTTTCCCATCCTACTGTCTGCTGCTTGTCACGTTTTAAAAGCTGGTGAAAGTAAAGCCAACCAGCTCAAATAAAACAGGGGTCTTTAAAAATGCATGGTGTTTCCAAGGATTTCCTGTAATCCAGCCATTTAGAACAATAACTGACCATCTTTCTATCATAATTGTATCAAAGATATATTCAGAATAAACAGAGGTTTCAAGCTAGATGGACTTGAAAGCACCAGCAGACCTGTGAAGGTGCTCAGAGGGAGAGCCTGTGCTGTGGCTGTACCACACCTCCCACCAAACCAAAGGCTGAGCTGTGCCTGCAGACGTGGCACACCCTGGGCAATCTGCAAAGTCCGTGCCCATCCAGGTGCCCCACTGCAAATGCCCAAGCACTTTCCAAAGGACAATGACAAAAAAGCACAAGCACATTCCAAAGGACAATGACAAAAAAGGGAGCATGCATAAAAGTCAAATTCTTTGCTCTCTAACCTCTGTGTCAGATCTTTTCATCAGCCACCTTTGTTGCCATCTGTCAGGAGGGTGTGATTACCAAGTATTCCAGCTGACACTGGTGGGAGCAACACTCCAATTTTTAAATTGTAACAATCCACTTCTGAGCATTCCCTCCTGACTCTTGGATACCAGAAAAGAGCAATCTCATTTAGAGTATTAATGGATTTAAAGAAAATCTATTAAAAGTGAAGCAAGATAGCACTAATGAGGTCTGAACACCATGTGGCAATAAAAAGACAAAAATAGCCAAGTAAGATTAGAAGTAGGCATTGACAAAATTGAACTAAAGGTTTTGCACTCAATTAATGTTTGGTATTTTTTTATTTTACTCTTCATTTATATTATTCCTTTCTGTTGAAGCAAGGAAGGGAACGGTAGAGCAGCAGAAATAAAGCCAGTGGATGGTGAAAGGTCCTTACAGAGCAAGATGCCTCACTTGGGTTCTGTATGTCCCTATGCTTGTAAACAGCATGCACAGGGTTACAGGTTTGCTGTTTGCTAGGAAATAAGAAATAGTACAATATATTTTGCTGTGGCACATTAAATAAATATATAATGAAGTCCTTTAAAACATGAAAAAACTCGAGGCTAGACATGATAATCCAATGTTATAAAACCTGTGCTTTTCACAGAATCATTCTCTTGTGTTGAGGTAGCATAGAAATGTTTCAGATCTCTTGTTCAAAACTCACCCTTAATGGGGAAGGCACATTTTGGCCTAATACAGAATAGTCATATTGAGTCAAAATCTGGATATAAAGTGAAGAATAAAAAATAAACAGTTTATTTTTACTATGGCAATGAATTGCTCCATAATTCTGGCTGAATCTCCTAGGAATAATAGGCTGTAGAAAAAAAATATATATGCAGGTGACATAAAACAACTGTCAAGTCATAACCAAAAAGTGCCATGAAAGCTTTAAAAATCCTAAACAATCAAGCTAAATAGGCAACATAGAGGCAAATAAAACTTAATGTTCAAAAATCCAAATAAAGCAAAGTTTTAGCATGACAGTTGTAAAATAAATCTGTCAAAACAGAAGATTTTGTGACCATTGATTTAATGGCAGAAAGCTCAGCAGAAACATCTGATCATTGTACCAAAAAAAGGTAACAAAGTGTTAAGATAGTCAGGGAACTGAATGAAGATTAGCATTGAAAACACTATAATTTCCTCAAGGAATAAATAATAGGTCTTCACCTCAACTCTGTGTTTATGAGTCATTGCTTCTAAAAAGGGAACTGCAGAGGAAAGATACAAAATTGCACAGAAAAATCTCTTCTAAGTAAGAAAAGGACTGCAACTGGGCAAACTGGTATGTTTTTATGATGGATAAGGATTACATTTTTGTGTCAAAGATAACCAGAAAGGAGATTTAACAAATAAATATCTGGACTTCCTAAAGCCAGTTTAAAAAATATCATAAAAAGAACAAGATTTTGAATTCTTGACATTTAAATTACAGAATTCATTGCCAGTGGAAGTGTTCAGGGCAGAAACTTCACCTCCCCTGTGTGTATACATTTCTAGAATATACAAGCACTGTCAATAGTTTTGAAAAAGATGTTAAAACTTTGGATTAAGGCCTAACCTAATTTCTTCTGAATTTAGAGCAACACAGAGTTATTCAGGGGAAATATTTTCCTACCCATGCTTACTTGAAACATCTCCAGCATCTGGTTCTCACCGTTCCCGCAGACAGGAAGCTGCTCCACTGTAATCTCTGTGTGTTATCATTTGCTACCCTCAGTGACATCAAGACTACATAAATAGAGCATTTAATAGTTGGGAGAGACTGGGGCTTTCCTTAGGGACAAACTGGTCATCTGCTAATGATGTATCACACGGCCAACGTAACCCAAATGCACAATTCTGCACAGACTGTACAAATCCCTTCTACTCCTCTGTACTGCAATGTACTTTGCAGCAGAGCAGTTCTGCCTCACAACAAGGTCCCACTGATCACTGCCATTGTAGCATTCCCCTCCCTGCACATTCTCAATGCATTGAAAATGGACAGGGGAAGCAGAGATGCACCCAGAGACAGACTACTGCAGGATGCATTTCTGACTGACTGATACTTGGAGTTTCTAGGGATTAGGGAGAAGCATTTATTTGAAATTGCTGAACATATATGAAAGTACATGTATTCTGTAAGAAACTATGCTATCAGTATGTGTGATTAAAGAAAAAAGGTTTATATATCAGTCCAGTGTATGAGAAAATTAATTAACATATTTAGCATGCAGAGAGATGGATTCCAGCCAGCACAAGACAGAAGGAAGGGGATTCAAGCACTGAACATGGTGTGAGACAGTCAGAACTGGCATCAGGGAAAAGCAGGTAGGAGGCTAATTAGCAGAAGATTTGGAGAATGGGAGAAAAGCCCTTACTTTGAAAACTCCAATAGGCTTTTCCATGCAAATATCCCTTCATTTCCAATAAAAATGCTAGACTATATACTAAAAAATTATATTAGCTTCTCTGACCCTACTTCTTTTCTGTGAGTAGATTGTTTTTGATACAATAATTTCCTATCAAGCACATAGCCATTCATTTGTGGTAAACCATTCTCTTCAGAAACTTTATAATAGAGTTCAGCATCCTATATTTGTGAGGTATACCTTGTTCAATGTGTTACACAGGCACACATGTCTGAAAAGCTACAGTGGTATCAGCTGTATGTCTCATCTGTGGTATCACGGTTTGGCTCATCAATTCTAGCTGCTTTACCTGCTTAAAACTTCATTTCTTCCTTGCATTCAAACTGAGATGACAACACCCTTTGCATCCCTTCTACATTTAGCCTAAACACAATTGTGAAAATATGGTGTTGTCAAAGCTGCGCTGTGAAGGAATTATCACAAGTTCTGAGGTTTCTCTTGTCACTAAAAGTGTAACAAGATTAGTATGGAAACATGGAATGCTTAAAAGAAAGGAAGGAAAAGAAGAAAGGAGAGTATAAAACACACTGCATCACTTCTGTATTAGCACAGGGTGTGTCCTAACTGCTGCAAAAGCAATTGTTGATGTGATGTGCTCTGTAACCTGCTTGACATGACCCCTCACAGACTGCAACACTCCTGGTTCCTAGAAGGACAGAAGGACACAAAGGTTGGGGTGGCTCCCCAAAAGCATTTTCCTACATGCCTTTTGAAGTAAAATATATTCAAACATCCAAAAAGGTCAAAAAGCAAAGTCAAGAGGGCTGGATTACAATATAATATTATTTACTCATTTTGTAAGTTCATTAGTTTGATTAATTATACATACTGAAAATCATAGCTAAGCAAAGTGCAAGTGAGCAAGCCAGAGAACTGTCCCTATGGGACACAAAGTAACTGTTTATTCAAAATTAATCCAACATATTTACAGAATAAAACAAAAAGAAAAAATCAAAAAGAAGAAAATTGTTCATTGTATTGAAAGTCTCTACCTTTGAATTAAAGGACTGGCTCAGGACAAATCACCTTCTGCCCCTGAAAATACTGCAGCTCTATTACTTGTGGTACTGTTCTGCCAATATTCAAAGCTAAATATCAGTGCCTGTTTTTTGTATAAAACATACACAACTCTGTGAAGCAATCTACCTTAGTTTATACTACTTTATAACATCCTTTCAATACTACTCTTCAAATCGTGAACTGAGCTCGGAGTGTTTAAAAAATGACTGAAGTTTTTTATTTGACATAAGTCGATTTCATAAAGAATCTTTGACATAAGACAGTATTACTGCATAGTACTTTAATACCTTCTTTAAAGACTAATATACCTTATTCAAATACACCCAATATACCTTATTCTAATATACCTTACTGCATTTTAAGCAGTTTAATCAAAGAATGGAAAGCAGGTTTAGATGGTGCTGCCTCCTTCAAGGGTCAGAATAATTTCTTGAAAATCTTTGTCAAACATTTAATTTCTGCAATTTAATTTAATAAAACCACCATTTATTGGGGTTCAGTACTTGGACCCTGCCAAGCTTTGCACCCTCATACTAAACACTTAAAATCTTGAGCATCCTTGGTTTTTTCTGCTGACTCCTCCTAGCAGCCAGATTAGATGAGCCTTCTTCCCTCCAAACCAGGCTGAAAGCCTTCACTGCTGCCAGCTCTGTTACGTAAGGGCCCGAGCAGGGCAGAAGGGGAGTGCCGGGTTTGCAACAGGCTCCTGCAGCCCCGGGGCTGGCAGCTGTGGGTGCCACCGTGCCCCAGGGGACTGCCAGCGAGGGGCAGAGGCAGGATGTGGGACACAGCTCTGCAGAGAGCTGTCCCCGAGGACAGGCCAAGGGCAGGAACTGCAGCTCAGACCTCATGCAGGCTGGCTCCAGCTGTGCAGGAGAAGGTACAGTCTGGTTTGGTCAAATGGCTGCTGACAGCATGCTTTGCTTCCCACTGCTTCTGCCCCTGCTCCTCAAAGCTGCATACCCTGCTTTTGGCTTATCCTCCTCCACCTCCTTCTCTGCTCAGGTTTAGACTCCAAATTCCCTTCCCTTTTCTATAGGAGGCACAGTCCCTGCCAACTTCTTACTTCTGGCCCTGCTCCCAGGCTTTCTGCCCCTTTTTAAAGGATAGAAAACCTCCAAAGGAGATCACACTTTCTTTACATAATCTATTTAATAATACTTTTCAAGTAATTCAAAGCTAACTCTCACTCCTGAAAAGATCTCAAAGGACTCCAACAATTTAAAAAGACTAAAATCTGTGTTGAATTATTGAATACAAAGGATGACAAAACCCACTATTGTGGGCTTCCACAAATATACCCAAAATACCACAAATGCTGCCAAGTTCAGTCAGTCAAAACTGTGAGTCATAAGTGACTTAAAAGGCACAAGGGCCGAGCACTGGAGTTTCTTTCACATTTTTTTCAGGTCTGACACTTTCTTTGTCCTTTATCATTTCAGCTTTTGGTATATACTATAACCAGGTTCTAAAGCTGTTCCCACAGCTACAAGGGAAGGAAGATCACTGAAAACTTTCCTCAGGAAGAACAACTTAAAAAACCCACACCACATTCCATCAAAAAGTTTGGAGTAAAACTACAGCAAATGGCAACACCGTATCACTGTGAAGCCCAACTATGCACCCTACTGGTGTTTTTCCAAAATGACCATGAAAATGCATTGTATCATCTGAGAGGAAGATTTTGATACACTCCAACCCATTTGATTCAAAGACCCTTCAATTAGGTATGCACTACTGCATTCATTTCATCATTTTTGTATATTTTATAGTTAAAATCAGAAATTATCTAATTCATCTGCATCAAAGATGGCACAGAGAAAGCTTGACTAGACCGGAAGCTCTCAATCTTTTTTTATTTCTTCAGGCCTCTAGTTGTAAGCAGCAAGGAACCCCTTCTGAGTTTAGCCTACAAGCTAATTTACATATCACATTTCTCTCAATGCCAGGTAAACTGCGGTAGAATTCCAACACACATACTGGTATTTTCCTCTATGCTCCTTAGCAACTCTTCAATCAGAAAGGTCCCAGAAACTTTTCTTTTAGAAGAATAATTTCCTACACTCCCAGCTTCATAAGTATATCTAATAACAACAGTGGCTAGGATGACAATTCTTATTAATTTTGAGCATCTCCACAGGTTATGTTCAGACGGAATTATCTTTAATTAATCCTAAAGCACTATTAAAATCAGACTCATTCATTAGTCAGGGAGCTTAAAAACTAATAATTAATGGGACTCATTCTTCTCATCTTTTTCCTTGCCAGCAAGGAACTGTCTGAAAGCAGTTCTCTGCACTCAAGAAAAGAGAAGCAGCTACATAAAAGAGAAAGCCACTTTTATTTTCATATGTTCTGCTGAAACTTCTGCTTTCCCCGCACCATTACAAGTGAACAGAGTGTTTTCTGACACTTAGGATTCCCAAAATAGTTTAAAAACATATTGCTTTATCCTCTAATATCACATTATGAACCATAAGCACAATTATGACAACTGATATTGTCTGATTTTTTTTCTTTCAAAGGGCAAATATTTTTAAAAAGATCTACACCTGAGTCCTCTTCCTCTCAAATGTAGTTTATTTCACTTGAGGTGTTTACTCAATGATATTTCTACTAAGAACATTTGACCTTTAAACAAACATTCCAGACTATGTCCTTTGGGTGAAAACACACTGGTTGAATTTCCTTCCACGTGTTCCCCTCCAGCATGTTTGCTTTGTTCAATGCCATATTTATCCTGCTCATTGATTCTGGTCTGCCAACAATACCTCTTTTCAACAAACTCTCTTCTAATATCCTCATACAAGGTCTTCCCCATTGCTGGGATGCTGAGCATCCACTTCACTTTTAATTAGAGCAGCCACAAATAAGGTAGTATAGGTGTCTGTTTTAACACCAAAAGAACCAGAGATCCTGACAAAAACTGATTTCAGGACAAATTCTACCCAGTCTTCTGAATATTTAGTGTACCAAAGTGTAACGGTAGAAAAGGAAAATATTTAGGTGTTCCATGCAATGCCTTGAGGTAAATTCAGGGCACTATCACTGTGGTGATAAACCATCTTTACCTTTTTAATTCCACTTGATACATCTGTACTAGTGAGTTTTTAACACATTTTAACATATTTGATACTTAGAGAACTGAGTTTGCTTCTGTGTTTGTAGCTCATCTGATTCTGTAGGACTCTGATGCTAACAGAGTGCCCTAACTACTACTGTAATATGAATAAAAATCACCACAAAAGCTGAAGATGACACAAGAGAAGACAAACTGTGCCAACCTTAGTGTAAAAGCCACTGTAAGCCCTGAGTAAGGAAGACCATTAAGGGACAAAATATAACTTCAGATCTTCAGCTGGTCTCACTCTAAGTCATAAAGAATAATCTAATCAAGGACACCTAATGCCTGATGCCAAGCCCACGTAGTGTTGTAGCCCCACCAATTTATAACAGATGTTTTTTGAAGGTATGGTGTTGAAAGAACACAATCCCATATGGAAAATCCTAGATTATCAGCAGAATCAGAAAGTCTATTAGAAAGATTTATGCTGGAAGGGGTCACTTACAATACTTTGCCTGACACTTTACACTTGCAATTGCTGCCCACAGAGGTACATTTCCACAAGACAGCATCAGCAGAAGATGCATAAAACTGCAAATTGTGCCTTATCACTTCTGTGAGCACTCCACAGTGTGCAGGCACCATTCTAAGCACCATCTTAAACAGAAAAGTTTGCAGTGGTAGAAGAAAAAATGAAGCTTCTGTCAGGAAATTTTAGGTGGCTGGGATCAAGTCCAACAAATCCTCCTGACTCATCCATTATCTTCCTGGTTTTGCACTTGTTCTTAAAAATTGTCTGTTTTCCATCCTAAATTGTATTTCTTCATGGGCTCATCTTAAAGCCCTAAAATGCCCTCACAGAATGCACAGCAGCAGATCTGAATCCATGAAGCAGATACAGCAGCTATTAATAGGGCAAACATGAGATTATAAAGTATTGACTGCAGAACTCTCAGATTAATTCATCACATTTCTGGGCACACGTCTGAACTCACTCTAGCTAGCCTGTGAACACGCACAAGAATTGCTATGAAGTGGAGAAATGAAGACAGGCCAATTTCTGCGTGCTTGCATCCCAGGGTTGTTACTGCCTGGTAAGTACTGGATTCTGTAGCAATCAATCATCCAGATATCCAGTGCTATTTTGCTATATTGCCCAAAACTGCTGTGACTGAAAGTAGAGGAAATACTGCATCCAGTTACTAGAAACAGCTTTTGGCTAAATGGTGCAATATGAAAACCCCTGATTTAGGCCATCCCTGCCTCACCTTGAAGGTAGAGAAAGGAAAAGCCATGTCGTTCTCTGGTTATGCAAGCACTGGTAGATAACCAAGAAAGGCAAACTTGGCTAATTTGGCCAACCAAGTTTCCCAAGGATCACATGTTTAAGAATGAAATAATATAGACCACATTTCTAATTAGAAATTGTGAAAAGCTTTCTAGCAGCTGTTGAGAGTCTTCATCTTGGAGCTCACATCCCTATCTCGTTACAGTAAATGAATCACGATTTCACAAAGCTGTGTTTAACAGTCCATATATAAAAACAGGCCTAACAAAGGCCAGATGAAATGCTGCCTGAGCACTCAGGCAGCATCCAACTTCTGTGTGCAGCTTTGACTGGCAATCATATTATTCTACGTTATCAGAGTCAAGTAAATAATTAATATATTATAATAATTTCATAAGACACACTGCCTTTCTGAGAAGGGCAAAACAAGAACTGTGTTTGTAGTTGAATGTTGAACATTCTCTATTCACACAGTGCAGTATGTGACTCCAGTATTTTTCCTTTATCTGAAGAACTGCAAGAAACTCACTGAAAAGCCTATTGCTCAGACTTGAATACTGTATACTACTAACTTATTTTCCAAGCAGGTTGAGAAAGCACTTTCTGGTTTCTGAACATCTGAGCAGCTCCAGGAGCAGATCTTCTCCTTGTTGGTTTTCCCCCTTCTTTGTCATTACCAACCTTTAAGCCCTCTCTCCCTGGGCTGTCCTCAAGGGCAATGAAAGGTAACATTATACAGCTGCAGATGTCAGTAGATACCAGAAGTTAAATGTTGAATCTTCATAAAAATACAAACACCAATATTTGCTTCCTTTCTATTCATGCAGTGGTACTCACCACAGTGAAAATAGGATATGTACTTTTCAAATTCTCTAGCTCTGAGGGGTTCTAGATAAGTATAATGATAGTACAGCCAAGACTGCTAAATTTATTACAGGAGCCTGTGATCCCAATAGTATATTGCTAATAACAGTGCCAAATATCCAAAGGCAGCTGCTCTGTAGAGGTTATCCAGTCCTGTATGCTCCCTCACAGAATACTGCAGAGCAATAAGCAGAGGCATATTATACCAGTGGGAGAAGCAAGCTGCTCTTCTTAGATATAGACGAGTAACAAACACCCAATATTTCTTTGAAAAATCAAGGAAAACTGTGCCAGAGGACAAAAAGGACATCTGTGCCAAAAGAAACCAGAATCTCTGCAAACTGAAAGTGTCTCTATTGCTGCAAGAACGATGAGCCAGCCCACGCTAACTGCCCTATTCCATTAATGCAGTCTAACCCTTTTTTCAGTCTAAGCACAGCTTATAAACAATTTGTTTTCCATTCACAGCCCTAGACTTCAAAAATAAATTTCTTTGGATTAAAAAAACCCAACGTTCTCCTAGAAGTTTGCTATGGCATTTTTGCAAATTCATGCAGTCTGAATTCCAAGGTGCTCACAATCCATCTTTTTTTATTTTATTCTGCATTTAGGTTGAAGACTTGGGTGTTGGGTGCAATGCACTTCATTTTCAACTTTCGATGCGTACAATTACGTTTTCATTATTTTAACAACATTTTCAGTTAATATTTTTCCAGTGACTGCAGCAAAACCTTATGCTACAGTCCATATTTCAATTTTTTTTTTTACTGCTGAGAGTATCCTGTCAGTTCTTCTACATTAGTACTGGCACATCCTCTTAAAATAAACCATCTGCTGAAGACAAATTCCTTTGTCCCCAGCCTGGGCACACTCCCCAGCCATTTGGACAACAAAGATGGGAAAAGGGCTAGATGGAGAATTCTTTGGGATGGTGAAGAATATTCAAAAAACGCCATATTTCACTTGAGTGATAAATGACACGTTCCTGAACGCCCACTGGGACTTCCAGAGAGCAGAGGGAAAAAAGTTGGTAAAGGCAGACCTTGACAGGGTGACAGTGACATTTTACAACTGTTGTTGAAGGACTGCCTGTGTAGGGTCAGGCCCTGCCCTTGGAGATGTTTGCTACTGGCAGAGATGGTACAATGTGACAGGCAGAGTTTTGTCAACAAGACTCTAAAAATTTATGTAGAGCTCATGCTGACAAAGAGTGACCCTAACCAGTAGTATTTTTTGTATTAAATGCGAAGTGTATGCATGTGTGTACATATGACACATGTATATTTTTGTTTATATAATTTATATAGACAGATATGCACATCAGCGTCTGGATAGTGACAGATAAACTTGAGCATGGCTCACTTTAAAAAGAGGAATTCTGCAGTTGCTTAGGCACTCACTCTATCTTCTCAACCCTTTGTGTAACTAAAAAAGACATTCTTCCAAAGTAAGGAAAGAAATATAACCCAGTGCTGTGAAATCCCACTTTGAAATGTTCCAGAAGCTATCCTTACTGGAGTATCTGAGTAACAGCTATGGAATACTTTGATTATTATTTCTTCTATTGTAACTTGAAAAGCTTAAAACTTGAAAGAAAAAAAAAAAAATTCAAAAGGACTTTTAAGGAGGTCAAATGTATTTCAAGACCTTGCCCAGCCCACTCTCAGCACCATCAGCATTTGGCCAAGTGCATCTTCGGGCTTGTCAAAACAAAGCCGAGAATTACTGCAACACTTGCAGACATTCTGTCTGCATCACTTCCACATGTATCAGGACCTGCTCCTCTGCAATACTCCAGAAGCACCTCCACACCAAGCTGGCCTGTCTGACTTAAGACCTGCTTGGTGAGAATACCAACAGATGGACACTTTGAGAGAATCCCACTGAGTGAAAGGCTTGAGGCTTAAAATCTCTCAAAAACCTGAAGGCCTTAACTGTAACTGCGGCTATTGTCTTTGTGCGTAAGTTACGAGGATACTCTGATTTTTCATGGAGATCAATTCTCCTGTTTCAGGAAGAAAACATTTTTTCCGTTCATTTCAGTGCACTAACAAGTTCTAAGTGCAGGTGGAATATTAATACTCCCATCCTTAATCTTCTGTAGTATTGCCAGGTACGGATCAAGGAATGCCTGAGACAGTAACAGTTACTCAGTTTCTCAGTTACTTCTGAGGAAGTAGGTGTCTGAAGGTCAAAGGAAACATTTCAATTTCTTTTGCTAGAAAAAGCAGGAAGAAAAATTTCTGTCCCCACCAAAGACTGCATGCTGACACTGACTGTACTTGCATTATAGGATCATTATTATTTCCATGAAATTATTATATATTTGCAGACATGCCAGTGGTGCCCACACAAAGTATTTAATGACAGAAGGTTCCAAGCAGCTTTTGCAAACAAAAACAATGTATTTTGCTTAATAATAAAAATCAAATTTTAAAAGCCATTAGAATTAATCACCCAAACTCTAGTTTCGAAGGGGAAGCAGTTCTGGTGAGGCAAAAAACTAGCAAAACCCAAAAAACCCCAAACATCCAACAAACCTAAACTGAAAAAACCTCCAGCAACCTAATAAAAATATTAAAACAGACATGCTACTAGCATATACATTCTAGTAATGTATTTGAAAAGCCACTCATACTGACACTTCTGTTATTTGCTATTTTTAAGCACAAGGCTGAGAGCCTGCAATAGAAATTGTTGCAGTCTTTGCTTTCTCATATATAACAAGTCTGCCTCTTTTTGAGCACAACAGTAGAGAAAGGTCAAACAAATAAAATCTATCAATAACAGGAAAATAGTTTGAGCAATATAATCTTAACTTCTACTCTAGAAATAAATCTGGGAAGAATTTTTGGCATGAAAGATAAATGCACTTAGACTCAAAGCCAGTTTAGAGTCACTCACATAAAATTCTTTTGGACAGAAACAATTATTTTATACACAAGTATTTAATGCCTAACAAAACATTAAGGAATCTAATCGACAATAAGAAACCTTGATTTTTCAGGAAAAAAAAATTACTTGAGCGTTGACCTAGAGAAGCTCACATTTGTATGAGCGTTACTCTTTTCCCTGAGTCATCCCATCAATTTGCTTTAATACAACACTGATCATCATGTGGCTCCATACAGAGTTCAGCTCAGAAATTGAGACATTCAGAGGAGCTCAGAAGTGTCTGAAAAGCAGGGATAGTGGTCATTCTAAATCACCTCTCTGCTTCCCTCCATCTCTGGGCTAGCTGAAGGACAATTGGACCCTGATTCTGCTTGGGGCTGCAGCTCACAGGCAGGTGGGCACTGATATTGAGACTAAATGACAATAGCATCCCACACCACCACACAAAGAGGAGCTGATATTATGTAACCTAAAGACAAAATACACCATGGCCTACATATCTTTTGACATTTTAAGAGATGATGGACCTGACAAGTCACAATCATCCGCCAAGTATAATGGTGGTGGAGTAATCAAGCAGGTATTACTCTAACAAATGCCAAAGAGTATTTCAGTACAGCTCCATCTGCCCAAATTCACAGTGCCATTCTGAGAAGAAATAAAAATAACCTAAAACATGCACTCAAAAATATATTTCTAATTCAAATTAAATGTAAACACAGACATCAGTTAACATCCTTGGTAGACTTGACTGGAACACTGAATTTGTTGAGAAATGTAAATCAATCAGTCTGAATCAATTCAGAAACACAAATCAAGGTCAATCACAATTCAGAATTTAGCAAATTAAATTACTTGTTCATTTATGGTTAACTTCCTTAGGTTAATCTTAAGGCTGTATAAGCTTCACCTAGTATTATGCTTGAGACTTAATAATTTGCCTTGACATTTAGAATAGCTCTTACATAAAACTTTGGATTTGTTTTTAAATAAAAAGCAAGATGACAGAATAAACAATGCTGAAAATATACTCTTTCCCAGAAGAATTGTAATCTTGGATCAAAAGCCTTTAGGTTTTTTCTCTCTTTCCATCAGTATTATATCTCCACACTTGTTCAAATTAAATTCTTTTTCCTCTGTGTTTAAAACTATTCACTATATATATTAAAACAAGTAATACGTATAATTCTGGGTTTTTTCTATATACTTGACCAAGAAAAATACACACATAAGATGTAAAGTCTTTTAATTTCATTAATTATAAAATGTGTAAACTGCTTGAATATTCCTTTTTTTCCATTTTTTTAGACTATTTTAGGTAAAATAGACCAGCCAAAACTATATAAAATCTGTACTGTGTTCATACACCATCAATAGATTAAACGATTATAATAAATGGGTTACAGTACAACAACAATATTGTGAAGCAAGGCTAAGCTACCAGAGAGGATTTAAATCTCAGAAACAGCTGCATAACAACCACACTTCTCTGAACAGTAACAAATTAAGGGCATCCACAAGACTCCAGCTGTGCTAATGAGTTCATCCTTCCACATCTACAGAGACGACCAAAATACCTGCAGGACTTTTTAAAGAACATGAGCACTCTTATGTCTCCATCCTAAGAAACTGAGTCTGATACACACCATTTGTGTTATTATTCATTTCTCATTTTACAAGTTTTACAGACACATATTCAAATTAAAATACTCAGCAGGAAAATCAAGATAAATGGAAATTTAAAACCTGAAGAATTTTATTTTAAAAAATAAAACAAAAATCAAATTCCTGAACAATATCTACCACTTCAGAAGTCATTTGTGAGATGATTCAATGGGAAGATGAGTTTGCAATAGATGAAATTAAATAAAAACCTGCAATAAATCTCTGCTTCACTAGAGACTAGACTGCCTTGCTCAGCAATATGCTCCATGACAAGTTAACCAGTATAGTGCAGTATTATGTTTTAATCACTACATTTTTTCACTGGGGGAATGGGGCTACTCACAGCACTGGTAAGAACAAAACCCAAGCAAACTGATTCTAAACCTGCTGTATGCTATAAAAATCTACCAAGGAGACTGGGGAAGTGAAATAAGGATGTCATCACAAACATCCAAAAAGTTAATCACTAAAGCCTCTAAAGAGCCTTGAAACTTCACTAGAAATGGTAAAGCACGTGAAAGAGCAGCAAGAGCACAATGGCACAGCCACTGTCAGGAGCTGCTCCCCGGGTGCTGGGCGCACACGCACCTCCCTGCACACACAGCATGCCGGGCACACGCCCCCACAGAGCATGAGAGGTCAATCACTCCATCCTGCTAATGAGAGCAGGCAAGCACAGAAACACCGAGCTTCTGCAGCTCCCCTGCAAGGAATTATACAAGGCATCAGCCTCCGTTCAAAGGCATAACACCTACTACAGTGCACTAAAAATTACTATTCTAGGTGAACATGTGTGCTCCCCATCTAAGGAAAGCAAGAGCACATTAGCTAATTCTCACTTTCTGATTATCTCCTTCTTTGTTGCCTCTTCCATTTTGTCATGCATTCCACAGTGCTTTATTCAGACTGCTTTTTGTACTTAGCTGTCTTTCTTTTCAGTAATCTTCTACCCTACTGTGTTACTTTTGTGCTTAACATGCTGACATCAGGAACCTTTGGAGCATTAGTGCACAGCAATTCTAGCCAACATCACTTCGTTGGCAGTATACGGCAAGAGGAGACAAAACAATGCACCTGAAAAAGGAATTGCTAGAAAGGAATGAAAAAGTGAGAAAAAGAAACCGGTGTTGGTATAACATTTTGCAAAATTATTCCTTGGATTTTAACTCCAAAGCAAATGGAAGTACACTGGAGATTTTCTGCTTTGCTCCAGCTGCAGGTGAACTGAACCTAGCTGTGTGCATGTTTAGTGAGAGCAGGCTAGCACCAGCTGCCTCCAGCACTGGCCTTGCTCATATTGGAAATAACTGCAGTGCTCTGATTCCAAGATGAGCTCCTTTGTCCAAAGGACTGCTTTTAGCAGGAAAGGCTTAATTATTTCCTCCTTTAAAAATACACTTTTCAAGGTGCTGATTTCAATAATTTCACAAGTCCAATCAAAGAGTTACAAAACTTAAAAGTGTCTTAGACATAAAATTCATTATATGTGCTCCTTACAAAAGCTTTCAAAGTCTCCCTTTTGGTCATTCCCAGAAAATCAGCACTGACTAAAAGGAAAAGAAGGGAACAGTTTCTCTGCATCCATACATTGTAGGGGTGGTCAGTGTTTGTAGTGCTATGAGACCTGCACAAATTCTGTCACACAGGCAGCAACCAAACCACGAGATCCATTCAAACACCCCTGAGCTGTCACACAGCCTCCCAAGGCAGCTCCACACCAGAGAGAAGGACAACTCCCAGGGCTCTATCAAGCAGGGCAGTCCCAAAATGCACCAGCATCCCAACGTGACCTTCAGAAGCCCTAGCATCAGTGCAGCACTTGAACAGCTTCAGAGCCATATGCAGCTAAAGAATCAGTTTAGTCACATCTTACCTATTATTAGAAATGGATTGTAAGGTCCTTGAGAGTAAACATTTCATGTTTGCACAATGCCTAGTACAACAAAAACCCTGTCAACGAACAGGGCTCAGAAGTGCTACTGCTATCTGGGGTAGCTTGTACAGAGCCAGGGTTTGATTCAGAGTAACAAAGATTAAAATATGGATGTAATGGAACATTAGTACACCAAGCTCAATCTACAAGTAAGTAGGTATTCCATGTGTGCTCCCAAGAGCTGATAATGCTATTCTTATATTTTCTTCCTTTTTCCACAACGTAGACTTGGAGTTCTGCAACATTTCTGGGTTGAAAATAACCATTTGCCAATATTCAACATAAAATACAGATGTATTTTTATACATACCACTAAAACTGAGTTTTTCAAGGGCTAATATTTGGCACAGCATAGCATGATGATATTCCTTTAAAGAAGAACTGAAGGGCAATCAAACAGATTTTACTTCGTTTGGGTGAACATGTGCTACTCTAAGTGGTACTGCTAATACATAGAGAGGATAAAGAAAAGAAAAAGGGTGCAAGAAGTTGAAAATGGATACACATTTTAAGGGAGTTGCTGTGCTATCACTCTGTGGCTTAACATATTTTCATCATTTTATCTTCTCACTTGCTGCCTTAGCAAAATGGTAAAAGGAGGCATCCCTTACAAACCCCAGTACCATCCACTTAAGAAAGCAGAGGTATCACTAAGAAATAAAACTGAGATTTTGTCAGCAATCCTGCAGACTCTCACCACTTGTAATCAGGAAGAACTTATGCCTTCTGGAAGGGTGTTGTGAGCTTAATACAGGTGAGGCAGCTATGGGATGTGATTACAGGGATGCAGTGCACCAGCTGGGAACTGTGTGCTTCGACAGTCCCACACAAACCACAGAATGGCTTGGTTTGGAAAGGACTTTTAAGGTCACCTAGTTCCTACCCCTCACAATGGGCAGGGATGCCATCCACTAGAACAGGTTGCCCAGGAGCCCATCCAGCCTGACCTTGAGCAGGGACATGCCAATCCCTGAGGCTTGCAATGGGTCACTGCAGCAGCAGGCCATCAGATACTGAGGCTCCACATGCAAGGAGCTCTCTTGCACTCTTGGCTAGATCACCCGTACAAAGAGCCACACGTATAACCAAAAGCCATTAACATCACAAACTTCATATGTTACTAACTGCAGTAAACAACAGACTTGGCAGCATCACCTTGCCCAGACAACCCTCTGAAGGCACCCATGGCAGTCACTCCCTGCTGAAATTTTACACATGCAAAAGGCTCTTCACTGGTTATTCCCTCCCTAGCCAAAAATAAACCTATTTTTTAATGAGCCTCCCAGTTTAATGCAGCTCCCACAACTTGTCCCAAGCTTCAGGTAAAGTCACAGTCAAGTAGTAAACACAGCATTTTCATGTATTGAATTTTAGTATGGGTATACTGCATTGAAATGCAGAACTTCCCCACTGGGGACACATTTATTCACTTCAAGAAAAGAAAGCATAAGTTATTTTTTACGTCTTTCTGCTGTTAGGATTTGTCCTCAGTAAGAATTTGTTGAGTGAAACCTTTAAACAAAAGGTTTCCAAAAAAGATTAGTTTAGGATTTAAGTTGACATTACTTATTTTAAAGTGAAATCCAGCAACATTCAGAATTATTAATGGATCTCATTCTCATTACATGATGAATGAAACCAACAGTTCACTGGATGCTGTCAGCACCTAAGTTATCCACATATTTAAATACGAAACTTTTCAACTTCACTGTGCATAAAATGAATATACTACATAATAAAATAGTTGTAAAGAGAACATTTTTAAAAGCTCCTTTGTGTTTTAATTTTTATTTTTAATTGTTTTCTGTCTGCCAGTGCCTGAGTGTTTTAACTAGATCAAGACTCTTAACATGAAAAATGTTCAGTTCAGAGAGCCCTCATGAAAGACTTAGAGATACTAATTTATTCAATTACTTCTTTAGATCTATTTTTAATCACAGTTTGAGAACAATAAAACCGCAATTATACAATATCAAGAAATATTTCAGTATGAATCTAAATCTTGTAGCAGCAAGAAAATCCGTATTTTTAACTCTGATTTGTGTGCTTAGCTGTTTAAATCTGTATCATCCTTTAACATGGGATCTCAGAAAAAGTGAACTTCCTTTCCTCATCCTAATTATCAATACTTAGCTATTAATGCATGAATTTATACATGACACACTCTACACATTGTATGCTAAGATACAGATGTGCCCATTATTATCTGTCTCAAATCTCTTTGCAAAGGTTCTATGGCATGCAAGCAATTCTTTTTACCATTGGCTATAATCTCTTTTTCTTTGAAGGCCCCAAGAGCAGAGATAGATTTAGATAAAACTCCTTAATAGGACCACACAGATGAAGACCCATATAGCAGAAGGAAATTTTGCTCCCTGGGGGAATTTGTAACCTTCAGCATAAGCAGGATCAGTGCTGTGACAACAGTGAGCACAGACACACCAAAGGCAGCTGGGAATGAGGCAGCACAGCTCCCTCAGACTCCCAGCCAGGGCACACAGCCCTGCAGGACTGGCCAGACCCAGAAGTATCTGGGCTCCATGCAACACACTACTTCCCAAATCCTTCCCAGTAACTTCATTACTTCCTTGAACAGCAAACAACAAGCTCTTTGTCCCAGAGATAGTGTTGTGAGATTTTGCAATTAAAAACAAAGCTGTCCTGAGGAAAAAAATACCAATTATGCTATTGGCATCATCTGTGAAAAATATCCCACTGAAAGACAACACACTCAAACCACTGTTATGCCTTAAAGATGTTTCCCCAAATCCCATCTGAATATTTTAGTGATATTGTTTCTAGCACCATGCAATGCCAGACAACATCTTCACATCACTATTGATTTCTACATTTTAAAGGCAGCACATATTTTTTAGCTCTTTCATCCTCATATTTCACAACCAATTTATAATTCAACATATTCTTTGACGTTGTTTAAACACTTAAAGAGTAAATTATTTTAGCTTATCAGAATATAATTTGTTTTGACCAAATTCCCCCCAGTTAGTTGGGAGGTTGTCACGGCTCTTTACCATGATCATATTGAAGTTTCCGAAACTGTAACACAAACACATATACCCCCTAACCACAGAGAAGAGAAAAGGAATATACCAGTGCTGCCTAACTGAAGTAACCTATCACCTGTGACACCAGCTTTCAAGTGCTATAAGCATACACATCTTTTAGAAAAACATATTTCCTTTTCTAGCACTTTATTAAAGCCATAAGCAACTGAAATAGTTACTTGGGTTTTGCAAAAAGTCATGCATTCCAAAACCTCAATATGAAAATAAAATTTGAAATCATATTTTGTTTTGCATATTTACTCCATTTGCAAGTCAATTTCTTAATCTTATGGAGGCAACGATGTTAAAATTTGATGTAGAAATGTCCGTCTCATGGTTGCTGAAGAACAACAATGTAGTTGCACATCACCAATCATAAGTGACATCACTGCTCATCATGTCTGGCAGCGTAGCAAGGCAATTAAAACATTAAGTACAATACCTTTGCTAATCTGACAAGCAGGTAAACCCAATGTAAGAAGCAAACTGTTTCATTAATAAGATTCTCTTAACTTCATATAGGACAAATGTAAAAGATAAAGTACTTACAGTGAATTCACAGAAATCAATGCTATCAAGACTTTTGCTTCTGTGTATTCTCCCTTTTATTCTTCTTAAAGAGGGCTTTCCCTGACTTACACTACAGGTAGCACCATTGGGATTTTCGGAAGATGGAGTTACCCTGCCAAACAAAAAGAGCCACATATCAGAATACATTCTTTTATTTGCTTAAAGTGAAAAATTTACAAAGGAAAGCACATTACCAGGCTATACATACAAGAAATGCCATTCCAAGTAACAGTTTTCAATCACTAAGTGCCAAAATAAGATCACAAGTTTGTAGAAGTCTAGCTCCCATCAAGACCACACAGCTTGCAGGTTTTGTCAAAAACATTCTGAAGTTATCTTTTTTATACAAAAGTGTGCAGAAACAGAAAAAAAGACACATTGTAGAAAAATATTTTTTACTTCTGAAAATTTAAAAGCACTATTTTTCTTTGTTTCTTCAGTAGAAACCCCAGACCTGTGACACCCATTGATGGCTGTCAGTTAAATCACCAGGAGGCCTGGCAGTATTTGGCTTTTGACCTTTTCCAGTTTGAGTGCTGATGGTGCTTCAGCTATTCTAGCAATGAGTAACAACCAACAATAATGACATTAATATCATCTGCTGAAGTTATAGGGGTAATATATTAAGCAACTACACTTGATAAGACCTTTCATCATATTGTAATCTACACAGAGTCCTAGGGGGAGTCCATAAGTAAAATATTTGGAGGAAGCAATCCATATTTCAATGAGCTTGTTGGAAATCACTAATAAGCAGAACTAAGTTAACAATTAACTAAGTGTACTAGGATTTGTGACATTAATATTTGAAATACAAAATAGTCCCTAGTCAGACTGGCACTTAAGGAAAAGGAAAACTCCATTCCAGCAAATACACTCACCAAGAATTACCTAAAAACCTGAAGTCTTCATGCCCAGATTTACACTTATTTCATGTTATTTCTCAACTGCAGCCATAGAAGATTTCAAAACACAGCTTAAACAAGAAATAATATGTATTTTTTTGCATTTCCCTAGTCTTTAGACAGCAGTTCAGTATTTCTCCCAAAAACCATTAACATTCCTCTCACAAAAAAAAAAAAAACCACTTTAGGATGCTTTTTATGTTCTTTAACTTAGAATTAATGGCTTTTGTGTGCACATAAATGTTTGTGCAAAAAAGAAAGAAAGGTGAAGATGTCTTAAACGGATGCATCACCAAAACAGGACATTGCATAGTGGGCCACATCAGCTCCTGAACTACTAAATTCCAAATACAATAACCACATGCTGAATGCTCTTGTTTGATTAGCAAGACTTCCAGGTCTACACAACGTCATGGTCAGGATAACATGGCCATGGGACAGCCAGGGAGAAGAAATTACAATATCCAAACTAGAAAATTAAAGCAACTCCTTTCAAATCTCTTATTCAATTTATAAAGATAAAGCCCTTCATTTTTTGTTGAATCACTGCAACCACCAAATCACTATTTTGTTTTCAGATGCCTGATTTTGGGAGTTTTTACACATGCACACAGACCCACATCCAAACAGCTTTCTCCAAGTTCTCTTGACAACATAGTAATTTGGTTTAGATGGTTTTTCCCCTCGGGTTATTTTATTGCCAACTTTAAACTGCAAATTTCTACCTGAAAACATAACTATAATATCCATACATCTTAATTACAATATGAAACCCCTCTTGAGACTGCACTGGTATTTTTTGTCTAATCATATATGGATTGAATTCTGAGAACTATTCCTGCCCACTACAGTAACATATTTGTTCACACAGCAGAAACTTCAAGAACACCACGGATTTCCTGCTAAAATGTCTTCAAGAATTACCAGGACAGATTTCCAAAGAAAGACAACTGCTCAGTCTCTGTCTTGTTGCACAGACAGTGACATTTACAATGACAGCACATTGCTATTGTGTGAATGTCCCTTCTGTAACAGAGTGCTCCAAACATCTCTGCTCAAGTACCTAACTGAGCACACTCTGTGTCCATGGCAGATGCAGATGCTGGAGCCCTCAGAGATATCAATTGTTCCCCTGCTGTCAGAGTCTCTGTTTATTCTCTCTACAGGGAATCTTTAAGGGCTGCCTACTCCATTACTTATAATTTGGGTTAATTAATCTTCAAATGCACCTCTGATTAATTAAATTCTTGGCACGTAAGACTTCTTCCTTATACTTAATTGAAAAGTTAAACAGCTGTAAGCTACACTGGGCTTTTCCTTATTCTGAATAATATTTCAAGCCATTTATTTTAGGGCCTTACCCACAAATGTGCATGTATTTAAGCTGTAAGTCTTTTAATGTTTTCTGATACTAGAAAACTACTTACATGGAAAAACCCAAACAAATACAAATAACAGGCTAATCAAAGTTACACAGTTTTAACAAAACCACACTAGTGGCATGTTTTAAAGGCCCTTCTGTTTAGGAGCTTCACTCTTTACAGCCACTTGAAAAAATGAACTTGATGCCACTGGAATCCAGCTATCATTTCATTCTGCTGGAGAATAAATTATGGCTGATACTTGCTAGCTTCTAAGATACAGAAAAGTCTTTTTAAAGTTACAAAATATAATTACAGAGAAGGAGTATCACAATTTATCTATTCCCTCCAATCCTTTACAAAATCATTAATTTCCAGATCTCTTTACAAGCAAATAAAGCATTACTTAACCAACCAAAGAAAAATCCAATCAATATAATTGATATTGGGAATTGGGAAGCTTTGCACTGTATGTACACCAAAGGAAGGATCTGAGGCAAGATATCCATACTGGCAGCATCACAGGGGTTTTTGACTCTGTGGTTGAAGAGGAGACTTTGAGACAAGAGCAAACCAATTAACTACCAGCTTCTCCGGGGCCTCTACTCCTCCCAGAGTTTCAGCAAAGGGAAGCAATAACAGACCTGAGAGAGACTTAGATCAATTTTACCCAGGCTGTGCAGAATGCCAGATACAGCAAACTGGTGTCCAAAGACTCTTGAACAAAAGCCTAGGAATTAAATCTCAAGGAAGTCTAGGGCTTAAGAAAGTAGAACATAGCACAAGGATCTTTGAAGGTAGTGAACAATTCCTGACGCCTTGCTTCAAATTTGCTGTTTCTGTTCAAATAATGTGTTAGATATTCTGGAAACATAACACCTTTTTAATGGAGCTCATCGCAGGAATCCTAAATTAAGGCACCCAATTCATTAACTTTTGAAAATATTAGTCAAGTAAAATTGAACCATTTTGAACACACCACCTGGAGTCTGAGGCCCTTATTTATTCTCCACAACTCTTACAATGGTTTCATTGACCTTGACTTCTTCCTGATCATATATCACATTATATAACCATGACTCTAAATTATTTCTTTAGTTTGTAAAATAAGCAAAAAAACCCCTAAATTTTCACTATCTGTATTCCACTGACAAGCACAGCAGCCTAACAAAGTAACGTGCAACAGTGACTTCAAGGTGAAGTGTCACATCAAGGGCTAATGACTTAATAATATTGTAAAACAGATGGTATAATATGAGTTTATGAATAAAGGCTATATTTATATTCTACTCACATATAATTACTATTTATAACAAATTTTAATATTACCTGATTTTTTGTAGTTAAATTATGTCTGAAATTACTAATGTCATCATAATTTCTAGACAGACCAGTTACATTGAAAATCTTTCAAGAACTTCATAAACCCTCTTCTTGTTCAGTGATTAGAATTCTGAACAATTTTTTAAAAGTCAACATTCTTGTGCACCTCTGCAAGTATGTTGATTCTAAGGATGGATCCTTATTCACACCTCCCTCAGGAAAAAAATATGTATTAATTAACTTGCAACATAAATAAATCTTTACAATGAGCTAAACTAAAATTTTTATTCTAATTTCAAACAATATTAACTGGAACTAGTAATCAAAAATGGAAAATATCCATTCTGAAGATCTGTACTTTTCCATAGAGTTCTGTAGAGACACCAAGAAGATCAATCTTTGATGTTGTCTTTCTCCTACATTAAGGTGACATTTTCCATTATTTAATTATACTAAATATGATGCTACTTGGAACATAAACAAACAATGACACTTTTCTCCCTAGGGATGGTCCTAATGATAAAACAGACATTCTTCATTATAAACTTGGGCTTCTACAGCCAAGACTCAGCTTAAATACAGAGACTGAGACAACAAAGCATTCAGTGCTTCATTCCAGACATGCTGGTTATTCCTCACTGATTTCAAATAAGTTTACTCCTATGCTTGAAAATGAATGCGCAGTATCTTACAAGAAGCAGATATCATTTAACATTCAGGCTTCTATATCACACATTCTTTTAACAACAGCACCAAAGAGGGGAACTGGATCCTGTCAAAATTCAAATTGTGTAGTGCACTGCATCTGCATTCTTTTCTGTAACCTAGATTGCCTCAGACAACTACCAATCATTCCTAGAAGAATGTAAATATGGAATAGTCTCAGCCATTTCCATAATCTCCACAATGAAAACCTATCACTAACTGAGCTTTTTGCCTTTTTCATGATGCTGCACTCTCCTGCACCAAGGGGAGCAGCGGGGGTGTTCACCAAAGCACAGGAACTCTTTCAGAGTCAAGGCAAAGGCTGTAAGAAACAGAAGGGAATATTAGTGAGAAGAACTATTAGAATTGATAGAATCTCCTGTTGGGGGTTTTGTTGTTGTTTTTTTCTTTTTCATATGTTTATTTATTTGCCTGCTATCTTCTCCTTGCAGCAGAAAAACGCAATAATCAGTCTAACAAGAAATTATGTTCTACCTGTGTAACTCCCCTTAATAATATGATTTAGCACTTCTCTATTGTAAAAGGACTCAGGTTGCACATATTGGGATTTCAGTAAATATTCATAAAAATTTACTATTTTTAAACTACTCCCAATTCAGCTGTCAGATTCTTCTTGACCACCTTTGCAGATGTTAGTCCCTGCTGCACTCTACCTGTACTAGCAGAGTTATGATGGTGGGTTTTGTATCCAAATACTGTCCCTCCAGCAAGAGGATTAAAAACATCCTACTCATCTCGTTTAGGCTCCTACATATTAGATTACAACACTGCACACACACAGGAAAGGGTCTGAATCAGCAGTTCAGGACTCCAGCCGCTTCTTCCAGCACTGAGTCCAGAACTACTGCCCCAAGTAAACCTCAGCATAAAATTACAAACTCCACACAAAGCAGGTTTCTGTCTCCTCCATCTCCCACTGCAAGCCTGTGGAATAGCTTCCTTCTCTCTAATTGCCTGGTTTATGCTTAGCCACTTAATAACTATTTATTCTTAACCCATCGTGAGACATTGGTATTTTCATGGTAGCTCTGCTTCCATGTATCACAGAATAGGACATACACTTTGGTGGGGGGGAAAGCAGGAGAAAATTGGAGTGACAGATGCTCCCTAAAGAAATAAAACATTGCTGTTACCTTTTTCATTTTCTTTCAGTAGGATTCAGGTGGATTATCTCCACAAACAAAAGGATGAGCATTTTAACCCTTGTTTATTAAATTATATCTTTGTTTCCACTTACAATATGGATTCACACATAAAAGAGCTTATGAATCTCATTGGTTAAACACAATTTTTAAAGTTTTTAAAAATAAGCAAATAAAAATAGATTAAAAAGCACCCTCTGACTACCAACGGACTTGATTTATATGTTTCCTTTAGGTATTTTTGAGATTTCCAGTGATACAGTATTGGAATATGCTTTTGGTTTATGTATTGTGAATATACACAAATATTGCATTGATTTGAGTAACAGCAACATATTTTCTCTTCAAGATTTTCTTAATGCATTATTTGACAAAGATTGTGCAGAAATAAGAAAAATGAGCGTGACAAAGTACCTTTAAGCACTTCTCTAAGTGCATCAGAAAATAGTATTTCATCCATAAGCATAAAATCTATCCATACAGATAATGCCTAATGCTATTAAAGTTCTTAAAGAAAATGAGACATATCATGTCACCTATTAATAAGAATATACCAAAGACATACTTTTAAATGCTCAAGTAATTCACACATCTCCCTAAAATTTGAAAAAAAAGTTTGCCTTATTTTTCTTTAACACTTTTAGTCAATTAAATCTTCACACAGCATTGCATTGCAGCAACATGATGTCAAGTTAGAAATGTTATGAAATGCAATGCTTGTGGTATGTATTAGTGTGGAGCCACTAGAATATTTTGCTGTACCTCAAAAAGCACAGAATCGCACCATGAAACAGGACAATATAGAGCTGATCTAACTCCAACTGAAGACTAAGTAGGAGTCAAATCAGGTCCTTGCAGATGTACTTTTAAAGCACACAAATACATATAGCTTCCCCTTAATATGCCAGCAAACAAAACACTTCCAAGAAGACAAACGAAATATTAAATAGAACACTGTCATAATTACAGTTTCCATAATTAAACTTCTCAAAAGATGTAACACACAACTGTATCCACTGCTGCACACAAACAGGAGTGGCATTTGGGGAGAATAAAAAAGGTATTGTACACTTTATGTAACTTACATAATCAGAATCAAACCACGAAAAACATTGAAAAAACATCTGATTAAATGTAATAAAACTTATCTGCATGATAACATATTTTTGTCTAAAACTTAATTTGATTTTTTTCTTTACAATCAGGATGAACAGATTCATCAAACTGTGTTCTATCTGCAAGGAATAGTAAGATCTGGAATTAATGACAGAAAGCTTACTAGTCCCACATTATGTTTCTTCAATTGATACATTTTCTTGACACTGTCTTTACTGTAGGGAAAAGCAAAGTATTAAAAGCCCCACATTCTACAATTCATGTAAGGCCCATTTTTGTTACCACTGTTGACATGAAAATATTTTTATTTGCAAACTATCTATGTTTAAATAAAATGACCTATCATGCCTTCTCTGATGCATTACTTTGCTTCACTAGGGACAGGTAAGTACAGTGAAAGAAAACTGTATGACCACTACTGCCTTAATATTACTCCTGGTTCTTATCAGATAAGAAATTCTCAGTGTACAAATTTGTGATTGACATCTTCCTCTCAGAAGATCTGACAATACTTCCTCCTTACGATTTGTCCTGATGATGACACACGTCCCGCTGCTCCCATCGAGCTAACAGTGGGCTCTTGCCCGCCCACAAGTGACTGGGTATTGCAGTGCCATACGCCTGTCGGTGCCCTACTCACCCACATTACACCACTATACTTTAATACATTTTTCATAACATGCCAGAAAAATCAGTTCAGCACACAATCAGCTAGCACAAAAGGAGTGAGAATCAGTGAGGGGAAACGCAGAGTTTAAGGAAAAATGACCATATTTGAACAGCACTACCTCTGGCGCTCACTAATCTATTGGACCTGCGGTTCCTTGTTCCCATTTTCTCGGTACACCTGTCAGCAGCAGCAGCAGGGGCAGGGAATTCGGACCCGGCTCTGCACAGCCTGGGGCGGGAGCACACTGCGCTACACCGGCGGCAACACTCGGGCTGTCACGCAAGTGGAGCCCCCGCCGGAGCCGCTCCCGCGCCCTCAGCCCGCGCTGCCATTGCCGCTGTGCCGGTCCGGCAGCGCCGTGCCCGCGGGAACGGAGCCTGCTCCAGCCGCGTCCTCCGCCGGGCCGGGCGCGGACAGCTCCGCCGGCACCGCCAACGCCTCCCGGCGTTTCCATGCGGCTGGCGACGAATCCGCCGGGAACTTTGTGCCCCGGCGATGCCGGCCGGGAGCCGCAGGCCGGTTCTGGGCACGGCGCCCCTCATGTCCGCGGGGACCCCCCGCCGCCGCGGCCCGCGCTCGGCCCGGCCCGGCCCGCAGTGCCCGCGGCCCCGTTTGTGCCTACTCACCACAGCTTCCTCTTTAAGGGCATCAGACTGCCCCTGTTGGAGGCGGTCACCCCTATGGCCATCTGCAAGACAGTCAGGTATTTCTGATACTTCATTTTGCCGTCGCCCCCCCTGTCCCTGCCTCGTCCCCGCCGCCGCCACCGACAGAGTCTCTCCAGCCGCTGCATGCAATCATCAAATTTTTATTTCCAGGCATCTGCCGTCCCTGCGTCGCGCTTCTTCCCCTCCTCCTCCTCCTCCTCCTGCCGCGCTCCCTCTCTCTCTGCCCCCCCGGCTCACGCTCTCCTCCTCCTCCTGCCGCACTCCCTCTATCTCTGCCCCCAGCTGACGCTCTCCTCCTCCGCCTCCCGCCGCGCTCCCGCTATCCCCGCTCCAGCTGACGCTCTCCTCCGCCTCCCGCCGCGCTCTGCCCTCCCCCGGGCCCGCGCTCCTCTCCTCCTCCCGCTGTCGCACTCCTTTCCTCGCAGCCCCCCGCGCTTTTCCCCACCGACCCACTGCCGCGCCTCCCTCTCCCCCGCCGCGCTCCCACCGCGCCGCGCTCCCCACCCCCGACCAGGCCCCCCGCTTCGCCTTCTCCTCACCTGGGCTATCTCTGGGCGGCCGCCGCCTCCCCTCGCCCCCGGGGCGAGCAGGCCTTCCCCACCATCCGTGCCCGCCACCGGGGCGCTCCCGGCCCGCTGCCCTCCCCAATTACCTGGGGTATCCCGCCCCCGCCCATGAGGCGCAGCGGCCGCGCTGCCCTCCCGCCATCAGAGGCGCGCCATGGCCGCAGCGCTGCCCGTGCCTCGCGGCCTCGCCTCTAATCCCATTAGCGCCTAGAGGAGCCCCATGTTATTTTAATCGCCCTCCCGGCTAACGGTGTCGGTTGTAGGGTCCCAGTAACCGAGCAGCGGGGCAAACGCCTCACCGCCTGCCGGGGCGGCCCCGTGAGGGGAAGGTCAGCGGGAGGGTGGGGTGAGGCGAGGCGAGGCGAGGCTAGGTACGGGTGAGCTGAGGGCGAGGGCGGCGGCCGCGTGAGGCGGAGGGGGCTGCGCGTCCCGCCAAACCTCCCTCAGCGAGGGCGGCTGAACCGGGGCAGCTCCCGCCACGGGAGCTACCCCGAGCACCTGCACGGGCAGTCGCACCTAAAAACCCTGGGGAGGCCACAGCGAACAGGAAGGCAGACCCTTTTTAATTTTTAAAATTTCCATATGAGGAAAGCAACTGAAGTGTGTTTGAGAATTATATGGTGATAAAGCCAAACTAGAAGTGTTAAATGATTTTAGAGGGGTGCCCACCTTCTGGGTGCTTAAGCACAAAGAGCTAAACACGTGGCTGTGTCGTGGCCTCAGGTGTGCCACAGTTGTCGTGGCTTTAATCTGTTCTGTGCCTTCCTCCTCAAGCTCAGCACTAACTGCAGCACAACAGTGGTGTCTGAGGAGTGCATTTGGAATAAGTTCTAACACCTGGTACAGGAGACCCTTAGTGCAAACATCCCTGAAGGGAAGGGTAGCACCTAGCTGGACACACTGATCAATGGCAGTGGGAAACACTTTAGCCTGGGATACCCTGTTTAAGCATATAGATAGATATTTTGCAGAGTGCAGAACAAATCCATGCTGAAGTAACAAATTTTCATTAAGTTGCAATAACGTGAACAGTATGAGTTGTAATCCTTACCCCAGATCTGAGGTCCTAAAGTGGCACTGTCAGCTGGGAAGAAATAATGTGAATAACATTGTTACTTTATGGCTCAGAGATGAGCGTTTCAGTGATTTTTTTGTGTGTGAATGTGTAATATATACCTCCACACTACAGTAGGCTGCATTCTGCCTAGGCCTTTTCACTGCACAGGAAGCAGAGAAGATAAATGCAATACTTAACAAGCACAACAGATTTTAATTAGAAGCACAATAGTTGCATTACTGTAGTTAATGAGTTCGATGGCCTTACATTTTCAGCCAAGAAATCTGAGGTGCACAAATGTCTGTATCACAAATGCTTTAAAAAATTCAAATGGCAGCTTGATGTCCAGTGTGAACGTGTACAGCTCCAGCTCTCAGGATACTGTTAATGGGTACTTGGACTTTGAAGAGCTCAGGCATTACAAGCAATGAGGGATAGCTAACTTGAAATGATTAGGAAGATTAAGGGGGGTGGCATTAATTGTTGTACTTAAACAATGCTCTTAGTATACTAACTGGGAAGTATATATCTTATATACACAGTATATCAAATTAGTTTGAAAACCTGTAGAGATCTTGCTTTGCCTTAAAACCAAGAACCCTAAAACAAACCTGTGGCTTTCTCCTTCTTTGTATCTAGTCATCATTAGCTGGCTAAAAAAACTCTTGTTGCCCACACATAAGAGACTAAGTGTGGGCTGGGTTTTGATCTCGACAACATTAACACAATGATAGTGACATTGTAACTGAAGCAGTCAATTACATTTGTGCAGTACTATTAAGAAAATAATACACATCTTAAAATGGTAAGAAGGGCTGACTAAAATAATGATAAGATTGTATTAGTTTAAACATTGAGTGTTATTTGTTATTATTAAGTATTAGCATGTAACATCTGTTAGTTATAAAAATACATCTCACATAGAAATTCTTCCCAAAAAAAATCTAGTGTTAATCTGGTTGTAGTGGTGAAAATTTTGTAGATTTTCAGAGAATCTAAAGATAGGGGAAGTGAAGTTTATTTGAAAGCTGATAAGAAGAAGCAGGTAAGCTGTCAGAGGTTTTTACTTTGTAAAGGAACTGCGTATTAGAGAAGCTCAAAATTTTGGTTTTTCATTTTCACATTGGCAAGTTTGGGACATCTATTTGTTTTAAGCATTTATCTACAAATGAGTTAAGAAATGTGAAAACAGTAACTTGCATAAAGACTTAGAGTAGAGCTTGGGTATATATTCAAAACTTCTTTAGAAATCTCTGATGTGATTCCTGTTCCTCATTCAATAGGGATTCCTAAATCTATTTTAAATTTGCTGAATAATGACAGCTATTCCAAATTTAGCTCTAAAGTTTTCAGCTATTATAGTCTATCCATCTGATATTAACAAATTAACTTATGTCCATTTTATGCATCATCTTCTGTACTTCTTGATGTGCATTACAGAGATAAAAACCAGTTATTAATGAAGACATTTTATCCTCTAGTTTTAATTGGCATTATTTCTGGTTTTCTTGCATTTATTCCTTCTTAGTGTGGCTCCATTATATATTGCCTTTCAGAACATCTTGCTTTAACCACCAATGTTTTGCATGTATGCTAAAAGAGTAAAAAGATCCTGTCTTTCTTGCCTTTTAGACGAACAGGCTATTTTTAACAGGAGTCAATCAGCAACTGCCAGATTAGGGGAAGCATCCGGACATCCCTTTGTTATCTCCCAGGCCCTCATGGACTTGTCTGCTGAGCTAAGACCAACATTTCTGAGGTAGAGATCTGTGCAAGAGAGGCATCTCTGATGGTATTTGGTGTTCTCCACCAAGCCCATTCTGTGTAACAGAATATACTCTCCTTCACTGCAGAAAGCTGAAACATCTTTTGAACTAGTATGTGTTTTGAAAACAATTTAATTCCTCTTAGGTTAATACAGCTGTTTTATAGGGGTTTTTTCAGTACAAACCAAGCAGAACCATATTAATTTCTTAATTTTATTTGCTCAGGTAACTCAGCTGCAGACTTTATCTTAGAACAAGCTATAAAATCTATTTCTTAAAGTCTGTGATGCCCTGGCCTCTTCTGAAGCCTGTCTCCAGAATGACCTTGCAATGCACCTCTTGCCTCAGAAGAACAGCCTGCTCTTTCACACAGTTACAAGCTGCAGTGTTGTGTATGACTGCTACACTGAGTGGATGTGCTCTTGGCACAGCTCCACCAATGATTGTGTGGTTACACCAGGACAGTGGTATATCCAGAAAACTGATGGAAGGAGCCTGAGAAGGTAAAATTTAATGCCAGTGTGTGTGCCAGTCTTGGCCAATGCCATGGTGATTTTAGGCTGTTGTCAGCAGCAGGAGACTGACTCACTGCAACTTAGAGGGTGCCACTGAGGCAGTCGAACATTAGGAGCTCCCATCAGCTGCTAAGACTGAGAAAGTGTAATGGTGGTGTAAAGCTATCTTCATCCTAAGCTGTGCCTCTCATTTTTTCCATCTTAATATTGATAGCATAAATATGAGATTCCAGAGAATGCAAAGCACAAGTTTTGCATTATCTACCCCTGCAGACTTTAGATTTGATTTCAGTACACATGTCACTGGGATTGCAGAACCTTCTCTTGCTTTCCCCTTATCATCAGCCCATCACACAACCCTGCAGTGCCAGTTGTCACTAGCTGCCATCCTTTTCAAACTCTCACCTGTGTCTGTTTTGACTGTGCTCACAGGACTAGGGGAACTTTAGGTCTGACTCAAAAGACTCTTTGGAGACACTATAGAAATGCACTTTTAAAATCTTGGGTATACTTAAATTACTTCAGATAATGTTTTTCAGCAACAATGTGAAGAAAAAGAAACTGCACTTCTAACTGGCATAGCTCTGCTGGTAAAAAAGCAAAAATACTTTTTATTTGCTGATGTAGCTTGTTTTGTTCAACAAACCTGTATAAGCTACTGTTTGGCAAAAATAAAAAAATAATTCTACCAGAATAACTGGCATTTTTATTAGTAACATAATGGTTGCATCAGCAACTTCTGAGGGCAGATTAGACCTTAATGGCACATTTCAAGCACTCAATTGCATTGATTTTTAGGTTTGCAAAATTTATTAGAACTAAATCAAATGTTAAATAAACTTGCTGCTGGTTTCTTGGAATATTAAATAACTTCTTTTATTTGAATCTTAGGATAGTCTTAATTTTAGCTGTACTGTGCATATAACAGACACATCTAAAAACATTACATCATCTGTTCCATATAGTTCTCAATACTGTGCGTGCTGAAGAATTAACTTTTTTTTTACTTCTAGGATGAACCTGTTCCCCTTGCTGACTTTTACTCCAATGAGTGATAAAATCTTGATACATGTCATGTTCTATGTTTCTGTGGTATTTAAAACTATTAGAGAACTTTTTATTACACAGTTCAGTTGGTGAAGTGGCAGAGTTGCAGACTGATAGGATACAGTAGTGACATTAAAACCTGACACTAGTTGACCAATCTCCATCTCTAATTTAAACAAAATGTTCCTGTTTACTAAGGAAGGTTTTTTTCTGCAGGAGTTGTTAGTAATGGGAAATTGTATAGTCAATTATAGTAATAATATTAATAAAGATTTCCGTTAAAGCTACTCTAACAACTTCCTTGCTATTTCAGTCTGTCATCTGTAAACTTGTTACAGCTTCTATTTTCTTTCCAGAAAGAAAAAGTGAGGAATCATATCTGTCAAAGACAAAACAATTCCTTAGAATCTACAAGTTTGTCAAGTGCAATGACTCTGGGGTTATTTTCTCCCTCCTCAAAAGTGTGTGTTTGTATGTTTCCTAACTGCATTTAAAATACATCATTCTCTGACTTTTTCTGATCTACTAGGGCTTCTTTGTACTCACATTAATTTATTGAATATAATGCAAAGGGTCTTTTCTTGCTTCATGCTTTTTTTTCATAAAATACATGTTAAGTGAAGATTATATAAATGTATATAGATACTTACAGTACCATCATAAAAGATAAACAGAAATGCTTGAAAGAATTTTCCTATGGCCTTTTACTACATAATTGACCACATACACAAAGAGAAGTTTTCACATTTCTTTGAAGTGCCTTCATGATAGGCTGGCTTGACTGGTGGCAGAGAACTGTGGGTCTCAGTGGAAACAGTAATGAACTGACACAGTCATTTAAAACTACCTTGCATTTTCTGAAACTGTTCATCCTGATCATTTATTACTGGCTACCAAAATGAAAAGAGGTGAATAATTTTGCTTTGGAAGGAAAGAATGTTCATCTTGTTTTCTCAGAAGAAGAGATTATTTTAAGAGAATTTATTCACAGAATAAATAACTTTACTGTGGATTATCAAGAAGAAAGGGTTTTCTAGAATAAGAAATTGAAATATTTACAAGAAACTTATAAGCAAGTATCCCTGTTTCACTACTGTTAGGGCATTTAGAAGTGGTTTTCCATTCAAATAGTATTAGTGCTGTTCCATGAAGTGTGATGTGGAATTGCTTTATACTATTATAAGCAAATGTTAAGTTACTGCAGAAATAAGAATGCTATTAAAGTGAGGAATTCAGGCTAGACCAAAGTGGACTTGAACAACCACTTTCCAGTGGTTTTAGATATACCCATTCCTTGCAAGCTTGTCATGCTAAGATTTTACTCTTAAAAAAAATAAAAAAAAGAAAACCACCCGAAGTCAAAATTATCCAAATATCACTTTATGCCTGACAAGCATGACCCTCTCACAGGATAAAATAAGCTTAATGTAGAAAAAAAAATAAGCATATGCATGAATTCCATTAGTGCTCTCTGATAGGGCTTATTCATGTAGAAAACTACTGGAGGGAAGAAATCACCAAGCATACCATTTCAATGTGAGATGCAAAGAGAGAGAAGCATAAGTAACATCGCTTCCCAAAAAAGATTCTAAGGAGTAGACTGCCATCTGCAACACAAAGATCTAATTAATTAATCTTGCTAACCATGTCTTACAGAGCTGCAAGGCTCCGTAACTCTGAGGTGAGGTGTGATCAGACCTTGCTACGATTTTGGGATGTGGAGCTGGTAATAGCTTTCATTTTTAGAAGCTATGCCCGATGGGCAAGCCTCCAAGCACACAACAGTTAAACACAACAGTTAAAAGAAAACAAAAGATGGTGAAAAGCAGGGGATAATTACTGTTCCCCAGAGGAAGGGTGTAAAATTCTGAAAAACAAAAATTCAGAATATCACAGACTGAGAAAGAAATATGGCTGCCTGAACTGCTGTGGTAGTTGTGTTATAGAACCACTGTGAAAAATCTAAAATGAGGACCAATTCATGTGGTTGTACTCAGTTGTCTAGAAAAACTGCTTGCTTACCTTGGCCCTTTTCAGTTCAATAGTGAGTTTTGTTCATGGCACCTGTACACTTCAGATAAATAGATCACAATGACAGAGAATCACTAAAATTTAAGGCATTTCTCTTGCCAAAATTTATAAACATGCCTAATTTTATAAATTATTTTTATGTTATAAATAAAAATGTCTAACTATTTTTTCAAGATTATAAATATGAAATTTATAAATTCAGAGCCTTATTTAGCATCTTTTTAATATCTTTAATTAAATGCTGATAGGAATGTTTCCACATTCATGAAATGCAAGTCTGAAGGTTAGATGGATGTTTCCTGAATGTGTTGAAATTGTTTATAATCTGAGTTGAAGAGAGTTTTATATCTCTAGTTGAGTATTTACACACTTATCACAAATATGAAAACCATTTTTCACTTTCAAGAAAGCTTTATACACTCTAATGGGAACAACTTTCTCATTATCATGTGTATGACTGTTAATGTTTTACTATTTTAATCCGATTAGCAGTACAATGAAAATTAATGTAATAGGATTTGCTATAATTAGAGGCAAGTATACAGTAATCTACTACGAAAAGATCACAAAAAATGTCAGTGGTGCTCATTACAGGGATATTGTTTATGGTAATTATTCAAATGTTTTAAAAATCATGCTAAGTCTGATTTTAATCCGATTTTTTTTTTTTACACAACTTTAATAAAACAGTTCAACCCAAAAACATAATTACTGTACAAGCATTACTCTTTTATGGCCTGGAAAGAAAAGGAACTAACAACAAACAATTTTTTAAAATGATGGACTACAAGCTGCTCTTTTCATTGTCCTGTCCAAATAAAAGATATAATGAAAACAAAGAGTAAAAATGGTAAAATAGTGATAAATAAGATTTTTACAACATAGATTAAGAACCTAAGTGCTCAGTATTCATCAATGTTAGTATACCCCAAATGTACTTGTAATGCCAGTGTAGGGAACCCTATAGAAATTTGGCTCAGATTCCAGATCTGTTTCCCAGATGATTATACTGTTATTACATACCTGTCTCTCATAACATTCTCATAGATCATAAAACATAAGATACACAAATGAAGCCTAACAGGTGGAAATTAGGAAAAGAAAAGCTAATTTAAACTATAGCTAAATGTAATAGCAAAAGCTTTGATGCTGCAGGGATTTTTTTTTTTTTGTGATTATCTGGGACTCCACGTGGTGAAAGAATCAGCCTGAACCCAGTGGAGTGAAGGGCTGGTTCCTAGGATGTCACTTTTGCTGTCACCAGTAATTAACTGCTGCCATCCCTAGAGCCATGGCACCCTATCCTACTGGAGATTCAAAATGCAGTACTGGCTCACAGTGTGCATCCACAAAGCTTTCAGAAGACCAGTATAAATCTTTTCAAGAACAAAAACTATTCACGTGGCTAAGAATCTGCAAGATCTGGTCTTTTAGTCCCTGACTTTTTAATTTTGGGAAAACAGCACAGGTAGCACTTATAACACTCCAGTGAGACAGAGCTCTCCCATTAAGGAGAGCATGTGCATGTGAAGGGGAGTTATATATAAAAGAAAGAAAGACATGAGAGAGATAAAAATCAGCTTAAACGAACTCTTGAGCCGAAGTTTTGAAAATGTTTCAATTTATGAAAGCTTAGCTTCAGACAGCATATGTCTGGCTATCCCAATTCAACTTTGTTTTATTAAAAACATTTTATATTAATTTGGACCAATATTTTAAATGTGATAAAAATTTAAGATATTTCATTCTTTCAGGTGTATGCAAATGAAGAATATAAAACAAGACTATCTAATATGATAGAAAAACAGATCTGTTAATACTAGATACACGTAATTTTTAATATCAAGCATTTTTTTACTCTATTGAATACATAAGGGATTTACATTCATCTATCTCTTACCAGCATCAAGGCTTTTCTAGACTCTAGTCAGTTATTTATAAACAATAAAAATTAATGTACAGATCAAGGATCTTGCTACAAACCAGGTTTTTATATCAAATAAGCAAATCCCTGTCCTCTGCTTGAGAAGACACAATCAATTCTAGCTTATTTTATACACTGCAGTTATTGCTACTTTTGGCATAGATGATCTGGCTCCAAATTTGCTGTGAGTAGACTAATTTTTTTCTTCATTTTCCCAGTATAAAAATAAAACTGCCTTTATGGCATTCCTGGTGTTACACTATCAAATTGCACAAGGCCTTCCACCCTGGGGAAAGCATGAAGAGCTAAAGAGAAGAGGGGGGTAATTAAGCAATTTGCCATTCCCCCCTTAGAAGAGAGCATAAAGTTTTGGATTTGAGTTGTGGGGTGTGGTGTGAGTCAGTCACTTTAAGCAGAATAATTTAAGAACAGAGGAATTTTAAGCAGAACAAATTAGGAAGAATAACACAAATAATGCACTGGTAAGGTTTTTTCTGGTAATGTAAATAGACTTAGCTTTTGCTGTTATGGCAGTTTATGTAACATTTTTCTGGTTTATATAATATTTCTCTTGGTTTTTTTAGATATTAAAAAACCAAAAGCCTGTACAATACTGTTGGACTGCATTTTATTTGTCCAGTTTAAAATTGATCATTGCATTCTCTGATACTGTAATATCTCTACTTCCTTCCTATCATGTTTCAAAAACAAATTAGCAAAAGATATGAAACGAGTTATACTTCAATATACTCTCTGGCCTTTCCCTTTGTTTGCCTCTAGTTATTTAACATGTTTGATTGGAGCTTTGAAAGAAAAAGAACAACCATGTTGGGGTCAGGTGTACTCAGCTGGCATAAAATAGCAAGGCCACCTGGAAGCAATCATTTCTACCACGTGAGGCTCTGGTAGCATCATCCAATCCATACATTTTGGTGAGTCTTGGGAGCAGTATTTCTAACAAGTGATTTCCTGAAGGTGACCTGGATCCTGTCTGTCCGGAGATGTGTCCTGCTGTGATCTGCACTGCTGCAATGGCAGCATACACCATGTTAACAGGTACAGGATAATTACTCTTCTCACTATAACCTACTACTTTTTTTTTTTTTCTCATTACACACTAGCAGGTTTGAGAGCTCACTTGCTCTCTTGCCAACTAATCAATCTACCCACCATCTGCATGTGAAGAGCACCCAAGCAGTCAGAAAACTGGTTCTTACTACTGTGGTTTCTTGGGAGCTATTCATTGACTCTCCAGACTTCGGAGCTGTTGTCTTAGACAGCACAAGTTCTAACATCACTATAGTGCAAGGATTTCATATCCCCAGAGCTCCATACCTCCTCACTGTTCCTCACAGGCAGCTCCTCTAAGCACTGACTGCTCCTGGTCCTTGCAGCAGCCATCTGACTCCAGATCCCACCAATCCACTCTTTTATACCACTTGTGCTCATTGGCTACAGGTGTGGCCTGTTCAGATCAGGCCTGCTTCTACTCTTCAGTAATTGGTCCAGCTGCAACTCATTGGGGATAAGATTACCTTCTATACCACCTTCATTTACCCATACTGGATCCCCCTACATGGAGTGGCAAGAGAAGATACAACAAAAATGAAAATAAAACTCTGCTGTGTTTTTTTGGTTAGTTTTCTTTCTTTTTAGTTAAAGGACTGCAGACATTTTTTCTTTGAAAATTTTTAATAACGTACAAATGATAAATTTTGAAGATTAACTATAAGAGCCATGAGTAGAGATCTTTCCTGGCACCCTGAACATCTCAGCAAATCTGTTCATTTTATTACAGTAGTGCAACCTCTTCCTCAGAACCAACTGCAACACTACTGAGATTTGAAAGCCAGAACACAGAAAAAAAGACATTGCTTAATGGATAATGATCAAGGACATTCTCAAACTCACTGCACTTATCTCCCAGACAAGTGCCCAAGCAGCTAAAGCACCTCTTCATTGGTCTCACTCCCATGTGAAAGATACAAACACTACAGAAGCCAGAGAGCTTCTCTAAAGAAAACCAGTTGATTTCTCACACAAATCTAGTGTGATATTCTTCCTCAAAATATTTGCTGGACCTCAGTGATGAACAAAGAGAATGAATTAAGCAGTGACCACATAACAGAACAAATAAACAGCAGTGAATAGTCAAATGGAATTAACAAAATCAAGCTTCTGATGGGCTCATGTAACCAAAAGTGATGTTCCACTTATTGGGAGTGACCTCGCAGTGGCTGGAGATAGCATTTTGCAGTGCTGCCAGTTTGAATGTGCACCAGAGTACACTGACACTAAAAGAAAACACAGATCTCTGTAGAAGACAGAAGACATAGTGTTTGTAGGAACAAAGCAAAAATACCAACACTTGCAAGTAGTCACTGCAAAACACATTCAGTCTGGTGATCTGTGCACATCACTGTGACAGCAGCAATAAATCACAGGCTCTGCAACTGTTCAGAGGGAAGGTTTCCTGTGAACCTGAAGCCAAAGATTAAGGTGGATCACATGATATTGGATTCACTCCATTCAATAGATAAGTTTCTGGTTATCTTATGCAAAAAACATTCATACCGTCTGTCTTGAGCATTTATGAAATGTTACTACTGCGATATCTACACTGTAAGCAAAACAGAAATAGACTCTGCTCTTGCTTTCCAGTACTTTCATATGATCATATCTCTCAGTAAGATGCTTTGTTCTTAAATGATCTCTTCTACTGCAACTTCTGAAAGTATAGCTGTCAGCATTGAATTGTACCTTTTACCTGGTCACCTGATCAAAGGTATTTACCCATGTAATTCCTACTGACTTCTGTAAATTTTGACAAAATAATGCCATTCCACCAGAATAAAACATTAAACTCTCTTACACAACTCAAATCTGAAAAATTTGTAATGGCTGGAAAACACACTAAGGAAAATCATTCAATATAGCAATGGAATATAGTTGTCCAGTAGCAAAGAAAAAAAGTTCTACATAAGTATCCTGATGCTGTTCTCATTGCAGGGAATTTTATTCTTTTGATGGATTTAAGATTAGTGTAGCACCAATGTCATTTCTCAGCTACTTGTCATCCTACTTGATGCAGATATCTGACATAACAGATCTGATGCTGTTGAAGCTCAGCTTCTCTCTGGTGAACTGTACTGCAAATACAACCAAATTCAAGGTCATAGCTAAGATTCTAAGTGACTACGATAAGATAAAATTAAATCTAATGAATAGAAACTCATTTGCATTTCTGTCATCTCTTATATGAGCATCTCTGAAGGAGTGTAATGGTGAATAGCTCCAACCTCAAGAGTGATGAATTTCTGGGGGAGTTGGCTACAAATGTTATCTGAATCTTCATATTCTTTTCTTGAAGAGACACTCTGGTTCTTCACATGTTTTGATTGAATAGAAGAAGACTAGTCATGAAACAACCCATTTATAAAAGCACTGTAGATTTCATCTTAACTTCTTGTACAGGCCCAGTATTGATACATCTTGAGACATTTTCATGGCATTTGTTGCTAGCTTGTGATGTGCTTTCTTTTTTGATGTTTCACTCTTCAATATCATAAGCTAATTTTTTCTTTGCAGTCTGTTGCAAGTGTTTTACAAAGAACAAATTCCTCTTGCATCACCTACACAAAGTGACAATGCTCTCTTCCATTTTTTGCAGCAGCAGCAGCTGAAGTTACTCATAAATTGTGCTGTGCATTTGAAATACAGCCAACAACTGGAAGAAGCAAACTCACCCCTCCCCAGGTATTATTCTTCATTCTATAATTTCACTGTATTTACCAGACACTGCTAGTTACTGTGGTACATATAATTATTCTGACTTACTCTTGTCAACCCAGAGGAAAGAGAAGCACCCTCACCTGATTTGCACATGCCAGATTTATGTAATCTTCTGAATAATTAATGGAACCATATAACGGAGCTTTGTTTGTATGAACAAGGTTACATGTGGTTTATAAAAATTGTTCCTTTTTTTGCATTTGTTTATAGAAGGAATACATACCCTCTCACCTATGTTTTAGCAATAACTTTGTAAAGTTTTAAGGAAATTCACATGAAGAATAGGAGAACGATACTAAAGGGATGAACAAACCCAGGAAATCAGACAACTTTGAAACTGAGCTTAAATGATCCTCTTGTGCCTGCCTGCTGCATATTGTCTTTATTTTGCTGTGTTTGTACTAATAATGATGGCATATTTGCTTGTGAAAAGTAGAGGAAACCAGTGGGCTAAAGCCATATGTAAAATATGTTTCAAACTTATGCAGAGTGGGCTAAATGTGTAATTTAATGGGTCTTTATCAGGCAGCCATCATATGTCTGTATGCTGCCTGTAGCAACAGAAATGTAACATTCTGAATTCTGCAACTGAGAAACACATCAAGCAAAAAACCTGTGCCTGCTTCCAAAAGTACTATCTGTGTTTCTTCTTAGCTGAATAGGCAGGGGTTATTAGCAGGCAGTGCTTACCATTACTTTGGGGGAGGGTTTGAGGAAGGGAGGGAAAAAATCTAGCTATGTTTAAATGCCCTATGGGCTTTCTTATGTCCTCCATGGGTTGATTAAAATGATGTGTTCCCACTTGTCCCTTATCCTTTATCCCCTACAGAAGGAGCAAGTAGCAATAATTTGCAGCAAGATTTTTATGTAAGTGTCCCCCTTAAATGGGTTTTGTGCAGAAGGGAAACATATGGTTCTGAAAGAGCATTAATACCCAGGTACAGCTGGTCTTTGAAGATTTTAAGTGATCTAGATAAAAAGGATGATCAAATGCCTCCCAAGGGACACTGTAGCTGTTCTGACACAGTTCTTCATAACAAGTGTAACACTTATAGGGAGATGTCTGTGGAGACCCAAGAATAGATTGAGGTTTGTATTGGCAAAAGAAAAATAGACATATAAGCCAATAAGACAAAAATAAACCCCTTAACATGGCCAGCAGTGGAGAACTTAATCACAGTCTACCAGGTTGGCAATGAAGAGAAGCCAAGTGATTAATTCATCTATTGTTATTAGTTAATGCAAGAACCAAACACTTCTCCATGACAGGAATGTCTCTGTGCCAGGTTTTTATTGTCCTGCGGCACTGGCACTCCTATTACTCAGGGAGTTTACATTGATTTAACACAGAGTTTTGTTTGCTGGATTTAAAGTCAGCTATCACAAAAAGATTAGAGTCAGACCTTAGTGAGTATGAACCTGGTTTCCTATTCAAAAGACTCATTTGTTTTAAAGAAAAATTGCTTTTAAAGAAGGAAAGATCTAAGGCAACAGATTTATTTGAGGCGCTGATCCCAAGTAATGATGTTCGATCTGTATTTTTATTGTACAGAAGTATCACAGAGTTCCATCCATACTTAATCAGGCTTCATTACTGCATACTCCAGAGGCTCAAATGGAAGTGCAAGAGCTGAGACTGGGTAGTCATTAACTGCTCTTGTGCAGGGGAAAATTTCCCAAGGTGTATGTTCCCAGGAGAGACCAGATTGCCAAAGGGATAGAGAATAAACTTGATATAGAGAATGTGAAATTCAGAACAGAAAGTTCACAACAGAAGGTTGAAGGAACCTGGAAAATTTATGAAACTCCTATAGTTTCACAACTGCAAGAGGTAAATTAAAGGAGCAGTAGAAAATCAAGAGGAAAGATGGAAGAGAATTGTGTAATCCAGGCAGTGCTCTGAGAAGAGGAGCCTTGTCTCACCGAGACTGGTAGCAAATCCAAAGCTTACTGTCAAATACAAACAAGAAAGCTAAACTACAGGATCAGAAGCTGTGAGCCAATTCTGCAAAATGAAGTTATATTTTGCAGGACTGCTCAAGGTAAAAATCTATTTCAGAAATAAACCACTATCACATCTATATTTACAGCAGCAATGAAAATGAAGCTGCTAATATGAAATAAACACAAATTCATAATTTTTCTTGAATTGTGCAGCAAGAATGTATGCAGATAAGATGCAAATCTAGTCCTGGGGCTGCCACTGGATAACATGCCCTTAACTAGAAGGATTAGAACTACCATGACATAAGAAATCCTAAGCTAATTTGGAAGTAGAACAGCTGAAGAAAGGCTGTTAACAGAAGCTGGAATTAGAATGCAAGGTTAAATTGCTTCAGATTATTTCTATCTGTGCTGATACTAGTGCCAGATGTGAAAGTCTGGGTGAGATAACCACCTCTGAAACCACCAAATCAAGTCAGGAAGTTAAGGAGGCAAGATCAGAGATATTGTAGCTATAAGTGTAATAAGAAATAGTTCCTTTTAACCTTCTCATGTAAGATTAGAGCAATAAAAAAAATGGAAAAGAAAATTAAATGAAGGGAGGTTCACCCTTTTTTTTTTTTTAATGAGGAGTCTAAATATATTAAGGATAAGTAAAAATTGCAAGTTATGGTAATTATTTTAAAGTAACTAAAAGTTGCTTGACAGATTTTTAACAAAATATGTCCAGGAACTGAATAACTTGACTAAATAATTTCTCAAACCAAAAGTAGATGTGGTTTTAAGTAGGTCCAAGCTGCAGTCTAGTTCTACAATATCTGCATGTGTAATTTATAATGTTACAGGTTATTAAGCATGTTGATGTATAAAAATATGCAGAAATGTTGGCTGCTCAAAGATCATACAGCACAAAGAGATACTAGCTACATAACAGATTAGTAACAGCTGGATGGTTTGGAACCAGAAGGCCTAACATGCCAGAACAGGGAAAATTTCTCTCCATTTACGAAACAAGACTGCTTTACCTGGGGCAATGAAACAATGCCTCTGCATTGGGTTTTGCAGAACCCGGGGCTGCCTTGTGAAACTGCACAATAACTTGGCCATGACAAAGATGTCACAGGATCAGGGAGCCCAGCAGAGAAATTCAGCTGCCTGGAAAGATTCTGACTTGAGACATTCTGATTGCTTGAAGACTTGAAACAAATAAAGGAATTAAGCTTGAGGTTACAAAATTAAAAATGGAAGTCTATACTTCTGTGCTGTAGTGTGTCTCTAAGAATATTTTGATTTCTTTAAGTAATAGAGCTGTCTTCTATAATCTTTTATCTTTACAAAGATTTCATCGTGTGAAGTGCTTAAGATTTTCCACTTTTATTCTCTTTTTGCAGAGGGGTGGGGTTTTTTTCAGTGGAAAGACTTTTCAGCTTTAATGTCATATTTCAGAATAATTTTTTTTGCTGTGTTTTGCTCTTTCCCTTTTTACAGCCATCTTGCTGAGTAATGCCCAGGGTCATACTTTTGAAAAGCAAATTCTTCCTTTGCAGCATTGCTGCAGGACCTGTGGCAGAGTGTATATCTGAGGACCAGGTGCTCATCCTTCTAAGAGATATAGGTTGATGCCTTATATCAACCTTGACATCTGGCAGAAGAGTGCCAGATGCAGATCACTGAAGAAAGACAGAAGGGAATATCAGCAACTTTAGAAATGGTTTTAGGAATATATGGACATTCGTTCACATGTACATATAATTTTGAAATATTAAGCAAGAAATGGATTAAATGTAAATTAATTTGTTGCACCAGAAAAGTACTTGTCCAGGTCTATTTGGTTGGATAAAACTGCAGACTGGGCCAAAATCTTCACCACAGAGTACAGAGAGCTTCAACTGAAGTCAAGAGAGTTGACCCAAAGTATCAAAGATAAAATTAGTCTGGACAAAAAATCCTGAAATAATGCCCAGACAGCAGTTATTTTCCTAATAGAATTTATTACCAAAACTTGAAAAATACCTCCAACCTTCTCACATCTGTTGGCAGATCATCAGTATATTTAGTAAAATACAATCATTTTCTCCTGTAATGAATTTCCACCTTTAATAAATCTTAGTGCAAAAAGTCACTGGCATTCAGCTCATACTTAATGTCAAAATTGGACCAATGTCTCTAATGGGACATTAGGCATCAAGATGGCATTGCAGAGAATTCAGATCCTTCATTGCTAAATCCTGCTTGAACAAAACAAAGAAATTCTATTACTTGCAGAGAAAGCAGAAGTAGACCTTAAATCACACGATAACTCAGGAGACAATCCTTGTCTCTTGAATTATCTCTTCAATCCTGGAAGAGTAGGGGGTTTTACCACTGAAGGCGGCCAACAAACAAATCCTGACTGTGATGGTTACTTTGGGGGTTATTAGAAGGGGATAAGCTTTTTAGCAAGGCCTGTTGTGATAGGACAAGGGGCAATGGTTTTAAACTGAAGGAGGGTCAATTTAGATTACATAGAAGAAAGAAATTTTTTTTCTATGAAGTGAGAGTGGTGAAACACTGGCACAGCTTGCCAAGTGAGCTGGTAGATGCCCAATCCTTGGAAACAGTCAAGGTCAGGAAGGATGGAGCTCTGAGCAACATGGTCTGCAGTGAGGTTTGGATCAGATGACCTTTAAAAGGTCCCTTCCAACCCTAACTATTCTATAATTCTGTTTTTACAGTCATATGGCAGATCTTTAGAAAGAACTTTAAATTATTCCCATTTGTAATTTGATTTCCACTCCCCTGTTCCAGCATTTTTGTTCAACTGGTTTTATAGTTAGCCAAGATAAAATATGACTAGTTGGTATATGACATGTTACCTCTGCAGCAGATGAACATATTTTGATTTCTACAGCACTGAGTCAGCATTCTGATGAGTTAGCATTTATATTCCCGACAGCTGTTTATTCCTCTCAATGTAATTTCAGAGATAAATGTCCAGAAGGGCTTTGCTGCCCCAGATCTATCAGAAAACATATTTAAGATATTCTGTGGTATTTAAATCATAAAAAAAAAAACCTTATTCAGTAATACTAGGACAAAAAATGTTTAATTTTTAACATTAAATAACTGATTTAAACTTTACTATATTATTTTGAAATATAATCTGGTGAAAAGTCAAAGTATTTTTATTTTCTATGCAAAATCACAAAATTTGTTTCGAGGGACATGATAAATTTAAGAAACATACATAAACTTCCAATCAGTGTTTTTACTTTACTCCTTGAATTTAGAGTTGAGAAAGTAGCCTTGAGAATAAGAGAAAAGACTCAGTGCACATAAAGAACCAAATGGCTCCTGGAACAGCTGATTGATTGTGTCTTTCTAAAGCCATAGGAACAGTTGGCACAATGGAACATAAATCTCGATAGGAAGCAGAACCAGTGGACAAGGATTCACTGAATTCTGAAATTCTTCAGGTAATTCTGCAGGGTTATGTTAACAAATGTGGTGTAGGCTATGGTCATTCATATGCTGTCATTTTAATCTGCATTTTTGGTTTTAGTCGTCTTGTAAAGCAGTGCAGATGTTGCAGAGTGGTACAGATTTTATTTTCCTGCATCAGCCCTGTAGAATTGGTGGGGTGTTTTAGCACAGCTGCCTTAATTTAGACTTTAGTAAGAATTAACTCTTTCTAGAAGATGTTTTTTCTAAACACTCTTCTGAGAAATGTACATTTACAATATGGTAGGGAAATAAAATTTACTGTTAGCAAGATTATAGAAGTATCTGTTACTCATACAAAAATAAAATCCAGTTCTGAATCCCATTAAATTAATGGTTTTGATCATATATGGTTGTAGGGGGATCCAGTATGGGTAAATGAAGGTGCTATAGAAGGTAATCTTATCCCCAATGAGTTGCAGCTGGACCAATTACTGAAGAGTAGAAGCAGGCCTGATCTGAACAGGCCACACCTGTAGCCAATGAGCACAAGGGGTATAAAAGAGTGGATTGGTGGGATCTGGAGTCAGATGGCTGCTGCAAGGACCAGGAGCAGTCAGTGCTTAGAGGAGCTGCCTGTGAGGAGCAGTGAGGAGGTATGGAGCTCTGGGGATATGAAATCCTTGCACTATAGTCTAGTGATGTTAGAACTCGTGCTGTCTAAGATAACAAATGGTGGCCGTTAATTCTACAGATTACTTATGGTTTTGCTAAGATAATAAATACTTAATTGTTCTGTTCTTTTAGACTTCATTTTGCCTTGTCACAGAACAAAGAAAAAAAAATATTTCTAATTGTTTTGTTCATCACCTCTATTACCTACCTTTTGATTTACCCTAATCTCTAGTCTGAATCAAGCAGTGCCTTTTCCAGGCTCAGATAATAAGATATCTTTGCTTAATTAACTAAAAATATACTTAACCTCATATTTTTAATTTTGTTCTTACTGATTTTTTTTTTTTCCTGGGATAGAGTATAAAGAGCAGTGAACAGTATTAGAGAGGAGTTTTACAATAGATTCTTTCTGCATCATAATACTTTGGCTGCTCTGGACCACCAACCATGAGTTCTTACTAAACTTTCTGTATTATTGGCAAGAACTTTTCTTTTTTTCCTCCTATGGTACCTATAAATTTAGGAATAAAGATAATAGGCCAAATTAACTTGCAGGCAATTCCATTCATCTCATTTATAACTGTGCCCATAAATGAAGATGCAAACCAATGAATAAAACCATCATGGTTACTACTCCAGTAAAGTAAGACTCTTAAAATACAAACAGTACTTTTGATGCTGAAGTCCTTAATAAAAACTCCAAACTTGAATGTTACTACCCTAGAACTTTTTCCCAAGTGTTTACTTATGTCAGTAAATGAGGCTAAAGAGGAGGTGAAAATCTTCCTCAATGTACACCAGTGAACCAAGCCATGATGCAAACTTTATTGTGGAAAGAAACCATCTTGAATCTAAGCATTTAAGATAATTTCTTTGGCTGTGGCATATACACCATAAAAAATGTGTTAAGTAGAAGATAATAGCATTTTTGATCTATTAATGAAGATTTATTTGGGCCATTTCTGTACAAGTGTTGCATTGCCAATACAGACTAATGTATAGCTGTCTCAAAAATCATTAAATGCATCATGAATTTGGACACTGGTTACAAATGATTATTATTCCCTGTTAAATCAGTTCATTATTCTGTATCTGCATTTATCAGTTTTCTTCTGGCATTATGAAGCATCCTGAAGATTTCAGAGCCTGTACTGCAGTTTTGTGGATGTTTGTTCAACATTCCACTCAGGTTTAAAAACAAGGTGAAAAATGGCCATTGGGGTCAATATGCTTGTATAAAAGTGTTCTCATTTTTATAGTGTTGCTTTATTCCCAGATCAGTCTTAAAAGACAGGGGAAAAGAAAAGTAATTTGATTAATTGAAATGCTGCTTTAAGTGATTGTGTATATAGCTCTCTCCCTCTTGAGGAAATCATTAGCTTGCACAGCAAACAGCTTCATAGACTCTCACTGCAGGAACTCTAAAACCTTTGTGCTGACCTTTGTAAGGCAATTCATGCTGTATACAACCCAAAACTTCCCAAACACAGTACTAAATACATATATTGGAAATGATACAAGAAGCAACAATGACTTTTTTAGCCCCCCTCATAAACTGAGAATCTGTTTCTTGGTGGTACTGTTACTTCAGGATTTCAGTGCCTGGAGTTCCCAGGTGACACTGACAGATTTATTCTGGACTAGAAATGTTTACAATCTATGTATTTATGAAAGTATTGCTATGACAAAAAGGTCAAAATTATGTTATTAGATATAGTTTAATGCATGTTTTCCTCAGTATGCAAGCAGAGTATATGCTAAAAGCACTCATAGAAGAAATATTTTTATGGCAATTTTATGATGCAGTGCTGTTGGGGCTGGGCAGTAGTAAAGAATGTGTTGTTAATATTACAGAGGGAATCTTCCTAAGCATAGCCAAGTCTTAAGACAGAAGGCTTCTGTGAGAAAATCTTACTAAGAAGCAGTCACTGTGTTATGATTTCTTACTCAAAGACTGGTTTAAATGGAAATTAGATTACAGCACGAATATGTACACCCCCCAAGTGATGGATGAGCACAGTGACAGTGGGAATGCACGCTGCCAGCTCCAGCTCATCCCTCACACAGCCCTTCTTAAACCCAACACTTCCATGTCATTAGCCTGCACCAAAACCTTTAGGAAACCATTAGAGCAGGGAGGAGGCATCTTAAAACAAGACTGTTGGGTGGCTGGAAATGCAGCTGTGTCTGGTCTGCTCTAAAAATGCCAACTGTACCTGGGATGCACAAGAAATTGAAAAAGGCTCCCCTGGATACTGAAGAAATGGCCTAAGATGCAGATAGAAGCCCCATCACAGCTCCCAGAGTGTGGGATTTAGCTGGAATACCACTGTACTCTGATGTTTTCTGATGCAAAGAACAATCTTTTGGGCATTCCTTGCCAAGAATAGCCAAAAATAAGTTAGAGACTGCAGTAATTAAATGTAAAAGCGAAAAACTAGGGAAATTCAAAGATCAGAAAAAATGTTTTCAAGGCCAAAAGCTTGCTTTTAGGTTTTGTTGAAAGCAAAATTCAGGGTGAATAGACAAGTGAGGTCTGGATATTTTGAGACATGGGATATTGTGTGAGCAAGCATACATAATGCATTGCTATGGTAATGGTTGCCACCGTTGGTATCTTTTGTGGAAGAAAAATAAATTCTGTAAAAGTGTAGTTACATAAGAAACTGCTGCTTCAGTCACAAGAGCCACTGAGTTATCTATAATACCATAGAACTTCTCATATTTTACATTTTGTGTAGCAAGGGGAGCAGTTTACTGGTGTGGCAATTTATAGAGAGGAAATATGGATTTCCCTGGGGTGAGTGGGTTACTAAAGAGTCTGGTCTTTATTACAACATCTGTACTTACAGTACAATTAACTACAGAGTCTGATAGCTGCTAATGTGTCAACAGTTGCAAGAAATTAAAATAAGAGACTGAAGAGTACTTAAAATGGTATTTCTAAAGTGGAAATACCCATAATACTTGGGAAAGACACTTGTTCTCAGTGTCTTTATTTCCTTTTCTCTTCTTTTCCTTCACTTCTTTTACACTTCTTTCTCCTGCTGTCCATAGCCATGGCTAATCTGTTCCAGGTTCCAAACTGAGATAAGCAGCTTCCTGTCAAATAAGCCAATGCTGCTGGATGAATTGACCTTGACATGACTGCTGTGATGCCAAAAGCCACAAGCCAATGGTGACAATGGTTACATAGTCACCTGATTTGTATTGTTGATGCATGTCATAAAAATACCAGGTGGTAAAGACACAAAGGAGTGCAGTCCCTTGGTTCATCAAAATCTAACCTCTTGAACCTCAATAAACAATTGTGTCAGGCACAGTCTGAATAAAACCTTTCCATGTGTATGTTACCTGTGGTATTACCTCCCACTCTGCAAAACACATTTGCTCTGAAAATACATGCAAAATTAGGGATGGCACCCTCGAAGCAGGAGTACTGGCAGTGACTTGGGCATGCCAAGTAGCAGGTGTTTGGAGGAAGGCAGTCAAGGTTTTGTCTCAGTATTTGCTGGCAAGAAATGGCTGTTTTTCTTGATCCTTGGTTGCATTGGCTCAGTGCATCCTCTCTTGCAGAATACCATTTGTGAGGAGGCACATAATCCATGAGAATTTTCTCTTATAGATTCTTCCCACATAAATTTCATTAGGATAGCAGGATTTTTTTCCTATTTCCAATGTCCCTCCAAATCATTCAGATGTGGAGGAAAGCATGACCTTCATTAAGGAGCTCTGTATTCCAAGCACATCCTAAAACCTCTTTGAGGACTAACTACTTCTCTAATCACTGGAAGTAGGAAAATGAGGTGCAAGCACCAGAGCAGCACACAGTATTCCAGGTGTGGGCAAATTGTGGCTTTATCAACTGGCATAATTTTATTTCCTGTTTTGTTCTTTTTCTTTTCCTAACAAACATTTGTAATTTTGGATTGGTGCCATGCACTAAGTTGATGTTTTTATGAAAATGTCTGTCACAATCTGAAACTTTCACTTTGAGTGGTAACAGCCAACTCAGAGTTCATCACTTTATTCATAAAGCCAAGAACTCTAGCCCAAATATAAAATTTCACATTTATCTACACTAAATCTCCTTTACCATTTTATTAACCAGTCACTTAAGGCCCCTTTACAGTTCTGTGCACAGCTCTCACACTACCTACGTTGAGTAAGTGTATATCCTCAGCAAATTTTTCCACTTCACTTCTAAGATCTTCTTCCAATCATTTTTTGAGTTTGTTAGGAAAAATCAATCCCCTGCAGAATTCTCCTGGTGACTTCTCTCTGTATTGTCCCAGTGCTCACATGGTTGAAGCCTTGTTGCTGGGGAATGTGGCATTCAGCATGGGTCTGTAAAGGTGCTGGGGAGCTGTGTGGTCCCTTGTCTGGGATTTCCTGTGTAAGAATCATCTGCAGTTCTGTGCTGTGCTCCGTCCCTTGCGCTGGGATCTGCACCCCAGCAAGAGCTGACCAACCTGAAGTGTGTCTTCCTCTGTGCCTGGCACACTGTGGGGATTATTTGGCATTTCCAGCAGTGGAGGGCTGTGTGATTTCCATTGAGATTCTACATTAACTGAGGTCTTCTCAAAAGGGGTTTTTTCTATATGCAGTCCAGACTTGGGTTCTTTGTCCTGTGATTTGACCCCATGATCAGACACACGTAAGAAAGAATGAACTTCAGAAGTCTGACTTCACACAGAAGGTAGGACACTAATAGCCTTTGCTAAAGGAATGTTTTGGGACGTAGAAAAAGTGTTTTAGAGCACAAATAACTTAACAATACACAGCCTTGTGACCCCATACTCAGGACCCAATACAGCAGTTCAGTAGGGAAACTGGAGAAGATGAGTAGAAAGTCTGTGGTAATATGATTCCTTTTCATAAACATGCAAAAAAAGAAATCATATATTAATCTGTTGGAGGTGAATGAATATAGCCAGAAAAATAAAACCTAGATGTTTGAATCTAGGCTTTTTTACTTGGTTTGGACTTCACAGGTTTGATTTACCACTACAGTGCACTTAACTTTGCTGTTTGCATATGGAACGTGGGTATGAAGGTCTCCAAACAGCAAGGAATTCACAATTCCTGTAGTGTGACAATTATCACATCTCTGAATTTGGGGTCATACTCTTCACTGGTTTGTGTCTGGGTGCCATTTATTCCTCTCGGGGAAGACAGCCTCTGAATTTTGTATGCCACATTCAATGAAGGAAAGGATTTGCCACTATGCCTTTGAAACATCAAAGTTACATTTGTATGGGTTGATAAGGAACATAGGCTCATTATTGATGCTAGCAAATCAAACCAAGAAATGCTTCTAAAAGTCCTATGTGTATCCTCTGCATCCGTGAGTGTGTATTGTACCTAGGAAAACTGGGCAAACAAGTCATTAGGCTATTGTTGCAGTTCTAAATAATCACTCACAGTTCTAATTTCAAATAGGCAGCCAAGGAATTGTCTTGTGATGCAGTACCATCTAGTGGCCCCGTTGAACAGGGCTTTATTGGAGACAAGTACTGCTGTTCAGTGTTAACTGCCCAATGCTGCACTTGGTGATGCTTTTTATTGTTATTAAGTTTCTGAAGGAATACAAAGCACATGCAAAAAATGACATAAACACTCTACTACCTAAATTAGTAATGATGTTTAGAGGTGTCAGATGCCAATATATGGCTGTCCAAAAAAATCATAACAATCTATTCCTGTGGCTTAACTCTGCACTTCTTTCTGAATAAATGCTGTTTACATGCTTTGTACACATTATTTTTTGTTATTTAAAGCAAGGCAAAGACTGTCACTTTTACAATAGAACTTACAGTTAGCAGTGAAGTTTTGACACGCATAAGTTTTGTTTCCTTGTGCAAAATGTTAATTTCCAAATGACAGATTCCAGAATATTCTGAGTTAAAAAGGACCCACAAGGATCATAAAGTCCAACTCTCAAGTGACTTAAGGCAATCACATACAGGGATTGAACCCACAACCTTGCTTGGGTTATTAGCCCCTTATTGTAACCAACTGAGCTATTGTGAGCTGTAGTCCATTCTCAGCCAGATTCCTTATCAAATTAGGCAAAGCATGACCCCAAACACACAACTGCAAATGCTGGAACTGAATGCTAACTACATAAAATGAAGCATTTTAAGAGTTTCCAAGGTATTATTTCTCCTATTTTTATGTCCAAATCCCTGAAGAAGGGACTTAAATCCCAGTATCACAGCATGTATCAGGTTACATGCTGTCCTTACATAGGTCTTCCTCAGTTTCTATTCATCTGAAAGTAAATAAATAAAAATAACAGAAACTGTGATACTAACTTAGGCTGTCTGCCACACTTCAAGAAAAGGTATAGGTAAAATATTCTGCTACATATTTACTTAGCCCTTAACACTGAAAACTAGCAGTGTCATCAATGCATTACATCACTACTGAATACCTTTAGTAGAGACCAGGGATGATTCCCAGCATTCAACAGCATCCAAAAATCAACATCCAAAAATATTCTTTATACAAAGCAGAATTGTACTTTACAAATGCCAGGTAAAATCAAATGCAATTAAAGCTTCAGTGGTACTTCACTTCTACAGAAATTAACTCATGGGAAATGTTGCAATTAAAGACATCAGGACAGTGATAATTTTAACCTGTATTTGTTGAACGACTGGTTCAGTTGCTCCTCAGCAGAAAGGCTTCCTTCTTGGTCACTCATCTGACAGGTTTCATGAAGCTCCATCTCTGTTACAGCTCTCAGTTTTGTTTGCTCTGATAACGCTGGGAAATGCATATGGTCTGGATAACAAAGAAATTTCTCTAATAGCTGATGCATAATTCAAAATAACATCTACAGTTTGATGTAATACTGCCAGTGATGTTACATTTGGATAAGTGGCCGGTTTAGGTAAACACAATGTCTTTTGACCTCATTCATCAAGTTGTTTTACTATTCATATTTCCAATAGCCTGAGATATACAGGTCAGACAACTGATAGAAATTTGGAAATAATAAAAAGTCCTACTCCATATAAAATTCTGTCTGGCCAATGAAGAACTGACTTTTATCATATGGGCAAGTAGTAAGCAACTGTTTCTCCCCATGAAATCACTAGGGGCTGTGTTTTGTATTATAGGGGGAATTGTAAGTAAAGGAAGCATGTCACGAATCTTGATGCATCACAGGTGCTGTAAGACCCCTTTAGTTACTGTGAGGGTAATTCTTTGAAATAATGAGGTGAACGAGTTCAAAGCAGTGTTAAAACAATTATGTGCAAGCAACAGTACATCCTTCAGTGTGCGCATCTCATAGCACAGTTCACAGTTTTTGCAGTGAGCCACATTAGTCCACAGCCTGAGTGACCTCTTGGAGTCATGCCACATTTCCAGCACCTGTCAAATGGTTCTTTCTGTAGGGCATGCAGACAATGGAAACCCATTAAAATAACCATATCTGCCAACAGGGGCAGGTCCAGGGAACAGAAACTGGCCTCCACTGTACATGCAGCTGATCAATAACAGGGATTGATTCTATTCTGTGTGCTCAGTCAGCCTGCCATGAAGAGTGTCTTTAACGAGAGCAGTGGGCAGGATGGCACTGCTCTGGTAGCTGGGTGCTGATGCCACATAGCACAGGCATAGCAGCTTCTTGTCATGCATCTAGACTGCATTCTCTCCTTTTGATTCCTTTGCCCTATCAGTCAGATTTTAGAGGGTGGAGAAGAAAATTATTGTAATGGAAATAATGAACAATGTTCTTTTGCATCATATCTTTGTGCACTTTGTTACATGGTTTATCAAAATCCATCTATAAAAATCCACAATGCCATTACACATAATGCATTTTAATTGAAACTGCAATATATGTATGCATGAATTTAAACAGATTATTTGCATGAAATAATGTGAATATATAGCATGTGGTTTTCTTTGTCTGTTATCCAGTCAATTATTACTAGCAAAAACAGATTCTAAAACTAGCTTTGCACATTTGATAAGCGCTGCTGGGGGAGGGGAAGGAAGAAAGAGTGTAATAGTGGCTGAGCTAAGGCAGCCTGAGGCATTTCTCTGCCTGCACAAGGCACAGACAGACAGAATGGATTGGGGACGCTGTTCCAACAGTATCCTTTACTCTTTTGGAAATGTGTGGCATTTGTTTTCTTCTTTTTCTCTGTATCTCCTGTGATGTTGTCAGGGAGACAGAGTCCTTGACTTGCACCCTGCTGCTGAGGCCATCCTCCTTTAGAGCAGTACTACCCCCAGACCTTGTACCCACTGGAAGATTGAAATCTGTTCTGTGCCAGGCCCCTGCATGATCTGTTTGGGTGGCACAGAATAAAAACCTCCCTGCACTGTCTCTTCAGTTAATTCAGAGGAAGCCCAAACTTCATTCCAAAAGACCTGGCTTTGTAATGTATTTATAATCAATTGTATTTATATTTATATGCTTAAAAAAAAAAAAAAAAAAAAAAGATAGCATAAAGAGGCCCTAGGTAGCCTTTTTATAACATTGTAGTCCGTGAAGTACATTGTACATGTATTAAATTCCCCAACAACATTTGTGAACCTCCTTTGATTTTCTTGTTACTGCCATAAAACCTTACTGTAAATTGATCTTGAAAAGTTACATTAAATGGGCATCCTTCATAATTAAATTAGGGTAAAATGTCTGTTGCTTTCTCATGTAATTAGAGCTCCAACTGTCAATTTTAAAAGTAATCAGGTTGTCAAGAGAGGGCACAATCTAGTTATTTTAAAGGTCAAAATGGTTTTATTTTTCAATTTTTTCATATTTAGTTTATTAATATTTTTACAGGACTCAGACTTACTTCTTTTATTTATAAATAGTTGTAATTTTAAGATATTTAAACCTGGTACTGAATAAATTGGTGAAAGATGTGACTATTTTCATTACATTTTAAAAGGACATTCTCTATATAACCTTTGAGCACAACCCTGCAGTCATTGCTGAGAAAAACTCTAGCTGACTTGATGGACTGAAATTTAGAATATAACAGACACAAAAAATAAAAATAGGTCAGTAAGATATAATTGTGAGCACTCTGCTCGTTTCCGCATTATCTTTGCTATTATCTAGCAAAATATCGTTCCCCAAATCAGTACGGCTGGTGCTTGATGTCCAAATAACCATTTGATTCACTTCACTTGTATTGTTGATATTTAGTAATTCAGTTCTTTTTCACACAGTTGTTTACAGACAGATACAATAACTAACAAGAAAAATGTGAACGGGATCACTTACTCGGGCTTTTGCCTACAGAACTTCTCAATCTATTTTTAAATATTTCGGAAAGCGGAAGGAACGTAAATGATCAGTGTTATCAGCAATACCTAGAAATCCTTTTCCCTATCCTTACTTTCACTTATTAGTAGCAGCAATTTGAGTATTCAGCATTTTATCAGGTTAAATATTCTAAGTATAACAATAAAATATATTTAATTTTTTTCTCCCGATTATTTTCTCTTTCATAACAAAGAACCATAAAGGCAGCAAATACTATCTCTGGTTTAGTGCAAAAGAGAAAGTAAACACTAATTATAGCAAATAACTATTAGTGTCAAAGGATTGCAAGACATTACCAATATACACTTAAGCATTTCAGAGCAGACAGTGACCTTACCTTCATAGCCAAGGAGAAAGCATGTCAGCAACTTAGGAGAGACCTCCTCCAAAATGGAACAAAAGGCAGAGAAAGCACCCGGGCCTTTTAAATACAGTTTATCTAGAAAATATTCAGTTCTCTTCTTGTAGCTCTCCTGGGACCAAATGTCTTTGTATTCCTCCAAGGAAAAGACTCTCTTGTAAACCAAATATGACAGCACTTTGTTCACATCCAGCTCTTCCAGTATTTTCTCTCTCTGATTGCTTGGGATTTCAGAAAGCCACTTACTCCTGTTTTCATTTTCTCTTCTGGTAGGTTTTGCACAGTTGTAGAACCAAGACTTGGCTGTTCTTCCAAACATTTTGATATTTAAATAGAAAATAGAAAATTCTGCTTCTGCATTTATTGTGCAGTATTCAGTATGCAAAATAAACATAATGTGGATGGCTAGAATGCAAATACATACTGCTGTCTGTGATTATTGTAATTCCAATGGAATAAGGAAGGCCTACATACAAATTATAAAGAAATCTAGCTCAATGCCTGCAGCCTCCTAAGAGGATTACATTACACTAATTAGCCCTTTACAACTGTTAACAGCTTCTGAACCGTAATGATGAGACTGAGAATTGCTTAGTTACTGTTACTTTTTAATTCTGTAACTGATCTTCAAAGATATCCCTTTGCAAAAAATAATTCATTCTAGAAGACAGCTGATCAAACTGAAATAATCTGTACAAGCTGGTACAGGACATAAAATAAAGCATCCTTCATACACTTTGATTTTATATTCCTCGGAGGCCATACCCAAACTACAGTACAAATGCCCTCCACTTCTTGTTCTTCCATAAAATATTAGTTTTAATATGCAATGGAATTACACATTTAGAAAGCATGTTCCTATATATATTTTGTGAACCTATATGCAAAAGGTAAAAAAAAAAGTTACAGAAGAAGACCTTTTATGTGAAGGTAAATATATAACTGCTAAGAATAACATTTCTGCATGTCTAGATTTTTATGCCATTTCCAAGCAAAATAATTCATGTAGCGTCCATTTCCTGAGCCAGGTTTAAGAGTGGAGATTACTGCAATCCCAGTGGAGGTGTTCTGCCACTGATAATCATTCATTGAGGATCACACATTACATAACCTCCCTTATGCAAATGCTCCTTAGTACATGGACTGCTTGGTCTTGTTTTCATACTTTCTGTCAACATAAATTCCCTGTATAGAAAAGCTATGAATACTTCCTGCCTCCTCCTCCTCCTCTTAGTCTATTTATTCTGTTTCTTTTGCTGCCAACTGATAATGCATCCATGGCATTGCTCGTGTGGCCTTACCTGCACTTTTCTAAAGGGTAGTTTATCTGTTGTGGAGCAAACAAAAATATGTTGCCAAGCTTTTAGTCCAACGAGTTTTAGAATATTTTCTGTTCTTGTGATCTTTAGTTGCAACCACTGTATCCTCCTGTCAGGCTTCTTCTGTTTCCAAAATTTCAAGTACTTATCAGTTAATATTAAAGTTGACCACTGACCATATCATAATGCAGGAATTTTATTGACTATGTGAGCATCCAGTCAGCCAGCGAGGCTTCACAGAATTGTTTGGCAGCATTGCCTGTCACCTTGTGGCTGTTTGCAGATACAACAAGCCTCTATGTGACACATCATGTGGAGCAAGGACTACGGGATTGTGTTTTATTTGAAGCAATATTAACGGTCCCAGTTTACAATGTTATGGCTTATTGGCCATAGCAGTGAGATTCTCACACCCCTGTGATCATCTCAGGTGGAGCTCCCTGTGCTCTGCACGACATCACCCACCAGAGAGGACCCTCTGGGGGGACAGGGATGGTACAAAACAGCTGCTATCCCAACCATGAGCCATCCTAACCATGAGCCAGGGAGCACAGCTAGCCTAATGACACCAGGGTCATCTGCAGAGGGCAGAGTAAGTAGCCAGCATGTCTTCTAGGTAGCCTTTGAAAGCAGGGGCTCTTTAATTCTCAAAATTCCCTCTGGTTTGGAACATCCATAGAGGTAGTTTCTTTCCTCTCTTCTAATTGTTTCTGTCTCAGAAGTTCTACTAAGGAACACCACAATATCTCAGCAGATAAAAGATCCTGATAGAGGGTACTGGAGCTCCACATATGTTAGACAGCATCCTCTGAATCAGCCTTCTCAGCCTCCACAGCTTTGGAGGGGAAGTTCTTCCATTCCTTCACTAAATGCTAGAGCAAGCCCAGTTCCGTGTTTTTGAGTTCATAAGGCACTACCCAAAGATGAGATATAGAGGATATAACCTGAATACATTTCTCAGAGTTTAATTTAAAAAACAAATCTGTGTTTATTTTATTGTGCTGACAACAATGCTTGTCATCAGTATCCTAAGCACAGTAATAAATTCTGTATGGTAGTCAATTTAAAAATTAAAAGAACAGGTAACCTAGCAAATTAATAATGAAATGGATTTCTAAAGGAAGCTATAGACAATATTTTACTTTCACACCTGCCAATCCAACCTCAAAGATATACAACCTTGCTATAGTGAGGGATAGACATAGGTGTTTTCAATTTGTACCTCTTCAGGAAAGGAAGGAAGAACTGGTGCAAATGAAAAAAGTGCATTGGTATCAGTTTGCTGAGGTGTATTAACCTAAAATTTGTGAGTATACACTATAGGAGTGTCTTTGGGCTTGATGCACTGAATAATTGACTTTTTTCTTCTAAAGGAGTACAGTGTTTGGAGCCAGAATTCTCCCCATTATTTTTGTTGGTAAAATAATATATTCTTATAACAACAAATGTGTTCTTATAAAATCTTAAAATCACAAGGAAGAGTAGATGATATAGGAAATATATCAAGTTGTGAACAATTTCAAGATTTATCTCTCTGCCTTCTCACAAACCATATAGTTATTTCTCACTGTGTAAATAGAAGACTAAAATGCTAAAATTCTGATTTGGTAATTGCCAATTTGGTAATAAAAACCCACACCTTTTAAAGTCTGAGTATAGATTAAAGGTGAAAATTTGAAAGTGTTTAGAAAGAACACAGAAAAGTGAGTGTGAAGTGCAATCAAGGGAAGAAACTAGATAAATTGAAGATGCCAAGGAAGTGTTTAAGACAAAAGGTTACATGGAAGTACGTGGTGGATATAAAATGTTTGTGATGGAGAGCTATTCTTTTCCCAGGTTCAAGGATCTGAGGTATTTAACTGCAATGACCTGTAAATGATGCAGCAGACTGTCGGGCTGTGCAACAGGAGTTGTACAATCCTCCCAAGCTCTGAGTCCTAGCACCTGGCAACTCAAACCTCTTCAAATTATTTACCTCCGTGCTAAGTTCTGCAATTTGTGCTAAGATGCTGAATAGTTTCTATCAGCCTGAATTCATAACAAATGGTGTCAGCCAGGAAGCATCCGCTACAAATAAGCTCTGACAGTGTTTATTTGACATTGAAGTCAAATAAGAATGCAATCTGACCAACACGTTTTAACAATGACATTGTTTCTTAAAGCGTTTAAGGATCGAATGTGGCACATGGAGCCATGGTCCAGTTGACGCGATGGTCCTCGGTCATAGGTTGGACTCGATGATCTGAGAGGTCTTTTCCACCCCAATTGATTCTGTGGATATCGACACTTGCCAGTTGCTCACCGGCCTCGGGCAGGTTGACTAATCACCAGCACAGCAGCAGCGACTCTAGAGAGCCGTTTGCTCAATTAGAAGAAGGAGCGATGGGCACAGGAACGCCCCGCACGGCCCCGCCGCCGCGCCCGGGCGGGGTCCGGCGGCAGCGGGCGGGGCGGGGCGGGGCGGAGCGCGCCGGGGCCAACATGGCGGCGGCGGCCGCCGAGGCGGCGGAGCTGCGGCTGTCGCGGCAGGAGCGGGAGCTGCGCTGGCTGGCGGCCGAGGTCGGCCGGCTGAAGGAGCCGCAAGAGCTGCGCTGCCCCGGCAGCGCCAGCCCCGAGCTGCAGCGGCTGCGGGCCGAGAACGAGAAGCTGCGCTACCGCCTGCTGCACCTGCGCCGCAGCCTGGCGGCCGAGCTGGGCCGGGCGGCGCCGGCGCAGCCCCCGGCCGGCGGAGAGGTAGCGCCGGGGCCGCTCGGTGCCGGGCGGGACGGTGACCCCGGGCGGGCCGGGCCTCCGCGGGCGGGAAGGGACGGGACAGGGACACTAACGGAGCCGAGCCGCCTGTGCCCAGCCCCCGGGAGCAGAAGCCTGTCGCGGTGTCTGCCCGCAGCACTGGGCAGTGGTCTCTGCCCTTGTGCCAAGGGTTCATAGAATTATGGAATAGTTTGGGTTGGGAAGGACCCTAAAGATCATCTCGTTCCAAGCCCCTTGCCGTGGGCAGGGACATCTTCCACTAGACTAGATTGATCAGAGCCCCGTCCAGCCTGGCCTTGAGCGCTGCTAGGGATGGGGCATCCCCAGCATCGCTGGGCAACCTGTTCGAGGAATCACACGATTGGAAGTTGCTGTGACTGCTCACTGCTCCGGCCTGATCTCCAACGGCGTCTATGGGGCGATTTTGGTGATAGTTGTAGTAGTAAAATTTGGGAAATTGTATTGAGAGGACTTTTCTTGGTGAGCAGCCTTGCTGTGTCTGCAGAACATCAAAAGGATGCAGTTTAGCTGTACCATGAGAAATCTTTGTACTGAGGACATACCTTATTCCCTGTAATTGCCTTCTTAGCCCTATATTATATTGTTTTGGTTCGTTTTGATGATTGCTGAAAAAAAAAGTGAAGGTATAGTAGGGGTATACTTTGTATTCTCACTGTTTTCAGAAAGTCTCCAGTGCAAGTCCAGCTGATGCAGTAAATCAAATTAAAGAGGAAAAGAAAAAGGAAAATGAAGCTGTGAACCAACACCAGAATGATGTAAGTGGTTCTTTAATACCACATAGTAACAAAAGTGGTTTTCAGCCAGGTTCAGAAAAGGCTCTCAAATCTGGAGTACTTTGCTGTATTTTGAAATCCCAGCTTTTGGGAAGAAATCTTGCTCTAGCACACATATTCAAGAGCTTAATCTTGCATTAGTAGGGTTACTGATACATTATTAAATCTCTACATTTTATGTAACAAAAGGATTTGGGTTATTGGAAAATAAAGGTCATGGTTTTGTGATGCCTAAGGAGGGTGATGGTTCATGAGCATTCATGATGGCTGAAGGGATATTGGCAGCACTGCTGTAGTACAATAGAGCTTAATAACTCACCTTAAGCTAAAATACAGGAGCCTTCATGTGAACTGTCTGGCTGGAATCTGATGCTTTGGATGTAGTGGCAGAAGCGAGGGCTTGTTGGAGTGATCCAAATTTCTCCCGGACATCTGGCAAATGCAAATTTTGGGTCAGGAATATAAGCTGCTTTCTGAGGTCCAGCTCACAGACCCATTTAGGTTCAGATTGATGAAAGTGCATGGAAAATTGGAAAATCAGTCTAAAATAGTAAGTTGGATGGGACTATCCTGTATATTATTACTTATAAATGCTTTACTGAATTTTAGTGTAAATTCTAGTACAGTTAAATCTGGACAAGTTGGAACCTCTGGGGATGCACCAACACTGTGAATCCTTTTTTTCTCTCTGTCTCACATGTGTGATCAAATATACATGTGTGATCAAATTTATGTCTTACAGCTCCAGTGTGTGCCAAGCTTCATAGAAGACAGACTGAAGCTTTATGAAGCACTGAAAAAAGAACATGATGCTTTGCTAGCTTATAGAGCAGCCAACCAGAGCAAATCTATCAAAATTACTCTGACAGATGGGGAGACAGTTGAAGGGGAATCTTGGAAAACCACGCCATATCAACTAGCTGTAGGAATTAGGTAACCTGCACATTCAAGGAGTTGTACTTTTGTAGTGATAAATTACTACTATCATTTGTCTCTTACCTTATTATATAAAATATATGTCACAGTCAGTGGGTGGTGGCTCCCTTAAGTTGGTTTGCTTGGAAAGCATTGGTTCTTCAGCTTCATGTGGTAGAAACAGCTGGTTACAGTTCTGATGCTTGGGATTCTGTACTGGGATCATAATGCTTCCAGTTAAATCTGTGACACTGCTGGGAATTAAGAGATATTGGAAGTTTTGTGAGTTAGCAGAATTAGTAGAACCTGTTGTAAGGAGCAGCCTGTCCTCCAGATCTTCAGCACTGAAAAGTGTTGAAGAAAGCCTCTCAAGACCTTAAGGTTCTATACCTTAACAGTAGGCAAGTGTTTAAGAAGACCACAGAAGCAAAAGTTTACGGTCTTCAGGTGCTACAAGATGTGGATGTGGTCTCACGGGGTTTAAAAATCTAGTCTTTTACAAATCTGAACCTAAATATTCCTGTCTCTTCTGTTTCTTTAGTCAAGTGTTGGCTTCAAATGCAGTCATAGCCAAAGTGAATGGTGAACTTTGGGATCTGGACCGTCCGCTGGAGGGAGATTGTACTCTAGAGCTGCTCACCTTTGATAATGAAGAAGCCAAAGCTGTGAGTAAACACTCTGGTTTCTGCTTGATTAAAGAAACTAATGACATAAAATTGATTGCAGCATTAAGCTATAAAAATCTTACATTAAAAAACCCACAAAACTATTCAAGTAACATACTTCTTATGATTCAACAAAGATTAGATACTAAGTGCCTGCAGTCTGAGTGAGTAAAATCTTTGTGTTCTTTTCATCCTTCTCTTTTACATAAACAAGTTGTTTCTCAAAGGAATTTGCACAGTAAGCCTTGATTTGTATGTTAACTTGAAACAGTCTGTGGTTTGGCTCAGTGCATTTGCAGATCACATGGTAAAAGCAAAGTGAGGGAGTCTCTACTGTTTTCTAAAAACTGTCCAATATTAGACTTCAGTCATAAATAAAATCTACACCCCCTTGTTCTGGCACTGTTATTAGATCCTTAAGTAGACATTTCTTAGTCAGTTAAACTATATGTATGCTTAGCAACTTGACTGAGATTTTTCTTAAATGGTATTCAGTCTGAAGCTTATGTTGTCTTTATATGCTGGGATTGGACTTCAGTTTTGTCAAAGAATTATTCATGTGATTAAGCTAGTTGGAGACATTTCAGGAGCCTGTCAAGGCTTTATCTTGTAGCAGTAGCTCTGAAATAGTCTCAATTAATAAGAGACTGGTATTGATCTGCTCTGTTGTTGGCTTCCCTCTTCTGACATTTCAGGTAATGTAGTTTATAAACCCATTAATAAATGTACTGAATGTGAGCAATGGCAGCCGAATCTGCTACATTGCTTTAGATGTGATTAGTGGTGCATAGACTTCAACTGAAATTAACTTCTAAATAAACAAGGTACAGTAATTAAGTTGAAGGCATTGTGCAGAGATATAGACATCCACTTTCAGACTGAAGCATGTGCTACATGCCTGAAGTAGTGCTACATCTGCCATTATCTTTTCATTTTGAAGTACTGTAAATGAGTAATATAAAGTTGTTTTACTTCTCTCAAAATTTGAGCAACATTGCTTCCAGTCTGTGTCCTATCTGCAGATATCTCTAGTTTGTTTTTTCTTTTTAGTTACACATTGCCATTGACCTGATGGTTTGCTTAGCTGACTTCATTTACAGGTTTATTGGCATTCAAGTGCTCACATTCTTGGAGAGGCCATGGAAGAATATTTTGGAGGCTGCTTATGCTATGGACCACCAATTGAGAATGGATTTCATTATGACATGTACATGGAAGACAGGTAAAATTACAGTGGCTTAGAACTTTAATAGTCCCTATTAAAGATCAGTACTAGAATTATTTTGTTTGTTACTGCATGTTAAAAGTATAATTCTGACTCTAATATGATTTGAAATATAGTCCTCTGTATATACACTTCAATTGAGTGTGTCTGTATATTTAAATTCAGAAGCAATGTTCAGACACCTGCTCTATAAGAGCTGAAGCTGTTCTGTGGAAAAAATGCAGAGCATTTGGGTTGAAATTTCTGAAGTTCCCGTGAGGCAAAGGGGACGGTTTCCTTGAAGAGTCATGCAAGTTTGGTTTCCAGGGGCCATAGTCTTGTAGAAAGGGCACAAATGCATGTAACTTGTCTAGGTGTTTACTGCTTTTCTAATCCTAGTGCACAGCTTTACAATTCTGTTTTTTCCTTGTTTATCCTTCTGTAGGCAGGGAGAATACTGAATCTGCATGAGCTGATAAACTGGCTCTTGTGGCTGGGTTGAGCCTTTTCCCCCCTTGTTTTTTTGTTTTGTTTTTTTTTCTTAAATCATATGTATATTTTGAGCTATAGGTCTTCCAGATATTTAATGATGTCAAAGACTGTTCCAGACACTCAAATGAATTATTGCAATGGGTTTTTTCAGGGTGGTACTGTCTGTTTTTCTAGGTTTAGTGTCTGAAAATACAGCTGATTGTAAGTAACTAAGGAAAAAAAAATACAGTGACAAATCACAACCCACTCCATGTTTTTCAAATTAGACCATTAGAAAAATGGGAGTATCAATGATTAATTTATATTTCTTTTGCCTGTGTCTTTTTGTCTAGAAGTGTATCTAGTAGTGAATTCCCACTATTAGAGGACCGTTGTAAAAATATCATAAAAGAGAAACAGGCTTTTGAAAGGCTGGAAGTCAAAAAGGAGATCCTGTTAGACATGTTTAAGGTAAATCTGTGGATCTGCTACAATGATCTTTTAAAATGTAACTTTTATGAAATATTGCATGTGACTGACTCATCAGAATAGTACAACAAAGGAAAAACAAAGAAAAACAATACCATCCTTTTCCCCCTCTCCATATACCCTCCCAAGTGTTCAGGATGCTTTCAAGCACTTATTATAACAATTCTGTATTCCACAAAAACACACCTCCAGCTCAATGAAATAACAAATAAGTAAATGAAAGGCATACATTTCTTCTGGCTCACTTGTGAAGATGGGTCAGAAAAGGCTTTAGTTCTAATCCCGTTTTACTCAGTGACTATCACCGGTCTCACTGTACTGTGTGATTGCTTTTCACAAGTGCTTTGGGGTGTTCAGCTGGTGATCACAATCCTCAGCACACCCTCAGAGGAATTAACATGTTTCTGTCTCTTTCCCCACTGCTTTTGCAACTTTTCTGAGAAGTAGATGTGGGGGGTTTTTTGTTGTTGTTGGTTAGAAGTGTCTTTTACTAGTGCACTTGTGATATTAAACTGTAATTTTTGAAGAGAATTTTATTATCCATTTTATTGACGTTTCTGGCTTTTCATGCTTCCACACACAGTATAACAAGTTTAAGTGTCGTATCCTTAATGAGAAGGTGAAGACACCAACTACCACAGTATACAGGTAAAGAAATATACTTGAATGGTATTATTAGGTATTTTTATAGCTAATTAATTTAATTTGAGAGAAAAATTTGGGTTTGTTTTTTTTTTTTTTTTTCCAAGTTCTGAATTCTTGTGTGATTGGAAGTTTAGTTTGCAATTAATATTGCTACTTGAGTGAGATTTTCTTTCTCTGCTGGGACAGATTAGGTCTCAATTTGTGGAGAAATGTCAAATTCAGTTTTTATTTATTCCCTCTGGTTTCAGTAGACTGATTAAAATAAGTTGCCATCTCTGACATTGTCTTGTTGCATAATCGGTAAAGCTAACTCTAGCTCAATGTGGGGTGAGGAACCTGTTCATTCAGTTACTTGTTAGTTGTTTGGAAAATGGCAACATCATTTTCTGTTAGATGTGCATACTTTTAAATTTCCTGGCCAACTTGAAAAAGTTCACATAAGGAACTGTATGAATTGACAAATGGGTTATGATGCTCTTGAAAATGGATCCAGTGTGCTGAGCATTTATTGAGTGAATATTCTACTTCAGGTAGAAGGCACAGTTACATTTAAGGTGCACTGAATTTGCTGCATGGTGCATATTTATATTTACTGGCATGTTTGAAAGTGTCAAACGAACTTGTGTGCCATTAGTGAATGTATGGAAAAATGTTGGGTTGCTTGGAAATGAACACTTCTTGTTTTGGCACATAGATGTGGTCCGTTGATTGATCTCTGCAAGGGACCACATGTGAGACACACTGGGAAAATTAAGGCCCTTAAAATAGTTAAGGTAAGTTTAAATTAACTGTGCATCAAAACTGGAATAAATTGTCCATTGATTTATTTATATTTTTTTCCTGAGCTGACTGTACTAGGATTGGTCCTTTGTGTTGTTTTCTTTGCTTACTGTACAGTAGTTCTTCATTTCTTTCCCAGTTCCCATTGTACAAGTTGAGCTACTGACTTTAATTGCTGATCTGTGTCTGACACTTACTGATTCTTGGCTAAGACAGTAGTCCCTCAGTGGAAGTTACCAGCATGTTTTGTATCAGAGTATAAGTGAAGTAACTTGCTCATTTAGACTGATGAAGAGCCCTGCAAAACTACTCTGGCTAGTGGTGACCAGATGAGCTGTGGAGCCAATTCTGCTGTGCACAGGAGAGACGAGCAGCCTGAGCCCCTGTGGCAGGACTGTGCCACTATCTCCCATCAGCACTGCACTTCACAGGACAAGTGTCCTGGTTAGTCTGTACCAGCTGTCACATCTGACTGCAAGGGGGTGTACATGCTCTGTTCTGCAGTAAGTTCACATGAAGATACTCACTGGATCAGAAAATAGTATTTTGACCTTGTCAGGTACAAGAGATTTTTAGGTACAGGAGATAAAGTGGACCTTAGCAGTTCTGCAGGTGCTGCTGTTAAAAAAAGGCATTGCTTCTAGGGAAGCCAGAGACAGTGTTTGCAGAGGCCTCTGAATGTATGGTGTTAAGTTACTCACAGATCCTAATTTTGGTAACCTTATTAGTCTGAGCTCTTTGAAACATTCATCATTGTGACTTTTCCTGGCTTCCAAACTGAAGTGTATGGAACTCTTGAGTTCCAGGGATTGAGTGGGTAGAGGGTTAAAACTGCTCAGATTTAACTGTGAGAGTTAGGTTTGTTTTGCCTTTCTTGTTTTCCTGCTACATTATGTTTTCAGTGTAAACAACTCCTGCCTTTTTAAAAGCCATAACATGAAATCATAAAGTATGCCATGATGTGAGTTTTAAACAAGGTATCTAAGCAGAATGAAACTCACAAATATTTGACCTGTCGCTTCTGCTTGTCTTCTGTATTAGTATGCTGACTAAAAGGCATTGCAAATCTCTTTATATTACAAACAAAAGCTGAAGGACTGCGTATAATTCTTTTTCCCAGGGAAAATACAATAATGTTCAAATGGGTTAGTGTTTATCCCTCTTTCCCTGATATTATGTAATATTATCGTAAAGTATGGGTTTTGTGTATCAGAGTTCCTCTACATATTGGGAAGGAAAATCTGACATGGAAACTCTGCAGAGAATATATGGAATATCCTTTCCTGATAACAAAATGATGAAGGAATGGGAAAAAGTCCAGGAAGAAGCCAAAAACCGGGATCATAGGAAAATTGGAAAGGTATACTATTCTACTGTCTACTTTTTATACTTCTATTATAGAATTTATTCTCTTCCCTTGTATTTTAGTTTTGGGGTTTTTGTTGTTGTTGTTGTTTTTTGACAGCTTTAAGGGGAGCCAGTTCTTTGTGCTTCTTGGTGTCACTTACATTTTAAAATTTTAGTTCTACAAACTCGTCTCTTACATATGAGTGTTAAACTAATGTTGGGAAGAAGTTAATGGCTTTAGTCCCTTAGTTTAGGGATATAAACCTTAAACCTATTAATGTAGAGTCTTTGCAGATCCTACCTAAATCACTCTGTTTTTCACAGAAGAAAATTTATTTAGAAATTGTGTAAATAGCATGGTTTGCTTCTTCTTTATAATAGGTGTAAATTTGGGGAAATGTGTGTTTACATGGTCAAAGAATCAAATGGAATTTGATGTTCTTAAAAATCTCTACGAGTAAGAACTGCAGATCAATTAAGTGGTCTTGCTGAGAACTTGTAGACATGTTGCTGTAATATTTCATCTTTGCAAGCAGTGTCTTGATGTGTGTGAAGTAGTTACATCTGCAATTCTCTCTGAATTGCTGTTAGAGCATTCTGGTTTTGATTTACCTAGGAGCAAGAACTCTTCTTCTTTCATGATTTGAGTCCCGGAAGCTGCTTTTTCCTCCCTAGAGGTGCCTTTCTTTATAACACTCTCGTGGATTTCATACGGGTGAGTACATACTGATGTTACTGATGCAAGTCCTAACAACTTGATTGTCATTTGTTGATCTTAAATGATAGGCCATTCATAGTGCTGAGCTCTCCACAGAAAGAGAAGTATCTATATATGTGAACGTATACAAGATTTTTACAAGGATTATACAAATTTCATCTTTTTGAAAATAAGGCAGAATGAAGCTGTGTTTTTCCAATTGCGCAAAGTCTACTTGTGCAGTAGTCCTATTGTGTCCCTGTAAATTGCCATCAAAATACCACAGTTGAAAAGAGTCAAGCTTTTGTTTGTCAAAATCTCTCTCACCTTTTAAATGTTGCATTTGTTCTGTAGGGGGAATATCGCAGGCGTAATTTTACTGAAGTTGTATCTCCGAATGTCTTCAACAGTAAACTCTGGGAAGCTTCAGGACATTGGCAGCACTACAGTGAAAATATGTTCTCCTTTGAGATTGAGAAGGAAACCTTTGCCCTTAAACCCATGAATTGTCCAGGACATTGGTTTGTACTCTCAACTGGAAAACATCTTATTTTACATCATTTATCCTTTTTGGGGCTGAGGAGAAATAAAAGGAGTATTAATACACACTGTCATGTATGTGTATGATAGACTGCTAAGCCAGTGTGTCCAGAGAGCTTTTTTGACAGTGCCCCAAAGCAGACCTTTGCAGTAAGTCTGCACTGAGTTGGGTTTGTGCATGCTAATACTAGTCTGTACCACTAGTAAATACCAATTTTGTTGGATACAGGTGGGCATCAGATGAGATGTTCCAAGAAGGGTACGGATTAACCTGTCTTGATTTACTCTTGCAGTGTTTTTTTTCTTCAGTGATTTTTAGCAGTACATTGAGTGGTGTGCTTCTTGTGTTTGCCTGTCTTTCAGGATGTAGACAACCTGAATGAGTAAATACTTAAAAATGTGATTGTCTGTACTGAGCTTTGTTTACTTCTGTGTTGTCTTAAATCTCCTGTAAGAAGGATAAAAGGAAGGTTCTTCCATGTTGGTTTTAGCTTGATGTTTGCCCATCGTCCTCGATCCTGGAGGGAATTGCCTCTTAGACTTGCAGATTTTGGAGTTCTTCACCGAAATGAGCTCTCAGGCACTTTGAGTGGCTTGACTCGTGTAAGGCGCTTCCAACAAGATGATGCTCACATCTTTTGCACAATGGAACAGGTAAAAAAAAAAAAAGGCACCTTCCACATCCCCACCAGTCAACCAAAAAAACTCTTCCCTCTCCCAGTGCTAACTAACAGTAAACAAGACTGAAGTATTTCAACTCTTGATTCTTCCATTGTATTGCATAAAGCTGCTTTTGGTCATTTTTTTTTCTAGGTGCTTCATTTTATTTAGAAAGATGCAATGGGCAGCTAAACCCCAGAAAGTAAAATTTCTTGTATTTTCCATCTCCCTCTACGAAAAAAAAAAGCAGTTGATCCCATTGTTTTCTATAGTAATGCTGAATAAAACCTTAATTTTGTCAGTAATGCCTTAGATTTTAGTGGAACTACATGTAATAATTGATGTACTTTATTTCAGGATACAATTTGTCTCCAGAACCTCATGCTTAAGAAAAATACTACTTTTCATTCCATGCTTTGAAGCCACAACACCTCAGATATTTCTTTGCTCATTAAATGTATTTGGGTTCCTTGGATGTAATTTTCGAGTGATTTTTTAATTCTTTCTTATTTAATGGACCCTTATGTTCTTGTTATGAGGAATTCAGTAGATTCAATTGCATTTTTTGTCAGTTAATTTTAACCTATTTAATATGTTTTTTGTTTAAGATTGAAGAAGAAATTAAGGACTGTCTTGATTTCTTGAAGTCAGTGTATGCTGTCTTTGGCTTTACCTTTCAACTGCATCTTTCTACAAGACCAGAAAATTATCTTGGAGATTTAGAGATCTGGGATCATGCAGAAAAGGTAAAAATTTAAAAGCAAACAAACAAACTCCTTAATATTTGTACTTGCAGAGATAGATATTTAACTGAGTTCTTCCATGCTGCATGGTGAAATTGCTTAAATCGCATGCTAAATACTGCCCTTGGTATAAGTTCTTGTAGGGAAACATCACATTAAATCTGAAGTTTTTATAGAAAATCAGAACTTTCAGTTTCTTACTTAGCCCCTTACCTTGAACTAGTTAAATTTCTATTAATCTTTTTTTTCTGATTAATCATTATATTTATACAAGGAACTACTATTTCCAGATTATTTATCATAAACGAGCAAATGCTTGAACAATAGAGGTTGTGCTGCCTTTTCACTCCTTTTGAATTTCAAAGGAAATTCCTTTGGCTTCCAGTAATGAGAGGCCCTTATAGACCTTTCTTAATTACTCTCTCATTTTTATGATCAGCAACTTCAGAACAGCTTGAATAACTTTGGAGAGCAATGGAGTTTGAATCCAGGAGATGGAGCATTTTATGGTCCTAAGGTTAGTGACTCAGCATTTCAGTATAACTTCGGGATGGATAGAAATGCAGATGTACTGCAGGCAAACTATATTTAGTAACTGTGTGATTTTGCTTCACAGATTGATATTAAAATCAAAGATGCAATTGGTAGGTACCATCAATGTGCTACCATCCAGCTTGACTTCCAGCTGCCCATTCGGTTTAATCTTACTTATGTTGGGTGAGTGGTTCAGCTGAATATCTTCCTTTTTCAAATGAAATGGAACAATAGCTGTCATTATATGTAATTCCCATTATGTACTAGTGCTATATTGCTCATTTAACAAATGATTAGCTTGTAAATCAGTCAGCTGGTAGGCAGAGCAAACACCCTCAGTGGCTAGAGGAGCGAGTCATGAGCATGAAGATATTTTCTCAAAGTAATGGTAGCTCACTTTCATTCTAAATGCAGGAAAATCTCATTATCTTTCTTCTCTGCCAGTTTTGAAGACAACTGATCATAAGTAATGCTAAAAACTCCTCAGCTGAGTCAGTTTTCTTTTTCAGCTTAGTCATTGTATCTCCTTGGAAGACATGGCACACAAATTCAAACATGCCCTAAGGAGCAAGTATGTTTGTACTAAGTGGTTCTTCATTTTTGTCAGATTAATTTAGTTAACTTTGAACATAAACCAAGTACAAACAGCTTTTAGTGAAAATGTGGCTGGTTTCCAGCTAGCCCCACTGAGCAAATTAACTTTAGTACCACATTGACTTGAATACTCATTTTCTGGGTTGTATTTCCTGCTGTGTTTGATTTTGAATATTATGAAGATGGGGAAGATAGGTAAGAATCTGTAATTTTTTGGTCCTGTGGTATATTCTACAGTAGATGTTACAGTTTTTGTGATAGGTGATAATATTATTATGAACTGGATTTAAAAAAAAAAAAACAGGTTTTTTTAAATTTCAGGATTGTAATTTAGTGAAGTAATGAAAAGTAAGGGCAGGTAAGTTCCTGTGCAACAAAATAAAAGCAAGTCCTAATGGAAAGAGAGTGCAAGGAAGTACATAAAATATTAAAATGCACAAAAATGGTGCTGAGTCAGTCAAGTGTCTTCTCAAATTTAAGAGTGTGTCTCTGCCACTAGCTACAGGCATGATTATTTTAAATTAGTATTTCTTTTAAAGCCCAGCTGACTTGAAGTACATTTTTTATAAAACCAGTAGACTTTTCATAAGTATAACTAACTAAATTTTGTCTTTCTGTTTAAAGTAGAATCAAAAATATTAGTATGATTACATATGTATGAGCTAAGATAACTATTTTTTAAGAAAAAACTTTGATTTTAATTTTTTTTTTTTTCAGTAAGGATGGTGATGACAAGAAAAGGCCAGTGATTATTCACAGAGCTATTTTGGGATCTGTGGAGAGAATGATAGCTATTCTAGCAGAAAATTATGGAGGAAAATGGTATGTGGCACAAATGGAATTTTAAGAAAACTTTAACAACGTAGAAACTGCATATCGTTCCTATTGTCCCCTATATTATAATGCAAAAATAATATCCCTAAAATTTTCTCAAAATTAGTAAGATTACAAGAAAAGTCTGTTTGTCTGGTCTGAGTTGTATGATATCCATACAATTTCATGAGACTGCAGAAAAATAGAAAAATAATGCCAAAATAGGAATTGTAATTAAATGTGTAAGTCCTGCATTATTCTTATTCCTTTTTTCTTAAAAATTGTGCTTTTGTACCAGCAGGATGTCAGATATATGTAAAGCAATTATTTGTGTATACACAAGCATTAAGTAATCGTAATATGTGAAATATTTTTGTACTTCTAAGATTGATCATTTTGTCTTGGATAAGATCTGGAAATACTTCGTCATGAATGTATTTAAATTGCTAAGGAAGAGTTAATTCTTACTTTCAGTCACCTGACTGTCCATCTTCACTGTAAAGTAATAGATAAAAGTGAAAATTATGCAGAAAAAATTCTGTTTAAAATTGTGAAGTCATCTGGGAAGAAAACAGAAGGTCCTACTTCCCCATATGTCATTTTACTGGAATCAGTCTATTTGCTATTTTGTGTGAGCTTGAGAAGAGGGAGATAATACACTATCCAACATCCTTAGCTAGCGTAAATAATTCTATACAGAAATTATTCTTGTGGAACATGACTATGGAAATATAAAATGCACCTTTGTTTCCTGTCTGTCCTGTGCTGGCCAGGCCATTCTGGCTGTCTCCACGGCAGGTCATGGTTGTGCCTGTGGGCCCCACCTCGGAACAATACGCCCAGCAGGTGAGAGGACAGCTTGTCTCCTTATGGCAGCAGGCAGATTTCAGAGATCCTTAGGGCTTTTCCTAGAACAGGGAATTAATGCTTGATAACTCTGTAGATATGTTTGGGGGAGAGGTAAATTTTTCAATATAAAAGTTTCTGTCCAAAATTTGTATGTGTCTGAGTAAGGGGTATGCAACTTTAAGTATTTTGGGTTCTTTAATTATGTACATTCTTCTGTAATTATTCAAGGACAAAGCATCCTGGATGACAAACCTTATATAACTAATGCTTCATTACAGCACTCTCAGCTCTTAAATAGGCAGAGCCAGTTTCTTCCATTTCCCACCACGTGTATTCCTGACTACATCCCTTTTGAACCATGGTTGTTTTTACCCCTGTCCCATTCTCTCCTTTTAATGCAAGAGTAAGTGTGTTTGTTCCTACTCCTCTTACTCCTTTCTCAGACTGAGGACATTTTTTTGACATGCAGTAGCAGAGCAGCACATGTTTGATATAGATGTTGTCTTGTGTTGTCTCCCAGCTGGGGTGCTGCTATGTGTGCAGATTTCTTCAGATAACTTCACTGAAATCCTTATAATCATCCACAAGAACAAAATTATGCATATGCATGAATTAATTATTGAGAGAGATCAATAATTGCAGCATGTACAAATGTATGTTGTAAACTGTATAGTAACACTAAGAGGGGTTTGGTTTCTTTGGGTTTTTTTTTAGGTTTGCAACCAGTTTTTTGAAGCAGGATTTATGTCAGATGTGGATCTAGATCAAAGTTGCACATTAAACAAGAAAATTAGAAATGCACAGCTGGCTCAGTATAACTTCATTTTAGGTAATTGCAGCATCTTGCATTTCTGAATATCATTTAAGTTCTAATGTTGGACAAAGTGTATTCTAGGCTCATTTTCTAATGTAGATTGTGTAATATTTCGTGCTATGTCTTGCAGTGGTTGGAGAAAAGGAGAAAGCAAATAATGCTGTCAATGTGAGAACCAGAGACAACAAAGTTCATGGAGAGATTTCAGTATCTTCTACTATTGAAAAACTCAAGAAATTTAAAACTTCACAAATTGCAAATGCAGAAGAAGAATTCTGATGTTACTGCTAGGAAAAAAAATATTAGCTGCCTATGTGAAATGTTTCTTTCTTCCTGCACAGCAGTGATGCTCATCTGAGAGAATTTTCAGTTAATGGATACACAAACTAAGCAAATGGAGCATTGTTGGTGCTCTGGGAAAAGCATAAGGACAGATGCACCTGTCAAATCCTTTATCAATCGCATGGGTTTCCAATCTCCTGAACTGCAGAATGCTTATTTATAAAGTCCTACACCTCTGATGTGGTGGGTTTGCTGTGGAAATAAGTCAGGGCTGTACCATGGTGGGGATCAGGAGGCTGGGAAGGACAGGGTGGGTGCTGGGAGTGCTGAGCTCCCTCAGTCATGGAGCAGGTACCTGTGACCTGGCATCCTGAGCTTGGCAGTGCACAGGGGCCTCAGGAGCAGTTTGCATTAGGTTTTTTTCTAGCTCCAGCTGATAACAAAAATTTGGGGGACTGGGGGAGGAATGTGAACGTCTTGGTTGTTTCAGAATGTGTGTTCACAGAATATTAATGCACTGGAGTCTTAGTTGGAAGTCTCAGTGTAACAAGGCACTCACGGAGTTGGTGCGATGACTGGTTGCTGTGATGGTGGTCGCCAAGAATGCAGTTCAATTACTATAACTAGGTGTGAAGTGTTTAATTTTTTCCTCTGTTTGCTGTTGTTTTGGCTTTTTACTAAAACAAAAAAAAAGCTTTGAAAAACGTTTCTGTGTGTGTTTTATTGCTTTATTTGCTAGAAGTAGTTAGAATGCTGAAAAGGAACAGAGGACAACTTTCATTTTAGAACAGTATGTTGGACTTGAAGCTGGCCATATATCTGTTTTGTTTATGCTTAGAAATGATTTTTAAAGCTGCTGTTGCAGGCAATTGAGCTGGATTTTTTTCAGAGATTAATTTTTACCGGTTTTTTCACTTTAATATGCTGTTATTAACAGGCTTATATAGTGTTAAGTGTATTGCTCAGTTACCTAAGCTATACAGCTCCAGTTGTGATTTAAATATCACACCTATCACGCAGAAACTACTAAATATTAACATAAATACACAGCTTATGATTTACTTTTGCCTCACACTCATACAGACTTATGTTTAATAGGTCTGTGTTTGGTTTTGTATTCGTTTGGGTTTGTGGATCTGTTTTTATCTCCTGCTTCTAAAGAAAAGGAGAAAAAAAAACAGTGACGGAGCAATGGGAAAGCTTTATGTTCCACTTGACAGAATTAACAGGGGCAGTGGCGGACGATTTTTATTTCTATATTTTATACATACGTACATTTTTTACGGACGATCGCTGTCGTGCTCCGTGTGCGATGCACTGAGCCTGCAGCATTGAGGTTCTGCGGGAGTTTCGGGTGTTTCACAGCGGATTTGGGGCGGTGTCGGTGTCCGCTCCCGTGTGGGGCCGCCCTGGCGCCGCCGTTCCCCTCAGCCGGCCCGGCCCCTCCCCCTGCCCGCCCCCTGGCGGCGGCGCCGGGCCCGCCCGCCGCACCAAGATGGCGGCGCGGTGGTGGCGGCGCGCCCTGCGCGGGCTCTGCGGGGCCGCGCTGTTCCTGTCACAGCTCTCCGTCCTCTCGGGTCGAGGTGAGCGCGGCCACAGAGCCGAGACAGGGCGGCGGGGCTGGGAGAAGGGGCAGGGGCTCCGGCTGGGCCTGGGGTGTGGACGGCTGCCCCGAACAGCAGCGGCCGCTCCCGCGGCCAGGACTGAGCGCGGGTCCGGCTGCGGGGGTGGCGGTGCCCGCGGCGGGGTGAGGATGCGCTGCCGCTCCCCTGACCGGGGGCGAAGCGGGTGTCTGGGGCACGGCCGCATTTCCTTGTGCCGGCTGTGCGGGGTTGCGGCTGAGGTGCTCGGTGTCGGGGCAGAAGACGGGCCAGGCCCCGCTCGCCGGCTCGTGTGCTGCTCTATTACAAAGCACCTTTTATACCTGCTCTCTGTGGCGAACGTGTGTGATTCAGAGCGTCCTGGGGCTCCTCGGCACGGTCAGGGTGGGTGGTGTGGCAAAGCTGCCTCTCCTTCCTCCACCCGTGGCCGGTGGCTGCCGTGAGGGCTCGGCAGCAGCTGGCGCATCGCGGCCGTCCCAGCCCTCAGCCGGCGGTTCCCGCAGGGAGCAGCGCGCAGCGCCCGCACGGCCACAGCCGTGCCTCCCGAACGGTTCCTCTGCTCCGCCTTTCTGTCAAAGAACTTGCATTGCTTCGTTAAATGCTTTTGTTCAGTAGAAAACACTGTGTAAAATTTGCTTTCTGAGCAGTGCTTTTAATTCTCATGAATCAGAAAATAAGATTGAATGGAAATAAATGTAGTTCCTTGTCTTAAAGGAACAATTCCATTCTAAGGCTCTTTCTAATATTTAACATAAATATCCCACTATTATTAGAACAGGAAAACAGATTTTTTTTCTAATCTTGTTACACTTTCCACTTGCATTTTCATATCAGAGTGCTGAAATCAAACTGTTTCTGAAGATGAAATTTGTTTTAGAAATTTCACTTTCTCCATGTTTTTGTCTTGTAGCGGGATCTTTGATGACGACCAAGCTTTCACAGCCACAGTCTACACTGGCAAAAAGCCTAACTTCAACAAGTACAAATGCTCCCTATTTTAAAGCATTAGGTAAGTTATTATGTTGTTTCTTTCATTTGTTATTTGTGGATCCTTCTCAGTCTTGAATCCAAAAGTTCTTGAACTGGGTCTTAGAAACCTGTGCATGATTTCACAGTGATAAGAAGAATTGCAGTGTAACACATTATGAATTACTCTTCAATGATCACAACAATTACTTTGGGTTACCTAATTAGACATCTAGTCCATATACGAGCTAGAAAATGGTAGATTAAAGTGGCATTGTGGTATATGAGGTTTATACCCCTCAGGATGGTGGAAGTTCTTCAAAGACTCCACCGTCCTGCAAGAACTTGCTCTCCGTCCACCATCAGTACAGCTTTGTAGCTCACTGAGGGTGCACCAGGACTGACAGAAATGCTGTTCTTGCTGGCAGTTTAGGAGGTGATTCTGTACACGTGCAAACAGCAAATGGCTGAGGTAGCTGTGGCCCTAATTAGAGCTCAACTCAAAGTAGGTTACCCGTGTCACCCGCTGCTATTCCTGAACTGATTACTTCTGCTGAGGAGCACTGGCTGAGGCGGCACTAATCCCCATCAGCTCAGTCCTGGTGCTAGGCTGGAGTGTTGGCTGCTCTCCTGCACAGAGCCCTGTGGCTCCTCTGACTCTCACAGCACAGGCTGGGAATGCTGCTCCGTGTATAGTGAGGAAAGCCCTTTATACACTGTCAGTGCATGCGTTTGTCTATGTATATGTATAAAAATAAATACTTCAGACTATTTAGCTTTTTTTACTCATGTTTTTAATTCACTTATTGCACCTTTCAGAAAGTACAGAAATTCCACCTTACCTGACTAATTGTCCCAGCAACGGGCTTTGCAGTAGGCTGCCACCAGACTGCATGACATGTAACACAAACTATTCCTGTGTATATGGGAAGACAGCAACTTTTGATTGCAAGGTCAAGCCGCATGTTCATTGTGTTGTAAGTAACCTGTTACTCTTAACCCCAGATTTAGGTAATTAAACTGTGGCATCTTGTATTAAAATACAGAATATTGATTTCCAGGTTCTGATGTAGGCAGGTTTGCAGTTCTGTGATAAGTTTGATCATTTACTGTGGGCTGTTGAAGAGGCAGGCCTGTGCTTCTCTGGTTTGCCTTTCTTGCCTTGGATCTTTTTCTTACCTGGCCATGCCTTTGAGTTAAAGCACTCCAAACATTTTGAGAGTGGGGAGGCTAAATATCTCTCAGAGCTACAAACTGACCTTCCAGGTGAAACTAAATGAGTCGTCCGTTGGCAGCAACCTTAGATTGGAGGAATAAGGAATGTTAAATGTGACTTTGATACCTCTTTGGTGGTTTTCTATTCTGCTCTATAAAAGGTAGCAAACACAACAATTGTTCTTTTGCTCAAAATGTCTACTCATGAAATCTAATTTGATACTGCACATTGATTTTTGGTTTTACTACTATTGAAATAATAGTGCTGTCCTTTTACAGGATGAGAATAACCACGAGCAGGAGAACTTTACAATTAACATGACGTGCCAGTTTTGCTGGCAGCTGGCCACAAGTGATTATGTCTGTACCAATTCCACAAACTGCATGACAGTTTCCTGCCCCCGACAGCGATACAATGCAACTTGCACAGTCCGGGATCACATTCATTGTCTAGGTAAGGTGGGCAAAGGCTGGAGTTCTCTAAAGAATTTCCCACGTATTTTGTAATGGGTGAATACAAAGATTGTTTATGTCCTTTTGCAATAACAGCCTGCTCCTTGATCAATCTACTGAATTTTTTATTGTTGCATTTCATTTTTTAGCATAATAGTGACATCCAACTGCAAACATTGACTTATTGTATTGTTGTATGCTGTCACACCATAGAAAACAGTTCTTTTTATTTTTGTCAACTTCTGTGAATTAAAATTGAACCTACTAGTGGTCTGATTCTCAGACCACTAATAGAATCAATATCAAATGTCTCCATAAGCCAGTTTTTAAAAATTATGCTGATTCCATCCAACTAGGCTTAATTTTCCCTCTGTTTGTTCATTGACTTTTCTGATATGGGACCAAGATTGATGGAACAGAGAACTGCAGGGTATAAATGAACTTGAGTGTTGACAGTTGTTTCTCAGTTACTGACAACCCTTTGAGACTCCTTTTGGAAAAATATAGTATCTTCTTCCTTGTCCTTCCTTATAATATGGTCTTTGTTTATTGCATTAAGGTTTTAATATTTTCTAATGTTTAGGTAACCGTGTCTTTCCTAAGATGCTCTATTGCAACTGGACTGGAGGTTATAAGTGGTCTACTGCCTTGGCACTAAGGTAAGCAGCAACTATTGGATAATGTCAAGCTGAAAGAGATTCATTTTCTTTAAAATCTTCAGGTTCTGTGGTTTTCTGCTTGGTATTTTTAAAAGGTGTGCTGGATAACCAGTATTTCAGATAGTCTAGCTTGAAATGGTGGGTGTGGAATGCATGAAGGGTTCACATGCAGCAGTGCTGGCTGTCTTCAGCAAACATAGCTGGAGGAAAAACACTTGGGTACCAAAGCTCAGTTCCTCTAATAAAAATAATAATTAATCATATTTTTATTCTTACAGCATCACCCTTGGTGGATTTGGTGCCGATCGTTTCTATTTGGGTCAGTGGCGGGAAGGTCTGGGAAAACTCTTCAGCTTCGGTGGACTTGGGATATGGACACTAATTGATGTGCTGCTAATAGGTGTTGGCTATGTGGGACCTGCAGATGGATCTCTCTATATTTAAATGTGGGTGCGTTGTGTTTCTGAGAGGAGTCATTGCCTGCAAAGGGCTCTAAATAAACAAGTGTGGAGGTTTGAGCCTTTTAAGGTAGAATGGAGAACAACTGTTTGTTCTATGTGCATACACTTTAATGTACAGTATCTGTACTTGGTTTGCCTTTAACTAAGGTCAAATAAAAGAGTGGATCACTGAGTAAGTTGACATTAATTTCATTTCTTCTATGGACATGGTATTTTTCTATGAAAAAAAGTTGAGCAGCTAACCAAATTCTCCACTGTGCTTGAGCTTGGATGATCTGTCAGGCCCCCAAAGAGCTGTAAACTAACTTGAATACTGAATTGTTTACTTCATATTTCTATGCTTGAATTTAACTCTAAAGCTAACTTCCCTAAATATGTCAGGGTTTTTTTTTTTTTTGTATTTGTGGGAGGATAATTTATTTGCCTGAGTTATGTGGGTGGTATGTAAATCACCATGTTTTATGATGTTAATTACATTATCTTCTTGGTTTGGGGCATAGCAAGAGCCAATATCTGCTTAGGGACTCGTCTTTAAATTGTGGGGGAATCTAGAATTAGACTGCAGTATCACTAAACACTCAATATGAAATGATTGAAATAGATTTTTTTCATTGTTCTGGAATAACTCGGTTTTCGTTGGGTTTGACCAGCATATCTGTGAAAGTTACAGTTCCTATTCTTGTGCTAGCAAGCTTGCCAAATTACTAAAAAAAAGAGTTGGCAATATAATCAAGTCTATCCACTTAGGACTTAGTCACGCGATAATGTAGCGGACTAGTGCCATTGCAGGGCAATTTTGTGCAGTCGCGGTGGATGCCCGGCCGTGCGTGCGTGCCCCTGGCCCGGGGCTGGAGCGGCCGCCGCTGTAGCCCTGCGGTGCCGTCGGGCTGGAAGTGCTATCGCTTCAATAAACTGCTCCTTGAAGCTTTCATGGCGTTAATGCTGACACTGTTTGTTGCGGTCTCGGCTCGGTCTCGCTACAGCGGCGGGCGGGGCGGCGGGCGCGGCCCCTCGCTGTGCGGGGCCGGGGGCGGGCCGGGGGGCGGGGCGGTGCCGCCGCCGAGCCCCGGCTCGTCCCGCCCCGCCGGCGCAGGAGCCACCATGGCGACCGAGCAGGACCGCGAGCGGGAGCTGCGCTTCTACCGACGGCTGCCCAAAGCGGTGAGCGGCGGGGGGCGGCGGGCCCGGACCCTCCTCCGGCGGCACCGGGCTCGGGCTGCAGACGGACAGACAGACAGAGCGACAGACGCTGCTGCTGTCTCGGAGTTCTTCCCAAACGCGCGGTTTCTGAGGGCCTTTTCCCGCCGCAAAATGCACCGGGTGTTTGCCTGTCCGGTTTGTTTACAGACCTTACTAATCTAATTGCAATTAAATCAGTTGAGCGCGATCTTCATTTTCTCTTTTTGTTCTATTTCCCCTCAGCCTAGCCCAGTAGTCTGGCTCAGATAACGCTTTTTCTCCATGTCCCGAGGGTGTGCCTTACTTCTGGCATATCAGTGCAAGCCTTCCGTAGGGGTGTGTGTGGATTTATCGGTGCTCGTGTGCCGCACTCACCAAACCCCGAGGGCGCGTACTTCAGCACAGTGCTCTGTACAGACAGTGCACGGGGAACCAGCAAACCCACTTCGGACTGCACCATCCTTGCGTTCCAGTGCTCCTTTTCACTAAGTTGCTTTTCAGGGTGTATGTTTAATGTCTGACAGAATTCTGTGAGGTAATTTTAAGTTTGTGGAAAATGTAACACAGTTGTAGCCCTGTATATCTGGCTCCGTCACCAGGATCTGTAAGCTGCCACAGCTTCTGGTGCTTACAATTTCAACATGTTTTCCAATGCAAAGCTTGAAGAGAAGTATTTATTGAATTTTTTATTGAGAATGGATGTGTACAGGGAGACGAGAGGTAGGTAACAAAGTAGATGCTTTGTAAATACATTTTGAACGAGCTGGGAGGGCGCTAGAGACCTATGCCTTAAGTGAGGAGCCAGGAGATAAGAAGGAGCAAAGGTGAAGTGATTGAGTAGAGCTGAGGATCATAAGTTTGGAGCCCAAAATCAGGATGTCAATAGAAAGTCAGGCAGAAAGAGGCCTCAGGCAAAGGAGTGCAGTTACTGTAGTTGCTGTTCATGGCAGAGTCTTGCTGCATTTCTGGAGTGAGGTTAAACTTCAGAGTATGAACAAAAGGAAGGGGAGTGTGTAGACACCTGTTGCTATATTTGAATGATGGACATGTACATTTAACTTGCAGTGAGTGGGAGAGTTCTTTAATCCTTAGTGTACTTTTTGTAATACTGAGGCAGCTATTGGCTTCCTCCTCACCTTGGATCACACCAGCCCAAGAACTGTCTGGAGAGCCCTTTGCTGAGCCAGCTGTGCTGCCACAGACACCAGAGCCAACAACAGCCATGAAAGAAACAGGGCAGTTCTCAGTTGAACCAGTGCTTGCAAAAACCTAAGGAAGTTATTGTTAGCCAAAATGCAGATAACTGTTCTTTTCAAACTCAGAGCGAAACACTGATGTAGGATACAAGAACAGTAGTACAAACAGGGTGCAGGCATCATCCTTTTCATAAGTCCAAAGGATTTTTATTTCTGTAGGAACTCCATGCTCATTTGAATGGCTGTATCAGTATTGCTACTATGAAGAAACTCATGGCCCAGAAGCCAAACCTTCAGATCCAGAATGGAATGACTGTGATTGACAAAGGAAAGAAAAGAACCTTAGATGAGTGAGTATATGCATGTGTGTGATAAACATTTACCAAAGGTTTTTTATTTAAGTTGGAAACAGAAACGTATGGCCTTACACACTAACTGCAGAAAATATACTTTTAAGTTTTACAGCATAATCTCATAGATTTTTTTATATTTGTATCTACAAAGTAATTTCTTCAGTGCTTGCAAGCTAAAAGGAAAACTCTTGTTGATTAATTCCTTCTTTAAAGGATTGAAAATTTTCACTTAGATCATCTGCTTTTCAGAGAAAATTGGCTCACATAGTTTCCTTTTTTGGAAACTTCATGTTTTCCTTTTCCTTCAAAAAGCTTTGTGGTAGTTACAGCTTTTGTTGGGAACGCTTTGTTAGTATCTAAAATCAGAAACTGCCTTCAGATGTTTCTTTGTATTTCAAGCTGCAGTCTGATTAGTTGACTCCAGTGGGTAGGTGTTTTTAAAACGTAGATTTTTTTTTTTCCTACATACTCATTCAGTGTCTTTCCAATTAATTTTTTAAATTTTATTTTAGATGTTTTCAGATGTTTCAGATCATCTATCAGGTTACCACGAGGACTGAAGATATTTTACTGGTAAATTAATTAAAAGTTCACTTAAAACAAGCAAGCAGTACACACAGTCACAGCCAGTTGGCTTAAGAGCATTGGGTTCCAAGTAACAATATCAAAAATGATCCTTTTCAATTGAAGGTCAGAATAATTATTGTAAAACTCTTGAACTCTCTTCAGTATCCCTGAAGGAATCAAATGTGCCTTCTGTGTGGTAGTATTTCCACAGATATGGGGACCATTAAAAATACATTGGGTCTGAAAACATTGCAAGTGTTTCGCAACAAAAAATAACTGGGTCTTTTAGTTGTAAATAAAAATATAACTAATTATAAGTATCACTTTAATGATGTTGAATACACTTTTACTTAATCAGATAACTAAAGATGTCATTAAAGAATTTGCTGATGATGGTGTTAAGTATCTGGAACTGAGAAGCACTCCAAGAGAAGAAAATTCCACAGGTACAGTCTTTTCTAGTTTTTAATTTGTGATCTTGCACTAGAAAACTTAGTTGAAGACTATGTTAATAACAAGTAAAGTCAAATTTAGTTGGCTCAATAAAAATATACTTTAATTATGAAAGCTAATATTTAACCATGTAAAATGTGTCACTTTCCTGTTGGATTTTTGAGGAAAAAAAGGGGGTTGGTTATAAGTCTATGACCCATGAGATTGGGTTATTCACTTGAGTATGGCATCTGAGTCTGCTAATATTTTTAATAGCTGATATATTTTACTTTCGTTGTTTTCATTTTTTCTTCTAGGTGTGGTTTAGTAGAAACACATAATAGAAGTCCTGTTGTGATTCTCTGGTTCACACAAAGTCATTTAAATTTTTCCACATGCTTAGGAAGAGGTTTAGTTCAAATATGTGCTTCACAGTAAAGCTATATTTACAGACAGAATTAGAATTACATGGGTTAGAAGACTATATCATCTAAAATCAAAGGTGCAACATGAAACTTAGGAGATTGGAGAGCTGAGTCTGCAATATTATAAAAATAATTTCAAATATGTTTGTTCCAAATGTGTGCATGTGTTTGCAGGTATGACCAAAAGGATGTATGTTGAAACTGTACTTGAGGGTATTAAACAGTGTCAAGAAGAAGGCTTGGATATAGAAGTAAGGTAAATAAAGTATGTGGAACACCTCTGTTTCAAGCTTTTGTGTCTGATGCTTGGTCATGCTTGCAGAGAGGTTTACAAGCCATCAGTATAGGAAAGAAAATGGTTTTTAAACCAGATTACATAGAGTGGAAACAGGTAATTAATATGGAAACCTGACTTTTTATCTTCTTTTTTATTGGTGAAGAAGAAAACCGGGTAAAACCTCTCATCTTTAAGACTGTCCATTCTTTGCAACATTTTCAGGAAAAGAACCAGTTTTCATGGAATTGGCTCCCTTTTCACAGCTTAGCTTCATTGCAAAGATTTAGTTCGATTAGCTGTACAAGCAGCCTACTGTAAAGAAGAGCTGGTCCTGACCAGCAGAGAAGTTTCAGAAGGTGTCAGTGGCTGTTTTCAGACAGTTTGCTCTCCTGTCTTTTATAGCCTCTATAGCAAGCCTTACTAGATTTGTTTGTGAAAGCTGAAGAATTTTCATTCTTCATGGGTGTTGTTGCATGTGTCCTTCTGCACTTTGGTACCTTCCTTCCTAGAACAGTTTCCTATACAAATACATTTTATATTCAGCCATGAAGGATATGAATTGCCATTTTTGTTGCTATCAGATCTATTGAGCTCCTGATATTACAGCTTGAATATAATTTAAGAATAATTTAATTTAATCATTTAATACATTTCTGTCCCAGGCTGTTAATAGCAATAAACAGAAGAGATGGCCCAGCAGTTGCTAAGCAGACTGTTAAACTTGCTGAAGAGTTCCTGCTTTCCAGTGATGGGGTTGTAGTAGGACTTGACCTCAGTGGTGATCCCACTGTAAGTTTTTGGTTTATTTTAGTCTGTTCTCAAAGATAAATGTATAATGTTGTGTAACAGCAGGTGGTTCTGACTATAGTTTTTGCTCACAAGTTTTTTTCCAATTTTTGTGCCTAGCTGGAATGGATTGATACTGGGTTAATCCCTGTTGCTGTAAGGGGCAGATACTCTAACAAAGAATCCTTTGATTAGTATGTGACTGAGAAAAGAACCATTGAAGTGCAGTGTTTATCTGGGAAGTGTGTGTGTCTCAATTGTCCCAGTCAGATAACTGGGTGGAGGCAAATTGTCAGTAGTTTGCATTTTGTTTAGCTGCACCAAATACTCATTTCATATTAAGAAAGCAAAAATGTTTGAGGACAGCTGTCAAGCTGAAGTGAAATAGCTCTAGGTGGTAGCTGTGTAAAAGGTATCAAAATCAAGACAATTGGCTTGTAAGTCTTAGGCATCATCTGAGCTACTGGTGTTTGATCCATTGGTCTAAACCATATGGCAGGGGCTTGTTTGACTTGCTGCATTCCATGGTGAAGTAATGGGAAAAGTGGAATCATTCAAATGTAACTGTGTTTGAATGTAGTGTTTGGATATTGCTAGACTTCTTAATTATGGTAATGACAGGGATTTTGTCAAATAAGCTGTAGAATAGTGATGTGTTCCTGTTTTCCAGGCAGGACATGGTCAAGATTTTTTGGAACCGCTCTCTGAAGCAAAAAAAGCAGGTCTGAAGCTGGCACTGCATCTTTGTGAGGTAAAAGATTTTTTTATTTTGCTGCTTCTCTGTAATTGTAATTTTGTGAAAATCTCAATGAAACTAAAATTACCTTCTGTGCATTTTGGGCTTCTCGGGCCAAAGTATTAATGGTCTGGGGCAGTTGACAAGAGACAACAAGGAGAAATCTTCAACCTTTTGTTCTAAATCTGAACAGCCAGATTATTGCTTCCTGTACTATATAAGTTGTGGGTCTAGGTGTGAAATTAGGAGTTTTCTAAGAGATCCACTGCTTTCTTACTAGTATTATAGCAGCAATCATGTGTAGTGAAATCCACACAGTTTTGTGAGCAGTGAGCTCTGTTAGTTCCACTGGGATCAGTAGAAAGAGTTGAGCTTTTGTTCAAATAGTGTCTGGAATTGGCTCCAAGAAGCCCAATAATGACTAAAGATAGTTACTTTTTCAGGAAATTAACCAGGACATATGATGTCATCAGCATATTTATACTTGTTTCTATTTCACTAACACTTTCTTTTGGGTAAGAGATGCTGTGAAAGTAGAACTGAAAGTCCACTGTAATTATATAATGTGCTGTTTTATGCTGCCTTGACAGAATGTGAATATATCCTCTCTAGATTCCAAATCAAGAAGAGGAGACCAAGATTCTCCTGGGCCTCCCTCCTGACAGAATTGGACATGGAACATTTCTCAACTCCCCAGCAGCAGGTTCTGAAGAGATAGTGTCACTGGTTCAGCAGAATCATATACCTATTGGTAAGGAAAAAAATATTTACCATGACTTCATCTCTGGATATCAGAACAGGATATGTGCTGCTGTTCTAGTGACACCAGTTTGTCTCTGACCAGAGGTGACTTGGACTTGCCCATAAAGGTACACTCTTGAACTTCTGGGGGTTTTGGCACCTTTGTGGCAGGAGACAACAACGTCTCAGATGGAAGCAAAACCAAATCCCAAATCATAATTTGTCATTACTGTATAAGACTGTGTGGTGGTTCTCTACCTGGTTTGCAAGCTCCCTAAATCTTATACCCCAAATAAATCAATTAGCAAACTTTTCTCAAAACAAATTACAGAAGAAGCATAGAAAATCAACAGTAGCTGATTTTAATTTTTACTCAGGACCTTTCTAAGTCAATTAACATGTCTCTTTTAATATATGTCCTCATTTCTTTTTCTGTTTTTTCCCTTAGAATTTTGCATGACATCAAACATAAAATCTCAGACAGTGCCTTCCTGTGACAAACACCATTTTGGATACTGGTACAACTTGGGCCATCCTGCAGTGCTTTGTGTAAGTTTGTTTTTTTTTAAGCATGTATTTAAGCAAAGGGCTGAGTGAAGTTGGAGATGTCTTTCTCTGTTTATGGATCAGAACTGACTTAAAATTTCTGACCATGTAGCAAATTGTTTGCTTTTAGGAAATAGTGATGTCCTGTTTGAGAAATGCTTTTAATTCAAATAGGAGTTGCTAGCATTTATCTTGGTTCTATTGTAAAGCCAGGACTTTTTTCTGTGGGCTAAAATGGTCAGCTATACAAGCAGTGAACTTCATAGCTCTTTGCACAATGGCAGATTTCTCTTAAAACCGATGGCTTCAGTGCTTGCATATGTACCTGTGCTTACCTGGTGTTCATTGTGCTGGGTGAGAGCTCCTGCTCTTGATGGTTCTGTTGATGGCTCATGAGGGTCTTTAAGCATTGCAGGTGCCCAGTACTTGTGCTGCCATTGGTAGGGTTTCAGTATTATCCTGTTAGTTTAACCCCCATAATCCATAGCATTGTTCAAGTGTGTGTGTAAACATATATGTATATTTTATAGCACCTTATAGCTTATCTGGGGAAAGGGAAAAGAGGAATAAGGAGACCTGCACATAGTCACATACCTTGAATATATGCATCATTTGATAGCCATCTTCTAGCAGTTTTTGTGGGAAATCCTATTTTCTTGATAAATTGTGGCATCATTATAAGAAGTTTTCTTATATGTTTGAATAATTTATTCATTTTTAGTGAATAAAATGAAAATAGGGCAAATAAATAATTAAATAACCATGCACAGATGAAAGAACAGTGGAATAAAATGTGAGACAGCAAGATAAAACTGGTTTGTATGTATAGAAAAAAACCTTTTTGATGCAGAGGAACTAATTTAAACTTTTTTATTTCTTTCCTTTCAATTTAACTCCAGACGGATGATAAAGGTGTCTTTGCCACTGACCTATCGCAAGAATATGAGCTGGTTGCAAAAACATTTAATCTGACCCGATCACAGATGTGGGATCTTTCCTATGAATCAATTAACTATATTTTTGCTTCAAATGCAGTAAAATCCAAGCTGAGGGAGCAATGGTGTAAGGTGAAGCCAGCTCTGTTTGATTAATCAAACTGTTGTCCTAAATAGCTCGGGTGGATTAGCTGAGTTAATAAGCTTGTTTTACTCAAGTCCCTGGCTTTTTTCAGACCTCAGGGTTTTAAACCCAGCCATAAACTGCCTGTGTGAAATGAAGGCAACTGGAATGCATCCCTGGAACAGGGGACGGAAGTAAACGTTCTTTTGGTAGGTGAGAAGGGCTCGCAACCAGTGACTAAAATGCCAGCTGCGTTGTCACTTTGTTTCTCTTGAGTTGATATGACATTTTAAAAAATACTTAGTTGAAATATGTCATCATAATATAAACACTGAAGAGCTGGGACAAAATAAAGGCAGAGCTATTGGTGTTTAAAACATCTCTGTTGGCAGCATTCAGCCAAGCAGTTTGGATGTGTGGTGTGTATCTTTGGGGTTTGTATTGTTTTCAGGTTTTGAGCTCTTGATTGAATGTGAAGACAGAAACAAACTCAGGGAGGACTATATATTTATACCAAGGAATTAATGTTGATCTGTTTTTATTGCTGTGCATGTATGACTAAAGCTGCTGTGGATTGAGTAGCACGAGGGGGTCTCTGCTGGTGCCCTGGGCACTGGTGGTGTGTAAGCACTTAAGAATCTTGAATGCCTTCAGTAACTGAGCTACTTGGCAAAGTGGTGTCATCCTTAAAATGCTTTTTAGAATTGCTGTTTGTTGTGTAAAAAAAGGAATAAAAATAGCCTCAAGCTCCATGTTTTTGAAACCACCACTTCAAGGTGTGCATGTGTGTGTTTGAGCTCTACAGAAGAGAAGGAGGATTCTGTGGGGTGAGTCCCTGGAGCACCGTGCTGCCTGCCAGCCTCTCCCTGCTGCTGTGACAGCCCCTGGCTCTCCCTGTCCCGAGCAGCCGCAGGCTTCGCTCTCCAAGCACCTGCCTGTGTATTCTGGTGCTGAGAGCTCACAAAGTCTGTGAATGTGCACATGCTGCAGTTTGTGTAGTGGGAGTCAGGAGGTCACCTGGAGGATTCCAAATGTGTGCAGTGAAAGAACCAGGAATGTATGTGGGTGGCTAAAGAGCAACACACAGAGCTGGGATTTCTGTGTATAGGAGTCTAACTGTGAGTTACTGCAGTTATTTACACAGCAGAAATGTTACACTTGGGAAGTTGGGCAGGATGTGGACTTTTGGAATGAAGGATCACCATCTGATGAGACCTTTGTCATGCACAGTTCCCAAGGTGACCATTGTAACTTGAAATGTTTTTACTGTCCCTGAGTTAGTTCTCCAGTTTAACTTTTGTAAGTAAAACTGCAGTTTCCTTCTTTGACTTCATGTAGCATTATAGCTAATTTTAATTTAAGCACTTCTTGCTGAGCCTGCTTTTCAAATTCTATAAACTACTGTTTAGCTTAAAACATTGTATAAAAATGACTGTGACAGAGTGTAGCATCATCACCAAATTAACCATCAGTAATGGGACAGAGAAGATTTTTTCCCTGAATGCAATGGAAATTTTGAGTAAATGCTACTGGAATTTCATGTGGTATAAGATGAGGTTTAAGTTACCTATTCATGTGCAGCTCAAATTATTTTAAAAGTAAACAAAATAGATCTAGAGTTAATATTTTTATTTCCATCTGATTATACAAGAGAACACTTACAAAGCAGTCTCCAGTGCTCAGTCTTTACTCATGAAAATGCACACTGATTCAAGACAAGCAGTCTTGAACAATACTGCTTTGGTGATGTGTGTGAGAACAACTGCTCACTGTGGCATTGGTTTCTCTGTTCCTTCTGAGGCAAACACAGGCAGTCTTCAAAACCTCAGCTCCCTGTCATGAGACTGATAACATTCCATAGCTTTTCATAATATAGCCACTAAAGCATAGGTACATACTGCTCCTCAGGATGCTAGCTTGGCAAATAATGTACTTACATCAATGATTTATATGGCTGCTTGAATATTTAGGTGTTTCAGAATAATGCATTAAAAAGAATGGAGGCAGGTAGGGGCCCTGCATTAGCTAAGTGATTCAGCTGATTAAAAGGCTAGCATGTCCCTCCTGTGAGCCTTAGAGAGTGGCCACTGGTAAGATTGGAGTGGAGAGGGCTCTGGGGGAGGATCTCATCAAGGTTTTTAAATATCTGATGAGAAGAAGTAAAGAAGATGGAGCCAGGCACTTCTCAGCAATACCCAGTAACAGGAAAAGGGGCACAGACTGGTTCTGTGTGGGTGGTTGAACATGGGAATGCTCACCCAGACAGGCTGGGGAGTCTGTCCTTGCAGGTACTCAAACCTATCAGTGACTTGTAGCTTCAGCAAAGGAGGTGGACTGGGCAATCTCCAGAGATGCCTTCCAGCCTCATCTGTTCTGTGAAGAAAATATACAAATATACAAATGATAAAGTCTCTATATAAATACAAAAGCTTTTAAAATTAAATACTGACTTAACTGAGTCACTCAAGTGACAGTTTTTCACCAGGCTTGGTCACCAGCAGTTGGCTGATTTGTGAAACTGTTTTTAAAGAATAGTCTATTCACCCTTCATAGCCTTCCTTTCACAGCCATTGTGGAATCCTTTGGTGCCATCAGGACCTTTAGGCAGCCTCAGCACCCCTACAGGGAGACCGTCTGCATTTTGTATTTTCCGAACCATCATGGGACTGCTGACAGGACTCTTCTCTTGGGTCAGAGTTTGGGCTTTTCTTCTCTGCACCCAGGGGCTCCCAGAAGGAGTGATGCTGCTATCTGAGGAATAATCCGTGTATTTCCGTGGAATTTCAGGGCTAGTGCTTGCGTTAATCTTGCTGTCTTCAGCCAGCGGAGATTTTTTGGTTACTTTTCTTAGTGAAGATGGACTGTTCCAAGGACTTGATCTGGGTGACATGTTAGGACTCAAATGGTTGTTTGGGTGGATGATGGGGCTCAAATTACTCATGGTATTTGTTGTGGTACGTTTGCGTCCTGACCGCGGTGATGTAGGATTGCTCTCTGGGTCAGAAGAGCTGTTTGCTGAAGATTCATCACCAGCAAACTGAAGTTCCTCAACTCTCTTGTTAAGGGATCGAGCCTTCTTAAGGCTCTTGCTGATATCTTCATCACGGTTCTTGTCTTTGGGAACTTTTTTCTTTGGTGGTTTCATGCCTATTTGGACAACTTTCATGCCAATCTCTTTGTTTTCAGCACACATGAAATCATGAGCACGTACGGCCGCTTCTACTTCTTCAAATTCTATAATTGCACATTCCTGGGTTCCCAGCTGGGTGTACCGATTGCTGACCCTCCTGATATCAGGTGGGAGATCCCTGCCAGGCTTGAGAATACGAACTGATGAAATTACACCAAAAGTTACAAAGGCTTTGAGGAGATGCTCCATTATCCTTTCTTGCATGCATCCGTTTTCTTCTTTGTTGAGGGCCTGCAGCTCAGAAATCATGTGGATATCATACACCAGTAGCATCCTAGTAGGGACATTTTCACTTGGAAACACTGGAACTGGAGTATTTCTTCGAACCTTTTTGTTATCATCATTGAGCTCCAGAGTGCTGGAGTACTTCAGTGCATAGGCTGTGGTTCTCCAGTCACGGGTAAGGTGTTTCACCTTTGGGACAGACACAGGTTAAGCACCACAACTGAGCAAACCCAGTCAAACTAGTCACTGAATTTTAAGGCAGATGCAGGCTTCAGTCTACAAGCAGAACCCTGGATTTTAGTTTCACGTAGCAGACTTAGTGAGAAAGTATACAGTTTTCATACTATAATGGGCATCAGTGAGTTCCTGGAAAGTTCATGTCCTGTTGAATCGAATTAAAACAGGAACTGGCACTAAAGCTTCAACTGGAGATCATTACTGAAAGCCTGCTCAAGTAGTGCTTGGTCATTCCACATCTAGGCCTGAACCATGATCAAAATGTATGTTCTATGGAGGTTACATTTGCCAAACAAGATGTTTTGTTAAGTTTAGGTCTTCATTGTATTGAACTGATCTTTCCTCCCTCAAAAATCTCAAAAACACCCCAAACTTTTCCATTTTCATTAAATGTTTATAAAGAGTTTATCTATTACCAATATAATCTGAAGTGCTTTGAGAAAATTGAGAGTACCTTAACTTCTAGACTGAATAACTCTGCAAAACAATGAGATTTAGAATCTTGACAAAGTGTTTCTAGTGTAATTCTAGAAATCAGTTATGTACAGATTTACGTAGGTCTTTCTAATCTAAGGAGAAAAAAAATAATAAAACTCACTTCAAGTCTAAGGGATATTGGTTACCAGATGCTTTATACTACTCTTCATTTTTGGTCCTCTGTCCAAAAGTCAGATTTGCTGTCCCTTCTCAGAGTCTTGAACGTAACTTTACCAGGACTACCCAGCTGTTCATGTGTAGTTGCCATGAAAATTAATTTTATCTAATGTCCTCCTGTCTCCAAGAATGATAATTTAAAAGCATACAGGCTTTTAAGCCAATGATTTCCCTAGCCAATCATCAATGAGCTCAGCAGTGAAAGTTCTGGATGGGTACAAACCTGACCACCATAGAAAAACCAGGCAGATAAAGACTATAAAGTTGCCTGTATAAAATGTTACTTTAATCTCTTCTACTGTTTTTAGATTCATCAGGCTTGCATGAGCTACTTCAAGTCTTAAAAAGTTAGCTTACCTTCTTAAATGAAGTGAGGAGTTTTACACTGACATAGCCCATCTTATTTCTTCTCACATGCTTCAGGAGGAAGGCATCTTTCTCAAGGTTCTCATCTGAGAAGTAATATTCAATCTGTGCTATTAACTTCTGGATCAGGTCATTTTCTGGTGGTTTCCAGTTCTGATCAGAGTCATCATCATTTTCCCCACCACTGGAAAACAGTGAAATCATTTTATCAACAGATTTTCATCTTCTATTAGTGGATTCAAATAGCCTTTCAAAATGAAAGGACACAACCATTATGCTGGTTCCAACTGACTTTAGATGTGGGCACTGGACAGGTATCACCCACCCAGCTGAGCCAGCAGGCTAGCTCAGAGGATGAAGCTTTCCAGTAAGCATAAGGAGTTGAGTTCCTGAGCTCATTCCAAAAGCTGATCTCAGTGCAGAACAATGAGACATCTACACTAATGGCTTGAAAGCACTGACAACTCAAATCCTCCGCCAAAACATGAAATGAAGGTGCCCTGGCACTTGGTGCTGTACAAAGTTCCTCCAGTTACAGTGTTATGTTTTTCAGTATGAAGCCGTTAAACATTGGCCTGACCTTTATGTGCTTCATGAGTAGTGTCACATACCAGAGAAAGAATATTCCAACTGGATGCAGTCATGATTTCTTAAGCCTCTTCACTGCATGGATGCAGGAGCTGGTATCCAGGGAGTAAGGAGGACTGACAGGACTGCTGCACATTTTATAGGTCACTCCCAGAGTGACAGAGTAACATAACCAGGGGCTACACCTGCCAGCTCATGAACCTCAGGAACAGATTTAAGTGCACACATGCAGGTTCCTCATGAGGAATGACCTCATGAGGTCATTCTCATTTCTTCTCTTTACCTCCCATCATATTGTCTGGATACCTGGGCAAAATGGAGCATCATCGAGCATTCTATTCCTCAGAAAATACTGCAGCTGTGGATTCAAGATAGACATCTTGCCACGTGCAGTTACAGCAACGTGTTTGTTGCTGAAATAGAAATTTCCATTTACAGGTGACTATAATGGACAAGTCTGTCTTAAGTCAGAGTAATTTTTCAAGCTGTTAGTGGTCTAGTTTTGTTGTGGGATCATCATGAAAGTTTCTGTTAAAAAAATAAAATCATCCACTAAGTACCCCATAAATCATGTATTAGTTTGGTCTCCCAGATATATTAGTAATGAAAAGAAGTAGCCATGCATTTCCCCAAAATTGCCTTAAGTAGCTTTTGCAGGCTTTGAAATCCTTAGAAGAAGGAGCAGGCATCACACTGGAGTGCTGTCTGGCAGGGAGGATGCAGCCTGCTGGATCCCCAGCCCTGGACAGGTCTGTGCAGGGGTGACAGAGGCAGTGACCACAGCGCTGTGGCTGTGCTGCTGTCTGGAGAGAGTGGGGAGGTCAGTGGGCTCTGCACAGGAGCTCTGCCTGTTGCTGGCACCAGTTACAGCAGTTGTCTGGCACCTTGGCTTTTTGAGGCTTACAGTACATTTAGTTGTTATGTTCTTCTGATGATAGGGCAACACATCTGATATGTGGATACTCACTTGCACAATCCTGGAAGGCTCCCTGTTAAAAATCTCCCTAGCCTTTAATAGGGTACAGTTCAAAGGAATGACAAGAATGAGAGACCAAGACCAAGAATTTCTGTTATTTGGCAAAGCCAGAAGTGGAGGATAATAGATGAAGTTACAATTAGGATGGTAAAACATGTCTAATGCCCAGCTGTGGGTGCTGGTTTCAGAAGAAAGCAAAAACCAATGGTGTTTCTTTTCCATTCATGATAATCCCTTCCCGCTACTTCATTTACTACTGATTCAGAATTAGTCTGGGTACAAGAAGCTTGGAACATTTCAGCCTTTTTGCAAATCCAAACTCTGCTGGGAAAAGCTTGCCTTTAGTTCTGGATCAGGCTTGCATTTGCTTCAGGGATTGATTAGCATAGATATTTGCAGGTGTTTGTTTAGAGACAAAAAGGGGTGTTGTGCTTTGGAAAACAACAAAAATGAATAGCATGTTTGTAGAGACCTACAGCACTGACACACTGAATCATGATGAAACATCTAACCTCTCAAATAATGGTCACAGTTTGACCTATACGCTATTTCTATGTTTGGCAGACACGTCAGTTTTTACAAAATCTTATGGGCTCTTAAAATGGCCCTCACTAAATGCTGCATAGAAATAGCACCTACTATGAATGCAGAAATTTGTAAGTATCTCCATGTTAATTTGTGATAATGATCAATTGGTAGCACCTCTAGGGTATCAACTGTATTACAAAAGCAGTTGATAAATAATTTCAGTCAACATTGACAAAGAACCAAAGCCTAGTAGTTATTCACAGCTTTATTTTTTTTATTCAGAGCTTTGTGATGATATGCTTGTAAAACAGAATGAAAAACGGTCTTTTAACATGGTGACTCATCTGGTCATTAGTCACACAAGAAACTAAACATATCTACAGAGAGAGCAGATTTGGAATTTTAAATATCTCACAATATATTAAATTGTTTGGATAGCATCTAACCTTCTGAAAAGTTTTAGCTGAGTCTCCAAATGAATGAAGTATTGCATTAATAAACACTATGTGGCAATCTAATTTATAAGTTCCAAGAGTACAGTCACTCAAGGGCAGTCCACATTTGTCAACAAAAACATGAATACAGTACTGGGTGCCTATTGATGGCAAGCTGTCTGCAAGCTTCAGCTGGAGACTGAGATGGCTCATTCCCAGCAGTTTTAGATCATCCCTAATAATTTTCCAAATGTTTGTAAATATTTTCTTATCAGATGCTGCATTCCCAAAAAAGGAATTCCTTAGGTAAGGTTCTATGTAAATGGCAGGAGCACGTGTAAACTCCATTTGCTTGCTTTTGATGCAGAGTCTTTAGAGTTCTCTCCATGGCAATACCTCTGGCCTTTCCTGGATCAGGAAGAGGCCATTTACAAAAAGGCAACCTCCACAAGAGCTGAATATAAATCAACACTGTCAGCAAACATTTCAGACAACACCTACTGCAGAGGATTAAATAAGTGATATTCAAGAATATTTAAGAGCTATTGTCTTTCAAAGCTTGAAAAAATGACCATGTTTTTTTTTCTAGTCTAGGCCAGGGCTAGAAGCTCTTCTCAAGTAATACTATCATAGATAACAAATGTAAATAATATCCTGATTTTAAGAAATCAGTAAATGGAATGCAATATTGTAGGCTGCTGTACATTTTTATAGAAATACAACAGTCACATATGATTTTGGAATAACTAAGCTGACTCAGTTTAAAAACCTTAACTGCACTGTACCTAGCTCTGTTCAACTCCTGTTTCTGTAGTCCATAGTTGACAATTTTGGCAGCTACAGAAAATTTCTCACTCCCCTACAACCCCTCTGTAATTTAAAATACTACATTGCAGTTCATTCTGAGTCAGTGCTAGGTATGAAGTTAGAAAATCAATTACAAACAATAAATGTTCAAACAGGATACTGAATTTCTTGCTACTGTACCTAAATTTTTATGTGACAATTTATGACTTCATCTTCAGCTTTACTGCAGACCACAGGATGAACTACAACTAGTAGATCTTTGTCTTCCTGCAGTTTGCTGGCACAAAAATCCTGGATGTTCGTTTTACTAGTAAGAGATTCTGGTAAGCATCAAAGCTGTTTCAGGCCACTCAGCCAAAACGGGCAAAAAGAGAGAAAAAACCAAAACATCAAACCCCAAAACGAAACTCCAAAACACAGCTACAGCTAACCCCCAAAATCTTTCTGTAAACCGCAGTGAATTGGAAATGTCGGGAGCATCACAGCCCGGCGTTTCTCGCTGTGGGGGCCCCCGGCCCCGGCAGTCCCGTCGGGGGCGGGTGGGCGCAGCCCGGGCAGAGGCACCGGTGCGGCGGGCAGCTCCCTCCCGGCCGCCGGGTGTCCGTGCTGGAGGGTTTCCAGCGTCTCCCACCCGCCCCTCGGCGTTGCATCAGCCGGGCCCGCTCCGTTCCGGGGGTGTCCGCGGCGGCCTCGCTGCTCGCCCCTCACAGCCCCGCCCGCGCCGCGTCCTCGCCGCCGGAGCCCTGCCCGGGGGCTCACCTGGAACGCCCGCACCGCCCCGAGTCCTCCTCGCTGCAGCTGGGGCACTGCGCTCCGCCGCCCTCCTCCTCGTCCTCCTCCTCCTCCTCGGCGGCCGCCTGGACGGCCACTCGGATCTGCACGGGGCCGCTCCCCGCCGGCAGCTCCGGCCCGGCTGGCGCGGCCCCGGCCTCGGCCGGCTGCGGCTGGGCCATGGAGCTCCCCGGCCGGGCTCAGCCCGCCGCGACACCCGCGACGCCCCGGGTTGCGACAGCCTCCCGGCCGCCTCCCCTCCTGTCCCCCCCTGTCCCCTCCCGCTGGGGCGGCGCTCCCAGCTCCACTCCCCCGGCGCGCCCGCACGGCAGCGGGAGGGTCCGACCCTCCTCCAGCCATGCCGCCCCCGGGCCCGCCGGACAGCTGAGGAGTCCTTTCCTTGACGGCTGAACAGGGACTGCTTTTGTTTCATTAGAAAACAACGGGCTCCTCGCCGGAAAGCAGCGTTTCAGCTTCTCTTCTCCTGGCTCAGCCTTGGGGCTGCGCCGCCGCTCCCTGACCAGAGCGTTGCGTTTTGTGAAAGTCAGAAAGGTTTCACTGGGGTAAGTGTGGTTTTAATGCCGAGGGTGAGATTTGGGAATAAGATACACGAGTGAACAAGGACATGTTTGGATACGTGCTGGTTTTGCAGAGGAGTCTCCTCTATAGTTCTGCATGGCACTTACACAGAATAAAAACCTTCCCCCTTAAGAACTAATTAAAATAGAGGCCCTCTTTCTGAAACACTTAGGCAGTGATTATTTTGAAATTAAGACTATTGCACTACATTTCAGTGGACTGTATCAGCTACTAAAGTGAAATTAACTTTCATGTGCTAATTATTAGAATCAAAAGCTTTTCAATTTACCACGTTAAATACTCATTCTTCGCTCAAAGAAGATTTTTTTTCCAATACTGTCTGTACCCAAACTGCTAAATGATCTTTAAGTCACAGCTTCATTTGTGGCATCCTTGTTTATGTCTGCATTGCTTCAATATTTTCTTCTCAAAAATTTGGATGGACAAAGAGTGAGACTGCACTCATGGCCAGTTCTTCTCATTACTGTGGCAAACAGTCCTCATGACTCAGGTTTGCTGGCATGGACACATTCTGAGACTGCCCTGCCTCAGGCTTTGGCTGATTTTTAAATGTGCCTTAAGCAATAAAGTATTTTGTTTATGAAATATGCTTACAAGCACCACTAACCAAATCTCTAGTTCTCTGCTGATGGAACATTTTGTATTATGTCTTGGGTAATGCATCACTTTGCTTTTTTTTCAGTGGACAGAGAAATACAAACACGAATTACACATTCTAGGCAAGAATATGCACAGGGGCTGTGGGTCAGATTTTGTATGAGTTCATGGAAGTTGTTTGCCTCCCTGGGCACAAACAAGGTCAGGAGTATGAACAAAGAACTATCTTATGCTACCGAAATATCTAACCCAAATGATGTTTGAGAGAGACCTTTCAGTTTATCTGATATATCTTTCTGTCAAGGTTAAGGGAACTTGATTTTATAGCAAAGGACACTAGATGTGTTTATTTGTTCTACCAGTGGTCACAGCACAGAACTGGCTTTTGGCCAGATAAAGACTGATGTAATTTCAAACACTGTTGATTAGGTTTCCATTGAAATTGCCAGACTGATGTTTTTTGGGTTTATTTGGTTTGTTTTATTTTCCTTTTAATGTAACAGTGCTCTATAATGCTCAACTTCCAGTAGAGATAAAGCAGTATTTGTAAACGTAGCAGAACTTAAAATTAAACGATTAATGTAGAGAAGTTCCCTTAGAGGGAGACCCATGGCTCACTGGTACCCACTAAACATCATAAACCCATGAACCTCAACTGCACAGCCAAAATCTCCGCAGATTTCTTATGGTGCATCTTCCAGCAGATGGAAACTAAGATGGCAATACAAGAAGCCAAACCTGGAATATTTATTTCCTTGTGTAGCCAGGCATAGGAGTAGGTTGTCCAGGGAGGTGTTTAAGAGTGTCTGGATCTGCACTGGAGCATGTGGTTTGTGGTTTAGGGGTTTCAGTTGCAGTGTTGGGTTGACATTTGGACTTGATGGTTTTAAAGATCTCTTCCAACCTTGATGATTCCATGATTCTGATTGGGAAAGAGACCATGAGGCAATTCACAGCCCTTCCACACACTGACAGCCACATCGTTTCTTCTCCTACCACTAATTTCTTGATGAGTGTATTTAAATTTCTTGATGAGTGTATTTAAAAGCATCCACTATGCATTAGAGGAACTCCTGGGCTCCAGGAGCTGCTGCGGGATCAGCACCAGGAGCTCGCACAGGTTGCCTGTCACATTTTGTGATTGTCACATTTTGTGACCAGTCTGTGCCCACAGAAGACAACTTCCTGAGGCACGACAGGAACCATCCAGCTTCTCGCCGTGTCACGGGTTCTCACACACAGCCACTTGCTTGTAGAATTCAGAAAAATACAATCATAATAGCGGCTTTTTACTGTGGGGCAGCGGGGTGGGGGTGACACCGGGCACAGCAGGACAACCGCAGAGTGCCCCATCCATCCATCCGTCCGTCCGTCAGTCCGTCCGTCTGTCCGTCCCCTCACGGTTTCCCACCCCTCACAGTTTCCCGTCCCCTCACGGCTTCTCGCCCCTCACGGCTTCCCGCCCCTCACGGTTTCCCGCCCCTCACGGTTTCCCCCCCCCTCACGGTTTCCCCCCCCCTCACGGTTCCCCCCCCCTCACGGTTTCCCGCCCCTCACGGTTTCCCGCCCCTCGGCGCCGCCCCAGACGGCGGGCGGGGCGGAAGCCGCGGTGTCCGCGGTAACGGCGGAACCATTTCCGACAGGAGGGCGGTGGCGCGGAGCCGTGCCGGGCAGCGGGCTCGTTTGGGACCGCGGAGCTCCTGACAGGCTGCTAGAGGCTGCGGGGCCCTGAGGGGCCGCCTGGAGAGGAGGAGCTGCGCGGGGCCGAGCGTGGCCGAGGGCGAGCGGGCCATGGTGCCCAGCAAGGGCCGGCCCGGCCGGGGCCCGCGGGCCGCGCCCGCTGCGGTAGGTGCTGCGGGGCTGGGGTGCCGGGCGGGCGGCAGCGCCCCGACATTTGTGCTGCGCTGGGAGGTGCGCGGTTGAGCCGCTCGGTGCTGTGCTCCTGGGAGACGTCTCGGTTTTGTCGCATAAATCTAGCTCGAAGACCAGCATGTTTTGTCTTTTGGAAATACAAAGCGTGTTAAAATGTAAATACTTGTTTTCTTCATACTGAGAGTTGTGTCCCCGTGGAAGTCATGCTTTCAGTGTATTTTTAAAACTAAACCAGTGTGATTTTTGTAAACTAAAAATTTCGTGTTACTTAGAGCTGTGATGTAGTCTTCATAGTATTTTGCAAAAGAGTTCCTTTCTTGGTTGAAAATAGCTTTATTGTTTAAAAAGCAGTTCTATTGACGTGCAATATCAATATTGCAATTGACAATTGTATTGATATTTCTGAGAAATGTAGTATTTAATTTCATTTTCCTCTATCTTTGCAGGTTAATAATTGTGGTCTCCAGCTGGTCATCCAGACCTCGTCAATACCAGAAAAAACCAAACCAGTAATTATAACCTTTTCATGGATAGTTCTATTAACAAATGTACTTGTATAATACAGACAAATTTGTATGCTTTCAAATAGGAATTACCTTTTCAGTACTCATCTGTTGACTTACAATATGTAATGTATTTGATAGTATTTTGTTAATTTATTTCATCCTATTAAAAACGTGGGCTTGTACTATAGCCTGCCATAAGCTTTATATGTACACATACAGATGATTGCTTGATCTTCTATCTACACCTCTCTTCTGCAATTCCTGAGAGCTGTTAGTACTGAGGTTGTGTTTATGTAAAGACATTATTTGCATTTGAAAACTCTTAACATTTGTCTACAATATTGTGTTACAGTTTGAATTCAGAATAAATAAAGAGCAGTCATCTTTCCACAATAGGCTTCTGCAGCATGATCTGGAAAAAAACTACTCAGGAAGACAAGGTAATATTCAACAGAGCTTGGTTTGTTTGTCTTTTGTATCTGTTTTAGTTTTTAAAAAGTGAAGAAAGATTGTATCATGATTAGAAAATATGAGAGTGACATTGTTTCCTACTTGGCTACAGTAATTCAGTGTAATTACTGGTGCATCATGTCGTGAACCTACTGCCTGACTTTTTTCATCCTTTTTTTTCCCCCTTATGGATGAGCATTTTTTCTTCTACCTTCCAAGCCACAACCTATCAAGTGCCCCACTGTATATTCCCTCAATAGCCACACAATTGTCTAAAGTGACAGTTTACTGGGTGTTTAACATTTTAATATGTTTAGACAAAATTCGTTTCTAATTTAGAACTGTGATATTGAGAGATAGTTTTTCTATTGTGCTTGCATGCTCTTGGCTTTGCAAAGCAAGATATTGGTGCTATCACTGCTAACTGTGGTGAGGACTGGAAGAGACTTGAAACAACACTTCTGCCGTGTTGCTGCTGCTTGCCTATGATTGGTGTGAGTAGAAGATCAATTTAGTTATTATGGCAACTCTTTATTCAGTCTGGTAAAAAATGAAGGCCAGCAGCCATTGGGAATGGGTTGACTTTTAGGGATACTGTACAACCTATGGAGTAAATGTAGGTCTGCAGTTTGGTTTTGTTCTCTGTGCAGGAGACCAAAGAGTATTAAGTCCTTTGGTGTGTAATAAGCAGCTCTATCTCCCAGCACCACCCAGTCTGACAGAATTTTCCGGTTCTGTGTTGAAGCAGAGTACAGAGCCTTTATCAGGACTTTGGGAGACTTCTATTCACACCCCTACAAAATTCAGAGTATGACAAAAGAGCCTCATTTTTAGTTCACATGCTTCAGGTAACAGTGAAATCTCATTAGTCTCTCTTTTACTGGGAGCCTCACCAAAGGTATTTCCTAGTGCTCCCTTTGGGTGTTAAGAGAGGTCCTTAGACCACTGTCAGAAACCACTAGAAATCTTTTTCAAAAATATAATACAGGCATTTAAATGAATGCTTTTTATAAGTCTTTCTTTAATGAAAGAGCGGCAATAGAGATGTTTTGCATGAGTAACTAATGATAAAATTCAAGAGTATCACTGAATAGATTCTAAATTGACTGACAAATTGCTTTACTCCAACAGATACCTAATAGTATATTTCAGACATCAATGGACACATTGCTACAGTAGTAAAACAGTTGTCTTGTTTATTGCAGATTTGATGTTTTTCCTGTTAGCATAATTGATTTATTTGAAGGAAGGGGAAAAAAAGAGGGCAAACACACAGAAGTCAAGCCTATATTTTGTAGTAGTGTGCAGGTACAATGATCTATTTTTGACCAATATTTTTCAGTGGATCATTTTCTAAATAAGCCAAAGCTCACAGAACACATTTGTTGATTAATTTTGCAGGTATTTTTAGACATCCTCCCTTTTTTCCTCGTATATTAATGAAATGCATAAGGATGAATTTATAAATATGCTTTCAAGGGCTGCCTATTTCTTGATAATGGAGTGAAATACCAATGATCACTAGGTATCGTGTGCACTTACCTTTGAAAGACTTTGCATTTATTTGTGGCTCAGTGGGAATGTTTCAATATTTGGTACTTTATTTTTCTAGTTCTATCAACTTCTATTTGATCTGTGTCTTTAAATTTATCCGAAGTTCTTCCTTATGTTCAAATACTGAAACTGTGAAACAATTTTACAATCTTATGTTAAAATATCATTGGGTAATTCTAATCACAATAAAGGTATTTACAAAATATCTGCTTACAACATTGTTGAAAAACTCTCAAAGTAAAGACATAGATGTACTTTGGAAAGAGGATGTAAGGGGATAGAGTCATAATATCAGGAAAGAAAACTGATAAATCATAGTACTGAATGGAGGCTAAAGGCACTTTCATGCTTTACTTTTTATAAGAAAGAAAATTTTGCTTTTATCACCTGTAGTTCAAGGCATGCATCTACAGAGCTGTAGTTCATATCTCCTCTGTATGATTTTCCAATAGATAACATGAATTTTGGGAGCAGTTCATCAATAACATTTCCTGTATTGCAACGTACTGCTGAAGAGAAAATTCTGAACTCAGACAGACTTACCCTGGAAAGGTGAGAGGGTGACAGAGCACATGCCCCAGAGCCTCAGCCCCTGGTCTAAAGTGACCAGAGTGCCCCACTAATGGCTGCAGTCAGTGGTGGGATTGGATTGTTGGGTTTTGTGTGTGTATCTTCCTGAGAGAAGAACTGTGTCCCATGGAGAAATTCTCTGAGAGTGTCCTTGTGATGAATAGATCCATACAGCAGTCACCTGAGGCAGGCAGATTTCTGATCTGAACCGGCTGTTCATGTCATAGCTGGAGAAAAACTTAACAGAGTGTGAGGCCACATCTGTTGGAATTTTGGTATGGTTACAATACAAAACTTCCATGTAGTTTCCATGTAACAAGCAAATCTCTGAGAGGAGAGGGGTTCAGAAAATTTTGGAAGTATTTAGGCTGTGTTTTCAGGCTAATTTTTTAATAGGCAGGATTTTCTGCTTTATCTACAAAATTTAATTAACAAACCTAATTAATGCTGTCTTAACCAAGATAATGTACTTTTCTCTGTTCAGAGTGGGTGAGCAGAAGGTGGATTGCTGATTTGTTACTTACTTGTGTATTCTGTTTTTTCTTTTTTCTTCCAGGCAAAAACTGACAGTGTGCCCAATTATTGATGGGGAAGATCACCTTCGTCTTTTGAATTTCCAGCATAACTTTATAACTCGTATCCAAAATATTTCTAATCTTCACCATCTTGTTTTCTTAGATTTATACGATAATCAGATTGAAGAGATAAGTGGGGTTTCAACTTTGAGATCCCTGAGAGTCCTTCTGTTGGGAAAGAACAGGTAAAAATAATAAAACCTATCTAGGGCACTCTACTTCCTATGGTGTAAAAACTGTGATTTCCCATTGCTTCTGATACAGTTTTCAGTTTGTGATGTTGCTGTCATACCAGTGAGACCTGCCCTAAGATTAGCTAAGTGTCAGGGATCCCACTGAGGAAGCACACAGATTTTGTGTTTCATGTCCAAACTTCCTTTCTTAGTAAATTTGAGCAACATTTCCAAAGTACTTCATGTGTTCCCATATAATCTTCTATTCTGATTATTAAATATGTTCTTAGATTTTTGTGGCATGTTGTGGAATGTCTTTTTAGATCAAATGTAGTATTCATTGATTATTTATAAAAAATATTTCTGCATGATGTATTTATCTGGGAAACATACCAGACAGATGAGTCATGGATTTTAATGCTTATTTATTGCTTTTAGTCCTGTAGTCTTTAATTTAAATAATTTTATAAATGTATCTGTGGAATTGCTCACACACCTAAAGGTTGTGCTCTGACTTTTAAAATTTTCCTCAGTTTCTTATATTCAGTGAGAACTAGTGACCAGATTTCAGTTATGGGCAGATTTTAAAGAATGTGCCTCCTAATTCAGCCTGTGTTCAAAACTGACAAGTTTCAATAGTGCCATATGTTGCTAGAGCTAAGAACTTTTGTGTTAAAATCTCACCTGTAGAAATCATTTTTGTTTATAGTAAAATGTTGGAGTTGTGAGTACTACAATTTTAAAGTGCTTTGAGGAATTATTTTCCTCATGATAACCACCCTGGGTGCAGTTTACTTTAGAAGTGTGGTGTTGAGGTAGTTAGGAGTTGGCCTACTAGTGGGTGAGTAGTTACACATCAGAGTTGTTACCAACTTGTTTCAGCTTGGCCTGTGTGTGATCTTTGATCACTCTCAAAGCAAGTGCTTGGTACATGTGTTTAATGTCATCAGCCAGTAGGTGATGCTGTTGGGTGTGTAATAGCCTTGGTTTGGAATCTGACAAAATGAGACAGGACAGAGAAGTTTCAAGACAATGAATTTGTTGACTTTGGTTTCCAGTAGAACAAGCATTCCATCCTTTTCTTTCTAGAAGAGTCACATAAATTCTTCTGCTATTGAATTATTAATAGTCAGAAAGGAAGGTGATAGTCTTAAAGTTATACTCATTTATAAATTTTTTTTCACGGTTCAAAATGTTAAATTTCTGTTACTCTTGTTAGTCAGGAATAAAAGGCTTTATTTTGTATTAGCTGGAAGATTAATGATTCTTTTAATCTAAAATTAAAAATAATTGTCATAATTGAAATTTTGCAGAATAAAGAAAATCTCAAATCTGGAGAACCTAAAAAACCTTGATGTTTTAGATCTTCATGGAAATCAGGTACAGTACAATTACTTGGTTGCTTATGTTTGTTGTGTAGACATCCTGTATTTGCTGTGTCTTTTATGAAAGTATTGTTTCATTAAAGGGAACTGGTGGCAAGTTTTGCAGCTCTTGAGGTCACAGAAGTCAGTGAGTTAATAAACAAGACGGTGTCTTGATTTTGAATCTTTGTACCAGTCTTTTAAGAACACTTGTACTTTCAGTGTTGTACTTCAGGCAGGTTGCAGCGATTAAAATGCTGAGTTAGCTGGGTGTGATGGCACTCCTGGTGTAGTTAAAGGAACACAGTCTAAGAACTGCTATAAAATTTTTTTATATGATTGATTGCTGTTTCTACTGTTGATGGTCTGACAAAACCAGATTCCCTGTATACATGTAAAAGAGAAGAAAAAGACAAGTTAGCACTGTAGGGACTATAGCTCATGCAATAGGTTTGTTGCTTCTTTAAATCCCATTAGTCAAAGAATGAGCAGAGGCAGTCTAGGACCAGGGGATGGCATTGCCCTTGGAGTCTTGGCCACCTCCAAATACATTCATTCACAAGTGTTTGCTTGATCCCACAATCCTTTTTGTATTGCTGTTGGAAATTTGATGGGGGGTTATGTTTTTGGTAAAAATACTTGCAGACTAACGCTGCAGCTGTGGCAGTCAGCAACTTTCCCAGCACAAAGGAAGGAATCACTAGTGAAAATGAAACACATCTTGCACAATTCTTAAAAGTGATGTAGATCTGACTTTTTTTTTGTCTTCAAGTATCTATATAAGTATTTACATTTAACTGCAACTTTACTAGGAGTTTTAGGCTGGTTGTTGCTAGATCACCTTCATAATGATAGGCTTGCTTTGATACAGCGAGTGTAACAAATTACCCTATGTCAGGAATTAGCATTAAATCTTGGAGTTTAGCAAGTTATTTTAGTTTCCAAAATGTTTTGATCATAAATGTAGATGTGAAGGGCACAAATGTTTGGAAATGGAGTGAGTTATTTCCTTTTTGGGTAGATTTAGTATATTTTTCATTTAAAGACCAAATAAAGACTATGAACTTATCTTCCATAAATAAATTATCTTTGTCTTTCTTTCTAGTTCAAAGATAAGCATGTTTTCCTATTTTTTTCCCCTGCCTTTGAGGAATTCAAAATTTATAACACCAATCTGCCATCCCATAGTATTAGTTATTTTTGAATGCTTAAAGAAGAAATGAAGGGAAGAAATGCTGTGTTTGGGATTCATCTTAGTGGGCTTGTGCCTTGTTTTGAAGGCAGGGTTTTGTTGTTTGCTTATATAACACTGAATAAGGGAGCTCCTTTAACTATTTAAATTTGTGGGGTTTTTAGTTTTGGCAGCCTTCTGGTCTATCTTAAAAGGTATTTCTTCTACATTGCAAATTTCCAAAGAACAGACTTCAACAACAAAATTGGCTTTGAGAACTTCAAAATACAGTTTCTCACGGTTAAGAATGTAGCAGTTTAATCAACAGAGAGAACTGGAGCCAGACTTATCTCAGTGGTGTTCAGCAAAAGGCAAATAATCATTCAGCATTATGATGTACAGTTATATGTTACCAGTGATCCCAGGTGAACAGTGAACAATTAAATCCTGAGCACAAGTTATAGGCACGGTATTGGAAATACACTGGATTAGCTGTTATTAACACAGTAATATAGACACATAGAATTGTATCATTCAGGGACTCTACACATGAATTTTATTCTAGAATGCTTTGAATATGAAATGTCATTGGAGTAATTTCCTGTGTTCTGTTTAATGCTGTGAATAATTTTTCTTTCCAGAAATTCAAGATGTAAGTAAAATTATGCAACTTGATTTTTTTCATGCATGAACTTCTTTTCTTTAATCTCAGATTTTTTCAAAAAGATGCAGCTTTCATTTGTGCAATTTAATTATTGATGGGTGGTTATTTGGTGCATAAAAATCTTTTTCTGAATTCTATTTCATAGTGAGGTATTCAAAGATAGAAGCGAATGAGAAAATAAATAGTATTTTTATTCAGTATTTACAAGTAGACTTTGACTTGTGTACTAAATTCTTTTTGATATTATATAAGTATTATTTGAAACACCCAAAAAGAAGTGATAATAGCTTGTATTATTTCTTACCTAATAACCCATATGAAAAGCTGGTGTACCTTCATGTGTGCATGAATAATTGAAACAGGCAATTCAGTAGAGCTAATCTTAAAGCTTAGCAAAGTGGTAAAGAGTATTTCTATATGTTGCTGATGAAATCATTATTTTTGCAATAGCAGTGAAATACCAGGATTAATATTCTAGACTGTGGCATTCTAGCTGGGCAGACATCAGCAGAGGTCTGTACTCTTCATGCCAACTGTCTGCTCTTGGGGTTACTTTTAAAAGTCTCTCTGGATAAATATCTTTTAAATAGTGGTATTTTCTGTTCCTCTTGCTGTAATATTTTTAATGAAATATGCATAAATTGACAGTTTAATTAGCAATTGAATCAAAAGTTTAAGCAACTTTATTCAAAGGATTAAGATGCTATTAAATTTCAGCCTTGCTATCTACTTTGTATGCTTTTTACCTGAGAAATTGTTGAAATATTTCTTATAGCATCATGTTACAATCACAGACTTACATGTACACATATATGTGTATGGATATATGGAAATTACCAACAAAATGGGACATTCTCAAACTGTTAAATTATGGCTACCTGACCTCTTCTGTTCCAGGAGCTGCTAGACAGTTTCTGCAAAATGGCATGGCCACACTTGCACAGCTGTAAAGCAGCAGAAGTTCCATGTCAGTGACAGCAGGCACTCTTTACTGCTCTGCACCTTGGCCCTGTTGGCCTCTTGGAGGGATGGTGTGCCTGGGCACTGCGTGCTAAAGGGGGCTTACAGTGGTTCAGAGAGACTAATTCTAACTGACAGGGAATGGCACATGTTGGTAGCTCTTTGCACTGCCAAAACCTTGGGGCTGCTAAAGTATTTTCCATGGGAAAACCTGCTGGCTTCTTTCTGCCACCCAGCATGGGTTTCACTGACAGTACCCTGCTGTCCTTCTCCCTGTGTGCAAGTCAGGCATAAATTCTGCATAGGTGCTGGAGGACAGATCCCACACTGCCATGAGAAATACCTGTCTGGATAGAGAGCCTTGTGTGGATTGCTGGGATATACTAACAGCAGGAACAAACCCATACTGAATCATCAGAGCAATAATCAATGCCTCTGTAAAATACAATGGTATTTCTAGAAATAAAAAGTAAAATTAAGGATCATTAGCTATTATTGCTCTTTTTATGCCTCCTTTTTTTTTTTTTTTTTTGCTTTGTCATTATCACCTGAGTCTTTAAAATAAGTTATTAAGTATAAAAACAAGCATCTGCCAGTTTACTGTAATTCAGACATTTTAGGTCCCTCCCTTTTCTAATCCCAGGAAGATAAGTGTGTGTCTTTGCAGACAAATTAAGGCTCAACCATGCACAAAATTCCCCCATTTTGGCATACCACGATACCATCAGTGTTGTCTTGGTTTTGTGTCTTCAAGGTTGCTGCTACAGAGCAGCACAGCTGAAATAACCTGATTTCTGATGGGATAGAAGGAAATGTTGACTGAACTGAACTGCAGGATGTCAAGAAAGATGTGGGTGAATACTTGTTCTGGATCTCTGAGTATCATGGTTTGGAGAAACACAGGCACACTGTTGTATGAAGCTGATAGTTCATGTATGCTTTTAGAAAACGTGTCACATATATACACCTATATTTTATATCCATATAAAACACGGTGTGCATGTTTATCATGTCTCTGACAGATTGCTAAAATAGAAAACATCGGTCATTTAAGTGAACTGAGGGTGTTAAACCTTGCCAGAAACCTCCTCACTGTTGTAGAAAACCTGAATGGACTGGATTCGCTCACAGAGCTCAACCTCCGTCATAATCAAGTCTCTGCTATAGTAAGGAGCAAAACTCTTGTCCTTCTCTTTTTTCTTTTTCATTTTCTTTTCTTTGTTTTTGACAAAATAAATGTTAACTGTAACTTCTTTAAACCGTATCAGTGTTTCAGATTTTTGACATCTGCTGTTTCCTCCTATTGTGTTGCTTATATTGTTCTGCTGCAATACTTAATTGTACAACATAAAGGCGAAACGAACACGTTCATTTTGGTGATATTTTCTTTGAATGTGTTCAGGGAGACTGGACTTAAAGGACCTTGAAAGGTCCTTTCCAGCCCAAACTGTGCTGTGATTCTATGATGACTTGTAGTGTTTCAAATCTTGAAAGCTCATGATGTTCCTTGGTGAGGGAGGAAGAGATTTTGTGGTTCTAACATGCAAATTTAGATACTCTTCTTCCATATAAGTTCATGTTCTAGAAACAAATAATCTCAATTTTTGTAGGTTAGCTAAGCCATAAAACCATATTAAATTTAATCTTCAGAATGTTTCTGGAGCAAATGCAGAGAAAAAAGGTATTGATTATAAGAGCAGAGTTTTCTAATAGAAGCTTTAACCCAGCATTTTAAGTCTTTGTATTCTAAAAATTAAGATTTTCAGTTTTCAATTTGAGTTGTAGTTCAAGTATGGCAAATGGATTATTCAAACAAGAGCTTTTTAAATTAAAACAGATTACTTAGATAGCTACCTTTCTCTGGCCTGCATAATTATATTAGTTCCTGGTCCCCTGTTGTTGCTGAGCCTTTCTTTTCTTCGGTTTCTGCTGTTTGCCAAATAGGATTTGTTTTTATATCTCAAAAATGAGAAATTTCTGCTCATTGCTGACTCTGTCACTGCACCTTCCCCTGTGTCAGTGATGTTACCTAGAATTCTCTTTGCTTGTAGATTCTGCCTTCAGTACAAGTCTTCCTTGTGCATTCTGCTTTCTTTCTGCTGTCATAAGAGGAGAGTCAGCATGAAATTTAAATTAGTGACTTACAGACTTGGAGTCTGTGCTGTATCTCAATGTTTTAGTGTTTCCTGGCAGAGACAGTGTTTCAGAAGATGATGTTCTCTTCAGGGAAATATTTATTTTACTTGTTGGCTTGTGAAGTTTTTAAACTGTTGTTGTTGTTGGTATTTTTGGGTTTTTACTCTGATTAAACTCTAATGAAATACAGTTTTGTGAGTGTGGATTGTTTTGTTTTTCATGAATGTTAATTTTAGCAAGTATGGCACTAACTCTGTGTTTAAGTTTTGGACACATTATACTGTCTAAAACTCTAAGTAAATATGGCTCCTAAAATAAAATATTTTTCATATGTTAATGATAGGTGTTGTCTTTTTCTGTGTGTACAATAGTGTGCATGTGTTTCTTATATTCGTTTGGGGTTTTTTTTAATGAGAAATACATTCCTTTTGCATAGAAATTCAGATTCTGCTGCAATAGGAAATTACTAAAATGCAGAAATATGGAAAGAAATATATCATTCTATGGAAAGAATACCCAAGATAGTTTATTTCTGGAGCACTCGAGTAGCTGAGGGAGGGGGGTTATATTTTATTTAAGATGAAGTTTAAGTTCATGTGGTTGACTGTGCAGGTGGAGGAGATATTTTAATCATGATGTTGTTATGCTGTAGCACTTAGCTGCAAAATGTTCACTCCTAAGCTCATGAAAAGAATTTGGTTACTTTGCTTTAGTTACTAAGAGGGACAATGTTCATTATGAATCAAGCTTTTTAAACTTGATTATTCCTTCAAATGAAAGAATCTTAAACTCAATTTTAAAATAAATAGCTGTTTTAAAATAATTTTTACAATTAATCTGATTTAAATAACTTTGCATTTGTTTGGTGAACCTTCCTTATTTTTCACATACCTCCATTTGACCTGCCCTAAGTGTATTATTCTCATGTAGGAAAAATGATGATCTCATTTGTCAAACAAAAATGAGGTTCCATACTGAACTCTCTTCCCATTGCAGTTTGCTGTATTGAATAACCCAAGTTATCCAGCTGGGTTGTAGTTGGTTTGAGGAATTAAATCTGCCATCATGCTTTACAATCCACTGGCCTTGGACTACCAGTTTAGAGACTGTTTTTGAGCTTTCACTGTAGACTGAAAATCCATGAATCATAAGTAGTTATTTTTGTAAGGACAAACTGTAGTTGGTTCAAAGCTGGAGGATTTGCAGAAGCAGTCCTGGGGCTTGGCTTACAGCAGAAGCATCTTTCAGGATTAAAGTGCATTCAGAGAATCTGACTTGTCAGGAGAATAGCAAACAGAATAAATGATGACAAAGAGTCTCATGTGGCATCAAAAGCACAGATCTATGCATACCATGAGTTATGAAATATCTACTTACTTCCCATCCAGTTGTGAGCTGGGGCCTCTCTTGGGAAGATTATCTATATTTAGTCTTTGCAAGATTGACCTTCTTGTTTAATTTGAGGTACTAAAAATTTAGAATTTTGGGTTTTGTGATCTGCAGCTTGATGTTACTCTGGAAGGAGGACTGGTCAGGGTGCTCACCATTTCTTCAAGAAAGAACTCTTGCCCCCTGTCCACCTCACTATAAGACTTTGTATCAAAATTAAAGTAGCTAGAGGTTTTTGGGATTTTCCTGACACACCTATGAGATTTGGAACGTGTTTTACAAGATAGCAACACACCATGCTAAAAAATTTGCCTTGAGGGGTAATTACTTAGTGTTCCCCAGTGATTAGCTGAAATCATTGCTCCTTAAGCATTACAGTGCACAACCCTGTAATGCCTGTCCTCCCATGTGTGCCCACACTTTTAGGCATGAACACCAAGTAGCCTTAGGGACAGAGGGGGTACCCAAAAGCACCTGTTGTGAACTCAGTCTTTCCATGGTCTGATCTGGGAGGACTCAGGACAGCTCTGACTCAGGAGTTTTGCACCTGCAGACTTGATCCCCTAAGCCTTGCACATCGGTGACTCTCAGCAGCTCTGCTAGCTTAAATTCAGTGTTTCATTAATAGGAGCTGCAAGGTTTGTTAGAGATGCCTTGGTTTACCTGTTTGAAATGAACTGTTCTGGACTGCTATGTAGTCATGTCAGAAATCTGATGAAGGGAGGAAAAGTTGTAGGCTAAAATCAAGACACTGAGCTCTGATGCTCCTTTCCCTTTCCCAGGTTTGTGTCCTCTGGTTTCAAGTTGGAGTGTGGCCATTGTTAGGGTAAGGAGATGCAGATTTAGAACTGAGGGTTAGGTGTGAATGGCTTGTGAGTCCCTGCAGACTGTGCTGTCTGATATGGACGTATATTTCATAAACGAAGTTTGATCTTACTGAATATGTTTCATCTTACTAATATTTCAGCTATTTGCTATTTAGAGGTTTTCTGCAAAGGTATTTTGTGGCAATATTAAATTTAGAGTTTCTTATTCTGTAAACTCATACCTTCTTCTAAATGTTAATTGTGAAGGTTATAAAGGTGACAGAGTCCTTCAGATAATTCTCTGTTTGGAGAGCCACTGCTGTTTGGCAGTGCTAATTGCACTGCTGTATTGCACCTCAAAAACCTTATTTCAGCAAGCTGATTTTTTTTTTTTTTAAAAAGAATGTTTATCCTGCAGCTTAAATGCTGAGAGAGCACCTTGGCTTATTTCCCAAAAGCCTGTTCAGAAAGCAGCAGCAGTATCCTCCTTTTCTTTAACATGATTTGCTTTGCAAGTGATGCAGCGTGTTCTGCAGAGTGGGATCTGCACTGAAACACTCCCTTGCAGTCTGCATTAGGGAGAGATGGAGCTGCACGTTCAACAGAAATCAATGTTGCAGCAAGGTTACAGCATTCAGAAATGAAAGCATTTCATCAGGCCAAGTAAAGAGGCTCAAAAGCCATTTTCATCTGCTGAATTTATGCCTATCTTTTCTTTCTAGAAAGATGTGGATACTTTGCCCTGTCTCCAGCGTCTCTTCCTCAGCTTCAACAATATATCTAGGTAAGGGGTATAGTAGTTTGCTTCCTATCTGTAATTTGAAGTATCCTACTGGAGCTGTATTTAATGAAAATTTGAATTCAAACACTGTGAGTACAGATCCTTTTTTCCTTCCCTAATATATCAGATTAAAAAAAAATCAAGCCATTGTGTATTTTCTAGTTTAAGTATAAAAATTCTTGAAACCCTTGGCATTTAAATGTAGTTGTACTGTGAGTATTCTACCCAGAAACCTATTTTTAATTGATTATCATACTGTTTATAGTGGTCAAAATTAAAAGTGGATTTGTAAATACATTGTTTTGTTGTTAACCTAGTTGTCTGTTAAGGCAGCATGATGCAAGGTACAAGTTATATTTAACATTCCATCACTGTATTTCTGGAGTTAGGCAAATTGCTGAGTCAGATTCTGCTTGCTATGGGTAAATTATTTCATGCTTGTATTTTACTTGTCCATGTATTAATAAAGTCTGAAAGGTATATTCATGATTCCCTTTCAGACCAGATGGCAGAAACAAAATAACTCAACTCACAAAGCTGGGCTTCTATAGTTTCAAGTAACTAAGAGCATTTTGTTATAAATAGAAATGTTTGTCTTCTGTGCCTTTTCATATTAATGCATTTTTGAAGTCTGCCTTTATACTCATGCCAGTATTTGAGAAAAACCCTAAGTGCCTGCTTTATCTTCAGTTTGGTATGTCCTTTTTCTAATCCCTTGATCACCAGCAGCTTTCTTTGTTTAGAATCAAATAATTAAATGTGGGGTAGGGGAAGATGTTTCATGTTCTAATTACTGGAAATGCCATGCTATTCTTGTGGTATCTGCTTTCTCTGTAAAATGTACTTAGTAGGAGCTTTTATTGTAGGAGCTACTCAAACATTTTATATTGACCTGCATTATGTGTCTTGCAGCTCCAACCTACTTGTCTGCGTTTCTAGGTTCTTAAAGTACAAATGCAGTACATCTTAAATACTCATGGCTGTTAAACACTTAGAAACAATTCAGAGGTGAACTGCAGGAGTCTTTCTTATGGTCTTCCCTGAGTTAATTTGCTAGTCTTTTTATTTTACATTTTAATTTGGCATGGTGAAGAGAGGGGGTTAGCATTTTGCTGCTTTTGAATCATTTCCAGAATTGAGACTTGCCTTTGTTTCTGGCTTTCTAAAAAAAGTCTCAGGTTGGCAGGAGCAAGGAGGAGACTGCAGCAGCTCGGCTCCCTCACTGTCAGGGAGCATCACTGCAGTCAGGGAAATTGACCTGTCTTTTTATGGACTTGATGTCTTTTGTTGTATCTTTCTGACTGCTTTCTCATATTGTTTTATGCAAATTCATATTATTTTTACAGTGTTCAAAGAAGAAAAAATGTTTGAAATTTCCTCTGAGGTTTTGATAGATTTCTCAAAGTTTGTGATCAGTAGCTTGCTTCTTGGCACTATATAAAAAATTTTGTCCTTTATCTATGGGGGCTTTAGTTGGTCTGTTACTGAATCTAGTCTAAGGTTTCTTGTAAGCTACAAATACTTGTCTGGAGAATATATGGAAATACATAATTTAGTTTGAGTTTGCAGTCGGAATAGGTATAAAAAAATCTTATTGTTAAACCAAAGGTATTGCTCTTCTATAAATGTTGTATATGCATGGAGGTAGATAGATGGATGGCTATCTTTAACTCTCTATTTACCAGTCGTTATTTTAAACCACACAAATGAAAAATTTCTTTTAATCACATTCAGCTTGGAGGTTTTTAAATAATAAGCTTTTACTACAGATAGCAGTTCTGAAGGCTAAAACCCTCTGTAATTCCTTATTTAGAGTTATGTAGTAGATATGTTTTCTACCAGGGAAGTTATTAAATATTATATACTTAAGTATATCCTTGACCATCTGTGATCTGATGCTTGGCTTGATACTCTTTGAACTGACTGAGGAAGTTTTTGCAACCAACCAGTGAACTGCTGTGCCCTATCTGACCATTCCAGCACCCTTTTAAATGGTTCTGTATGCTTTTGAATTACTTACCTCATTTACTCTGGGCCATAGGGTAATTAGAAAAATTATTTTTCCTAAAAATTACTCTGTCTATACAACTGAATTTTGTTTGACAAGTGAATTGGTGCACAAATACTCTAATTAATATATCTGCAGGTGCATAAAAAAACCCAAAACTCTGCAAATGAAAACAAACAACAAAATTGCCAGAACTTGAATACATTTGTTACCATTTCATTGCAATCTTTTATTAATGTTCATTTTTTTTAAATAGCATTTTTGAAGCAATGCTTCCATGGAAAGATTTTCTTGTTTCTATTTTTGTGTCAGTGAAAATACTTGAGTCTTCAATTGACACATTCTGACATATTGAATTAATATTTCAGTAGAAGACTCAGGAATGCCATTGAAATTGTCACTGTTTTAGGCATGAGGGTATACCATGGGTTTAATCACTATGTTCCTTTTACCTCATACTTCAGAGAAGGGCTCAGAATGCTGCTGCTTCTCTGCAGAACTTTTAGTAAAGAAGGTTATATTGGCAAGATAATGTAAGGTAAAACTGAACTTGATGCTGACAGGAAACAAAGGAAGTCCTGGTTTTGGCTTCAGCCCAAGCAATTCTAGCAGTTACACGCTGAAGGTGTTTATACCTGATGGCTGAAGGCAATAGCTATATATAGAGCTGGTTATAAAGAAATGGGAGAAATCCCATTTTTAATTTGTCATGTGGCACAGGGAAGAGATTGCAGTATTGTTTGCAGGAAAGATTTGCCACAGAGAATCAGAAAGAAAGTTATTGCTCATGTTTGAACATCTGAAACCAGGGAAGACCATTTTTTATCCTGGAAACAAAATACATATTTTCAGCGTTGCACTGCTGTCCGGGTCAGCATTATGTTGGCTTTTTCATTTAGTCTAGGCATATGGAATGAGTTGGATACAAGTTCATGTAATTTTTGTTCTTCATTTGGTTGCTGAGTTGGAAACCTGAGAGAAGCAATGTTCTTAGCCTAATAAAAACAAGAAAGTACATTTTTACTCAGCAAGATGAAAATTTATAAAAGCATTGTTAAATGCTTGAACGAAAGCAGGTAAAGGGGAGTGAAAGGTTGGTGGTAGTTACATCTGTTTCCATAGGTAGTTTAGTAGTTAGAGACATGGAAGAGCACAAGTTTTCTTCTTGGAGTGTTTTTGAACATCGAGTTCCCTCTCAGGTGTTCTTTCAGACTATAATAAGTATGTTGCCTTCCTTCTCTATTCCAGAGCTTTTCCCCTTTGTGCAATGGGCTTTTAAAAATTGATGCAAATGAGTAGAGAAGGAGCAACTGACTCCCTAAACAAAGAGGTTAAAACAGAAGAGAAATATTCCTGTGTCCTGTGAATGTGTCTCACTGGTGCAGGTTGAGCTCCAGAGTGCTTTGCTGTTAGGTAATTGCTGCATTCTGATATGAGAAGAAGTGGTTTGAGTCCCTTCGACAGAGTGGAGACCTGGATGCAGGACTAGGAGCATGTACACAAGATGGAAAACAGATCTATTCTCAAAAGATTTCCAGAAAACACTTTCTGATAATTTAGCCCGAGTTTGTGCCCTTTTTCTGTGTTGCTGACATTACAATTTTAGCAAAGATAATTTATGTAAGAAGAAAAACAGGAATGAGAGGTTGTTGTGTCCTGCAGGAGAAGGTCTTTTGGAAAGAGGATCAGACATTCCACCCAAGAAGATTGACTGAGGCAGTCTGACACAGCACCATCCAGAGCTGCTTTGTATTTCCTGAGCAGGTTAAAGGCTCCTTTGTGGTGAGCAGAGGCTGGAGAGAGAGAGCCTTGAGATGTGGCCTCTGATTCCTGTTGGGTGCTCACCACGGGGCTCTGTCCCAGCAGTCTGTGTGCTGGGAATCCAGCAGAAGCTTGGTTCTAAACTGTGCAATCTGTTTGGGAATGAAGCACATTAAAGCTTTAATTAGTTTAGGATTAGGGTACCAGTGTGACAAGTACAGTATATGAACTTTTCTATAAGGAATTTCTAAAGCTCAGGTTTTTTGTATGCATATACAAAGATGTGAAAACAGTTTTTTGCACTACTGTGTCTTTCTAAAAGTGATCTGCTAACAGGGCAGCTAAAAGCAGGATAAAGCAAGCACATCTGGTGCCAGAGTGAATGTTCTGGCATGCTGAAGCAGTGAGAATTTCAAAGCACAGCAGTATGTGTAAGTAGAAGGTCTTGAAAACACACTAGCAAGCTTTCAACTTTTCTGTCATTTCCTGAAGAAATTTTTTTTATTAAAAATCTGTAAATCAGATGAAATGAAAGAAGTACTGTTTGGTTAAATGCTTAGTGGTAAGTACTCGGAATAAATATATTTAATGCTTTTAAATATACTTTAAAATAATTTTGAAGACCAAAGATTTTAGTATTTTTTAAGCAAAATATGTTCAAGCTCAATGGAAATTCAGACTATGGGGTTTTTTTGTTCTAACATGTTTGAGTTTGCCTTACTAACTTCTGTGTTATTTGGGAAGATTATCTTTTATCTTTAGGACATATTGAGTAGATATTTTATGTAATGTGTCAGACTGAGGTTCCAAAAATGCACTTCCATAAGGTGTTTTCTGGAAAGGAAACAGGATCATAAAAAGAAACAGAAAATTATAATCAAGCTTTAAATACATGTACAAACCAGCCAATTCTTCAGATATCTTAAGAACTTTCACTGTCTGTCACAATCTACCCACAGTTCATTTTCCATTGGTTTTTAGGTTGTTTTCATGCACCAAGCACAAAGGCAGTGACATCTTCCTCTTTACTGTCACTTTTCTGCTGTGCCCTTTGAGTGTACAGTGCAGGAGCTCCTTGCATGCTGCACCAATTGCAGCAGAATAGCTATTGCAGCTTTATTCAGTGACTGTCTTTGAAATGAACATCTGTACTGCATGTGTTTTCTGATCACTAAGCTCAGGGCAAACTTATGGTTTGACTTGACTTAAGGCAGACTCGACTTTGGAAGGCCAAAGGACATAAGGATGGTGCAGTGTCCTACCTTCATTGGAAACATGTTAGGGAGTCTTATTTATTACCATAACTGTTCAGCTTTTTTAATTGAAATCCAGTCAAATAGTTCTCTGTTGTTTAAAAATACAAAATGTCTGAGCTGCTTTCTTTTCACATTTCATTTTCAATGGAAGGAGCACTACAGAGGTTATACATCTCTAAATGCATTTTACACAGGTCAGTTATTTTTTTGGCAGGTGACCAAATCTGATGTGTTCTAAGAAGCCAGCTGGTTAGAGTTTGTAGACCGAACTCCAACTAATGGACTAATCTGTTTTTGAAGATTAGGATGCTTTTGTAGTTGTTCTACTTCCACTATTAATGATGATTCAAACACCTAGAATCATTCTGTGATATTTGTGATTGGCTTTCTCTCCTTGTACTTTCCAGGTTTTTCATGCTGCCTTTGATGGCAAATACACCTATTATATTTCTGAATATGAATTAATATGTATCATATTTTAGCAGGGGATTTGATTTGAATACTCCTATAGTTCTCCTTATTCTGCATCTCTTTACACCTGTATGTGAAGGGAATAAAAAGTCTGCCAGCAGCAGCTTCTGGTATTTCAGAATACTTGTATTTGTCATATGCAGTATTAATGGGTGGAAGTGTTTCAGTACAGTTAAATATTTATGTTCTGTCCTTAAGAAATAAAATCTTCCACCTCAAAATTATTCCTACTCCATGACATTAAAACTTTAAACTCTTTTGGTTACAGTTTTGAGGATATTCTGTGCCTTGCTGATTCCTCATCCTTGTCAGATATCACCCTTGATGGCAATCCAATAGCTCAGGAGACATGGTACAAACACACTGTTCTCCATCATATGATGCAGCTCCGACAGCTAGATATGAAGAGAATCACAGTAAGAAATTTCTGTTTTCATCAAATTTAATAGATACTTCAAATCAGAAGTAAAATGCAGAGGTTTCTGTGTGTATGTGTATATTAAAAATACCAACTTTTTTATTGATTTGGTATGGAATTGAATGGTTAATAGACATTACAGTATTTAAAACTTTAACCATTTTCTTTAGTTCAGTATAAAGTAAGGGTTTGCATTTTTACTTTATTTAACATGTTTATTTTGAAGTGGTTAAACTCCAGCAGCAAATGCTGTGTGTTCAGCTGCCATGTGACATGAGAGAGCATGCAAAGCTTTTGATCGGAATTTTCCTAAACAGTCTTTGCTGATTTGTTGTATAGCGGAGAAGGAACAGCACATTTCTTCCAAAGGAGTGGTCTGTTTGCCCTAAAACTGCTGTAATTGGTATCTTTAATTTAAGAATTGAGGTGGTTCCTTTAATCAGACTCCCTAGGGAGATCTGGTGATCACACAGTTTGTGTGTCTGTCTGTATTTCTCTCTTCCTAACCTACTCTTCCTGATAATTTCTGTTTCTGCTGCTCAAGTTCAAGTAACCTTGATAAGGGAGAGAGGACTCAGTCTCCTACAGGCTTCTTGAAAATCCACTCCAGGGGGTGAAGGACAATCACCAGGGTCTTACCATAATGTGACCTATTTTGTCTTTTAATATAGGAATAGTCTTGCTAATTCTTCTGTGCCTACTCAAAAGTGATGTGTAAGCATGATTTCTTACCAGAGAAATCTGTCCAGCAAAAAGCAACTGTGATGCACTGGTAACATTTTGGACCAGGTGCTGACATATACACCTTCTTTTAAATGCTCATTTGCTTTGTACAAAGGCTGTACTGCATTGTGAACTGCAGCTGATGCTTTTTCATAGAGCCAATTAGAAGGTGTGTGTGGAAAACATTAATGTTAAAAAGAAAGTGCTTTGGGACATGAGGGTTTTGCTTATATAATTGAAAATACTAAATACTTGTTTGTTCACAGATATTCTAAGCTTCAGGGGTTTTTATATTTTATCCTGACTTTAATAATGACTTAAAAATAACTTTTATTATGACTTTATACTGACTTGATAATTGCTAATCACTTTGCTTTTAGAAACTTGTTTTATCAGTATTATTTCAGAAACTTGAGTTGCATAAAGAAAATATCTCTCCATCTCCCCATTTTAACCCTTGTCAAGAGGGGATGGATCCTCATGGAAGTATCAGTGATGGGGAAAACTGTAGAAAGGACTCAAACTCCTTCTTAGACTCTATGAGATCTGTATGGGGGAAAATTGTCAGAAACTCAGCCATGGGAAGAACTTAATCTGGGTTTGCACCTTGTTAAACATCAGAGAATCAACCACAAAGACACAAAGCCATAGAAAACCAGGCTTCACCAGTTATGCTGCTCATAAACCTACTTGTAAAAATAATGTGTTTTACACTCTTTATTTGCCTTCTGCTTTTTGTGCCTTTTAACATTTTTCTCCAGGTAGAGGGTGCTATACATTTTCTCCAATAAAAACTGCTACCCAGATAATCGTATGACTTAAGAAACTGGGATTTAAAGAAAAATAACAAGTATCATGGGATCTGTGGTAAAATTAAAGAGCTGGCAATCCCAAATCCAGCTATTCTGCCTAGCACTGCATTATGCAGTTGCTGTCAGCTGTAAGGGTAGATCTAACCTGGTGGGGGAACGGACTGGCAGTGCTGAGTATGTGATTTACACTCTTGATTAGTGTAAGGAACGAAACTAAGCTCTTAATTACATTTATAGGATCTTCTCTTCATCAGCCTGAAGAACATTTAGGCATTTGGAACTTTAGCATTGCTTTGTCTTGTAACAAACTGAGAATTGGATGGTTATTGGGCTTTATTCTGAATAGGAATTCTTCTCTAACTTGTTCAGAAGTTTTCTGCTCAAGAACTGAGTTTTACACAATTGTTAGTTCTGATTTTAACTTTTCTTTTACTGAAGGATATTGTCAAAAGTTTTTATGAGACTTGGGAGCTTCATTCATGCTTGGTTTTAAGAATATACACACTTTGATGCCAGGCTTTTTCCACAGTATTCCCTGGAGAAAGGAGCCCTGGTGCAAAAATTTAATGGCAACTGTCTCTGCCTTAGGGCACTGTTCAGAAACATAGAGGTACCATGGAAACCCAAGACACTGTGCTTGGAATAAAACATTCGTGCACTGTAATTATTCTAATGCTGTTTAAGTTGGGGTAGATTTGCCTTCAGGCAAGGGATTGTGTTGAATTATGACAACTCTTAAACCCTGACCTGTGTGGAAGCTGATGTTTTCTTAGGCCATCTCATTCCTAAACCCTTTTTGAATGTAAGATTCAAGCTCTTGAAGTAATGAAGCACAGACCCAGTTGTGATAAAATCAGTGGAGGTTAGCACCTGTAATGCTCTTCACTTGTTCATTGTCCACAAGGTGCTTTTCAGCTGAAAACCCAATCTCTTGGTGGTGTGTATCTAAAACATCAGCTCAATGGAAATCTTTTGCTTTCTTCACCTTTTGTGGCTCAATCTAAAGGCTTAAAGACTGGACAGGAGGCTGAATTGCTGTAGCTGGATGGACTCCTGTTCACTTGTGCTCCTGTCAGTAACTCAGTTACACCTTCACCTCACCTCAGCTGCAAGGTGATGGGACTGGGTGAATGGAACGGGCTTGTGCAGAGCCCCACAGTCAGAGCAGGCTCAGGCTGCATGTGTGATTATTTACCTTGGTTAACCTGGCATAATTGTTGTTTTTCTGGGCACTGAAGTTGTTTCACCCTACTTTGTAGTTTGAACTTTTTCAAAAGTGGGCCTGCCCAGTGGTGCCTACAGTTTGATTGGGACCTATTTCTTTTCTTCCACTCTTTTTTAATAGTAAGCAGAGATTGTCTGCATGTATGTAATAAAGCATTTAAATATGATTGAAATGTGTACATATTCCTTACTAAGGAGTTACATAACTAGGAACACTTGATACCCATCACTTCCAACAGACTTCCTCAAGAGAATTGTCTCAGTGTGTATGTATTCCTGTATGTGTGTGTAAATATGATATATAATGCAAATTTTTAAAAATGTTTCCAGATTGAAACACAAACTGTGTCTTTTTAGAAGTAAAGCTTTGGATTTTTCATTGAGGTTTTATATGTTTTAGAAGCTTAAAGCAAGAGAGCTGTGTTTGCTTTTGATTATTTGCTTAGGCATTTCATTGCTGATCAGGGAGTAGGTTCTACTGTTCTATCCAAGAATAGATTTCATTACTGTATTCCATCACTACCATAAAGTGTTCTGAGGGGTTTTTTTTAGGGAGGGATCCCTAACGGTTTTTTTTCTTTCCACTGGGAAATAAGATACTTAAGTGTGACTTAAATCGTGTCATTTGTTGAAAGGAACTTGTTTGAAGACTAGCAAGGCGGCGGTGAAGAGGAGCGCGGGCAGTCGCTGCGGTCTGTCCGGAGCCTGTCCGGTTCCCGGGGGCGGGCGCTGCGCCGAGCGCGGGGGGCGGCAGGGGGCGCCATGGGCACGGCAGAGCCCTCACGGGCAGCGGCGGGCACGGCCGGGAGAGCGCCCGCGCCTCGTCCGGCCGGACAGGGACAGACAGGCACGGACATGGACACAACCAGCAGGACAGCGAGGGGAAACGAGTGACACAGCTCCTCCGGAATCCTTTCTTAAAGAGAAGGGATGACAGGGAAAATGAATTGTGGCAAGGCTGTGCTGCGGTTTGTTTCCTACCGCCTTAGGTACTCTGGGGGGTCTTTTGTGGGTTCCTGGGGAAGGTGTTTTTTGAGATTGCTTGCATGTGTTGTGTAAGATTAATCAAGAATGCACATGTAGATGTGGCCCTTGACCTTTATTCAGAGATTTTCTCTATCACTCTGCCTTTATGAATACTGAGTAAAGCTAAGGATGTATTTCATTTTTTGGCTAAGCTAGCTTCGTTTAGAAAAGGATTTGTGTTTTTAAAATGTCTGTAATTAGATAAACTCTTGATCAAGGATAAAAGTCTTATTCAGTTAATTCTTTTGTTAGAATGTAGTTTCATTAGTTGATTTTGATCTTTGTATGGAGACTGTGTTGGCAGGGAAGGCCCAGGACTGACTTCAATGGGAGCAGCAGAGCCTCCTGCATGGGAAACAGTCCTAAGGTGCACATCTGGGCTGGATTAAGGGAAAGCTTTGGGAAGGAAGATACAGTAAGAAGAGATTCGTAGAAGCTGAGAGGAAACTGATTAGGGAACTTTTGCTTTAAACCTTGGGAAAAAACAACAGCAAGTTGTTTTGAAACTAATAAATTTAATGAAGACTAATTTTCTATTAATGGACTTTTGTTATCTAGCTCTCACCTCCACCAGTGTGAGAGCTAACAACACCAGCTCAGTTAGTTTGAAACTGAGTCTGATGAATGGCCAGATGTTTTCTGCCAAATAGAATGGATAGTTTCTGCTTCCTCTTCCTTGGTGGTAAAACTAGCTTACATTTCTCTTCTTTCTACATACCAATTTAATATAATCAAACTTCTAGGTAACAAGAAAAGTCCCTTATTTTAAGACTTCTAAACATTGTTATTTGATATGATCAATGTGTTGAGAAGTCAATTTGATATGATCAATGTGTTGAGAAGTCATTAGAGAAGATGAAGACCAAAAAATTATATAAAGCTTGTTTCTTTAGGGAGCCTAGTTTAAAAGCATAGATACACAGTCAAATGAAGCAATTTAATTAAAAAAAAAAATTCCCTGAAACAAATCTAACCTGCTCTCTAAAGAAAGATATCACTAGTGTTGTTTGCTAGTGTTTATCTTTTATTTTAAGACTTGGGGTTTTTTACACAAAACACTTACAGAATAATGTAATACATAATTGGGATAATAATGTTTGCAGTTCTTAAAATTCTGAGTCATATCTTGAGGAACAGTACATTTTTATTTGCATTATTAATGATGCATTCCTATTTGTCACATGTCTGCATGGGGTTTAGTTCATGATTTCACAGCCTGTCCCTGAACCCTCCCATTCAGTGCTGGATTTCATTGTGTGGTATTCTGTTGCAGTGGCATCTAGAAGGCCTTCTGTATCCATGTGTGCTTTTATTTTGTTAGTCAGTTACTGGTGGTCTCCTTTAACATGCACTGGTGACCTACAGAAGCCCTTCTAACCAGGATTATGCTGTAACTCAATGGCAGTAGCCCCTTGGAAATACCCTGTTTAGGAACAGCTTAAAAGCCCAGTAGCAGAGGAGGCTGCCAACAGTAAGAACTTCACCAATAAAAGACAAGTTACTTTGAGAATAAATAAATTAAAACAAAAAAAAAAAAGTTAGGGGCTTTCCAGTTAGTGTTCCAAGGAAATTCTTGCATACAATTGTGTTAGAGAAGCTTACTCTGTCCAAAGCCTCATGCCTTACTGTGCATTGAGGTACTCCTCGTGTTTAATGTAGGATATTAGGATAAAGTCATGGAGGAGCAGTTTGAAAATCTGTTCTTTAGCCCCTTTTCAGACTGATGCCAAATTCCATGGTGTGTCAGTGGGTTTCAGTGGGACTGTACACAGATCAGAACAAGTCTGCTACATGCACTGAACTTCTTATGCTTTGGAAATTGTTTTCTTAAAAATGTAATGGCCATGCTAAGTGTGAAGTTCCTGTTTTATTTTATCTTCCAGTAAGCACTCACCCATGTGCTTAGGGGCTCTTACAGTGCTCTAAACATAGCATGTTGTATTTATGTAGAAATTTTGACATGTTAATTTGTCTTACTGGTTGATGGTGCTTTCTGTTGATTTTTGTTTGTTAATTTTGTTAACATATAACTTTTCCAGAAAATGAAAAGGTTTGGACAGGAGCTTTCTATTTTGAGGAAATGAAAACACTTTTCATATGTTCTGGGAAGAGGCTTCAATAGAAACGCCCAAATGGCATGTGAAGTAAATCAAAATAAGTTAAAGTATGCTTCCCAAATATTTGTGTTGGAAACACTCTACACTTTTTACTTCATAGTGAACATTTCTTTTGTTACTTGGAAAATATATGTTCTAAAAATACTGTGCTATGAGAATGTTTAGACTTCTGTAAACAAGGGGCATCCAACCTAATATGGGTATAATGCAGTATCAAATTGCTGTACCAGGGAAATGGAGCAGCTTCACTTTCATTGTTTAGAAATCAATGGCTTTCTTCTTGAGACTTCATGATTAGGCAATAATGTTGATGAGGCATAATGATCATGGAATAGTTAACTTTGAAAATGTTCTGTTCTTCTCAAGTTCTGTTGCTGATTGAAAAAAGCCAGGCCCTGGAAACAGCTTATAATGGGGAAAATTAATCCTGGATTATGATTCAAGCATAACTAGAACCCAGCTTTATTGCTCTGTGTGTTTTTTTACAAAAAAAATAATCTTGCTAATTGCAAAAACTACTACAAAGATATGAAGATGTATTGCAATGTCATATCTAAAAATATGTTTTATACTTTTTCAAAAACTCTTAGATATATTACTTTTAACTAGCTTTATCTTCAGCATTTTTATCTGAGTAGTTATTTGTTCTGTTTATCTTGACTTATTTATAATTAACAATTTGGTTTGTTTTAATAGTATTTAGAAACATTAAGATGATAAAAATTCTAAAATTGTGTTAAAATGAAAATTTATGTTTCAAATACCAACACAAGAACATAATTTATCAGTAATATTTTTCAGAACTGGCTCAGTTCCTCCCTTTAGGAATTTGTTTTCCTTTTTTTCCTCCAGGAGGAAGAAAGACGTATGGCATCTATTGCAGCAAGGAAAGAGGAAGAAAGGAAGCGTGAAAGCCATAGACAGACCTTGCTTAAGGTATTGGCATGGCTGTTCTAAGGTTACTGTAAACCAGTTCACAGCCATAATTTATATCCCAATTTTTTGTTACAGGTATTATATTATATATCTCAATATGCCTCTATCTATTTTCACAGCTTCAACACTGCACTCCATGATTGAAACTCTGTTCAGTCAAATATGCAAGGTACACTTTAGCAGAAAGCCATGTTGAACATGAGTGTGATGCATGTCAGTGGATGGCAAACTTCATTTTCCTAAATCCAGGCTAAAGTAAAGGACTTCTCCAGGGATTTCACATTCCTTGGTCTCCCCTTTCCAGGTGAACACTCTGGCTGCAGCCATGCAGGGTGTTCTGCAGTAGTTTTTCCTTCGTTTTTTCCTGTTGAATTAACTCCTTTCTGTGGATTGAGTGAAGGGGCCCTGAGGGCACAGGCAGACTCCAGCTGTGTCTCTGTCAGCAGAACTCTGCTCTATCTTATCTCCCAGGCCAGCTGTCCTGCTTGGTGCTGACACACACAAGACAGCAGTGCCCCACCAGGGGACACCCTGGTGCCCTCCAGAACGCTCGTCATGGGGCTGCTGGCTGCATGAGCTGTGCTCCTAATAGGAGACCAAAGACCCAGAATCTAAGAGTATCTTCATTCCATTTGCTGTGTGAATAGTACCATTTGGCTCCAAATCCCTTTTTTTGGAGGAAAAAAGTGCCTACTCTTTTTTTTTTTTTTTTGTCAGCCAGTAATGCCTATGCAGTCTCTTTCAATTTGGAAGTCAAATAAATAAGAAATGTTCATGTCCATGTTAAGTTCCCTAGGTAAAATCATATTTCATGAAGGGGATTAGACTGGATTAGTTGCAGGAGGCCATGAGAAGTATAGCAAACATACGTAACTGAATAATAAAAAGACACAAACAGAATGTTAACAGTATGTTAATAGATGTTTTAAGTATATCAAAACCCCCCAAGAACCTAAACATATGAACGGGGGAGAAAAAATTTGTGGCCAGTGAATATGTTTTGATTTCTTGTATGTTTGTATCCTTGTATATTTCTATTTCATTTAAAAATATTGATATAATAAAAAAAAGGCTTAGATATTGTTTGAGGGGTAATTTTGGGTTTTTGAGCAGTGTGTTTCTTTGGTTTTGGTATTTCTTCTTTCCCTGCAAGATTTTGATGTATTTAAAGTATCTTCAGATCTGAAGTGTTGGTGATAGATGTTAGTTGTATCAAGAAATGGAAAATTAGAAAAGAATTTTCACAATTGACATTGTCTCATGATGTTGAAAATGTCTCTCTGACTAGAAGAAAAAAAAATAGGTATTTATTTGTAGTTCATGCTCTTAACCATTGATGTTATGTTTCCTTGTAGCAGAGAGATTGTTTCTCTTCGTGGCCTACATTTTGAGGTGCTTTTTGCTAGTGGAAAATTTCCTTAAAAGAAAAAATATTTTTAACACTAGTGACATCATTAATTAATTTCAACATTACATTTTAGACTTTAATTTTATCAAAGTATATTTCCTATATTCAAATAGTTAAGTGGCATAACAGTCAAATACCAATATTTTTCATATGATTTGATGATTTTGTAGATTTTCCTTTGTGAATGGGTTGTTGTGATTCAGGCTTTTTTTCCTGTTCCGCACATTTGAATTGAAGGAACAAATATGCTCATAGATACAATGTCCAGCAAAGAAAGTTGTCAACTATAGGTTTCTTCACAGTTAAATCTGAAAAAAAATATTTAGAGAACTACGTTCTGCAATTTTCTTTTACCATCTCATTTTTCCAACATTTCTTATGGTATGTGAAGTGTAAATGAAATTATAGGCACTCATTCAGTAGCAAACAATTGCTGTTTTCCTGTATGCACTGCTTTGAAAATGTTTATTTCACCAATGTTATCTCTTTTTTTTCCCTTGCTGATACTTGTCTGCCCAGAATTTCTTCATCTCTTTTTCCAGACTTCTTTTTTATTGCTTCCAACCCACTCTTCTGGGAAAGCTTGAGATGTGCTTTGAAATGTATAGAGAATGTCATTCCTTTCCAACAGTGGTTGAACTTAATATTTACTGGAACAAGAGAAAGTTACTGCTAGCAGAATCTTCACACTTGTAAAATTTGCTTCATGTAAAAGGAATACAGTGAAGTTTTTGAAGTTCTGTAGGAATCCAGCAGCCCACATCTGAGGGCTAACAAAGAGGTAGAGCTGTACAGTAATTGAGGTTGAGACCCTCAGCCTTGAGAACCAACAGAATTTTCTGAAGATTGTTGTGATAAAAAACACTGATGATTCCAACTTTCCTCCCTTTCTGTGACATGGAGCTCAGACATTGTGGAAGTCTGTAAGTGCTGAGCAACCAGTACTCTCTAACCAGAGCATCAGAACTCCCTGGGCAAATGGAAGATGAGGTAGAGTTTTGAGCTCTTTAAAATGGAAAAACTTGCAGAAGTAGCAGTTTCCACATCCTGAGTAACTTCATGCTTTCATAAGTTGTGGATTTATTATGTTACTTTTCTTGTTTCTTTATTGCAAATTTTGTGAAATTATGTGGTGGCACTTATGCAAAATAACACTAGGGCAATGCATCAATTTTAATGCATAACCACCAACCACTGTTACAGTTTCTTCAATTTGAAACCATTTCAAATGTTTTGCTTGAGCAGCACATTGCAGAAAAACAAATGTGCTGATCCTGCCCTGCCATGCCTTATGGTGCCTTGTGTATCTCGTTTCAGGAGAAGAAGCGGTTAACGATTGGTAACATCGCTCGGCAGTGGGAGATCCAGCAGAACCAAATTGCTCTGGAGGCTTCTTTAAACAAAGATAAAGAAAATGAGCCCTACCAGATCAATGGCAGCGCTGCATATGTATTTCCTGAAGAAAGCAGGTATTTTATTTGGTGATGCTTTTACCTGTTCAAGTCTTCAGTTCCAGGTTTCTACCTCTCACCACTGAGATCTCACTGTATTTCATTATCAAAAGTACAATATATGCACAGCAACCCTGAACCCTGAAAAGATGGTTTACTTTGCTTTTGACCATTAGTAATAAGTAACATGTTTAGAAAGAAATAGAACAGCAACTCATTGCCTAAGGAAGTGCAAGCTAAATTATTATGTGATTTTGCTAAATAAAGGACAACTTCATGTTTACAAGAAATGTTAAATGTGAATTCCTGAGCCTTCTTGAGGCTGTTCATTTCCTTAACAGCTTAGGTTGTTGCCTTCAGTTTAAATTAACAAAATGAAGTTGTACAAGCATTATGAAGATTTGTAATCTCTTTGTGTATCAAGAACTTTTGTAGTTGAATTCAGGCTCTTAGTTTGAACTGCAGCATCTTTTATTTCACTGCTTTCACACCCATGCAGTAACAGTAGCAGTTAGCAGACTTAGTTTTATTCTCAAGATAATTTTGGTATTTTTTGGTTTAAAAGATATTATTATTGCTTATTTGCATCTAAAAAAGTGGCCATGTGGCCAGAAACCACTGCAGAACTTAATGAGCAGTGTATGCCTTGGATTGGCTAAAACCAAAGCAGCACTTCAACCTTGGCTAGCTCGGGCAAATGCCTGAAAAAATTGTCTGCACAAATTCAATAGCAAGTACAGCTTCCTGCTGTCCCTGGTCAATGCTGCACATGTCAGGGATGCTCAGGAAGTCTTCTTCTCTCGCAAGCAGAACCCATCTGAGTTTCAGTCTTTTATGGCTAGAACTGGTTCTTATCTCCATTCAAGTGCTGCATCTTTTGAACCCCTTTTACCTTTGCAGTTTTAAATTGCCGTCATCTTTTCTATTCTTGTGCTTCCAAAGCTTTCCCCTGAATGCATTTACCCACTGCTTTCTTGCCTGCTTGGTTTCTTTGCCATTTAATTCAGTGTTGGTAATCCCTCCCCCATGACCATGGTAGTTTGACAATTAATGAACTATTAATGAACAAATTCCCATTGCTTGAGAAATGATGCTGTTTTGATGTATGTGTTTTATCATAGTGAAGAATTGCAAGATGAGCTACTAAGCAATAAAATTGCAGATGAAATTCAGAATAGAAAGTAAATAGAGCCTCACATATGAAGTGGTGGGCTCTCAGTTGAGTGAAATTTTAGAGTTCTGATTCTTATTGTCAAGAGAGCATCAGTCAAATGATTGCTACTAGTCATAATACATTAACAAGACTAAGAATGTGGTAAAGAATAAAGTAATAACTATCATCACATAATTTTCTAAACCTGTAATTTGTGCTTATCCTGAGGTCTCTGTACACTTTAGGTCCAGCCAGATGAGTGTATCATGTTTGAAGTAGGACAAAAAGAGATAGCATTCAGGAATACCTGGATTTATTGCTTAATTTTAAAATTGCTCTTGTGAATTGGAAAGATCACATTATTTGAAATAAATGCTTGAGTTATTGCTTATGTCCACTTTTACACTGCACATAGAAAACAGAATGTGAAGGGGACATTGCTTAAATAAATACATTGATTGAAGCTTTGTTTAGATATCTACAGCAACATGAAACATGCCAGGTTAGCATTCTGAGCTAAAATTTTAAAGCCAGTTTTTAAATATGAATGGACTCTTTATTTAATTCAACCCCACCACCAACTCAAATGCACCCAGACCCTTTCTGCTGAAGAAGTAGAACAAATACAGTGTTACTTGATGGAAGAAGGGTTTTCCAGCCTTTAGTGTATTTGAACCAGATGGGGTACTGAAAATGAATGAATGCTGAGAAATGCCATTGCATTTGACAGTTGAGTTTAGGTAAAAGAAAGGACTGTTATTTGGTAGAGTGATGATATTATTTCAAAATCATCTCATTTATATCACTGTATTTTTATTTCCTCTACAGATCTCTCGACACAATCCTGAGCAGTGCAGTACAAGGCTTGTCTGTTCTGGAGTCTCATTTAGTGGAGGTGGAAGGAGACACCCTTGGCTTGTATGGTGCTGGGGCACTGGAGTGTCTGGATCGAAACTGGAGTGTTCAAACTGCTGGCATTATTGCCACAGTCTCCTTTATGTTCATAGAATTTGATGAAATTGTTCAAGTGTTGGCAAAACTGAAGACAAAATTTCCTAATTGTGTGGTGAGCTTGCCTCATGTTTCAGCTCTGAACAGCTATGGAATATGGATTGTCTAATAGACCCTTACTTTGGCATAGCCCCTCCACTAAGTGCTTTCATGTGAATAGATGCAGTTAAGAATTGCATATTTCCTTCTGTTATAATGGTAACCTTGATACTTAAAAATGAAACATTTAAATTTAGATTTATTTTCAGACTTATTTATATTTCTTTTAATTCCTTTGATCTACCTAACTATTTTTTAGTTGCAAAACTTGTGTGTCAATACAGTGTTGTTCTGTACTATTGTTATGGATCCATGGTATCAGGAAGACTTCATTTGTGTAGTGAGTTCCAAGAGCAAATTGCTGATAGGATAAAAAGATGAAGTTTAGAAGGAATAGCTGACTCAATCTGCACAGTTAATGAAATTCCTCAGTTCTTGATGGAGAAAAGCAACATGAATGAGAAGTCTCTTCAGTTTCTCTTTTTTTCTTAGTCATTCAACTCAGTCATTTTGATTAAAATGGTACAATAGAGGTAACAAACATAAGCAACTTGTAGCTCAGATTGATTGGCTCTGGAGCTCCCTGCTGCTTCTCAAGATTTTGAGTCTAACAAAACTTAATGGTTTAATTGAGACTGATAAACCTGTGGGGAACTCAAGACAAAATTATCTGTTTTAACGAAAACATTGTTTCACTGTGGGTGGGGGACAATTTGTGGGCAATAGCAGAATCACAACTAAATATTTATCTTCACCATCAACTTTTCCCCCTCGTTTTTCCCACATTAATGCTGCTGTGTAGCACACACCATGCCCATAGGAACATTAGTGCAGGGCAGGGTATGATTTTGGCCAGAACCCTGTGCCTGAAAAGGGCAGAATATTTGAAAAGCATGTATTGTACTTACTTTTATCTGTAGATATTGCAGGTGCTTTACTTGTAGAATTAAATTAGACATTGTTTAAGTACTATCATTGCTTTATGTAAGATTGAAAATATTCCTGCTTCAAGTAAAGAATTTACAAATTGCTTGGGGCTGGTAATGTTGACCTCTCTAGTTAAAGTAATACAGCACTTAGTTGATACATTGATGTGTTTTTCTACACAGACCTCAAATGAAATGTGCTCAGTTGCTTCATCAGACACATTAGTGTTACAGTTTGAAAATGGAGTGGCACAGAATAGAATCACTGTGTTCACTCTTTATTCTTTCCCTATTTAATTTATTGGGGTTTGAACTTTTTTTAGCACCTGAAGTTTAAGGAGACAAATCTTGTGACGCTGCAGCAGTTCAATGCCTTGGCTGAGATGCATCGCATGGAACAGTTGACAGTTGATCCTCAGGGAAATCCAGTTGTCAACTTCACTTTGTGGAAATACTATGTTCTCTTCAGACTGAACCATTTTAATCTGCAGAAGATAAATGGAGTGAAGGTAGGATGGTGTTGCTTCTTATAATTGCTCTTACAGGTTAAATTAGTGTTACTTTTAAAAGAGCAGATAAATTCCTACTGAAATGAGCACAACCCTGTCAGTGTCTTCTCAGTATTAAGGGGGAAAAGATTTAAGTAAACTTCACCATGTAATTTCTTGTGCAATTAATATTAAAATTAATAATTTTAATAAAAATATGTTAAATGATTATTAAAGAACTGCACAAAATCACTTGATTTTAAGAAGCACTTTTTTATTGTTTTTGAGAAAATCACAGCACTGACATTGAATACTTAGGCAGAAATGTGTTTGACAGACTCCTTCGTAGTTTACTGTATATGATTCTATTTTTCATATACAGTATGGTATATGATTCTATTTTTTAATTACAATTGCCATACAATTGCTGAAAAATACCGTAGAATCACATTTTCTGCTTTAAGACTGTTACAGGAAAAGTCTGTCAAATAGATTTTTAAAAATTTTTTTCTGCTTGCTATGTTCAAGATCTTTAGGGTGTATTTTTTGTTGTTGAGTGAGCATTTTATGTTTAAATAAATAGAAAGTTAGGACACTAGTATTGCTGTTCTTTGTATACTTTGTATTCCCCTTTACATCAATTGAAATTAAATTTATTCAGGCATACAAACCAGCTATTTTATACTTGGGCTTTGATCATAAAGGGGGTGAAAATAGTTACAATGCAACACAATGTATGAATGCACATTCAATTTTAAATGCTAAATAAGTTTAAGAGATGTTATGGAAGTTAATTAGAGCAAAAATAATACAGAGCTTTAGCATTTAGATCTGGTATTTTAATTTGGTCATCAACATATGTTTTGGATTAGATATACTTGTTATCTGATCCAGCCAAGGCTGGGTGTTGTGGTTTACTTGGTTTTAGTTGTATAAAACATAGATTGGTTGCTCAGAAGAGTCAGAGTGGGTAAAGAGCTTAAATGAATTAACTAGCAAGGAAAGGATGGAAATAGGGCTCACTCCAACAGCAGAGTGTCTTGAAAATGAAGAAGATATAATGATAATAATTCCATGAAAAATATAGAATAACTTCAAATTTAGTACTTTGCTGAAAAAATGCTCTTCAAATTTTATTTAAAAAATAGAAAGTTTATTTCTTTTTTTACTACATCATATTTTCAAAGTCTGCTAGTGATTCAGATGAAAAGCAAATAGATAATTCCTGTGTTTGGTCTTCATTGAGAGAAAGTAACACAACTGTTTAAGTAGACTGTTTGTTACAATCTCAAGGTCAACAACTTCAGACTCTGAGGGAAAACTTTGTATTTAATAGTTCTTGGGGATTAAATTAGTAAATGGAGCACATGTAGCACAGCATGATTTTATGTAGGACATATATCAGATCTTAAAAATGTATGACAAGAACATTTTTGTCTTCAACAAACTTTTTCAGCCAGACCACAGTACATGAAGATGTGCATACAGAATTTTTTTTCTAGTGTCATTAATCATTTGAAAAGTGTCTTAGCTAAGCAGAAGAAAGAGATGAGCTCTGATTGCTGTTTTTCATTACCCTACAGCAAAAGTAATGATATTCAGCTTTGCAGATGTGTGTTACCTATTGGATTAACATGAGTAATAAAAAATTCTATTTCAATGTAAAGAACACAACCCCTGAAGTGATTCTCAGACCTTAGATCAGCCCTAAATAACAGTTCCAGATGACAGAAAGGGAAATGTGCAGATTCTGCTCTTCTGATTGCCATTTGTGTGCAGTGTTTGTGGAGACCATATTGTGTTGTCAGCTCTGAGGTACGCAGAGTTGCAAAGTAAAAGCAATATATGCTAACTGAATTGACTAAATAAATTGCATCACTCTAGCACTATTAAACTGTTAAAAAACCTCTTTAAAAACCTTTTATTTTCTCCCCAGCCTTCCCCCACTGTTCCAGTTAATATTCCAGGCTAGGAGCTGAGTGTTGGTCTCCCCCTAACAACTGATTCTGTGCCCTTGTCCAATTGTTACATTTACTAACTGTGAAGAAGCAAATTGTCTTTATTGAGATACTACTTGAAATTCTTCCCAGTGATAGTAATCTCAGGTTTGAAATTACCAAGCCCTCCAAACTGCTGTCCCTCCAGTGGTATGGAATAGAGTGTGACAGATGCATCCCTTAGCCTGAGCAGGGCCTGCTGGCACAGTCAGAGCCTGTTCTGTGCACTTGGCAAGGAGCAGGCATAAAGCCTTACATTTATGTGATACTACCGTTATAATCTTTTTGTGATTAATGGAGCAAGCAATGCACTGCACTAAGATAGAGACCATGAGTTTCTGTGAGCTGGAGACTGTATTCAGCATTGCTCTCTCTGTTGACCTGGTCCTTATGCTTCTCTTAACATAAATAAATACATTAAAATCACTTATTTCTCCAGCAGGCATTTCTGCCTGCACTGGGCTTTGTTTCCCTAGCTGCCTTCTGTGCTCTTTGTTTTAGACCTTGCTTCTGTTACTGACTGTTCAGCAAGGTCATCTACTCCTAGGCTACTAAGTAAGACTTACTTAATTTTCAAGTGAAAATTAACAACTCCACTGTAAAAATGGAATTGACTTTACATTTCTAATTTCCTGATCTGTGTTTTGACTGAATTTACCCCTGCATTATGCTATTGCAGTATACTTCAGGCAAGTGTAGATTGTATAGTCTCTAAACATTACACAAGAATACAATAAAAATCTGTTAATGTGGATCAAAATTCCATTTTATGCTCACATTTCAATAACACAGAATACAAAGTTTGTCTGGAAGTGCTTAGTAAATATTGTAAGTATTGAAGTGTATTTAATAATATGTTGCTCTCTCAAAGTATGTTATAGGATAAATGGAAATTAAATTTCATCCAGAAGTTACAAAGTCAATGAGTAAGTTTCATTGTCCAGTGTTATCCAGGTCAGATTTAGTGATCATAAAGATTGCTTCTGCACTCAGTACAAAGCCAGGAGTACAGAAACTGTGCCAACAAACTTTTGGCAGTTGAAGTCAGTTCATAGTCTGGCCATCAGGGAGAAACACAGGCCATGGTCTCCAGAGATTACAAGCCAAGACAAACAAAAAATAGTAACCACCACCACCACCAAAGAATGAATCTCTTCCACTTTCTTTACACTTTTCAATTTTGTATAAAATGAATCCTGAAACTTTTTCAACCACTGAAAGTTAGTTTAAAGAGCAGCTGGAACTTAATATTGAAACAACAGTATGGTAGACATTTAGAGAAATATAATGAGTGAACACTTATTTTCAGGAGCTGAAAAATACAGAGAAAAATTTTTCCCTCTAAAGCCTCTCTTTTATACAACCTTTTCCATGATGCTGCCAAAATAAGAGAGTCTGTAAGTTATCTTTTCACATGTGCATGCCCAGAATCTTTCTGTTTCTCCAGCATAACTTAATCAGAAATTTTCCAGTAGACCTTTTGTAAGTGCATGCAGTATGGAGCAGAATTAATATGTCTGGCCTTCAGAAAATGAATGTAAGAAACCTTTTTAAAATTCCTCACTTCACACAGGCTATCATGAAGCACAGGCAGCATGTATATCCATTAAAATATCCAGAATGACAGGAAATAAAACAAGCACCAGTACCTCATCTGGTTTCTTCTAAAATACATTTAAAGTGCCAGTAGAAGCAAGTCTATGTTTTGAAGATGTGCCTGCAACAGATCTGTGTGCAGTGTTCTACATAACAAATTTCAGTCAATTCTCAATGTACACATGTAATGAAATATGAATGTGCTACTTTTGAAATGTAATTTTTTTTCTCTTTTCTCCCCTTCCCACTCTCTCACAGGTTACTGAAAGTGACATTGTACAGGCAGAAAGGCTCTTTGGCATTCTGGCATATGTGGCATCCTCGGAGCTGCCTCATTACCGCATGCTTTCATTATTTGGAGAATCCAGGTAAAATACAAGCAACAGGACTGCAGTTTGTCCAGAAAGTGTTGTTTAACTCTTTTGCACACTGTTATAATAAATTCATTTTAGGTAAAGAGATGAAAATTTCACAAATACCATCTTCTAGAAGATAGGTCCTGTGCATAATGCACAGGTGTTACCATCTCCTGGTCTGTGTAGCCAGAGGTTTTCCCAGAACCTGTATGAAGTCTGCGGAGGAGGTGAAAAGGAATGTGCACACAAATGAACTGCATGTTCAATTCTGCATTTGTACTGGGATTGCTGAAGACTTGTAGACCTTCATGATGAGAACTGGTTATTTTTAGTGGGTATTTTATAGTGGGTAATTAACAGTTAACAGATTTAAGAGTTGTAAAAAAGGGTGCCAAACCCCCCTATTTTTAGTCTTCTATAGGCAAATACTTAGTAAAAGTTAAAGCTGCAAGACTTCCTATTTAGGAGATGCTATGTGATAAATATCAGAGTCAATTGTTTAGAGTCAAATTAATGAAGGGACATCTAGAGTCATACGTAATTGAATAACTTGGGGATGCAAAGTACTTTAAAGCTCAAAAATGTATGGTCAAAAGGAGACACCCCCCCCCCCCACAATAGCTAGAAACATCTGCACTTAAAAGTTTTCAATAATTAGAATTGTAAATCTCGTTTCACAGGAGGAAGCAATTCCATTATCTGCTGGAGGGAAAAGGAAAGAAATCTGGAGTTGGGAGTGAGGAAAATAGTGATAACAGAAGTAGTGGAGGGGAAAGCACAGCTCGAGCAACGCTGAATTACATGACAAAAGATTTTCATATGGAAAAGCTTGAGGTAAAATATATCATAACAAAATATTTACATTTTCTGTTAGGTAACCGTAGGCTACTACTCTTTGAATTTATCTGTGTCAAGTTTCAGTTGTGCTATTGAGAATGGTGGTTTTAAAAGATCCCTGCTAAATGTATTTACATGTCTGATCAAACATTTTATCTAACTGATCTTTTCCTCACAATACTGGAAAACGTTCAGTTTCTGTCCTTGGTGAAGTGATTCCTAAACAATGCCACAGTCTCAGAAATCCATTCTCAACTACAAGCCATATGGAATGAACACAATTTTTTTTAGGAAGAAAAATGTGTATTGTCCATGTTAGATTTTCCCTGAATGAATCGGTTAAGAACACCTTCAGACTACACATGGGATAGTGCAGGCTGTAGTAATAAAAAGCTGCTTCATAGCTTTTAAGTGAGCTACAGGAAAATAAATATATAGGCAAAGTGCTAGGTTTAATTATTAATAAAATTGCAAGCTGGCTTATTTCAGACAAGGGCATCAGTCACGCTTGTTTTAGTTTGTGTTTTTGATCTGCTAACTCTTTTGCTTGGGCAGAAATTGTTCCCAGGGAGAATATGATTTTTTCAGCCACAATCTCCCTTCTGAGCAATCATCATGAGTTCTAACTGTAGGCACTCTGCTTTCCACATTTGTTCGATTGTTTGCTTTTTGATTATATGGAAATATGTAAATCCTGTAGTGCAAGAAATTAAATCAAATTCAGTAATCACAGAATCTTTTATTCCACTGTGGTTTTATTATCTCAGATCCACAGCATAAAAAGGAGGACGTGACAGCGTGTCTGGAGAGTTTAAATTAAGAAAACATTTTAGTCTCAAAAATTGTGATAGCTCTTAAATCTTTGAATGGCATGGAGTAAGAGTGAAATATTCCTATTGTACTTTACCACTGAACCAGCCCTATAATAAAATAAAGTAAGCTTAGTGTTTGTACAGTCCATTAAATAAATGTGTTGTTTTCTCTTCCCAGTGCAGCAATTCCCACCTTGTCCTTTGCTGTAGCATTGTGCATGTGGCAGCAGGTACTGCAGGGTGTCACAAGAGTACATTCTGGCCAAAAGGACTCCTTCCAGGTCCCCAGCAGCAGTAAACTAACATCACAAATGCGGCTGAAGAAGTGTATTGCTAAAGATGACAGTCTTGGGTCTTTGATTAATAATTTGGGGTTTTAGCTGAAACTGCTGGAAAGCATTTTGTCACCTTTATTAGTCACTAAAAACTTTTGTTTTGGTGGCCTGAAGCATGATCTAACATTTCTAACAATGCTGCCATTCAAACTAGTTAGATATTTAGCTCCAATATAACTTACTGTTGAAAGCTTAAGGCATTTTATAGAAAGTTTGCAGAAGCAGGGATTAATACAGTTTGAGTTATTAAAATGCAGAGCTAGTAGTTGCATAAAGCATAGTATCTTTTTATTATTTTTAAAGGTTCAGCTTGCTTCAGTATCTAATGTAATACACATTAGGAACCACCACTTGCCAGTGACTGTGGAAAAGGATGAGTACTGGCAGGTTTTTCTATGACCATGTTCTTGTTAGGGCAGGTAGAGAAATATCTACTTTTCAACTGTTGTACGATAAGGATGAAATTCTGGGAAGGGAGAGAAGGAAAAGTAGTTTAGTGTTTTATAATTTCTGTAAATTTTCACTGCTTTGCCAGAAAGCAACACAAATTGTAATGCTGTTAACAGATATTTATATAATTACTTGAAAGTTAATTTCAGATAAATTAATTACTTAATATAGTATGAATATTTTGAATACATTAAGGTGCTGTCACACTCATTAAAGCCTGGACACATACCCTGGGCCGTGCAATTTAAAACCAGGGGGAGAAAGTACACAACAGCATTTGCCAGCTAATTGCTGTGTTCTTTAATTCATTCAATTTTTGAGAGGGTTTTTGTGGATTTGCTCTTGTTTAACCTTTTTTACTTTTTTTAATACATTGTGTAATTTTTCTTTTCTGCAGGAAATCAAAGAAAGAAAAACATTTTGCCAGACATACGTTGAGAGCTTAGTGAAAGAAGCAGCTGACATCAATATGAAGAATGAATCCTTGCAGAAGCTCTGGCCTCAGCTGTTCATTGAACTTGTCCGAGATGCAGTGCTGGAAATACGCAATAAAAACTCCTACATGAAACTCTGCCTCCAGAGGATCACTGAGCAGAAACAGTAGAGTCCAGGCTTTTGGTTCACTATTCTCTCATGTTTTACAAACATAAAACAATAGAATAGAAAATTATCATCACTAGAGCATACTTCACTTCCTCCCCCCAAAGGGATGCCTTTAAATCTTATTAGTTTTGAAATAAAATTTACTTTCATAGTGCTTTACCAATGCTTACTTGCTATCTAAAGTGATAGCAAAGAAATGACTTGGTGATTGTTTTACTAAGTTCTTGTTTATTTTTTTTCTGCTACCCTTAATTCTGTAGTGCTACAGCATTGATTTTTAAGGAACAAATTTACAAAACTTATGTTATTTTTATTGAACACTTTTCAATTGTCACTTTTTTGACTGCTGCTGTTTAAAAAACCCAAGAATAGTAGCTAAATTTTTTATGACCAGAACCTAATAAATTATTTTACACCCTGAACTCGATGAAGACTTATTATTGTTGTTTAATTTGTCAGATTATAGAATACTTTTGCACATGAGAGTGCTCAGAATATTGACATGTAATTAGCCTAATTGTCAACTGGTCAAATTGCCCAAACTTAATTTCAAATGTTTTTTGTTAATGTTACTAAGGTTGTGTAAATTGTTAGAGGTAAAATATGATTCCAGGGTATACTCACTTGAGCTTTATTTTTATTTTGTTAAAATATGTTAGTGTAATTTATTTTGTTTCTTGATTACTAACTTATTAACTTCTGAGGTTTGCCAAGATCAAATGAGCTAAAATGCATGTATTACATTTGGTAGGGAGACTGATAACTACTATTCAGTTGTAATTCATTTCTGTGACTCTGTGAAAATTTCATAGTATCAATAAAAATAAATTCTTCACTTTTACCTTTCACAGACACTATAAAGAAGTACTGTGTGCAAAGAAAAGACTTAATGCTGCATGAAGAGATGAGACAACACTTGCTCCAAAATCAACTGAAGGGGTAGAAAAACCCCCCATTCCATAGTACAGTAACTACCACAATAAACAGCTTGCCAGCTTCTGTCCAGAAATTGAATCTAGGAAGTGTTAGCAAGTGCAGCCTATTACTATGGATGGCATTCAGATGCAGGTAGAAAGTTGTGCCATTTAAATTTAATTTTTTAGTTCCATTGTATCTTAACTAAAACAATCCAAAACCTTTGTGCATTTTTTACTTAATTAAAACTGTTATTATTTTACTTGGGCTCATTTATAAAAAAGAAACTAAAGAAAACTTCCTGCAGAGATTTCTATGACTCAAAGGTAAGTTTATTTTTAAACTGTATCTAGAAGGTATTTTCTGTCAAAGTAGAGATGCAGATACAGTTTAATGAGTTTTTATGCCCAGAAAATCATGGAAGGTTTGGGTTGGAATGGACTTTAAAGACCATCTAGTTCCAATGCTCTGCCTGGGGCAGGGACATTTTCCACTAGACCAGATTGCCCAAAGCCGTGTGCAGCCTGGCCTTGAACATTTCCAGGGATGGGGCAGCCACAGCTTATTTGGTTAACCTGTGCCAGGGCCTACCCCTGTCACTGGAAGAATTTCTTCCATACATCCAATCTAAATCTTCCCTCTTTCATTTCAAGCCATTCCTCCTTGTCCTGTCACCACGTGCCCTTGTTCCAATGCCCTCTCCAGCTCTCTTGGAGCCCTCATTGGCACTGGAAGGTGCTTTAAGGTCTCCCTTGACTCTTGTCCAGGCTGAACAGAGCAAGCTCCCCGAGCCTGCTTAATTCCTCTGAGGAATTAAGTAGTCACAGGTGTTTTGGAGAGGACAGTCTGCTTGCATTCAGGGCAAGCTGGTGCTGCTGTGTTGTCTGAGGGAATCCTGTTTCAGAGCATGTGACAGGTTAGCAGTGATGTGGGTACAGCACTGTTAAATGCCATTTTCCATTTGGTTCAAGTTGCATTTGCAGGTAGTTGCTTTTCAGTCTGCAAAATGTAGTGGAGGTTAAGTCATTTAAATTCTAAGGGTGTGTTAGAATTCCTGGAGAAACTGCTCCAGCAGTTGATAGAATTTAATAGAAACAATCACCTATCTGGGCTTTTTGAACTGCTTCATGGAATTTATAATAAGATTAGTTTATTTGGTGGGATTTTTGTTTCCTTTCCATTGGAAAATTGCACTCTTAAGTTTTATAGTGCATTTCATTAAAGGAACAAATTGTGAGAAAAGGAGAGTTTACATTAGAGAAACAGCCAGTGTAGAAATGATCATACAATAGGTTTTTGGATCTATCATTTACATAATTTCTGTGCCAAGGGGGTGCATGAAGCAATTCCAGCTTCTGCATGGGGACAGAAAGCTCAGCAGCTGTGTGGAAGTGCAGATCTCTCCTGATGATGTAGCTGGAACAGATGGGCCCCTTTTGAATCACATTCAGCAGCAGTAAAAGAGTGGAAAAAAAATGTTTTAAGAAGGTTGTATTGGTCTAGAGGAACAGGAAGTCCTCCATGGGAAAATCAAAAGAAAAGCCAGACTTTCTGATATTGGGTCTTTAGAAGCATAATCCTGGTTTGAGGCTTTAAGGTAGGGACTTGAAAAAATGAATCAGAGGGTATTGATGGCGAGTTGTAGAAACATCTTAAAATGCTCTGCATTCCCAGTGGTCTGTGAATGCTGCCAGTTTGGACTTTTTTCACTAATAGCAGCTGTTTCATAACAGGATTGCTAAATGGCTGAAGTGAGGGTAGGTAGGCAGCTATTATAAATGAAGAAAAGATTAATGTTGGGCTCATATGTTCTTTTCACATAAAACCAGTAGGGAAAAAAAAGGAACTTACATATTCACTAATTCTTTTTAGGAAACAAGTGATAGATTTAAGTGATGTTAGGCCTGAGAATACATAGAATTTTCAGCAGATGGAGGATCTTAAAATTGCTAGCATGCTGTACGTTGTGTTTGTGGTTATCCAAATAATTTCTTAATTCATACAGACTCATGAGATACATTCCTGTTGTTGCTTATTAAGGAGTTCCCAAGTACCTAAAAATTTGAAGGTCATATAAGCAGCAAATTCTTAGATGTTCTGAAACTTAAGTGCCACAAATAGGAACTTTCTATGGCTAGATGCAAACTGGTGAGTTAAAATAGCAATTGATATTGAAGCTAGGGAAACTTTTAATAAAACCTTTCAGTCTGAAAGCAGTTATTTCTTTCTTCTTCAAAAGCCTTTAAATGCTGCATAAAACCAAATTTTGATGTTAATATTTCACTGATATCCCATCCAAAGTAAACTGTGATCCTCTCCTGTAGCTGACTTCTGCACAAGACAGGAACTATTCCTGTAAAATATCTGTATATTAACTAGAAATCACCTTTAGGGTTAAAAAGATACTGTTTAAAGTCCTTTGGAAACTTTTTGGGTTGATTTTTGGATTATTTATGCAATTTACTTCTTTCCTGAGACAAATATCTTCTATGTCCAGCCAAATGCAGATAATGATGTAGGATATTTTGTTCAGTTTCAGTTTAGCTGTTTCACACACGAAGGCCCCATTATGTCATGCAGAGTCACTGTTTGTTACACAACTGAAATTTGATCTCCAGTAAGGAGACTGATGAGGAGCTGTATTTCATACATTCCTTTTAATACAGAATCTGAAAAAGTAATAGAGCTGCATATTTGCTGCCACAGTGGAGCAGGGAGAACAAATTCACTTGATGCAAACCAAAAGCTGATGCTGTCAGGAAGAAAAAGGTACTGGGAAAAGGTTTTAACTGAGCATAGAAGTGACACTGCCACAGTGCCTGGGACCAAGGGATACATCTGAATCCAGAAACAGCTGAAAAGTGTTTTCAATTATAGAAAAGTGAATTATCTTCTTCCACTGGTACAAATGTATTTTTTTCACGTAAACTACATAAAATAATGACAATAATAAAAAGGTTAACCTATTGAAACAGATCTGCGTGTGAAGTTAGGCTTCTGTGGAAACAGTAGTGACTCCACAAACTATGTATGCATTCCATCATTTCAGGACAAGTGGATGCTTTTTTAACCAGAGCTATGGGCTGTAAAAGTGACAATGATGTTTCCAGTTTCTGCTTTTTATCACAGCGACACATCAGGATGAATTAAGTTTTGTTAGCTGCTTTATTTAAAGAAGCTAAGGCAAATATTTGCTATTTCTTCTTTTTATGTAATAGTCATAAATTTGTGATTTAGATTGGGAGGTCAAAATCACAATAGCAGCTATTTGGTTTGATTGAGAAAAAAGACTGCTTGGATGTTTTTCTGTTTCCATATCACACAAACTCTGCTATACTGGAGCCCGGTTCCAGTGAAATTATTTTTAAGTTGGAGGCATCAGATTTCAGAGATTTGTTATGTCCTGGTGTTTTGCTACATATGTATAGAACTAGGAGTGGGAAGGAGGAGATTGGCTATCACTTCATTCTACTGTCTGATAAGGTGACTTTTACTCCAAAGTGAATATAAATTGATTTATTTTTTGCATGCAAGTAGGAGTTAGTATGGGCTATGCCTACTTGAGACAATCCTACAGAAAGCTGAGAGATATCTCCTTACACACTTCACCTCAGAGCTGGATTTTCTTGAGCACGGGCTAAAAAATTGAATCTAAGGGACTGTTTATTCAACCAAAGTATTAACTTTGTTGGCAAGCTTTGCTGGGCTTCTGCTCTTGGGGGAAGGAGGAGAAGCTCATCTGGAGGAACTCTTGTCTCTGTTTGCTGTGGTGAAAACAGCATTTCTTTACAGGCTGTGTGTTGAGCCTTATATGCCATACTTCTGTACAGATGGAGTAAACAGACATTTCTGCTTATTGTATCAAACATCACAAAACACTGGTGAAGAGCTGAGAAGTCTTAATGGGGGAAAAAGTGACTCTTCTCAAATTTAAAATGAATGGTCTTGGTGGGGTTTTTTTTTCAGTTATGAAGAGATGTGTTAAAAGCAGAAACAGATTTGACGTAAGTACACTGAGTGTATGGAAAAGTAGAAAACTGAAAGTCAGAATTTATACCAAATCCAGGGTTAGAAGTGTCCGGCATGCTCAGGAAATGGGTTTGTACAAGGTAACCCCATTGTCCTTACTACTGATACCCTGGCTTGAGGAGGCCCTTGTGGACAGTAGTACTATCCAGCTTTTTGGAAAATCCAGACTGATGGCTTCCTGATTGCTGTGGACTTTGGTTGATTGGTGCACTATAAAATAATGTGATCAAGACAGCAGAATGATATTTCTTGGTGATGAATTGTGTTGGTTAATGGCATGACAATACTTGATCCCATTTTCTGTTGCAATCTTCCCAATTAGGTAGGTACTTGCATACTAAGGAAAATCTTGTGTGCAATCTTCATCCTTATATAGTGCATGGCATGTGGTGTATTACTGCATCTATAACTTGGACATCTTCCTCTTTCAAATTATTCCTTTCACTTCTGTTTGAGTAATATGGGTATTCTAGAGGTTAAAATCTGCAATTAGCAATATTCCATTCTACACTTAACAAAACTGGAACTTTTAATGAACACTGAGCAGATCATAATAAAGTGCACTCCTTCTGTAATTGTAGACATGGATAACATTAACAGCATTAACCTTTTCAAAACAGCAAGAATGATCGCTTTCAAGAGTACAGGTAATAATGCAAAGCCTTTCTGTATTTCTGAACTTGACACTTCAGCACAGGAGAAGATGTCCCAGAATGATAATGGCTTCCATCTATTTATAAATGTATCATTAGACAAGAGATTGTAAAGTTAATTCTGATTACAGTGGTGAGGAAATTGTGGCTGTGAATGTGATGTTTTTCCTACATGCTCACATCGTCTAGACATCTTACTTGGTCATGCACATAACAGTGGTCACAACCAATAAAAGAAATTGTTGCAATGTGTAGAGAAGCTGTGACTTTACAGTGATAAAAAATGCTGAGTTCATTTATTAGATATTATATGACACTTAGAAATTATACTGGGATACAATATGTGTTGTGGTTTGTGTTCTAGTTGGATATGTAGCACATTTGCTGCCTATTTGCATTAGGCTTAAATGATCTATGCTTCTTCATAAAATCATTCTGAAGAGTGATGAAAGAAGCACAGAATACAGCTTTTCTCAGTTTCTAACTCTGCACTGACAATAAAGTGTGTTAGGCTTCATACAACTCTTGTATCCTGGATAAAATACTCGTGTTAGAGCTCTCTGAGTCGTCTGACTGAAGCTGGTAGTCCCCTCTGTAATGCAAAGTTTAGATTCAAGCTGACACGCTGCTGAAGATTCTCAAAGGTATTTGCATTGATTCATGCTCTTTGTTATGATGCATAATCAAAACAAGAAAATCCAAACTACATAACCTGTGTGAGCTAAAACCTTGATGCTGTTGAAACCTTGATGATGTTGTTACAAGATTCCCAGTGATCTGAGTGAGAATTTTTTTGTATATATGGTGATGACAGTTGTGTCTTGGATCTCAGATTAGTATCTCATCTAGATTAGAAACTCATCTAGATTCTGAATTGCCTGGAGGAAAATAGACACTTCTACAGTGTAAAGCATCTGATTTATTTCAATGAAGTGGAGTTGTTCTTTCTTTTTTTTCTTTCCCTGTTAAAGTTGTGGAGACAGTCTTCCAGATATTGATGTCTGCAAAAGCTTGGCCTTGTGCTGACCAGCTCCATCCTTCCCTCTCTTGTGATTTAAACCAGCATGTTCTTCTAAGGCAGAGCCCACAGAAGCAGCCCACTTCAGCGTGAGCAGACGTGTTCTAGCTGGATTGGGGGGTAGAATCTGAGTGTCCTAGACTTCCAAAATGAGAACTGCATGCCTCAAGTCATGCTAGACTTCAGTGAAATCTAGATCAGTAAATCCTTTTGTCACATTTGAAAAGATCTGGAGGGCTGGCACACAGGTGCACTCCTTTGCTGATTTGAATGCATCTATTGCCAAAGGGGAGAGTGCCGTGTGGATAGGGTGGGAGACTGAATTGGAGCAGACATTGTTAGGCAGTAGATAACTGCTTTTTCACTCAAAGCAGTGCAATAGTGTATGGCTGTGAGTAGTAAAGTGTTGCAAAATATGTTAAATGTTTTTGGTGACAAGCCAGATATACATGTGTTAAACATGTCAAAATAACCAAGATATCTCATTTGTTAGGCACAGCCATTTCTCTGGTGCTGAGCTCACTGGTTGCAAGGCGGCTGCTGTCTCTTGTACAGAGATTGTTACATGCTGGGCAACTGTGAAGAAAGTAGGTCACTTGCAGATAATATGGGTGTTCAAGTTGTTGAGCAGATTCTTCTCATACATTCTGCAGGGTATCATTCTCAGTATTTTCAGATTTATTTAGAAGAAAAATTGCTTCAGAGATGTGATGCATCCTTTAGCTTTGTTGTTAAGATTGTTTTTTAATTTGCACAAGTGTGTGTGTCATTGAAGAAGAGAAGAAGAAACCAAAAACAAACCACAGGTGGTCTGACAAAATTGTATTATTTGCTCTTTCTTCTTTGTTGGTACTGAACTTTTGCCTTTGTTTGATGATGCTGGCTGTAGCTCACTCAGGGATGAACTATAGTCTGTGTCAGAAAAGTAGTTTACTAGGTGGAGGTGTGCTCAGGGCAGTTTCCAAATACAGTCAACATATGTTGCAATCTAAGATTAGTAATTTTTCACATTTTCACACCTTCCATCAGCACCTCACTTCAACAAACTTTGTCCTATTGCAGGGAAAAACTAGCTTTTTGATAATGTGCATCTCAATATGTGATCTATGAATGTGTTTGATCTCTTTCTGTGGAGCAGATGAGTGCCAATTGTAAAGATTCTCATGTTAAGAATATTTAGTGTAAGACATCTGTGGACCTTTACTACTGACTAGTTCTCAGTTTTTATTCCAGAGGCTCCTTCTTATAAAGTACTCTGGTCAAATCCCTTCAAACTGGTATTCAGAGGAGACTGTAAGAAAAAAAAAAAAAAGCCATGCCTCAAAGGGGATCATCCCCTCATGACCTACATTTTAACAGAAGCAAAAGTGAAAGAAAAACACTTGGTTGCATTAGATAGCTGGTAATGAGCTGACAAAGGTGTTAGGGCAGCCAGGTGTGTTTATCTCATCTGTACTGTGTATTAAGTGTTGGGCAGCTACACAGAGTGAGCAGTCTTGTGTATTTTTAGAGGTGTGAGAACTGTTATGAGAAGCCAAATACTTCTCAAGTTCCCCTCCCATACTCCACTTAAGAGACTCTCACTTTACCCACCCTTTGTTTCCAAGCTGCAGTGTATTCTGTTGTTATTTAAGGAAAACACTGTCACCTTTGCTTGTGGCTTCAGTGGTTGGCCCACAGAAGGCAGGCACAGGCAGCTTTTTCCTTTTCCCAGCCTCTGTAGTGGGGAAGAGCCAGAGGGAGGCTGTTGCTTAAGTGCCTTTAGTTATTGGTGTAGAGCTGAAGTGGCATGGCTGTGTTTTGTGGGGAGGTTGAGAGGAGTGCTGGAGGTACAGGCACCTGTCAGTCTGGAGAAAAATAATTGTAGCGCATGGAATGGGAAATTCAGTGGGATTTTTTTTTCCTGGCTCTTTTAAAATAATTTTTTATTGCTCTCATTTCAAAGGAGGAGAAGATGAGAGAATCCCTAACTTCATTAACCAGCACATTCACCTGTAACAGTCACAGGTCATGTTTTTTTTTTTTTTTTTTTTTTACACTAGTCTGTCTTATGTCCTAGGGAGAAACCAGGCCCCTGTTTGGGAGTCTTTTTTATTGCTCATTACACCTATAGCAGGTGTGGAATTTGTGATAGATAAAATGCACTAAAAGTAGGTATTTTTCTGTGAGCCTATGTGCTAAATATTTAATATCTCTTTGAAATATTTGTTGATTTAGAGAAGTCTCATACTCTTGATTTCTTCATACACATTCATTTCAGAATGTTATCAATTCAGTGATTCCTAATCAGAAGCATTTAGGAATCTACAAGGTTGCCAAGTTTGGCTTTTGGTTTTGCAGCATGATATTTTTTTTTTTAAATGACAGTTTACAGTACAGTTAAAAACCTTGCAAAACTTTAAGTAGGTTCTTGGAGATTTTCTTTAGCACCTCAAATAAAAGTTATTTCAAAATTTTCTATGAAATTTATCATGTCTTTTGGAGAAAGCTTTCAGAGGTTTATTTCCTTAACTGCTCAAAAGGCAGTTTTGTGGTGTGCTCAAGACTACTTCTTTCATGAAGTACATTTTTTCAGAAGTATTTACAGAATGTTCTAGGGATTAACTTGGTGACTATAACTGTTTCTCTTGCTTTAATTCTGGATGAAAGCAGTATGATGTCAGATGCTGGTGGACTTTGCTTTGTTCAAGCATTGTGTGATGACATCAGTCTCCACATCAGAGACAATTAGAGCTTAGTGGTACAACACGTTCTTGGCAAGACTTGTGATACTGGGATCAAGATTTTGGCAAGGGCAAACTCCAGAATGATCTCCTGAAAATGATTATTGGAAAATTCGTGATTCTTGGAAAATTTGCATCTTCTTTCAGATCTGAGAAATTATTGCCTGCATTGGTAGCAAATTGTATTATTTCTTTCCTAGAATAAGCTTGGAAAGGCCATGGATTCTTGCAGCTGCTTTTAGAAGTTTAGATGCATTCTTATCATACAGAGGTGAAGGAACTGGTTATTTTTGTGACTGCAATGGAGATAAGGAGCAAACTAGCTCAAAATTTGTCATTTTGGTCTTCCTATTTTTACCTCTCTGAGACTGTTGAGAAGGTGAGGAAGATTGGGTGGGTGGCAAGAGTAGAGGAGTTTGGGCAGTGAGATAGGGAGGGACTGTAATGACAGTCAGAAATTCAGAAATAAGCTTTGTTGAAGGGGAATTTGTCAAACCAGCAGACTCTAATGCACAGTGCTGTGGAGTGGAGGGAGGCCTACAGTGCTGCAAGGAATGAAGGAGAGCTAGACACAAGCATGAGTGAGCTGGGAGCCAGGATTGCAACTTTGATGTCAAGTCTGTAGAGCTTGGCAGGTCTCTGTAATTTTGAGTGAGAAATATGTGCACCCCAACCTCAGTGAACATTTGTCTTTTTCTCATAACATTCTTTAACTGTTCTCTTTGGTTGCTCTCCCAGTGCATTCCAGAAGGCAGTTCTCTGCAGGCTGTGTTAAAAGAGGATGCCTCTGGCCTGTGTCAGCTCAGGGATTTTCATCACTATTGAGTATTTGGTACTCCTTTATTTACTTTAGGATGCCCAGTGTCCACTGTATAAAAGGACGCAGAATAGCTGGATCATAAGAATACCTGTCTCAGTTTAAAAAGGGTAGGCCCTTTACAGATCCTTTATGAACAGTGCTGATAATCCTTGCAATGTGAGGTCTCTTTCCTGGTCCTCCACCAGAGAAATTCTCAGACATTCCCAGCACTGCCTCTTATGAAAACCAGTAACTGTTCAAACTTTCACGCAAGTCTGTGGCACTCATCATCTTTGTATTTTCTAGAGGAGTAGTTATTTTCTCACTGCTTTTTAAGGGTTAATACATTTCTTGAAAAGTGTTTTCATAGTTCTGTTCTGTGTTGGAGTGGGTAAGCTCAAGAGAAATTCAGGCTAGATCAATTGTTCTGTTGGGGCAGCAGCTTGTTCCCATCTGCTGCTTTTGCTGAAAAGTTGGCAGACCTTTTCTGCAGAGATAAAAGGTGGCATAGCTGGATAGAGTCCCCCCAGCCCTAATTTGAAAAGCAGTGCAAGTGGCTGAGAAGTTGTGAGTGACAGCAGCTGGCTGTCAAAAGACATCTTTCCTTGGTGCTCTGCAGATACAGCAGCAAATGTTCTACTGGTAAATGCCAGGCACATGTAAATCTGCTCCACTCTTCCCCTTCCAGGCATGTGGCAGGGAAGGGTCCAGCTGAGACACCTATTCCTCCTTGGTGGGAAAGTTTAATGGTTTGTGCTGGATTGTATTAGTGTCTAGGGACAGAACATGACTACTCATCTCTTAATGTCGACTTAGAGATGATTCCTAATCTGCCAGCTTTGCTCAGGATCTTCCTCATACATGAGATTTCAGAGGATGGTCTCTTATTTCAGGATTGTTACATTGCTGACCTTATACAAAACCTGTGCAAATCAAAGGCATCCTATCTGAAAAGACTGAGTGATGTGGTGGCTTGGAAAATCAGGCAAAGAATCTTCAAACTGGCCTTAATGTTTCTTAAACAGACCATTTACTTTATAGAAAATATTGGTGTTACTCCATTATGCCTCATCCAAATATTAAAAATAAAAAGGTATTTTCTCTGGCAAGACTTGAGCTTTAGGCTATAGATCAAACAGGTTGATACATTTTTCTGGGCTCCTTTTTTTCCTAAATTTTTTTTGGTTGATTTCTTTGTATTCTCATCAACATCTACTCATGTTGCATTTCAGTGTGGTCTGGCCAACAGTCTTGATACAGATACAAAAATCTTTAGTCTTGTTTAACCAAGCTGGTAAGGAAGCTATATTTTCATCCTGAAGTGGGGGCTTGTCCTTGCAATATGGTACAGGGGTTTTGTCTCAAGATTTTCAGAAGTTTCTATGCTAAATAAGTATTGAAATGCTACTTCATTGGCATTGAGGTCAGTTTGAACTCCTTTTCTCTGGAGCTGCAACTAAAGTCAATGACCAAAATGAAGCAATCTTAATGTGGGATAACATGCAGTTCCTTAAAGCATATTGCTGCTGGGTTTGATACTCCGTAACTTTGTCCTTACAACTGTACAGCTGGAGAATGCAGCTGGTTTTAGCATTGCTGAAATTTGGCTGACTCTGCAGCAATATCCAGGCCTTTGGACACTGTGTGATAAAAATACAACAGTGCTAGTGCTCTGTTTTTATTATTAGTGGAGGTACAAGTGCTAAAAATATGTCTTGCTTTCATGAGAATCTAAGCGCAGACAATGCTGCAGAGAGCTCCTTTCTGTCTGTGTCTCATTTGCTTGATCTATATCTGGAATTGAAAAAGGCCAGGAGGTTTCCACATAAATCTTTGAGATTTCTACGTTCCCCTCAGTCTCAACTTTGATATTCTTTCTTTAAAGAAAATGAGACCATAGCTGTTTTAGTATCAAAGAAAACCTCAAGTATGTGAAGTTGGACGTAGGTGAGCAGCCAGAAGTTTGCACAGAGCTTGTAACAGTAGTGGGAGGTGTGAACTTCTGCCTTTACCTCTACTGAATGTTAGCTCAGATATTGAGCAGTTATCTAATTGTGTATATGAAGTATTTAATTCCCTACAATGAATGAAAATACTAGAGACAACAGAGCTTGATGTGTGGTGGGAGGCATGTTATGTTGATGCCTCAAGCTAGTGACATTTCAAAATTGTTTCTGGTTGTTGGTGTTATAAAGAAGTCCAACACTAAACTTCATCAGGATAGGAAACAAAGAGTGGGGATTTTAGATTTTTAGTATCTCTGAGGTATATTTTATCCTGTAGGTAGAAAACCTGTCACACTTCATCCACATTCCTACTCTAACATTAAACAGAAAAGCATGAAAACATTTCCAAGTCAGAAATGAGACACTTCTTCCACGAGTCCTGAGTTCTGGACTGGTTGGTAGGGTTGGGTTTTTTCATTCTGCCTATCATTTGCAATCCTTTTTGCTTTAACAAAATGTCTTAAACCTGATCAAACAGGACCATCTATATGTATGAATCTGTGGATGTGAAAGGTGAGGAAGGAAAAAATTGCATCCACTTCCCCTTGTTTGGGTCCTGTGCTGCAGTTGATTCTTTGGCTTAATTAAGTTAATGGCTCACTGGATAACTCACTGCAATTGTTCATTTTTTTACATTATTCAATTTTCTATGTTGGAAAAGTTCTTTCCTGCTGATATCCCTTTACAAAAAAGAAAAAAAGGGGGCATTAACAGGTTAGGGTACTTCTATGTTGTATGCAGACATCAGGTAAGTGTTCCATAAAGCTGATTACCCAAAGCAGAGCTTGACATTCAGCAAAGAAATTTCAACTGTAGAATGGCTGTTAAGTACTTTATTAAACCCAAAACCAATCCTGCAGGCAGACTTGTCTTTGCAAGAATAAGAAACAACAAAAAAAAGGCAAAGCAGAACTACTTTTTGATATACGTGATAAACATGGGTGATACAGATTTATTCTACTCCTTTTCAGATTTGAAACCACAAGAGAGAGAATATTCTCTTCTTTGGTGGGATTGGAGAGCAGTTTGTTTCCTTAAATTTACTGACAGTGCTTGAGAAAATGATTTGTTTTGTTTAGAAGCAGGGGCCAAGCAGTTGCAGAGTTTATAACCCAAGCCAGGGTTATTAAACAGACATATAGGCCATGTAGGACACTGGAAGAAACCCAGAAAACCTAGGGAAAGAAAGAGGAAAACTAGTTTTGCAAGGGGACCTCAGACCACCCAATAGGCAAGCAAACGACTGTGACACATCACTTGGAAGCCATTGCAATTTTCTTTTAGGCAAGTAGGAGGACTCTGGTGCATAGACTTCCACCATTTTACAGTTCTTTAATTGGATTATAAACCATTCTGTTTGCCATCTCTTTTTATCTCAATGTAATTTATAAATCTCTTCTTTTTTTTTCTTTAATCCATAACCAGATTAGAAGCTACATCTTCAGTGAAATAGCTGATGAGGACAGGAAAAAAGCTTAAGTTTACACACCTAAAAACTGCAGTTCTCATGCAATAGTTGTTTGAGCCTAGCAACTGGATGGAAAAGGCAGGAGTGCAGCTTTTGTCTTGAGGATGATTTGCTTCCCCTGAGTTTACTCCTGATTTTCAACTGTTTCCAAATTCTTCATTCCAGCGCTTCTACCTGAAAATTTCCAAGCAAAGTTTCAAGAACTGTTGAATACTTATATAGAGCTTCTCAGGAGGCTTCAAGAAATGAATGAGAAGGATTTATTGTCCCATTTGGACAACTAGTAAATGAGTAAATTGTGCCAGTTCCAGGAGATCAGGAAAAGGTAAAGTAGCATCACAGTAACCCTAAAGCCCATCTAAATGTATGTGTGAGAACCTGTAATCTTCATTTGGCTCCTGCTCCAAACAGACTTACCTTTATTTTGCAAAGACAGGAGGAATGGATATTGGAAGTGCAATGAACAAAAAAAAGGCAAAGTGAGTCCTGAAATTCTGAGACTGATTCCACAGATTTTTGAAATTCTGTTTGTTTTCTTTCTACCTGCAATAGAAAGTTTCAGGGACACTGTGTTGCATTTCTCCCTCTTACAAGACATGAAAAACACTATATAAACAATATAGATAAACCTATTTATTTATTTCCCCCACTTTCAATATTTGCTCATGTGATTGCTGTCACTTACAAAGAACAAAGATTCACCTCCTCTTACCTTGCAGGATTTCAAGAAAAAGTTTGTTCTATTTGCTTCTTGAGAGAGTTCTTTGGGGTTTTGTGGTTGTGGTTTTTTGTTTGTTTGGTTTGATTTCCTTGGTTTCTTTTAATGAAGTTAAAAAAGAAGGAAAGATGTGAAAGAAGAAAAGTGGAATCTATTTTTAAGAAGTTAGAAATGTTTTCCTCTTAACTCTCTAAGTATTCTTTTGGCTTTTTTCTTTAAAAGCATAAATACGTGTGCACGGACACTGCTCTGTTTAATACTGTATATTAATGTCTTTTCCATGTCCCTCCATAAGTTCTGCTATCTTATAAAACTTGAGATATTTTACAGGGTGGGGTAGTAAGAAGCAGAATGAAAAGCATGCTAGATGCTGGTTGGGGTTTTTTGTTACACTTGGAACATTTTGTCCAACATCAGGCACGTCTGTGTGATTTCACTATCTGCTGCCTGGGCAATGGCAGGTACTCTGAGAATCCTGATTCTGTTCAGGAGGAAGCTGTCCAAGAGCCCTGGGAGCAGCACTAAAGGCAGCCAGTGAGCACAGCACGTAGGACCAAAACATCAGCAAGCTTTTGGAACTCTCCCTTGGAAGGGCTTGCTTACTCCAAATGCTAGACTTGTGGATGAAATATGACTCAGAGCACCAATCTCAGTAAGAATCGAGGAAATGGAAAATAAATTATGTGGGAGATAAATGAGTAATTAATATTTTATTGGTAATTTTTTTTTTAACAAAACATTGTTCTCAGAGCCAAGCAATAGTTCAGGTAACTGCTAAAGATTTACAGAGCATTTTTCTTGGCACTGAATAGTAGGTTATTATTATTATTCTCAAGCATAGTGACAGTTGTTCATAACACCAACAGTCCTTTTGCAACTGCTTCCATTGCTGCTTAGACAGGATCAGACTGGACAAGCCTTAGAGAAGAAATGGAGAGAGACAAAAATAATTATTTAATTCTGTCTGGCCTTCCCCTCAAAGTGAGCCACATGAAGGTAAAGAATTTTTTTCTTCCATTTCAAGTATCCTAGAGATTAAGAGCCAAATCCATAATGGTGAAACTTGTTCTATAAATCTCTATGATATTCTTGATAGTCTCCCAGAAGTTTTAAAGGAATAGCTGTGAAGTGGACATGTGGAGAATGAAGGTAGGAGTAAACTCTTATGAACATACCAACATTCTTGACTGTTGCAGGTACTGGTATGAGGCATTCCAGAAACTCTATTAATGACATATTTGGGGCTTGGCTGTGAGGCAATATCAGTTGTGCTTCCTTCTCCTACATTGCCAGTTGTTCCACACCTGAAGTTTCAGAGGATTTAGACTTTTAATTCCAAAATCAGTGAATTACTCTTAAGTATTCTAATATCTTGACTAGCATTACACACTAATTACCTGGCCAAGACTGGAGGAGAGCCGAGTATTTTGGTTCATTAACCCACTCCAATATTTACACTTGCCACTTCTATTAATAATTGTCAAATCTTCATATTTATCATACTTATCTACCTGCTCCTCAGGTAGAATTATACTTGGAGATCTTTTATAGAGATACCAGTATTTGGTATTGTTGGTGCAGTTCCCAAGGATGTGATGATTCTTTGTTGGAACAAGATAATAATTTTAGAATAATATATATATATTAAAAAAATTCATTGTGTTTCCAATCCAGATCAGCTAGATAATGGTAGTTTTCCCATTCTGGGGAAGCAGTCATTCATGTGTGGTAATAAAGCTGGAAAGAACTCCCTTGAACTCAGCTCATTCCCAAGGCTCACTTGAGCAGTGGATGCTGGTTGTTTTCTGTCACCTGGGGAACAGGTCCCTGAGTAACCCAATCCAGTGTCAGTCAGCTGGCTTTGAACAAGTGTTGCACCCAGGAAGTCCTGAGATCTGTTATTTTCCATTGTTAATAGGAACAGAATTAGATTTCCAGTTGTATTGTCCTGTCTTATAATTCCTCTCATTAGCCCTCTTCAACAAAAAATAATTTTCAAAATTTTAGAATGTTTAAGCAGTTCTAAGCGGATTTCCAGTTGTATTGTCCTGTCTTATAATTCCTCTCATTAGCCCTCTTCAACAAAAAATAATTTTCAAAATTTTAAAATGTTTAAGCAGTTCTAAGCTTTTTTTTTTTTGCCTTTAAACAAAGGATCTTTTTGTCTGTCTTTCCCTGAAAGAACACTTATTTATCTATTAGTAATGGATTTTGAAAATGTATGAGTCATCATTAACTCAGTTTCATTAATTTCACCATGATTATTTATTATTGTTATTTGTGGTTGAAAATAGCCAAGCAGCTGTGACAAATTTGGGTGAGGAAATTAACATTTCTTTGTTCTCCTTTCCATGTTTTAACTGTGCGTTGATTTTGGTTTTTTAACTTGTTTTTCTTTTTAATCTGTCATGCTTTTCCTAATAAAATGCTATGTACTGAAGAAAGAAAGGAAGGTAGGTTTATAAGAGAATTTCCAGATCAAGGTCAAAGCTTCACAGGCTTCAGGTTTTCTGGCTACTGCATACAGGCCTTCCACTGATTACTTAGGGTTGCTCATAGGTTTCAGACTGCTGCAAAGCAGTGATTTCTTGATAAATGCCAATCAGTGTTTTTGCTGAGCTAAAATATCAGAGGAGGAGGAGCATAACTATGGAAGTTTGGGGACACAGCAGTACATTCACTTCAGATGCAAATTACAACCTTATTAATCACATGATATTGCCTGATTCTGCTCAAACTATCCCCACATCAGTGCTGTGAACCTAAGAAGCAAGGCTTTTATTTCAGTAGCTGCTTTCCAACCTGTTTAGCACCTACTAGGACAAGTGAGATGGAATTAATAATTGCTGTAGTTGTAGAATCATTGCCTGCAGTGGTGATTTCAGTTTTGCTGGAAGAATCACAACAAAAAGTTGTGATTAAAAGTGTAGGGGTTTTGTTGGTAAATTTCTGTGGTTGAGAATGTGATCATGGATTGGCTTTTACATCCAAGTGCATTTGCAGAGGTTTTGCACACTCATATGGCTTTGACTTCTAATCCAAAGGAATTTTTGTATGATTTTAGAATTAAGAGGACCATAGCATATTGCATTAGTAAAAGAAAAGGAGAAATGTGAATTTAAAATACGTTCCATGCTCAAGTGTGGTCTTATCAACACCATCAACAGAAATGCACAGATTTAAACCATTGAGAAATTTGGCCTTCTATTTCAATGACTTCTTTTCAAGCCTTTCAACAGTGGGAGGCAAAGTGATTTCAAATCAAAAACATTCCCATGGGCTCTGTGGCAAAGTGGCTTTTGCTAGTATTATGAATGACACAAGTTTCATATCTGGCAAGAAAAAAAAAATATGTTTATACTAGGAAAATTATCTCTTGCTGATATTACATGTCAGCAGTATTGCAGCAGAATCCCAGATGAATGTGGGTTTGCTGCCAGCACATACAAGGACAAAATGTTCAGAACCTTTTTGGGAACTGGCATCAATCTGGCACAGGCTGCACTTAGCTTGCAGTCGCATCCATCTCAACCAACAGTAAGTAATTTCTCTGATGTAAACAAGGATAAAGAAAAAATCTGAAGTTATAGGAGTAAAGCAGGAGAAGTGTTGATGCAGAGTCAGAGTCCAGTTGCTTAATAACAAAGCAGTGAAGCAGCTGCCAAGAGGGAGTGATTGCCCTCACAGAGCTTTCTGGGAGTCTGCAGACACCTTCACACACTGTGAAGGGCTGTGAATAAAAGATCACTATGTGTAGTTTTCTGAGCTGTTAAAATGGTCATATTCAAACTTCCTCTGAGTTTTGAAGTTGTAGAGAATAGGGCTGTATTTTGGCAAATTGAATGCAAACCATTGCACAGCATATTACATTTTCCATAAATGCTGCATAGTATGAATAACAGAATGAAGATGCTCTAGGGAAAAGGATGCAGACAGCTGGCAGTGAATTGAAACTGGTGTTTAAAGGACTGTCTCAGAGTTAGTGTAGATGGCTCTGGTAAACTTGACATTTTGAAGAAACTCAAGGAAGAAAGTGGAATGGGGCAGAGGGCTGGTGTAGAAGTTTCAAAATGCTTTGTGAAATGCACAGCACTAGAGAAAACTGCATAAGACTTGCACATAGAAAATGAAGTACAGGCACCATGATAACACTTGGAACAATTGTCAAATGCTCAATAACATGCAGTAGAAGGAATAATTTTAGCCAATTGTGTAAATTGGCTGTAAAACAGGAAAAAGATGAGGTATCATTGACTCAATGAAAATAATGACATTATTTGGTCAGTATTAAGCAGCAATCAGAGAAACAAAACTCCTACCTGTGTAGGAGTTTTAAGAAAGGGCCAGGAAGTAATACTGAGCTTGTAATGTTTTAAGTTTGCTGCAGCCACACCCATGCATTATGAAGAAATGAAAAGGGACCAAAGAGACCTCAAGTCCTAAAAAGACACATGTTAGAGGGAAGTAGGACCATGACAGTTGAGGAAAAAAGGCCTGACTGGTGTGTTTGCACTGGTGTGCTCTGAAATAGCCCACCTGTGTTTCTTTTCACCTTTTCTATAACACACAGGCAAGAGCATTCTTGTAGATTGGAAAGAATTGCTTCTGGAATGGCTTTTTTTCCTTTTTTTTTTTTTTTGTGCCAGAGCAATAAAGCAATGAATAGTAAAACTTGTCACTGTCAGATGTCAGTGAGGCTAAAAGAGCTGCTGGATTCTTGTGCTCCTCTCCAAAGCATTAGTCACAGTAGGAGGGAAAATAACAGCAGATCTGGCTGGACTAATAACCTGATTTACAATAGCAATTCCTGTATTTCAAAATCCCATTTGAAGTACAACATGCTGGTATTTCTATTAATGCTATATACAAATAGTACTCCTGGTCAAACTTCCCTAAATTTAGTGCACATATCAAGCATTTATTTAGGGGCATTTCCTAGCCCATTCAATATACTGCCAGTTAGTATAAAAGACCATAATATCAAAATGTTTGACTTTTAAAAGCAAGTATCTTCCTTTAAACAGTAGTCCTTTAAACTCCACAGAGCAATTATTCTTTCAAACTCCAGGTCACTATAAGTCTTATCAACACACTGAATCTTTACAATATTTTAGGGCAGCAAGTTATAAATGCTCAGTTTTTAATAGATTATAAATAATGATTGCAACCTGGCTCTGCAGTGAGTAACTGCCACTAATTTCAGGGCAAGTGAATTTGATTCTCTGGTGCTATTGCTATCTTTACTGAACAATGTGGGTGCTTTGTTGCAAGTTCACGAGATGCAGTTGAGTTTTAATTCCTGTATTGTTTCTGTGTGAACAACACCACATGTTTATTCTTGCTTGAGTGGAATGGAAGGCAGTGATTTGGGTCTTGCAGGATATTGTTTGTGACTTTGGCTTGTTTCAACTCTGGGCAGGGTTTGAGAACAGTTTTTCTCCTTGTATGCTGTATGTACTCATAGCTACAGAGAGAGCATTTTATTGTCAGGAAGTTGTCATCTGTTGGGTTGAATTACAAACAGTCAGGGTCATGATTCTTTGTTGTTTAGGTTCTTGAAAGGCTTGAAATCATTAACATTCTTAGGATGACATGTATCATAAATCATGACATAGGAAAATTAGAGGGATTGTCTCATGTACATGTAATTTCAACTGCAGGATGTACAAATACATTGTTGTACTTATGCTTTCCCCAAACAGTTTTTTTTTTTTTTTGTGCTCTGATGGCCAGCATAAAGTTCTCTGATATCCCTGATTTCTCTGTCCTGATCCTATATTGACCAGAATAAAAAAGGGTAGGAGTTAAATGAAAGAAGATATAGTTGTAGCTCGTAGGTGTTCCAGCTGCTCCTCAGAACCCTGCAGTGCTGTCATACAATATGCTTTTCTGACTTGTGCCAAAGGACCAGTACACAAGTAACCCCAACTCAGAACAAACTAGAAGACATTAATTTCTAAATAGCATAGAAGGAAAAGGGCTAGTGATTCACTTCTGGAATTCTGGCATGGTCAAGATGAATTATGTCATTTGTACTTGGTCACTACACAAGGCTTGCTGTAGAAACAGCTGTGTCAAATAAGCTAGGAAAGAAACCAGTATTTCAGAGCTCCCAGAAGATCCAAATATGTTCCTTTCATCTTTCAGTAGTGACAGTGCTCTTTCAAAAGCTAAATTCTCTGACTGAGAGAACAAAATTTCCTTCCTTAATAGCTAGAAAACTACTGCAAAGTAGGAAGAATAATCTGTCTGGTTTCAAGTTTTGATATGAAAAGAAATAAAGAGCTTGAATGGCAATAAGGTAGATTCTACTTAGCTTTGCTTAATGCTTAGTTGGGGATAATGTACTATTTCTTTGGAAGTGTGTAATATCTCTGTCACTTGGGCTTTCAAGAACAACTGTAACAGGCAATTGCCAGGTAGATCTGATCCTGTTGTGGGACAGAAGAGAAGTCCTTAGAGTCCCTGGCATGAGCATTTTCTCTAGTTCTGTGATTACAGGATTCACAGCCTCTCTGGGTTTAGTTATTCTTTGAAGTAGAATTCTTGGGCAACTTAATAACATAGACACAAATGAAGACATTAGAGATACAAGTAGTCCTACAAATCAAGAGATTAAGAAAATTATAGCTATTTTGATGAAATAGAAGAAATAGTGAGATTGAAAGGACAGTATAGAAATAGTTTAGTCTGCAATTAGGTGCCAGAATGTCTGCACATGAGCTTTTAGGAATTACTTCTTTTTGCTGTCCATAGCTGGTGCTTACTAAGTCCAGCTGTGACAAAATTCTCTCCTTAGATTAATGACATCTAGGCCAGTTCCAGGAAAGGGGATAATTTGGAAGTGAATTTAATATCTGTTGAAGACAAGGAAAAGAGTTAGCCTAAAATGTAGGGTAGTTTTACTGGCAAAAGTTTTACTGCTGCTCCTGTTTCTTGAGACTTAAAAGCTAAAATGTACTACCAATATGTAGTACAGGAACAATTCAGGTGGGCAGAGGAATGGCTCATCTCCATCAGTGTTTTCTGTCAGTGGCTTTTATGATATGTCTGAGTAGGGCATAATGCTGCACAATTTATAAAGGTACTGAGGGGCTGGCTCGATGACTTAAGCTCCTACAGTGTATATTTCTTTATGTATACATATTGCAAAATATGGATCAAAATTTTCAAGTAATTTTTCAGAAGGTAGATTATTATATAATAATCTTCAACTGATATTTAGCAATATTTTTTTACTACAGGGCTTGAGAAATCATTTCTGGCTTGAACATAAAGTCCACGCTAATTTTTGATCAGCTTTATCTTCACACATCATAACTTTGATAACAAGTCAGAGTACAGGAGAAATGGGTCAGATGCTTACTTGGCCAGTGCTGAGCAGAGGTTTGGTTTTGAAAGCCTTATTAGAGCAGTGTGACCTGACAACAAGCTCCACATCTCTGGCCTGGCAATTGTGAGGAGGGGATAAGTGCTGCTATTTCCCCCTTGATTGCTGAACATTTCTGTGACCCTTTCTTAGGGGTAAATGAGCATGTTATTGACTCCTAAAGCAATGCACTGGCATAAAGCCATGTGTGGGAGTTAGAAACAAACCTGCTGAAATGTATGGACTGACCACAAAACAAAGATCAACAGCAACACTGCAAAAGAACAAAAATTCAAGCCTCGAACATTTATGTGGTTATGATCCTGCGACTGAGTATCCACAGTCCTGGGAGAACAGGGGGAGTGAAGCAATGACTGTTGGAATAAATACTGAGGAGGGAGCATGATCAAACTAGAGGGGATACTCTCCTCCACTCTGGGCCAGTACTGGCCATGTGCATAGTAGGTGAAACTGTTAGAACAATTTATCATATAAACAATAAATCAGGCCAAATTTATCTAATCAGCTTTTCGTGATTAAAATACGTCTGGGCTCCTTTTCCCAAAACTACAAGGGTTGCAGCAACATCAAGATTAGGAAGAGGCTCTGAGTCTGTGTATATGTGTGTGTATTTATGTGTCTGTTTTATGTTTCTTTGAGCATTTGCCCTTATGTGAGAGAGTAGGTTGTGAAAAAGGGAAAAGCATCACAGGAGTAAATAATGGGGAATACTAAACAAGAGCTGGCAGATGATGTTGGTACCCTGGAAAGCTTTCAACTAGGACCTTCTATTTTTTTTTCCTTTCCTATTTCAGTCAGAGGTTGTTCAAGCTGAGCTGGCAGAAGCTTTTAGACAGCATCAGACCTTGGGTGAAAAGCTGTCCTTGGGAAATGACATAGCTTCTAAGTAATACATATTCCAGATCTTGTCTGATAAAGGATGGCCAGTAAATTTGTCAGGAGTGTGTATTTTGTGAGCTATTCTAGATTACACAGAGAACATCTATGCTGCTGCAGAGTCTGTTAAAACAGCTTGAGTTCTGGGTTGTATTTTTGTTCTAGTCATCTAAGCAATATCTCAGGAAGATTTCTGCACATGACCATTAATCTTGCTCTGCCCTGTGCAAGGCTCCACAGGTGATCTTTACTGGGTTATCCTGTATCTTCACAGTGAAACGAGTGAGGAGGCTGTAGGTTTCTTGGCAAATGAAGAGCACTGAACTCTTTCATTTGGTGTACATCACTCTACTGTGACTATCAAACAGAAATGTTTCTACATCATGTGTATTTAGGTTTTGTTTAGGTTTGGTTTTTTATTTCTTTTTCTTTTTTTCCCCCAGATATTTCTATCTGATGTCAGCAAAGTTCAAAGGGCCTCATTATTTTTTGGGTTATCAAAAGTTTGTGATAAGTTTTCTTCTGCCTGCTGCTGAAGGAGTTCTTTTAGAGCTTGGTTTTACCTTGTGCCAATAGTAATCTTGGAATTCTAAAACCTCTGATTATTTGTGTTTCATTACTTTGCAGTTTGAATCTCGATACTCCTCTGGGTTATGTTTGGGTTATCTTAGCAATTAGAAAAAGTCTGGCTTTGCACTTACTTTTTTTCTTAATAATCACTATCTTCTATTAAACAGATTGTATTAAATGTATGAAAACTAGAGAAGGGGAGGATCACTTTCATTCTCTCTTCCTTCCCCAACCTCCTTTACCTCCAACTAATTTCTTTTTAGAGGAAATAGCAGGACAAAAGTGAGAAAACCAGTAAAGTATAGGAAAAAAACCAAACAGGAAACTTAGAATTTTTCACTGTAACTTTAACTTCTTTGGAAAATCCATTATCTCAAGCCTATCAACTTTGCCCTAGGGATTAAAATCTTCAGCTTTTCTGTCCAGCTCCAGTCAGAGATAGTAAGGGAATAAAATCTGTCTTCCTACTGAATGGGCCCAGAAGTGGATCTCTGGCCAACTAATTATTTCATAATCTGTCAGGAAATTCTCTAGATCTCCAAGTATGCAGAGGATTGTCTCATCCAAACCCAAATGCCCTAGCTGAACAGCTTCATATTCTTCATTGCACATACTGGGGAAATCTGAGTTTGTGCAGGTAGAAAAACAACTGCTGTAGCTGACTCAGAGTTCCTTCTGCAGCTCACCTGGAGGATGTGGCAGAAGCCTCAGCTGTGCACAGCCAGGCTGCTCTGCCTTCCCTGCCTCTCCAGGCAGCAGCATCCATTGTAACCTGAGATCCCCTAACACCCAGTGCCCTGGGAGATGGGAAGCAGAGCATTGTGCTAGTTAAGATTTAAAATTTCTCTCAGCCTCTGGCAGATTTCTGGACATTGTAATGTATTTTCTATTTCTTTCATCTTGTCCACACCTTCAAATGGAGGTTGTGATTTGGCTATCAGTACTTGTGCTGACAAACTTTGCTTAGACTCTGACTGTACAGTGTCTGTATAACATAAAGAGGTGGTTTCTTTCCAGTTTCCTTAGAGTTGAAATTACATCCCTAATTCCAAGAGAAAATTAAGCTAAACTTTCAGGAGGAAGGCCATTGAAAAAAGATAATTGAAATGAAAAATTTTTTAAAAAAATATGTATATTGAACCCAGGGCAAATATGACATAAGGTAGGCAAGATGTCCAGGTGCTTCAGTGTTCAAGATGGAATTTAGGAAGTTGGTTGTCTCTGGATCTGAGCTGCAAAATTGATGCAAAATTTCTTTTGCAGGGATTGCTAAAGAAATACTGGAAATAAACAACATTAAAATATGGAAAGTAATGACCAAGTGACCTGTAATAATTTTGATAGCTCATAGGAAAAGATCTGTTTTGCTTCAACCTGCCTGGTAGTTATGTAAGCACCAAAACCATTGTGTATTATCTGAGATACTGGACTGGAGAATTCTTGCCTTGTAGAAACAGAGATTGTTAGCACAGGCATTAAGCAGAGACAACTCCCACTGGTGGTTGTGTCATTTTAGAATATGGTGGTATCCACCTGCATCAAGGGAATTGCAGCATCTTACCACAGAATGATTTATCAAAAGTAGTCCTCAAAAATTGCATGACATGAAAAACCTATTTTGACTTCAGGTAAAAGTATCCAATAATCTCTTGTGCAAAGAGCTGCTTTTATGTGACCATATTTTTTTGTTCCTTTACATACTGCCTGCCTTTTAACCTGCACAGCTGATGTGCCACCGATGCTATTTCACTAAAGAAGTTTTACTGTGTTTTGTGTTAACCACAGCTCAGTGACATTCCATGTATGCAGAACTCTTGGCACCCATGGATGCAGCTCAGACTTGACAGATAAGACCAGAACAGGCAGCATTCATTATAGCTCTTTGCATTGGTCTCTTAAAGGGGTATGGAGAACTGGGCAGGTTCTTTTTCTTCAGACAGAAGTCCATGTGCCTTCCCTATTGGTATCATTCTCTTAACTCAGTGGTGACATTGGCATACAATGCTGTCTCTCAGCTCCCAAGGTCCCGAGGCAAGGCCGTTGGTGTGACTAAAGAAATTTCATTCAGAGCTTATCTGAGAAGAGCAAAATTCCAGATTCCATCAGGAGGAAAATGTTTAGTTACCAAAATGAATGACTTGACAGGTGGAGATACCAGAACCAGGAAACAAACCGTGCTCTTTTGAGCCCTGGGGAATAGGAGTTCTTATACAATCACAAGCCCATTTTTTCTGCATAAAAGAACTACTCAAGAGTTGAATATAAGCTGTTTCTGGCTTGCAGTGTAAGGGTCTGACCCAGCTGCCTGAAATCCACATGGTGTTTCATCATTGATTTCATTCCAGCTTAGATCATCTCATGGATCGAAAGATCCTATACATGCACAGAGGGTAAATGTTATCTAGATTGATTTGTTTGATTATATTGATTGCTCTCACATCAATATGTGACTGTTACATATGACTTAAAAAGGCTACTTCTTCATTCCCAGAAAATCTCAGAGAAGAAGTTTTAAGATTTCATCTGTTTACAATTTAAGGCCTGAAGATGGTTTGAGCTTTTACCTCAATAAAAAACCATGTAAATTCTCACTTTTTTCTTTCATTGGTGAAACGTGTGCTGAAACCATGTATGTGTGCATGGATACATACACACAAAATTCAAGAAGGAGCCAGCCACTCAAGCTGGAATGTGAGCAGTGATTGTTCTGGTTGAAGTGCAGGCTTTCCCCAGATGTTTGATTGTACACATGGGGCAGGCTTCATTAGAGATGAATAGACAGTACATAAAATACACACTTTCCCTCCCCCATTGCTCTTGTTTATCTGATTTTGTAGAAGGATTTTAATTAACCCCACAGAACTGCAATAAACTACAGGAATTTTAAAGTGAATATCCAGAAACACTGCAGATAGAAAAACTACTACAGAGCTATAAAGTTAAGGTTTTGTTCTTTTGTGCCTGTAAACGCATCTGTTCAACACTTTTCTGTGCAGCTGAAAGGCATAAGGGAATATTTTTCATGAAAAAAAATTAGCAGTGCCTACTTCAAAGAATTTGGGAATTAGAGATATTTAGATAGTGAGGAGCACTGCATTCACTCTTTAAATGTTTCTAGATTGCTTTGCTGACTTGAGAAAAGTGCCTTCCATGGTCACACTTCTATTTACCTTATATAGAATGTGATAAACTACCCAATCTGAGGTTCTGTGTGTGTGCATGTATCTATAATACACCATTACATGTCTAATTGTCCTGCTGGGCAGATGCTGATATTATGTAGATTATGTTTTATGGAGGGTAGATCAGTGAAACTGAGTTTGGGTGTCTTGCTATGCAGTATGTGTGTGCATTAGAGGAAGTCTATACTGGGATATTTCAAAAACCCTGGTCCTCTTCATCCTTTTGTGCTTGCCTGTGCTTGTCCCTTATTTTAGGTGCTTGGAGTCTGTGGACCATCTGCTTGAAGTGAACTGAGCTCTGCTTACATCATGCACAAAGAAAGGCAACATATGAAATCTAGTTTAAAATACTATCCTCATGTTAATCTCTAAATTAAATAGAGCATCTTCCCTCTTCTCTCTACCAGCTTTGTTCCTCCCTTTATTTCACTGTAACAAGTAAGTTAAATTTGATTCAAGTTTTAGAATTAACAGCTTTTTTGAGAGGCCAGAATGTGCTACTTCAGAGGGCAGGTAGAGAGCAGGCAGGTGAGGAGCTGCAGCACAAGTGCCTGGTGGGAGGGATTACACTGGGGCTAAGCCTTTGGCTGTGGGGATTCCAGCTCTGCCTGACCCAGGCTTCCTGCTGACAGCAGCCCTTGTGCTGAGCCTGGCCAGGGAGCAGCCAGGAGAGAGCTGGCTCTGCACAGCCTGGGGAGAGAAACAGAGGAAGGCTGCATGGGCTGTGCCACCCAACACTCTTAATGCAGCTCAGCAATGCTCAGTGCTGGATCACCCCAGGGAAAAGACTCTTCCTGCTGTGAAATACCTGTTACTTGTGTCAGGTGTTTGGAGGAAGTCAGGAAGAAGGCTTTACTGACAATCTATTTTATAACTGTAAGTAGGGATAAATAAAGAGGGAAAAAAAGACAGGATTTAAAACATTCACTGCATCTTAATGCTTTTTAAGAGCCCAAAATGAAATAAAAGGAAGAGTGTGGGTTTTTTACAGTAAGTCTTTGGCAGTTGTGGTTAATCAGACCAAATTAAACTGTTGAATATTAGACAGTTAGAAATTGTGCATCTTGTAGTTGTTAGATTATATAATGCTGAATTTATAGTGTGACTATCTAGCACAGAAATGATATTCAAATCTGTAAGGATTTTTTCCCAAATTCTCTGCTGGTAAACTTTTCAAGAAGAAGCCTTAGGCTAGGCTTATTAGATGAGGGAATTGTTCCTGAGTTATGTAGAATATGTCTTAGTTTCTTGCCCCAGAATAACTCCTTGTTTCTGTGGAAGACAGGGTTAAATCCTGCTCGGATTGTACTCATAGGGGTTTGGCTGTAAAGATGACTTTTCATGGTGTAGAAAGTGTGTTACAGAGCAGCTGGATAGTCTTGGCCATGACCATTTATGTAAAAGGCTAACTTGTACATACTCCTCTGAAATACTGCGTGCCTCATCCTAAAAACCCTTCTTTTCAGAAAGGGGAATTGAACACGTCCATTTTCCACTGTCCTGTCTTTTTCTCTCATTAAAAACCTAATAATTCAGTCAGTACATGATGTTCAAATGTATTTTTATTCTATTCAGTGCAGAATGGAAATCTTTACTCTATAGGACTCACATTCTCCAGGGAGAGTAAAGATGCAGATCTAATAATTTTCAGGGGGTGCAGGAGAGGGAGCCACCACAATGGGTTTTTTTCATGCTGTTCCACATGCATTGGAAATGTTCTCAGTATAGACCAATGTTCTGAAACAAGATTTGCCTGCAGATCAGCATACAGGTTGCCTGTGGTCCAACTGTTTCCATGAATCAGGGGGAAAGCATCTAGGCATGTTTGCTGCACAAAAAGAGAAACCTCATAGCTCAGTACTTAGATAATCCATAGGCCTTTTTTTTTTTTTTTTTTTTTTTTGGTAAACAACTCTCTTCTGCTTCAAATTAATATCCTGATTGAGTTGCTGATACAAATGTTAAGCTATTAACATCAAGTTGCCAGCAGACAGCATGACAAGAAGCTGATAGGAGTGTTCTTGCCAATGACTTGCTTTCAAGTGTCTGATCAGAGCCTTAGCACAGAGTCTGGATCTCTGCATGTTGTTCTTCAGGTTACACTTTCAGCAAGTACTTAAGTGAAGATTTTCTCAGGGGCAATGGTTTTCAGGTAATTTTAAGTTCAGCCAAGAATCAGTAAATCAGGAAAGAAGGTAATGTTAAAGAGAAAAACTGTCTGGAAACAACCTCTATTCCAAGCTATGTGTGTGAGTTCAGTCTGTGCATGGATGTCTGACATAGGGGCAGTGGTGCAAACTGGAGTAAAGGGCCAAGAAATAATGAATAAAACTTAGATATTAATACTTGACTTTCATTCCTGGAAATATTGCTGGAGTTTACCAAGCTCTACCTGCCACTGCCAAGAGAGAGTATAGCAAAGTGCATTAAACTGTATTTAAGCTCCTGCCTTCTCAGATGTAGTTACAGTCTACCCTCACTATTTTCTTGCTTCTTCTCCCAACCTGTTCTGTTGAGAATAAAAGACACAAACTGGGGCCTGATTCAGGCTAGCACATAGGAGTATTTAACACTGAAGAAATTTTCTAGTCGAAGAATTGTCTGATTTTGTCTCCAAAGCAAGGAAACAATCACTTCCTCCATGTACTTATCTTCACTGACAGGTAGCATCCTGACCCTTCTGTACTGGATCAGGGCTTTCCTGTGCATAGCTCTGAGAGAAATGTGTGCTGGTGCTCATTTGGTGACAGTTCTGACTGCCAACTGGCATAGTAGTGTATTAGAGCAATTGCAGTCATGCCACAGAGAGAAAAATAATAGTACTTGCCTAAAGTATATTAGACCTACTTCTAATGTACTGCAGAGGAATGACTTTACAGAACTAAATTATGCTGGTTTAATTTTTGTACTGCTGCAGATGAGAAAAGAAGGAGGCATTGCATGAGGCTAATTGCAGCAGAAATTTCTTGAAGAAAAAATTCGTGGCTAAATTTACATTGCTCCTATGGAAGGGGAAGAAAAACTGATAAGTCTGAAATTAAAAAAAAACCTTAAAACAGTATTTCAGCTCATAATCAGTTGTGCTTTGACATGTGTTGGCAGGAATAGCACTGAGGTGACAAAGAATCCGGAGTAAATCAAACAAACAGCATGAATTCCAACTATCAATCAAAATCCAGATTTTTTTTATTTCATGACCAAGAAATTGCATCACTATTCAAAGGGCTTATTCTTGTGTCATGTATGTTGCCTTAAGTAAATTAACTCTGGGAACCCACTTGGGAGGAAAAAGAAGAAAAAAACCCACCAACTCAACCAGAATATTGTTAGAAGCTTTATCCAAAGTCAATATTTATGAAGTCGTAGCAGCCCAGGAGGAATCCATGCTGTTTCAGTACCACAAGCAGTGCCATTGCTTCCACAGTGTTTCTTAGAGTTTCACACCTCTGAATCAGCAAATAACTTCACAAAGGCATCTAATGTGCCCGGGACTTGTCCAGCCCATGTGGTTCATATTCACTGCCCAGAAGGGTCAAAGCTCATGCTCAAGAACAATTTCCTCAGTCTCATCCCGTTATTCTCACACTGC